>NC_142347.1:48538091-49283924 GCF_054954075.1 Amborella trichopoda
TTTTATGAAAATTAAAAAAATAACCGACGGACTACAAAATATTATATGCTCCCGCGGGTACATACATAGTCCCTCTGATTTTTTTTATTTTATTTTTTATTTTTTATTTTTTTGAGAAGAAGACTTTTTTAGGACCTAAATTTTGAAAGAAAAAAAGCTCGACTTCAAAAAGACGGATAACAAGAAAGGGATTGTATGCAAAAAGATTATTTATCTTTGGGTGGGATTTGCATAAGGTTGCAAACTTGTAACATTAAACAATCAAATTAAAGCGCACCTCCAAATTTTATCTTAACATATAATTTTAGTATAAAAATTTCTTAGGATGGCCCGACAATCTATTTTCATGTCTAATTATAAAATTTTAAACTTCAAAAATGATTCAAATCAAGTAGATCTATAAACATATGAAAATCTTAAAAATCAACTGGTCCAGATAATTAATTGGAATATACAATATTCTTAAGTCTCGAAAACTTTTTGTTCATATTCATAGATCTCGTTATCAAGATGATCAATTAGAAGGTTTTTCAATATAAAATCAGCATTTTTCAATGAAATTATTAAGTACACATTAATTCTACATTTTAAGGTTGCAACTTTATATAAATTTTTTCTTTTATCTTCTATACATGGAGATCGCAATCATTCTCACTCATTAGATGTCAAATTGGATGGTTTGGGGTGGGTCATGAAGTCCGAGAGCTTTTCTTTCGGAACTTTGTATCTATTCAATGACACTCTTACAACCACCCATTGTGAAATTTGAGGGATTAGAATAATTGTGACTTCCATGTACAAAAAAATAAGTGGTTTGTTCTTAGAGAATCCCTAAAATTAGATGCCTAGAGACGTATGGTATACTCAGTTGGATTCAAAGTCCCAAATCTAAATTTTCAAATTGTGTGATACATTCAAGCTATCAAATATTGCATGCGATGATCTCCTTAATGCAAGGTCTTAAAAGTATACATTCCTAGAACAAAAATCACCGACATCATACATTTGCCTCAATAATTGATGTCCTAAGATTGAAGATTCAATAATAGAAGTGTTTAATTTTGGGGTCAAACATATCAAAGTCCGTAGAATTTAAAAATTTCCAATATTTAATGAAGTGATCTTATTGCAAATCTCTTTATTTAATTTTAGATATAAAAATTGCGACTACTCCGTCGGAGTATGCATAGAATATCCTATGAGATCACAATGTGGTAGCTTTGAAAAGAAAAAGGAAAAGGCGTTGGACGGCCAAAATTTCGGATATGGTTTTGGTAACTAGTTCGGATAACCGGATGAGCCAGATGGACTGACCCTTCACCAGACCAGTCCGAATCTGCATAATTGGCGATTCAACAAAAATTTAAATAAAAAAAAAGCCCCCTAAATAACAGAATTAGATGGACAAACAAAGAACCTTGAACATACTCATATTTTTTGTATTTCTTTGATAATTTAAATCTCAAATTAAGAAAAATAGGAAACACGGACGATCTGTAAAATGGAGAGAACTGGGCCAATTTTCGATTCTGAGAAAGAAATTCCCTACTCACCTTCTCATCCTGTTTGGATCAGTTATTTCTAATCCAGATAAACCATTTATAAACCATGAATTCCTTAATGTTTATTGAGGTGAATTCAGGTTTGAGATTCCCTTTTTCCTTGAAATTACAAATTATGGTCCATAAATTATACGAACTTTGGATGATTAGATAGTAACTTTTTCATTTTGATGGGAAATTCATTGATAGCTTGGTAACTTAATTGTAATATGCTAAACACATATCAAGAATTTGACTACACGATCAGAAATGAAGAGAATGCATCCAATAAGAATAAAAATAAGAATGTATTCTTATTGGAGAAGCAATGCTTGCAATAGGAAAGTATGATGTGCAAAACTTTTTATAACCATCTCCGTCCTACGACCATCCTTTACTACATCAACTTTCTTGTCCTGCAAAGTATCGTATGTAGTATCGGACCTGAACGGGGTGGGAACCGAGCCAATTTGACCTGGACACGACTCATCAGATCCATTATTTGGGTCCAAACTCGGACCTTATGTCAAGTCCACCCAATCCGTTTTCTACGCTTATTTCCCTTGATCATTAATGGGAACCTCTCCTATGTTGCATGCCATTGATGGAATTTTGTAACTTCGTTTTTCGAAAAATGGATAGAAGCATCAATCGTTATCCACGTGTCTCAGAGCTAAACCACCAATTGTGGGCCACTCTCCATGAGTGGAGCCAGGTCATCTCTGTAAAATGCTCTATTTGGTGCCACCCTGCCCAAACCTAGTTATGGCCCCCACATTAAATAAATCAATTAACAGCCTATTTCCCCTTATTATATTCGTATTAATTTATATATCTAAGATAAGAGAAAGGTTTCGATATTTTCCCTACTGTATAGAAGATATATATACACCCTTATCCATTCGGCCGTTCAATTTAGATCAAGTAAGTTATTGATCTTTTGATCTTAGATCCAACGTTTCAGAGTATTTTTTTTTTCATTTTTTTTTTTTTTACAATTTATATGAATATGAAATTTGGTATTTGCCTTCATATCAATGAGGCGCACCTAAAACAAATATTAAATTTTTTTTTTATGAAATACAATATCCAAAATACCCTTGAAACTTTCAGGGGCATTTTGGTTATTTGATTTTTTGGTATTTGCTTTTAGATTTTTTACAAGTGGAGTTTAAAAGAAGAGCAGATGCCCAAAAATTGGTGTCAATATGTTTTATAGAAATTGTTTTTAAAACAATAGTATACACGTATGATATTATGATCGGAGTAATCTCAACCATCCATTCGGAACGGCCGGTTGGATAGGAGGAAAGATATAAGATTCGTAGAGTAGAAGAGATACAGTAGAAGGTTGCCCATATGATCACATGATAAATAATAAAATATCAAAATCCGAATGCCATAGATTCCCTCCAAATTATTGACCCCACGTGAAGCCGGCCTACTCAATCGTACATGGGGATCATTGGAAGGAAGCTAGTCAATGAAAGAAATAAATTAGATGAAAGTTCAGTTCTAATTCTTCAGAGTCCTCTCTTAGAATTTTGTTTTAAAACTTTTAAGATAAGGTCCGGTATTTTAAAATCCAACGATTTGGTTCGGGAACCACATGTCCATATCAGATTCAGTACGAATCGTCAGGGTTTTACTATTTTTTATTTTTAACCTATTGTTTGCTTGTTGGACCGATCTGGATTGTCATTCCAATCCATCCATATTGATATGGTGGGTGGATTGTCATTCCAATCCATCCATATTGCTATGGTGGGTGGGTGGGTGAGTGATCCAAAATCTCATTCCAGGTTTCCAAATACCAAGATATTTAAAGAGCTTGTATATTATGAGACTATTTATTTTTAGTACAACAAGTCGTAGTCATTTTTTGCCATTGGATATGAAATCCAATATGTATAAAAGTGCATCATAACATTCGAAATTTTATTTTTGACTTTGTGTACAAACAATGAAATATCATCAACCACCCAATTTCAAATCTTATGGTCAATAATGATTATGGCCTCCTTATATCAAAAGTAAATAGTCTCATTGCAAACATTTTCAAATATAAAAATAAATAAATCGTGCCTAATAATAAAAGTAATAGTTACAAACTCTTAAAAAGAATTAAAAAAATAAAGAATAAAATTGGAGAGGAGATGACCTAGACGTTGGAGGAAGAAATTTAGTGTTCAAGTAGAAGATATGAACGAATGTGATGCATCATGTATATGGGAAGATTGAAAATAATTTAATAAATTTTGCGAGATTAAATAGTATGGTACATGGCATCATAACCCTACGTTTCGTAAAGACTATGGATGGCACTGAAGTTTCCAGCCTGGCTAATAACATCTAAGCCCTACATTTCGAAAACGGATGGCTGTAGACGATAGTGCCCCAGTGTCAAGTCTAACTCACACTATTTAAGTAAAAGATTATATAAACCTGTCTTATACTGTAGCGTAAGACTTTGAAACATACACATTTGTTGGACTTCAAATTTTGTACCCATGCAATTTTCAATGAGCGAGCCAAAAAATAAAATAAAATAAAATTTGAAAAAAGGGCAAAAAGTGAGATATTTTAATAGTTGGTTGGAGTCAAACTTGAGATGTAGTGTTGCTAAATGTAAGTTGCTAACAACTAAGGCCCAATCCTAGTATATTTGATGAGAAACAAATATGGACCTTTAAGGATAAATTTTTTAATGGTTGCAATTTGTGTAAGGCCTAGGCCTTACGAGAAAAAATAAGGTTTCACCTTGATACCTTTGTCCAAAAAAGGTTTTGCACACACAAAATTCCTATGATGGTTCTAAAATCCATTTCCACCACCAATTATAAAATTTTAGCTCATAAAATTAGTATAGACCTTGTGGATTTGTGAAAACTTGAAAATAGAAGGTCTAGGTGATATGTTACAATATAAACACTATTTTAAGGACTTGAAATCGTAATATTTTTCACAACCACAACGTTCTAGGTCAAGATGATTAATTTGAGTGTTTTGCGACGCATGAATTGCAATTTCTAGTATGTTTTGAGGTGACGCCTTACATTTTTCCATATGGCCTATGCCTTAATTTTAACTTTTTCTTAGTTCAATGACTCTTCAAATCCAAAATTTTTGCAAAATTTCAGCCTATACAATTAAAAGAGTAATGATTCTATGAGACCCTCCCACACCCATGTGTATAGGACCTCAAAGGACCACTATTACATTTGACACAGATCTCTAGAACAATTATCACATGAGTGTGAGATTTGATTTTTCTAAAGATCTGTACCAAATTTAACGGTGATCCTTTGGGGTCCTACACATATGGGTATGGAAAAGTCTTATAAGATCATTACTCAAATTAAAATAACAAGCTATATGTGGGTGATACATTAGCTTGCCCACTTAAAGGAAAGTAGGTCTAATCTGCGAATTCTATCTTGGAAATGGATGGTTGAGATGCCAAGCATCAAACCTATCACCACATAATGGTACATAATTGATAAATTAAGTACACATTCACAATGCCAAGTACTTTAAACTTGAATATGAAGTCCTTTCAACTCTCTTTTCATAGGTAGGGGACCAGCAATAACTCCAACCAATATATGAAAACTATTAGTTTCCAACCATAAAGATCTCATTGAGATTGGGACTTGCTGACCTTAAAAAGGCAGGGGGGAAATCAGCTATCAATCACTGACATGTGATAGCCATATGGCAAACATAAAAAAGAAGAAGAATAGACATTGATGAAATGAGTAAATATCCACTTTTCCAAGATCTTGTCAATAGTCTTTGGGGCATGGATACCTATAAAAATTCAAAGGTTTTTGAATGCGCTTGTGGCCTACTCCTGCTGGAGCACACTATCCGCTTATCCCTAAGCCGAAAGCGCTACTAGGGCGTGGGAGGATATAAGGTAAAAAAGCAAGACAACTGAGATATCAAACCCACCTTCACCCAATCCAAAAAAAAAAAAGGAAAAAAGAAGAAGAAGAAAGATTAGCAACAGGGAATAGGTGTAAAGTGAGAGATTACTACCAAATTTTCACTAGTCAGGGGTTTTGACCAGCAAAATTTGCAGAAATATAGTTTATAAACCAATAAGGGAAAAAGTTTATATAAGGATGCAACCTTAAAATGTAGAATAAAAGATGCACATTTTAAAATTTAAAACCCCTCTAATTGATCATCTCAGCATGTGTAAATGTAAAAATGAAAAAAGATTTTCAGTCCCATAAATAGTACATCTTGCAATACATTATCTAGACCGTCCATTTTCAAGATTTTCATATGTTTATAGATCTAGTTGATTTTAACTTCTTTTCGAGTTTAAAATTTATAATTAGAGATAAAAATAGATTTTCAGATAATCCTAAGAATTTTAGATCAAAATTACATGCAATGATAAAATTTTAAGGTGCGACTTAATTGGATTGTATAAGGTTGCAACCTCATACAACCCAAACCCTATAATAAAATCCTTCCTTCGGCACAAAAGCTCACAATCACCCTAGCCCTCGATTTGAAATGAGCTTAAGGGGGGAATACTATTAACCGCACATGAAGTAAAAGAAAATTTTCCTAAAACTGTGTGCAGGGAAATGACACTCATTTTACATCCAACATGAGATGGTTTTGACCTTTGTATGTAAGAGTTAAGAGTCGTATTGTACTCAATGCCTAATGTGCTTCGTATATGTCACACTGTTGTAGGTGTCCCGGATGTGAGACTACAGATTAATTATATTTTGATAAATGTCCATCACAGAGAGCTGGAGTCAATCACCACAACATGACACTAAAAGTACCATAAAATTATAGTCCATGCCTCTCATGTGACAGCCTACGTTAAAATTAAGACTAAATAAAGATCTATCAATATGGTCATGATAACAACATGACCATGTAGGGATTATCACCGTCCATTAAATGGATGAACGGATCAATTAATCACATGTTCAGTGGTACAAGCTCAACCGTCCAACTCATTGATGGGACTTAGGACATGAGTGCGTCTAGATTGAGTTATCATAACCATATAAACCATATGACACAGAAGATAAACATAATAAGGAATTCTACTACACCATCCATCATCAGGAATGGACGGCCGATGTCCAAGGGTTACATCATATAACACAACATTGTCGCGATACTTTGCCCTCGTGCAAAGCATGCATTTAGAATTCCAACTGAGTTCATGCTTGGATTCAATTACAATCTGAGTCTCACTTTTCTGATATAGGCAGTTTCCAAAGAGCTTTTTCTCTTCTTTTGTTACAAGATTATTAATGTTTCAATTGCAACAAAACATGTTTGCACTGAAATGCAAATCTTGATGAAAAGAACCACCAAACAGAGATAATATGAGATTAACGTGCAAAGGAAACGATGATACAAGTGATGCATGTTTGATGGCATCATATCAAAAATAAGAAAGAACAGTTGCCATGGCTATGGAACATGAGTTTAATATGGAAAAAATACGATGATGCAAGTGGTAATGTTTAATGGTATCATAATGAGAAAGAACAATTGTCCTGTCAAACCATTAACACATACAAAAGAAGGTTATATTAGAACCCAAGGCCAAGCGACGTCCAATTTTGCAAATTATGAACTCGTAAGTAGGGGCAACCCAGAACCTAGGTCATAATCTGGCTCACTTTCAACAAGGGCTCCAATCAAAGCACCAATAAATCTACAAATGTTTAATCATCAAAAAACCAAAAACAAAAACAAAAATGCAAACAATGAGTTGATTTCATAGAGGAAGGGAAACAGAAATGGAGGGATCTAGAAGTAGTAGAAAGAAGACTGCCGCTCAGCAGTGGTTTTTTCATGGAATGCACCAATTTCTATTTCCTTATCTTTGAAACAACTGAATTAATTGCTTTTTGAAATGGAGAGTCGTGCCAAAGTCACCAATTTGGTAGGGGCATAACCTAAAAGCATCCACCTGATATATTTATTTAATTCACTTCAATTGGATGAGGTTGAGTTCAGAAAACATGCAATACCTAATTATGCTAAGCATCCACATTCCGCCAACCAATTCAAGCTCATAACCAGAAGGTATACCAGAGGAATTCGATCAATCAGATAAGCGAGTATTAGGGTGGCATGTGACAAAAAAACAAAAATACACAGAGAGAGAGAAACCCAACAAGGACCAACCATAAGATCATGCAAAAGCCTAAGACCCTTAACAATTGCAGCAGTTGGGTTGAGGTCTACCTCGACTATTATTCCAACTTTACTTCCATCTCATTTACCACCCAACCTCCACAACCTGTATCTCCACAAGTTGAAGGACCACATCACTTTGAGCTTCCAATTGAGGTTGTTAATATGCACACTGCAGATCAAGGTTCTGGTAATGGCTAGCACCTGACTGATATAAATGAGCAAGGAAGGCCACCAATGCCTGATCGTAATGATGTCACACACAAAAAAAAACAAAAAAAAGCTGGGCAGAACGTATATTCATCCAAAAATATGAGTATATATCCTACTTATACACCCACATGTGAAGGGCGACCAACCAGACCGCTTAGCTTTTGGCAAAAGTAGGAGCTGCTATGGCCCTGGAAAGTACTGCCCAGTTCAACCCCGAAGAAGACCAATCTCCTCTCTCTCTGTCTAAAATCTTTCATTTCTAGGCTCCACAATCTCCTCCTTCTATGTAATTCCTTTTGTGTCTACTCCCTTCGTGCTCCCTACTCTATCTCTATTTCCGTCTCCACCTCTTACCTACTCACAACTTTTTGGCACCGTGGGACTGTACAAACTGTAATTTGTGACCACAACAGTTCCACCTTTTTTTGGTGGGGCATACCCAAATTTTGTTATTACTTGTACCTGAGCCCCAGAAGTGAGCTGCCAATATTTTGACGACAGATCTGGAGTAACATTCTATATTATATTAATATCGTCATATATTTCTCCAAAAAACTGAAAATATCCTACTTATGCATCCAAAGAAATTGTCATTAATTTGGCCGTGTATTCATGTGGTGTTTAATTGGAATTATTGGTCAGGGATAATACAAAGACTGGCAAAACATATTATTTTCAAGTTTTGAATGGTTTATACCATGTATAATATTTTTTCCATGGGACAAAAATACCCCGGTTCAAATCCTAGCAGTAAGGAATCTAAAAATCTGACGGGAAGGGAATAGGATAACAGGGAGGGAATAGGATAGGATTATACGACCAGGGGATTTTAATGACATTCAGAGGCTTTTGGGAGTGTCCAGAAAAACAGGGTTTCACTTCTAAATTTGAAGGTGCATATTGCCCAAAATAGGGGGGTTGAGGGAATCTCATATATTTCCATAAAATGTACAGAGCATCTGCCTCTTCAAAATCTGCTGAGCAGAGCCCTATGGCTCATGTACTGGGAGTAGAATAACATTAATATACATACCATGAGAGAAGAAAGATGCCATAATGAAATAATCTGAGTGAAAAACTCAGTGGGACTTTGAGGAATAACTTCACAATGGAAGAGAATGTACGCTATCAATCCATATGATGACTTCACTGTAGAAGGGATGAACCTTTCCAAGATTGTAGTTCCTAATATGCGCATAATTTGTCAAATTAATACATAAAAGGTTCCCACAGTTCTCCGAGGACAATTCATGTGAATGAAATAATTTTTGAGTGTATCATGCAAGGGAAATTAACATTTTCCATGAATCTAATCTAGCAATTTATAATTGTTCTCTGAAAACAGTAGGGGAATGGATGGCTGATGAAAGCCATTCCATAGCAGATTCGTGCTGAAGTTGCACACAGGGGTGATCCCAAACTGGTAGCTAAAACCGAGGTCCAAAATATAGCCTCTAAAAGGAATTACAAACCATGAGTGTCCGTAGGGAAGCCTCTGGTGAAGCAAGATGACAAGGCTCGCTATGGCCATGGGCGATGTGACTTAGTAGGAAAGGGTGTTCTAACTTCTTAGGGCTAAATGGCCATCGCAACAATGGGGGGACAATAACCCAAATTAGCTCCAGGAACCAGAGAGAGCCCAACTCAGTCCACCTGGCAATCCCGAGTTGACCTGGCAAGTTTCGTCAAGGTCCACAGAACAAGAGAAGCCAAAAAAACTGTAAAATAGTGAAAAATCAGGAAATATCCAGAAAAGGAAATTTTTTAAAAAAGTTCAGGAATATTATATGAAGTGGAGCAATCATAAATCAACAATTTGCATATGTCTACAGAGTAGCTTTCATATCTTTATCATATTTGGCATAGACATGATGAAAAGATAATGTTAACACCCAATGATTCTATAATTTCTATTGCAAACTTTGGTGACCCCATCTTTCGATTTCCAACATTATATTTCAGGATCCTCAAATTCCCCAAGCTAAAACCCCTTAAACTACCCTTGAGAATGGATTTTAGATCTACTTGATCCAAAGATCTCAAAATTTTTACCTAAACATTAAATCAAAATTTCAAATAGCAGATTGCAGTGTTTCGAGCATTCTTTTTTTTAAATACAAGCCTGGTTCTTGATAGATAATGCAAAACTAGCCCCAAATGCAAAATTTCAAGGCCTGAGAAGCTTTGGTTGGCAAAACAATGGAAGAAAGGGGTTTCGCATTTAGGGTTGAAATTTTTCGGACTCGGTCAAGACTCAGGGACATGCCCAAGTCCGATAGAAAATTGACAAGGTTTGCACAGTGACCCCGGCGGTTCTATCAACTTAGGGTGCCCAGCGAGTTAGAAGCCCTCCAGAACTAGCAGGCCACGAATTCCACTTGACTAGCCCAAGCCCAAGTCCAACTCGGTGAGTTTTTAAAACATTAATGAGTGCTAAATGACAAATCATTAGTAGCCCTCCTAAAATTGCTTTTGTCTATCTCCTTGTTGCCATGACTTAAAGACCTCGTATTTGCAGCTCCGGAGGTGACACTCATTTCAGATAGACCTGCTGGTTGAGAGATTAAAGTAGTACCAGCCAACTATGAGTATTACATCAGTTTCATAAATCAATGGCTCTACGAGGCAAACATAGAAGTGTGTCAGTAGATGTACAAGAATCCCCAGTGCAATAAAAACCTCCATAACTTCTTGACTAGATTTCAAAACAACATAGTTTTTCCCTCCAAGTTCGAAATGAAATGGGCTCCATCAACAGTGGTTTTTGACCTATGATCAGAGTTACCATAACTACATGGCCTATGGCTGTCACATGTTGACATGTGGAGACACTTGGTAACATATTAAATATTAAAAATTAGATAGAGTGATGTGGGGGGTTTGAACGTTGCTCATCTTGAACTCGTCCCATGAGTTCTTCCACTAATATTCATCAATTTATTAGGTGACATAGAATGAAAAATATATTATAGAGTACATAAAATATTTGTTAATAGAAAACAAATGCATAGACGTATCTAGCTGTATCGGCTTTTTCAGCTGAGTTCTAGACACAACACTTATAGACACCACAGCCATGTCAGTGCCCATGTAACACAGCCTATCATAGGGCATTTCCCATTTTGAAGCATTGGTACTAGCCATAGTTATTATAACTAGATCCTACCAAGAAAGTGCAGATTCACTCAACCATGTCCATATGTCAGTTGTGTAGCAAGCCCAAAAAATTGCTGGGACAAAGCCATGGTCATATTTCTTACAAATAGCCCAACAATAAAAGCACTCCCATGCATTACATGGATACGGATATCTATTCGTGTCTGGACCTGGCATATTGTTTCTGAGACAGCTATACCAAAATAGCATCTCAGACCCAGCAGGTCTTTAAATGATGAAGTGTCAACATGTGCATGTGTCTGTACTTACATATTTCTATATGAAATTAAATTATTTTTATCAGCATATTAATTAAAATATTAACTAAATAAAATAAAAGAAACTAAAAGAAATAAATGTATCTCGAATGTATGTGTGTCTAAATCATGGGCTTGTGTCTAAAATAAGGGGACACGTGTCCAAATATCTGATATAAGTGTAGATGCTTGATATGCAGAGCCTCGTGTATCTAACAAAAAGAAGATTGAAATAAACTTTGTAATGCTGGCCAGAAGCAACATTTGGGGAGTCTGGAGCATCGCCACGTGGCAGCTAGGGTGCCAGAGTCAGACATGCCAAAATATGTCCTAGACATATGTTTGTCACGTTGCTTAAGCAAGGGTCTGCATTGAAAAATTTTGGAGCATTGAAAAATTTTGGAGCCCATCCTAGAGGTAGGAAATTCCAAAACACTCAACAAATGGATCTGACTTCTCCCATATCAGAAAGTATGACTGTATAGCAAGGCTTTATGTTCTTTTTTCCTAGCAAGATACCATCTCATCCAAAGATATTACAATATTTTCCATTTCAGCTGCCCAAACATAAAGAATTGTTGCAAGTGGTTTTATGCAAATGTGAACCTAAAAAACGTACCCAACTCCAATGCTTCATAAGGGCAAGGGCAAATGGTGGCAGCTGTGAGCCTTCTAGTTATAGACAACAAAGACCCTCCTGAGTCTTTTACATCAGCTCAATTCCATATGATAATGAACAACGTATATCAAACAAAGTGAAATAAGAAAAAATATTGAAAACAATCAGATCATGTCCAGATAAGATTTATCGCATAAATATTCAAAATTACTTTAGGTATGCCATTTAATATCAACACAGAGATCGTGTATGCCCTGAAACAGTAGAAAAGCTGACATCACCTTTGTATCATGGTCTACTCGTGTAGGAGTCAAGATACCACATTCGATTCTCCAAAGGAAGTAATACTCAATGTTTAGCCCCAAATGACCCATGACCCATGACCCATATTCATACACTTACAAAGCAGGTATCATCATGCTAAAACAAATAACAGAGAAGAAAGAAGATAAGCACAAATGAAAACTAAACGAGAAAAAAAAAAGGTTAGTCATGGACTTTCTTGTTTGCTGATCACTTACCAGTCATAATATGGACACAAGGATTACAACATAAATGTATAAGATATCATAACAAACTCAAGTTTACCCAAGTTTGAATATCAAAATGCAACCCAGTATTGTCCAAAAAGAGAAAAAAAAAAGAAAAAGAAAAAAGAAAATGCAACCCAGTACTTAGTATACCCACTCCAAATGAGCTTCTTTTAAACAGAAAACCATGGAACCACTAAGTTGGGATTACTTTACAGCTAGAAAATCATTCAACATACTACCCAGAGTAAGCATTTACATAGTAGTGTATCAAAACAGATAAAGAAAAAATAAAAGAGGGGACAATGCCTCAGGATAACGAGCTGTACACACACATCAGCCATTGCGCTGGCTCCATCACTACTAGACAGGTGGAATGTTGGAGAAGGAGAATCCTTTGTAACCCTTGTAAGCATAATATGCAATCCTTGTATAATAAAACCCCGGTATAAATAGAAGAGAACCCAAAATTGAGAAAAAGAAGCCTGCAAAAGTAGAAAAAAATAGCTAAAATAACTTTTTTTATTTATTTTGATATAAAGCTAAACTAACTTAAGCAGAATAAAATTGCATAATGGTGAAAGAGGAGAGAGGAATAGAATGAAGACTCAAGGACTGAAATCACAGGTCAATCTTTATGGAACCTAATGGAAAGATCCCCTTCTACAAATTGTAATTACAAGTTTACAATTTTTCTAGATACAAAAGTAGAAAGAGAAACAGATTTTGAACAAGTTAAATATCTAAAATAGATAAACAAATGCAGCCGTTTAACTAGCCTCAGTTTTGAATATAATTGTAGATAATCATCACAACCACATCACCAGAATATAAAAAATAAATGAAAATGATAGTATCCAGATCGTAGTAATCTCTGTGATAAGTGATATCTTTATTGAAAAAAACAGTATAATTCATGGATCAATCTCTAAAACGCTCCTCAAAAACCCTAGGTGCAAATTTTCAACAAGCAACACCAAATCAACACCATAATCAACGAAAAAACACAGTAATCTAGAGCAGAACAATCTGAATGATCCTAGTACATAAAAACTATGAAAATTACCATGAGCTCTGTCGCCTCCAACTCTGTTATAAGCCATAAAAATCCCCACTATGATCCCTAGGGTTCCAAATATCAGTAAAGACACAGCTAGGGCAATCTCCTTGATAGGGGGCCTATTGTGAGCAACATAAGAAGGACCATTGATATCTTCATCTGTAATCGAGAAGGCATGATCAACATACGCCATTAGAGGATAAAACTTGAAAGTTTTTAGGGTTTTCACAGAAGAATTGGGGTTTGAGAAGCTGATTTTTTTAGGGTTTTCCTTGAATTCGTGTGAGGAGCCCCTGGTTTTTGAAACAGAGTCGGATAAATGAAAAAGTCCCAAAAGGGAAGAAGACGGGGAAGTAAGACTTTCACGGAGTATTATTTATACGTGGTTTTTGGGATTGCTTACGGAGCGGGCATGTAGTGTTAACGATGACGTACTAAAAGCCTGTTGAACAAAGACAAGGGACTTAGCACTAGCGTTTAATTAAGAAACTCTAATTGCATTTAATTAAGAGACCTCTAATTGTTCGTCTCTATGTCCAGTATATATGAACATGAAAAAAAAAATTCAATTAAATTTTGAGTCCAGTTTTTTCTATGTCATACAACTTGCTGTGGAGATGATCAATTTGAGAATATTTTGGCATCAAAACAACCTGTTCCTGTAAACTTTTTGTTGTAGGCTCCAATTTAATTGTTTAGAACCTCGGCTCTATATAAACTTTTCCTCATAAATAATGTATCTTGCAACATATTATCTAGAAATCTATTTTCAATATTTTCATATATGTATATATCTACTTGATTTTAACCATTTTTAAAATAAATTAAGGGGTGACAACCGGTCGGGTCCACTAGACCCAAACTTGAATAGTATTTGGATTTAAAAGTTGGACCCATACCTTTGTTGTTGGGTCCATTGCCACCTTATAACTATGAGTTTTTTTTTTTTTTGTCATTTTTTTTTACCATCATATACCCATATTATTGACAACATTTACAGTATTGCACAACATAAAATTCTTTCATGCGGGCTGGACCACATTTATACATATGCAGTCCAAAAGTGTAAAGCATCCATCTTAAAGATGGATGCAAATATGTGATCCATCTAAAACCAATTGAAACTAACGGTCCAAATGTTTTCTTAATATAATTATTATTTATAGTTTTAATTTTTTATTTATTTATTCATATTCTTGATCTTCATATTAGAGATTACATATCCTTGAAATTTAAGTCTAAAAATCCATCTCAAATATATATTTATTAAGGGGCCCGCATTTCTACATGTGCGGGCTTAGCCTGCCCACTAACTGCATCCTTGCGCGACATTTATGAATACCCAAATAACTCACATTCCTTATTGTTTTAGGTAATAATTGAAAATTCCTAAGAAACAAATGTATTGGCAACATTTATGAATATTGACATAACATATACTCATATTATTTGGGTCAGGTACGGGTCAGGTCTGGCTGGACCCAGACCTACCTTTCGGGTCCAAAATTTGAAACCCAAAATTGAAGTTCGGTCTATCCATCATATCCCGGTTGTTGTTGTGTCAATTGCCACCCTATTTAATTTAGGGTGTGGTATGTATAAGGCTAAGGTCCTAAAGAATCAAAGTAAGACGCATCTTCAAACAGTATCGAAATAATATTATAAATCTTTGTGATGATCCAGAAGTTTTTTTTTTTATAATTATAAAATTCAAATACTAAAAACTATTGTATATTAAGTAGATCTACGAAGACTTTAAAATCTTGAAAATTGATGGTCTAGATGATACAGTACAAGATACACTGTTTCCAATACTTGAAATATAATTTTTTCTATGTCCAAATGTCTTGAGGTTGAGATAATCGAATTGAGGGCTTTTCAGCATCAAACTGTTGGAAATATGACCTACTAGGTCCATTTATCCTGAGAATTTATTTTTCAATAATGGTACAAACGCCACATTGTATAGTATATGTGAAATCTCTTGTGGTTGACATTAGGCAATGCCATATACTATGATCCATTTTGGATCTTTTATAAGATGTTGCACTGGAGGAGAAACCCAATGATGTGTTTGGATTTTTTATAATAATTGTTTTTTTTTATATTATAGATGTACACAAATTTTTAATTTCTAAATATCTTTTATCAAATTGTAGGAATGCTTTGATGACATCGTATTATATTAGTAATTAGTACACTAATGACAGGTTTAACTCACTATAAATGATTAATAGTTTGATGACAACTTGTTAATCATAATTGGGTGCACTAAAGGGAATTAAGGCAAGAGTTATACTTGGATCCCAATTTCTATAGACAATGAATATGAGAGTTACAAAATATGGTTATGTATAAAAAGAGGTTAACCCCTAAAGTAATAGTACATAGAGAATGATGGAAAATTGGTGAAAGAGATTCACTAAGAGGACTCTCAAGGTAACCTATCACCGGATGGCTTGGTCTATAGGTTTTAATAAAGAACTTTAAATCCCTCATTCGATTTAATGACAGATCCGAGTAAGTTGTTTATCAATTTTATTTATGTATATATTGATTTTCATTATTGGGACTAACAATGGTATCGAAGCCAAGTTGTAAATCGGTTTTCAAATGCAACTTATTTGATCATTTTTTTAAAAAACAACAACAATAAAAAAGGAAATAGTTTACATAGTGCCGAGGCTCTAAACAATCAAATTAGAGCATACCTACAAAATTTCACTAGAAAATGTTGTTTTGATGATCAAATGTCCTCAAATTGATCATCTGGACATCAAGATGCATGAACATGAGAAAAAACATGGATTTCAAGTTTTTAAAATGGTGTATTTTATTACAAATTTGTGGATTGTCAATTTTTAAGATTTTTAAGTTTTCATAGACTTGTGATTGTTCACAAGAATGAAAAGAGTGTATGTTTCAAAATTTGGATTAAACAAATAGCCATAAGATGATTTCTTTAAGGTTATTGCAGCATATTACTATACAACGGTTGCATGAAATCATTGCTCTAAATTTTGAGCAATGATCAACTGCAACAGTTGTATTATAGTATAATACAACGACAATTTTAGAAAACCATGTTTCTCGTATTTGTATGACCCAAAATTTTGCACATACACTCTTTTCATCTCAATAATCAATCCCCCCCAAAAAAGAGTTCAATTTGAACACTAGATATGGTCAAAAAGAGTCCCCTCAAAAAATGAATCTAGACCATTCATTTTATAAATTTCAAGATCTCAACTTTTATAAACTCAAAATGATTTTTTTTCTTTTTTAACATTATTCATCTAATGATAATAAAGCCATCCCAAAAAATTAGAAATGAAATAATCTTTCTAAGGCCCAGATCTAGGCATCTCACCAAAATGAACATCATATGTTAATTGGGCTAAACCATATTTTCTAGGTTGTGTTTTCAATTTTTTATTTTTTTGTGATTATTCATTAGAATGAAAATAGTGTATATTTCAAAAATTGGGTTAAACAAATGGGCATCAGATGGTTTGTTAAGGTTATTGCATCATATTATTATTCAACGGTTGTATGAAATCATTGCTCTTAAACTTTATAAATAAAAATAAAAATATATTTTAAAACTATCACAAAGATTTTGATTATTGAAACCACATTTCTTGATACTATTTGAAAATAGACTATAATTTGATTTGTTAGAGAGCTTGGGTTCTATACAAACCGCACCTATAATAAAATCGGGGCTATTTTTTTTTTCTGTCCTTTTATCAGTAATTTTCTTATACTATTATTACAAATTATTATAATGCTATTTATTGTTCAAAATCAAAGTCCTTATGGCCTTTCTGTCCATTGTTTAAGGCTCCCATAAAAAACTCCCCATCTTGTAACTCCCGTAAAAAAGAAAAACAGAAGGAAAAATGTACTGCTCCTTTCCTTTCTCTTTAAAACTTTCGTTACAGAGGAGAGATTTTAGGCGTTATCCGAACCATATCTCTTCGTTACAGAGGAGAGATTTTAGACATAGATCTGACCCATATCACTGTCAAAACTAGAGGCCTAGTCTCTTGCCCCATCTTCTCTCCCTTGATACATCAAAAGGGAGAGATTTTATCCTCCTGTTTTATTGACAAATAAAGATTCAAAATTACTCTACCGATTTTGAGGATTCAAGGAGGGCGAAGTAGGTAAGTTTTATTTTCTGGTTTCATTCTATCTTTATCTTGAACGGATTTTTTTTAACGGCTATGTTTTTCTCTCTAACAGTAACTATATTGAGCCAAAAGATGCGTCACTTTCTCCTGTTTTTTTCGCAATTGCTATTTCAATGGAGAAAGGTCTGCTTTCTTTCAGTTTTTTTTTTACTCCCTAAGGGTTTGCCCAATTTTTGAATGAGGGAAGAGAAGAAACAGAAAAATGGGACCTTTTATTTTTTTAACACGAATGACTGTTATCCGGTTAATTAAGCACAGATCATGGCCCCCAAAATTTGGTAACAGGCATCCATGACCAATGGTAATTTTTTTTTTTAATTTTCTTCCTTTTTTGGCTGTTGTGATGCACTACAAAAGAATGGGCTAAACCTTAAACGGGAATCAATCTTTCAACTCATTTTTTTCCCTTTGTGAGATACTGGTTATTCTCCTCTCTTGCTCATATATCTTTTTTTGTTGTTGTTTATTATCCCTATTTCTTTATTATCCTTTTTTGTATTTTTTCTTTCCCAATTCTAAAGAGAATTATCTACTTGAACTCGATATACTGCTGTTTGTTTGCAATTTGGGTATTTTCTGATGAGAAGGTTTGGAAGAATTATTGATTGAGCTGGATTCACATCGAGGCTTCTTCCATTCATATTTTTTCTCTTGAGCTCTATTCTTGATAGTCCATACTATCGCCTAGTGAGATCGCAACTATAAACTAGATTTAATTTTTTTCTTGGTCTGTATTTTTTATCATGATGGATCTTAAACTAGAATTGAATATGAAAAAACTCAATGGGCTGAATTATAATACGTGGAAAAGAAGATTAGCCTTAATCTTAGAGCATGAAAATTTAGATCATATTATTTCAACTATGCTTCCTACTGAGCCCACTAATGTTAACAATAGGGCAGGAAGATCAGCTTATGCTAATCAGGAAATAAGAAAATAAGAGGTGTAGGAACATAATTTTGAAAAACATGGACGATGAATTATTATAGAGTTTTGATGCATTTAAAAATGCCAAAGATATTTATGATGAATTGGAGATACTATTTGGAGTGACTTCAATGAGTAATTTAAGAGTATTGACTCAATAGTACTATTATTTTAAGATGAAGGAAAATGACTCTGTGGTTGAATATGTTAGGAAAATGATTTTGCTGGGCAAACGACTTATAAGTGCGAGTTATGCTTTGAATGATCAACAACAAGTTTTAACTATATTGAGTAGTTTGCCTAATTCTTGAGAATCTGCTGTGACTACTTTATCTTTAAACCTTAAGGATCTTACGCTTCAAAATCTTGCTGTTGAATTGAAATATGAAGGCGATCGTAGATCTTCAAGGAGGGCTGCTGCACTTCGCATTGCTCAATCTCAAATAAATGGAGAATTCTCTAACAAAAGAAAACCTTATCAACCTTAGAACAATAATAAAAGGCAGAATGTTGAAAAAAAAAACGAGAAGTCTATGTACAATGGACCCAAGGGGCACGCTTCATTTGTGGGAAGATGAGACACTTTAAATCCCAATACCCAAACAAGGGGGCACCCAAAATACCCAATCAAGGTCGTGACTACTTGTGTGTAGTAGTTGATTGTGTAATAGCTAATGTGCATATTGATGATTGGTGGGTGGACTCTAGGGCTACTAAATACATATCAAGGTCTAAAGAGGGCTTTGTGGAACTTAAAGAGCTTAAAGTTGGGGAACATGTCATCTCTATGGGCAATGATTCTAAGTCTGATGTATTGGGTATTGGTATTTATAAATTAGCCATCCCAAATGGGAACTTCTTGCTCCTTTCTGATACTCTTTATGTTCCTTCCAAGCGTTGTAACTTGCTGTCAGTCAGGAGGCTTGATGCCAAGGGATATGAAATTCGTTTCAAGGATATGAAATTTGTTTCAAGGATAGGAAAGTTTCAATTGGGACTAATAAGAAAATCATTGTATGAAGGAAAGCTTGAGGGGATATGTATTTACTTGATAAAATAAATGAAATATCATCTTCTTCTGCTTACTTGAATGTATGTGATGATGAAACTTCTTTTTTTTTGGCATATGCGTTTGGGTCATATTAGTAGAAATATAATTTCCAAATTTGTTAATGATGGCTTAATTCCTAAAATGACGAATTTAAATTTTAAAAATTGTCAATCATGTTTATCTGGTAAAATGAGTGGAAAACCCTTTGGTAAAGCAACTAGATCTCATGATTTATTGTTTATTATTCATTTTGATATTTGTAGGTCACTTAATGTAAAAACACATAGAGATATAGAGTATTTTATTTCATTAATTGATGATTATTCGAGATTTGGTTATATTTATCTGATTAGTAGAAAATTTGATGCAATTGAAATATTCAAAGAATTTAAATTAAAAGTTGAAAACCAATTAGATAAAAGAATCAAAATACTTAGAACGGATTGAGGAGGGGAATATTGTTCTAATTTGTTTGATATTTTTTGTAAACAAAATGGGATAATACACCATAAGGCCATGCCCCACACACCTCAACAAAATAGTGTTGCTGAAGGGCGCAACCAAACTCTTATGGAAATGGTGCGATCATTGATGAGTCATGCTAATTTGTCCTCAATTTTTTGGGGTGAAGCATTGCTTATTGCCATGTATATTTTAAATCGAGTTTCCTCAAAATCCGTAGAGAAATCACCTTATGAGTTATGGATTGGATGTAAACCTCGATTGGAACATTTAAAAAGTTGGGGTTATGATTCTCATGTACTTATCCCGAGCCATGAGAGATCTAAGTTGCAGGCTAAAACTAGAAAATGCTCATTCATAGGATACTCTGATGCTTCTAAGGGTTATAGGTTTTATGACCATGAGACCAAATCTTTGGTTGAATCTAAAAATGCATATTTCTTAGAAGAACATATGAAAATAGGCAAACTTTCTCTTATAGATGTACATGAATTCGACAATAACAAAGGAGTAAATGAAAACATAGAAAATTATGAACCTACACTAGAAAACCTTGATAACTACATAAATAATGGGAGTGATACATTTGAATTTACTAATGTAGATGAAAGTGAACCTAGGAGAAGTTCTAGGAACATAAGAGTATCATATCATTTAGAACCATATCAGAGTTTTATTTGCATGGACACTTTCGACTAATACTATAACTTTGCTTGTCAAGATATTCCTGAACCTTCAAATTATAAAGAAGCTATTAATTCTGATGAATCTGATTTTTGGAATAATGCTATAAGTGGAGAAATGGATTCTATAACTAAAAACCATGTATGAGAGTTGGTAAATTTGTCTAGTGGGAGAAAACCCATTGGATGCAAATGGATATTAAAAAGAAAACACAAGGCTAATGGTAGTATAGATAAATATAAAGCGCGACTTGTTGTTAAAGGGTATAACCCAAAGGAAGGTATAGATTTTGTTGATACTTTTTCTCCAGTAGTAAGATTTCCTTATGTTAGAACTTTGATGTCTATTGTGGCTAACCTTGATTTAGAATTGTTTCAAATGGATGTTAAAACTGCATTTCTCAATGGAAATTTAAACGAAGAGATATACATGTTACAACCTGAAGGATATATTGTTGAAAGCAAAGAAAATAAAGTGTGAAAACTAATTAAATCACTTTATGGATTGAATCAATCTTTTAGACAATGGTATTTAAAATTTCATGATGCAATTATGAAACTTGGTTGTGTTTTTAATGAAAGTAATCATTGTATTTAATTAATATTAATGGGAATAAGATAGTGATATTGTCTTTATATGTGGATGATATTTTTATTGTTGGAAATGACATAGATATGATTAATGAAACAAAATCATGGTTGAAATATAATTTTGAAATGAAAGATACGGGGGTTGCATCATATGTGTTAGGAATTGAAATTACAAGAGATAGATCAAAAAAGATGCTCAGCTTATCTCAAGAGCATTATTTAGAATCTGTTCTTAAGAAGTTTATATTTAATTAAGATGAATGGGAGTAAGATAGTGCTATTGTCTTTATATGTGGATGATATTTTGATTGTTGGAAATGACATAGATATGATTAATGAAACAAAATCGTGGTTGAAATATTATTTTGAAAGGTTTGCATTATATGTTTTAGGAATTGAAATTACAAGAGATAGATAAAAAAAGATGTTCAACTTATCTCAAGAGCATTATTTAGAATTTGTTCTTAAGAAGTTTAAAATGGATTTATGCAAGCCAATCTCCACCCCTGTTGATAAAGCAGCTATGGGATTGAGATAAGTCCGAATGGAAATCCAATAATGGTTCATAAAATCATGTTGGTGAGTATATAGAAATCCCATGTGAAAAACATGAGGCAATGCCATATACAAGATGCCAAAGAGCCTTCAGGCTGGGTATATAGAAATTCTATGTAGAAAGCATGAGGCAATACCATGTACAAGAAGTTAAAGGGCCTTCAGGCCAAGTAAGAGACGTTGAAAATATGGCCTATCAGGCCCTTTTATCCTCGACATTTATTTTTCAATAATGGTACAAAAGCTATATTGTATAGTATACGTGAAATCCCATGTAGTCGACATGAGGTAATGTCATATACTAAGATCCATTTTGGAGCTTTTATAGGATGTTGTACTGGAGGGAAAGGCTAGTGTCATTGGAGCGAAAACCCGGTCATGTGTTTGGATTTTTTATAAGACTTGCTTTTTTCTACATTATAGATGTACAAAATTATTTAATTTTTAAATATCTTTTATCAAATTATAGGTATGCTTGGATGACATCCTATTATGTGAGTCATTAGTGCACTAGCGACATGTTTAACTCTTTATATACGATTAACAGTTTGGTGACAACTTGTTAATCCTAATTGGCTACACTTAAGGGAATTAAGGTAAGGGTTATACTTGGATCTCAACTCCTATAGACCATGATTATGAGAGTTACAGAAGATGGTTCTCTATAAAAAGAGGTTAACCCCTCAAGTACTAGTATATAGAGAATGATGGAAAATTGGTGAGGGAGATTCACTAAGAGGACTCTCAAGGTAGCCTGTCACCGGATGGCTTGGTCTATAGGTTTTGATATGGAACCTTAAGTCCCTTGTGTGATTTAATGACAGATCTGAGTAAGTTGTTTATCGATTTTATTTATTTATATATTGATTTTCATTATTGGGACTAACAAAACAATCTCCTCTAGAAATTTTTGACGTGTATTAATTTGATTGTTTAGGGCCTCACCCTTATGTAAACTGTTTCCTTTAATTTAGCATTTGATTTAATAATGACGAGGTTTGTATAAAGCGCCCACTTTATACTGTACAAGTATGGTGTACCTCTAAATTTTGTTGGAAGATATAGTTCTGGTGTTGGAAATCTTATGATGGCTTAAAAATCCATATGCAACCCTCATTGTTAGATTTAAAATTTTAAAACCGGTACCGATAAAGTAGATCCATAAACAGTTAAACTATCTTGAAAATAGACAGTCTATGTAACTTATTACAAGATGCACTCTTTTTAGGACTTGAAATTCTTTTCTCTTTAATCCATACATCTTGAGGTCGAGATGATCATTTGGAAGGTTTTCCAACTTTATAACACTCTTTTCTAATGGATTCTTGAGGTGCATCTTACTTCTATTGTATAAGGTTGCGACCTTATATAATCCTTTAATAATGGTTTCTTATTATTGCAATTAGTAGTAATTTCATTGCTTTGTCTGATGGTGATCTATCAATTAGTCTTATTAGTACCCCGGTGTTTTAAAAGTCGGACCTGCATGTTGAATTGGCTTGTGACTGGGCCGATTGTTATTAGAAAATCAAAGATTTGGATGGGTGATCCAGACAAATCAGCTTGAGAGAAAAATAAAAATTGTAAAAATCCTAAAATTTGTATGAAGTGATTTGGAAACAATAAAATGACCAAAGGAGTTGTTAAATAAATGGTCTAAATCATGCTTATCTCTGCTGCAAGTGTACTTCTCAAGTGTGGAAGGGGATTGAGAATGGTTGGGGTCGTGCTGGTAGCACCACTTGTACCCCAATTAAGGTCTACGCTTCTATTCTCCCCTAACGCATTAAAAAACCACTAACAATTTAAAAAACGGGTAGGGGTTCGTCATCCCCACTGAATTACCCAAAAATAAATAAAAAATGGAAGGGGATTTATAGTTGTAAGAATATTGTTGTGGCCAATATTTGGTGGATGGTAGGCTCCGGTAATAATACCTTTTTTTGGTTTAATAAATGGATTGCTGATAGGCCGTTTCTATATTGCTTCATAGAATCTTTATCTGCTGCCAAAACTTCAGACCTGATCTCTTTATCTCCCTCAGGCCAAGTTTGGAACATATCTTGCAATTACAACAGGGGTCCCAGATTTTGCTACTTTGCAGTTGGAATACCTGTTATCTTAGCTGCAAAATACCTATATTTCCTTGAACAAATTGTTTGGAAGAGTGAAAATGATGGTTTGTTCTAGGTGAAGGCTGCATATCGTTTGCTTTTCCATGATCATGTTAGATGGACTAGTGAAGTGCTGCACACAGTTTGGAAATGGGCTCTTCCTCTCAATTCGGGCTTTCTTATGAGTAGCTTCACAAGGGAAATGTCTAACTACTGATAACCTGCGCAAAAGAGGTAAAATCTTGCCAAATGTTTGCCTTATGTGCAAATAGGCTGAGGAGACTGTAAATCATATTTTCTTCCATTGCCCATTTGCATTTTAAATTTGGGGTTAGGCGTTTAAAAAAGGGATTGTATACAACGAGACCATTTACCTTTGATATAAGGTGGTCACAATTACTTAACAATTATTTTGATGTGAAATTTGATAGCTTGGGTGTGTCACAAAATTCGAAAAAATTTATTTTTAATTTGAGCTTGGTCAATGGAATAAATGCAACCACCCAATTTCACATGCAATGGTTGTGACCACCTTGTACCAATGGTAAATAGTCTTATTCTATACTTTTTCTTTAAAAATTTGGGTTTCTCACTACTGCTGTCGGAGCTTCAGATAAACATCTTTAATCACTTAACCTCATTGGACTTCCTTCCAAAGGACTGATTATTTAGAAAAATTTTAAAAGAGTAATTATTTGGGAGATATGGCGAGAGAGAAGTAGAAGGACTTTCAATGGCTCTGTTTTGGACTTGGAACCCATTAAGGAGAAAATCCTGCAATCCCTTTAGAATTGGTACTCTCTCACTAAAGAAGGCAAGGGAGTTTCTACGGTTGACGTCTTTTTAAATTTGAATAATATTGCTTTCAGCAGCCTAAAATTAGACCCATTGGCAAATGGAAACCCCCGCCTATGGACTTCTTCAAACTTAATTTTGATGGGAGCTCATTTGGAAACCTAAGATTAACAGGAGTGGGAGGTGTTATGTGAAACCATGAAGGCTCCATTATTTTTTCTTATGTTGGTCCTTGTAGAGTAGCCATAAGTGTGGTTTGGAGTTGTTTCTAGGCAAAGGGAATGTGGGTTCACTTATTGTTGAAGGTGATTCCCTTAATGCCATTAGATGGTGCAATGGTCAACAAATGGTGCCTTGGTCCATCTGGCCTATTTGGTTAAAAATCTCGGATATTTGTACCTCAGCTACTCTTTATGATAGCTGATGGACTAGTAAATTTGGGGCTTCTTTATCCTCCTACCTTGTTGCTGATGAATTGATCTCTATCTTGTAATATGTTGGTTTGATACAATTATAATAAAAGCCTTTGATCTTGTCAAAAAAAAAAAAAAAAAGGGTGAGGTTTGTATAAGGTGTCTTATATTATTGAAGTAAGGTGCACCTCAAAACTATGCCAAAAATGTAGTTTCAATGCTGCAGATATTTGTCCCCAATTATAAAATTTAAAGTTTTAGAAATGGTAATGATCAAGTAGATTTAAGATACTTAAAAATGTTGAAAATGGGCGGTCTAGATAATATGTTAGAAGATGAACTATTTTTAAGACTAGAAATCCCTTTTTTTTAATGTCTATGAATCACAAGGTCAATATGATCGATTTGACGGTTTTCCAGCATAGAAAAAGCTGTGTAGTGGGTTTTTTAGGTGCACCTTACTTATACAGTATAAAGTTGGCACCTTATATAAACTTTTTCCAAAAAAAGATCATGCTTATCTCAGTTCGCAACAAGACCTAAAGATGTCAAACACAGAAAGCTAAGATTGACTTGTTCAATAAAGAGCGACTAATATTCTACAGCGATATAGACATTATGTAAAAAGATGAAATACCTCTTTTAAATCATTACTTAGACACTATAAATACGAAACCCTCAAGAAATCACAGGTCAGAAGTCCAAAAAAGCTTTAGATCAGAGCTTGGATCTTAAACAAAAAAAAAAAACATCCTTGATCTCATGCATTAATGGTTTTCTTTTGAAGGTGTAAATGATCAAATAGAGGGCTAAAATATGAGCATGTTTGATCATCTGAAAAACTAAAATGAACGATAAACAAAAGGTCCAAAATAGAGCCTTTCTAGACATGTTTCTATATTTAGATTCCTGACCATGGTGGCCTAGATGAAAGATCTAGAAAATTTCATACCCGTATTAGATGGAATTTAAGAGGATCGACTCATCAACAAGTGCATTCCTGAATGCATCTAAAACCAGTGTTGGAAACTAGTATTCGGAGTGAGTACTTGGCCCATACCCGATTCCAGTACTCGGAGTCTGAGTAACTCGGCTCGAGTTCTATAGCAACAAAAAAAGTTAAAAATTATATTGATAAAAAAGAAATATATGCTTAAAGTAAGATTCAATAAAATACTTCAAAAAGTGGTTAAAAAATAGATTTAAAAATACCAACTTTTGATTGGAGATATTTTCAAAATAATCTTAAAAAATAAAAAATGTAAAATTAATTATTCATGGCCAAAACACTTTTCAAAATTTGCCAAAATATAAAAAATACATCACAAATAAATTCTTTAGTTTTTGGGTTTTTTTGTATTTTTTTAATTTTTTTTTGTAATATCCCGAAGTGGTCGGATTGAGTAGTCAAACATTGTCTGAAACCCCCCATTTTACTTTGGGATTGGACATGATGAAACCATTGCCTGATGTGGACAATAATTAGAAATACCCCAAACCAGTGTTTTAAAACACGACGAGTCGAATCGGACTCGTTTGGTTAGACTCGGAAATACGAGTCCCCGTTCCGGTTCCAACCGAAAATCGGGAACCGCCCGGTTTTAGAGTGGAACAGCCGGTTCCCATCCAGTTCAGCCCGGTTCTAGACTGGAACCGCCGGTTTTTGGGTTTTTTTGTATTTTTTTAATTTTTTTTTGTAATATCCCCAAGTGGTGGGATTGAGTAGTCAAACATTGTCTGAAACCCCCCATTTTACTTTGGGATTGGACATGATGAAACCATTGCCTGATGTGGACAATAATTAGAAATACCCCAAACCAGTGTTTTAAAACACGGCGAGTCGAATCGGACTCGCTCGGTTCGACTCGAAAATACGAGTGCCCATTCCGGTTCCAATCGAAAACCGAGAACCGCCCGGTCCTAGAGTGGAACCGCCGGTTCCCATCCGGTTCAGCCCGATTCTAGAGTGGAACCACCGGTTCCTATCCGGTTCATCCCGGTTCTAGAGTGGAACCGCCGGTTCCCATCCGGTTCAACCCGGTTTTAGAGTGGAGCCGCCGGTTCCCATCCGGTTTAGCTCGGTTCATACACGTAACACATGACACGCATGTACGAGCGTGCCCCCACACACACTCACACACGCACACGTATGTCCGGGGCGCACGTGCAAGCATGCCCCCACGCACACTCACATGCGCACGCATGTGTCCAAGCGCACGTGTGAGCATGCGCCACGCACACTCACACGTGCACACGTGTGTTCGAGCGCACGTACGAGGTTGCCCTAATATTTTTATATACATTTTATAATTCATATTGCATAAGTATTTAGATACCAAATTTGAATACCCATATTTCGATGTGGGATAATTCCCAAACATCATTAAATGAAAACGAAATGTAAATATAATCTATTAATCAGCAATTTATAATCATATGTAGTTAGATGGCTTGATGGTTATGATTTTGAATTTTTTATTTGAGGTCCCAAGGTCGAATCCCCTTGGGCACCCCCTTTGCATTTGAATCCCCATGGGCATGTGTTGCATTTTTGTTGTGTATATAGTGGTTGGTATAAATATTTTTGTTGTTTTCGAATCCCCTTGGGCATGTGTTGCATTTTTGTTGTGTATATAGTGGTTGGTATAAATATAAATATTTTTGTTGTGTATATAGTGGTAGGTTTAAATATAAATATTTTTGTAAATAATATAAAAGACAAAAAAAAATGAAAAATAAAAAATTTAATTTTTTATATAACCGTTAATTTTTATTGTATATAGTGGTATAATTATTTTTGTAAATAATATGAAAGGTATAAAAAAAATAAAAATAAAAAGTTTATTCTATTTGAAATCTCCATCTTTCTACTAACAATCTCTTTTACTAAATTTATTATAGAAACCTAAAAAAATAAATTTTTGAAAAATTGAAGTGTTATTTCCAAAATTTGTACGCATTTTATTAATTTTTACATTGATAACCAAATATTTTATTTTATTTATAAATTTTTACATTATAAATCATGTAATGTACTATTTTTCTTACAGTTGTCAATAATACATTTTAAATTAGATAATATTATAAACATTTTTTAATTTGTTATTATTTGTCTAATAAAATAATTATAAAATATAAACTGGTAATTATAATTTTAGTATATAATATTATAATTAGTGATGTTGTAATAATTTTGAATTATAGTTAGTTAGGCTGTAATAGTTTGGGTTTTTTTAGCGGGTTAGGGTTTTTCGTCAAAACGAGATTTTAATGGCCATTCTTTCATTGATTAGTCTACTCTTTATAATAGTCCATATATAATTATATATTTTATCCATAATAATTCTCTGATTTTTCTTTTATGTGATGCAAATTTAATAGTTAAAGTAAATTTATACAGGGAAAGAACATCTCAATATTCACAAATTAATAAAAAAAATGAAAGTTAATAATGTAGTACCCTCATTTTTTATTGGATTCCTAAAAAAAATATTTATAATGAATTTTAATAATTTTTTCGGATTTTTTTGAAGCTTTAGTCCGACCGATTTAGCAGATTCTCGATCCGGATGGCCGATTCACCGATCCGGATCGGTTTTTTGAGGTGCCCAATCCGAGTCACCGATTCGTTTTTTAAACCATTGCCCCAAACCATCAAATGTAAAATCGGACGATTAAGTTGTTCCATTTATTTGCACAAAATTTGAAAGAAAATTTATCAAGTTTTAAATGCAATTAATGGTATTTTCTCATTCTCCACATTTCACATCTCAAAGTAATTGGGGATTGTGACATGCCGAAAGCATTTATTCTCTCACAGGAGTATATTTGTACTTAGTTCTCTGGAAAAATTAAATCTAGGAGTATTTGTAAGACTCCAAAATTTGCATGTGTAACCTCTTCAATTCATAGACTTACTTTAATAAGAAATTTTTCCTAATTCACTATCTGTGGGCTTAAAATAGATAATGTCTCATCTAGTAATTATTAGGTGGTTTCTAAAATTTATGAAAAAAATAAAATAAATTCAAATAGGTCATTGGGTGTGGCAATGGACTCGAACCGACTTGGGACCCGCTGGGTATACTTGACCAGGTCCGGGTATGGGTCCAACATTTAGATCCGCGCGGGTCGGGTCCAGGTCCGGTTGGACCCGATCTGTACCCGTAGGCTGTTGGAGATAAAATACTTCAACCTCTCTTCGTTTGGGTGTATTAAAAATCGTATATAATAAAAACTCATAATCATCTTTGGTTATTAAACGACAAATAAGATGGCTTGCAATCTAACGGCGGGTGATTGTAATTTTTTGTTAATAATTTGAATTTTTTGCCAATAATTTGAATATATAACGGTAAAGAAAGGCAAAAAAAAAAAGAAAAAAAAGAAAAGAAAAAAAAAAACTCAAAAGTGAGGGTGGCAATGGACCCGACGGGATGGACCCAAGACCTGATGGGTGCGGGTATGGGTCCAACTTTCGGGTCGGATCCAGGTCCAAAACTTGGACCCAAATACATTCGGGTATGGGGTCTAGGTCCGGGTTCAGACCCGACCCATTACTACCCTATAGGTTATCCCTCAAAGAGAGTAAGTGTACAATATGCCTTCGCAAGAGCCTATTATACGCGAACAAGGGACATTTCTATGCCTAAGATCAGTGTTAATGAAGGAGTGCCGCTCGATCAACTGCCTTGTCTCTTGGAATATAGCCTCTGCAGCTACAATCAATCGAACATCTGTGAGTACAGATTTTTATTGACGTTGTGGTAAAGTAATTTGATAAACCCAAATCTAGAGAAACCCTGTGTTTTTTTTTTTTTGGCTTTTTTTAGAAATTGTTAATTATTAATGTGATTCTGCTTCACTCTTGCCATTCTCAGTAAAAAAATATTGAGTCTTTATTTCAGCAAATTTATTGCCTATATCGTCTGCTTATTGAGTGTGTTTAAAGGGGTAGATGTTATTGATATGAAAAGATAGATGCATCGATGTTTTCATAGTTTGTGATCCATGGTGTCAATTGGAATGCATCTTTCATTCTTATGCACAAATCTGGCATGGAATGGGATATAAATCCTACCTCACAGTGATATTGGGAAAATTTTGTGATGTTTCTAGGTAAAGGAAATAAGACCATCAAGAGTGTTGCGCCGCCAAAGATTGGGGAGGTGTTGGTCAGGTACGTTGCAGCTTCACACTCCAAATCTGATAATTGATTTTCTTTGTGAAATTTTGCAATTTTGTGTAGAATATTTCACATTTCATGCGAATGTTGCTGTTTCAAGTATTTGTAAGAGGCGATTCGGTTGTAATATATCTAGAATACACTGAAACACTGGAAATGCCATTTTTTCATTAAGTGTTCTTTTGACTATCCATAACTCTGAATCCCTGTAGCTTGGAAAACAGGAAAGTAACCTCAAGTATGTTTTGTTGTATTTGTGATATTTAGGCTTTGGTTCTATGCTGCTTTAGGTCCTAAAACAACTTTGAACATAAGAAACTGTATTTTTGGTGTAATCTAAACAAATTAGATCTCAGAAACATGATCAAAGCACCTGAGTAGTGAGTTAAAGAGAAGTAATAACTTTTATACCTTGTTCTGTGGATTGAGGAAATCGGCACTTGGGCCCTGTCCACTCTATCTCATAATCAGATAATAATCAAACCAATGTTGGATGTATAGTTTAGTCAGTATGTGTTCATCGCAATTGCCAGCTAATTGGGGCTCATCACAATCAGAACATTGTGATCCCTGTTGTATCCTTCAGCAATTGATGTCCAAAAGATTAGATATAATGAACGACCATCCAGCAATGGTCAATACCAAACTATGTTAAGTGGTTTGGCATTTGAACCCATTAATCTGTGTTGCAGCAGAAATACATTCTTCATTCATTTTCGGTTTCATGGATTCTTATTCTATTAAACATTTGATATTAATGCTTCTCTTCAATTGTTGTAATAGCTTGTGTGCCCATCCATTACATTCAGAAACCCTTATTGCTTATGCTATGTATTTGAAGTTCTAATTAAGAATAACCACATTCATGTTGAAATTTGATAGTAAGTAAACCAATTTTGTTTCCTAATGATGTAAATATTGGTAGCGTCAAAGAGGATTGACACCTTTATCAAGCATCCAAGCACAATAAAGTATTCCTTGTTTCTATTTGCATATTTTGGTGTCATATTGGATGGATGGAAGGGACCTTATTTAGTAAAAATGCATTGGATGGGTTGTAGCAAGAAAATCTCATCTAAAATATGCATTTTGCACATCAGATTCATTTTGCACATCAGATTAATGAAACACATAATGAACGGTTAAGATAGGCAATTTCCAGCTTTCCCAATGCCAAACAGGTGAAAATACCAACGTCATAATTTATCAAACATGGTTCCTAGCTTTAAGGCTACAAATTTTCACTTGCCTCCCAGAATCTAGGAAAGTCAGCAGTACGATTTTCCTAGAGAAACTGCAGTGAAAGTTATCAAACGCCACCTATATGTTCCCTCAAGACAATAGTAGACGCGGCAATACTTTTTCTTTGGAAACAACAACCCTTTTTTCTTTGTTTCAAATATTAGGGCTTATTGATCATTTACAGCTTAAAGAGAGAATGGGGCAGTGTTCTGGTTTTGAAAATTTCTCTTGGCAATTTTTGCTCTCTATCTGAAATCCGCATGGACTTTTCTTTCAGATGATTTTAAGGGTAATCCTGCCATCGATCCTCCCTTTTTTGAAGCCCAAGTAACTATATTCAACCATCTTGTTAGTGTTTGATTAATTATTGGAATAGAGAAACATAAGAATTTGTTGTGGGTTTTTTGCAAGAAATCATGTGATGGTCTCGAAGCTCTCGATTCATTGGTTTAATTGTTTTCATGCAAATTTTCGCTTGAAAACTCGGAAAATCAAATTTACAGTAGTTTTGAAAACTTTTCTTATTTCTATGTACCCATGTAACTGGAATACAGATATCTGCGTTTTTTTTTTTAATCTAGTCACCAATGCGCCCTTTTTTTTGAAGCCCAAGTAAGTAGATATTGTATACTCAAGTAACTCAACCAGTATCTATTGTTTCATTTATTGTTGAAAAAAATATAAAATAATCTGAAATTCCATATAATTCCAACCATCATTTGATTTATTCACATTTCAGATTTCATGTGAAAAGTAAAACTGAAAAAAACAAAATTTCAGCATTTCTGAGTCCCCATATGGTAATGCTTCGCATAGTGTTAATGTGTATGTTCATGCAAGCATAATTTAAAACCTTAGCCATATTATTTTTATTTGATGCCAAGGTATCTGTTAGAAAACACACGATCTTGTGTTGGAATAGTTGCAAAGGTAGAGTGTTAAATGGTTAATCTCTTATGGGGATTTTAATAAATTTCCCTTTTGTTTATAATAGTTTATAACTTTTTTATTTTTTAGATCTCATCCGCTATCTCCGCTGCCTTGTCTGCTATGTGCTGCCCCTCCTTCATTGCTACCCGGGATATTGAAAGAAGCATCGATCGGAACGCCTAGCGCTTGCCCCTCTTCCTTCCGCTTTGCCACCTTGATCTAGCCCTCTCGCTTGGCTGACATCTTGACTGACACATGGAACTAGAAGCTTCAAGTGCAACATCCATCTCAGTCAAACATCTCTCTGTCAGCCTCCTGTGATACGAGAAAGAAAGCGTCATCGAGTAGTCTGTGTGGGATATTCTTCGCTTTTCTATTTTTCCATTAATTCGCATATTTTTTCCAATTTTTTATCTTTTTCATGTTTTCATTAATTTTTAGATTTAGTAGATTGGTCCGGCCACATTGAAATGGCCTGGTTCTACTGGTCCAACTGGATCAATGCTTGCTGGTTCAGTCTAAACAACATTGTTTTTAATGGATGAGAGGAATAGGTAAATAGACAATTTTTCAATTGGCAACAAATGTGTTTTGATCCTGAAACTCTTTTTCTGCATTTATTTTGAGTTTTTTCTGAATTGCTTTTTCTCCTTTCTTTACCAATTCCACTTATGGTTCTTCTGAACTAATCACCATGACCTTTCTCCAGTAGCTCTTCTCTATTATTAGGTAAAGGCATGTGGATTGCTTAGTTTCTGTGAAATCACAGTTCTAAGACACGAAAGCTAATTAAATAGGCATCCAAATTTTCATAGAAATCCAAGGGAGTCTTATTAATAATTGTTTCAGATGTAGATATATTAAATAGCTTTTTCAAAATGATTTTTATCCAGTTTCTCTACTGTACTATAAATCAAAATCATGAGGACCACCTGAGTTCCTTGAAACCACAGTTCTGAAGATTGAAAAGAAAAAGTTGAAAAACATGTTTTGATTTCATGGTTTCTTTTTTTTTTGAAGGGGCAAATATATGCTTGTTGATTTCCTTATTCTTCAATTTATGCATGTGATTGGCACATTATTTTTCCTGCTAATATATGCATGCTGACTTGGATACGAATTATATATTCTTTTTTTTTTTTGGGGTGCAAATGCATTCATGTTCAACCATCTTTATCGCATTATACAAAATAAGCCATGCTATTTTGATATATGAGGTGCTTGTTTACTTAGTATATGATGTTCTCATTTGTTTTATATTGTAGGTTTTCATTATGGGGCTTAGCAAGACCGAAGTGAACTTAAGAAGATTGCTGGCTGCTGTTCCTCAGCAGCAAAATCAGGCAAAGCTCATGCATGTAAGCTCGACATTCATTCCTTTAGTGTACTCTGCCATTAATTTTTGAGCACTTTTAAATCCACACACACACACACACGCACGCACACGTGCGCACACAGACACATAGAGAGAGATGTAGATTTGAATAGAGAATAAAGACTTCAAATTGTTTATTGGAATAACCATTTTATGATCATTGAAACATGATTCAAAGATATTTTTCTAAATGGAACTATGCTATATGCCTTTGTGAATTCTTATTCAGCAGAAGAGTCAATCCCATAGTAATGAACCACGGAACTGCTTGTTCATCTGATATGAGTTTTGTTTCATGAATAATGACTTTGGGAAAAGAAACACAATATTCTCTAGACTTTCAATTGCAGTTATGGGCTACAATTTAAGTGAATCAATTATTCATTATTTGTTACTTGCAAAAGATAGATTTAACCTTGAAAACTTGGGTGTGTTGAATATGCAATCAAGATAGCTATTTCTAGTTAACTCCATTTCTGATATGCTCTATCCTGTCCCTATGGCTCCCTTAGCTTGTTTTTTGAAGGTTTTACCTTGTTAGATCATCGAAACTGTGTTCTTTACGTTCTATTTATTATTTGGGCATATTGATTCCTCGTTTTTTGGAACATAGTGCCTCGCTTAGGCAGTAGGTGTCCTTTGGTCTTTTTTTTTTTGTTGCTTGGGCAACTTCTGAACGTCAGCCCTTTACTACAAATCACATGAGCATGATTGAATATACGCCATCCATAACATGAACTCAAACTTGGGAGCCAGAGCCCTTGTGGAGATAACATGGGAATGAGCAGATTGCCATGTTCGTGTGCAATGATATTATATGTATCTTGGAGTCCACAACTGCTAGATTTTTTTCCATAAATTTATACTCTTGGTACTTAGATTTGACCTGAGATTCCTTCTCTTGTGCGCTAGGCAAAGGCCCCTTGTCTTTGGCTTTTCGTGCTACATGGCATACATGGCATTTGTCGGAGTGTACTATATTTAGGCTTGTAGTAGGAACCCGAGTAACCTTCAAGAAAAAAAAATAAAAAAAGAGTAGGCACCAGATTATGAGCTAACCAATCTGTTTGTTGTTGATGAAGTCATGTATCTACTTGATTCTCTAACACATTTATAGGGCCAATAGTTTTTTTGAGTCTTTTGACAGGTTAATCATCATGGAAATTCATTTTTTCCTCTTCTATGTGTTGACTCTCTTCGATTTGTTTTATGAAGTTCCTTTCCCTTCTCTATATCAGAGTGACATATCAAATATTACAAATAACATTGCACTTCAGGTTTTTTTAGTCTCTGATAAGTATGTTCTTCATTTTCTTCATACAACACTGAAACCCACATCGAGGACTTATGCTTCTCCCATCTTACCCCTTGAAGCTGCTGCCGAGCTAGAGAGACCCTTCCTTGAGGATTGAATGACCTTAGCTCAGACCAGTCCCCTGGCTCGGATGGTTTCCCCATTGCCCTCTTCAAATCCTTCTGTCCAACTTTGCGGCCTGCTATTTTGGCCTTTTTTGAGGAATCCTACTCTCAAGGAATCATCCACCAAGGGATGAACGCAACATTCATTGCTTTGATCCCTAAGATTGAAGGTGCAGAAGAACTAAAAGATTTTAGACCGATAAGTTTGATCAGTAGCTCCTATGAGATATTGTCTAAAGTCCTCTCTACGCATCTCAGGCATGTTCTTGGCTGGGTTGTATCCTCGACCCAGGGGGCTTTTGTCAAGGATCGGCAGATCTTGGATAGTGCTGTTATAACCCATGAATGTATCCATTCTCGCCACCTATCCAAAAGCCCTGGCCTTGTGATCAAAGTCGAATGGGAAAAAGCATATGATCACGTTGATTGGCAAATCCCCGATGAAACCTTTCGTAGAATGGGCGTTGGTGTCATTTGGAGGAGATGGATCCAAGGATGTATAGCTAACCCCTCTTTCTCGGTGCTCATAAAAGGATCACCTGATGGCTACTTCTGGGTCTTCAAAGCCTTAGACAAGGCGACCCCATTTCTTCCTTTTTTTTTGCCATTATAGCTGAGTTCTTCAGTGTTAGTATTTCGAGAGTGTATCACGCGGTCTTCCTATTGGGCTTTCACATTGGAAGATGTGGCCCAATCATCTCCTACCTCTTTCACATTGGAAGATGTGGCCCAATCATCTCCCACCTCCAATACGTAAACGATAAACTCATGTTTTACAATGCCACCCATAAGCAAGCGGAATATTTGCTCCTTGTTCTTCGGTGTTTTGAGTTTGCCACCGGCTTCAAAACAAATATGGCTAAAACTAAAATGATGGGTGTTTGTCGTGACAGTTCCCTGGTTTAAAGTTCCGCCAACCGGTGGGGTTGTGCAGTCGATGACATCCCATTCATTTACCTGGGCTTTCCTCTATGCCTTGGTCTTCCAAGGCTAAATCAGTGGAGCTTTGTCATCGACAAGTTTGATAGGAGGCTCTCTGGGTGGAAAGGGAGATTTCTCTCCCTCGCTGGCAGATTGACTCTCATCAAGGCTACCCTAGCCAGTATTCCCCTCTTTCTTATGTCCCTCTTTCGTATGCCTGCTTCAGTCCAAGCCAGGTTGAAGGGGCTCATGAGAAACATTTTATGGTTGGGCGAGGGAGGCCATAAATTTCACCTAATCTCTTGGGCAAAGGTGTGCACCGCCAAGGCTCAAGGGGGACTTGGCATCAGAAATCTTAAATCCACAAACGTCGCTTTGCTTGGCAAATGGTGGTGGCGCTTTGCCACCCAGCCAACTCATCTTTGGAGAGAAGTTGTCTTCCATAAATACTGCCGAGGTGACCATGCCTGGTTACCATCCTGTAGTACCAGTGGCCAGTTATCAGGCTTCTGGAGATCTATTCTGCGTTGCCGCAACCTATTATCAGAGAAGCTGCGTTTCCATCCAAGAAATGGTAATCGAGTCCTTTTAGGGCTTGACACTTGGGTAGGCGAATACCGTTTGAAGGGCCAGTTTCAGTCCCTTTACAGAATTGCAGTCGAACCCCTGGCCATGTTGCCAATGGTTTTACCACTGCTGGGTCCTCATGAACTTGGAACCCAAATTTCAGAAGATTTCTCTCTGAGGATGAGATTAGCACCTTCACAGCCTTGTCTTCAACCCTTGCAAAAAACTTCATTCCACTGTTTCAGGAGGACAAAATCATATGGACCGCAAATGCTACTGGGATTTTTTTCTGCGGCCTCTTTTTACCAAGTTATACACTCCTCTCTTTACCTTCCTGCCGCCTCTCCCTCCCTCCATTGCTGCCAAGGTGTGGTTCCCATCTATTCCACCCAAGATCCAATTTTTTAATTGGGTCACTCTACACGATGAGCTCTCCCTCTATATCCTCTCCACAAGAGGGGAATTCCCCTACCCAATAGATGTGTGTTGTGCTTGAGGGCTGAAGAGACCAATGCTCTCTGGTCCTATGTCCTCCATCTTTTCAATTGGACATGGGTTACCCCATGTCCATTCCTCATCTCTTTGCTTTCTGCCTCCACACTCCTTGGACAAACTCCAGCTCTTTCCTGTGGAGAGTTTTGATTTCAGCAATCCTATGGACCATATGGCTCGAAAGAAATAGTTGCATTTTCAGGGGGGAAAAGGTCTCCATTCCTTCTTTGGTCGACAAGTTTTGCACCCTTGTGTCCTTTTGGACCAAGGACCACAGCATCTTCCGAACCTACTCCTCTTCTGAACTCATAATCTTTTGAACCTTAGGGCCCAAAGGATATCTCGCTCTTCTCTCTGGAGGCCTCTTGAAGTTGGCCACCTTAATTTTGATGGTAGCTCTCTCGGCAACACCGGCCCTTCCGGTATTGGAGGCATTTACAGAAACTCTGAAGGTTCTACTCTCCTTTTTTATTCTTCACCAATTGGCTCTTCTGATTCCACACACTCGGAGGCTCGGCCTTTGCTTGAAGGTCTCCAGAGACTTGACCCAAACTGGAATTTGGATTTCGTTGTTGAAGGAGACTCGAGAAATGTCACTACCTGGGCTTCTGGCCTTGCTCCCTGGCCGTGGAAACACATTTTCAGGGAAGCAAATGCTGCTGCTGACACGTTATCTAGGGATGGCGCAAGCCTTTAACTCTCTGGCTGCTTAAATGATTTTTTCCTCCCTTCTAAATTGTGTCAGTGTAGAACTTTTTTGGGGTTTTTTTATTAACCCTTTTTGGGTTTTCTGTATACGGCACCTGCCAAGAAGGCATGCCCAACATTGTAGATGTGTTAATACACACATGATCTACACTGTAATCTCTTTATTTTATTAATACATACGTGAACATTTAAAAAAAAAACACTAAAAGCCAAATTGTTTTGAATTTAAAATACAGGAGCAGAACAATGTTATTCTTCTTATGTTCACCTTTTGTTACTTCTCTACTTGTTAAACCATTCTCTTTCACATTAGAAAAGGTGATTGGCCTTTATTGCTTGAGTAAGTAGAGCATCATTTGGTTTTAGGTGTATGTTGATATTCAATTTTGTTCCAGATTAAGCGACTTGAGTTGCTAAAGCTACTACTGGGGGTGGAAGCGGACGTGGTGGGGACAAGTGGTGCATTGCCCTATGAATGGGGCTATAATGGTTAAGGGATGTCGGCAGTGTGGGTAACCTTTATTTTGGGTAATTTTCTTGTGGGTTTCCAGTCCCTGAGGTGGTAGGTTTTGTTTGAATGGTTATCAGAGACTAAATCCTTATGGGGAACCATAATCTGACCTGGGGCCTCCAGCTTTCGATTTTCTGTTTGATTTATGGACTTGTGTATTGGAGGAATGGAATGGCAGACCTCCTTAGTTTTCGAGATTTCTGCAGAGGATGTGGGAGCACTTCTGACTTCTCTTTGGGTTTTCCTGCTTGCCATCAGGGACTTTGTTGAATTACTTAGTCGGATCAGTACCCTTTTAGAAACTTGCTGTATTATTCGAAGATGTAGTTCATTTACCCGTATTTGGGGACATGTGTAAAGAAAGGAACTATATAATTGTCAAAGGTTTTGGACCAAGGAGGTTGATGGTGGTAAGTGTACCAAGTAGAGCTAAATTTCATAGTGTTTTAGGTAAACGTTAGGGTGGGTAAGGGTATAGGGCTTTAGTCAGTAGGAATTTCATGGCTAAGGATAGAGGGTCTTAGTTACATAGGAGTTCTATTGGGCAGTCTGGGGGAAGAGCTTCGTTGCGATGTTAAGAGTTGAAGACCTTATCGGAGAGAGGCAGGTCATTTTCCTTTGTTGTTCTCAGCTTAGCGCTTTTTTTTTTTTTGATAATTTGTTGTTGGGTTCTTAGCTTTTTCCAGAAAGAAGGTACTTCTGAGGACTTTAATCTACCTACAAACTGACACTTCTTCCGCAATTTCACAGTGTAACAATCTTCAATCAAGAGGGCAAATTGACTCGAAATTTGTAGTTTGTACAAAATCAATTGGCACTTTTATTTTTTCAAACCTTCATTACACTTCTTTGGCAGTGTCGGAGTGTGCCTATCTTCAAGGAGGTCAAGCTAGTTATAATTATGGTATGGCAGTTGCTTTGATGAAATCTTTAGATATTTTTAGATATTTTGAATGGTTTAAGTGGCTATATGTGTGTTTATTACATTTTACATGATGAAATGTTTACTTGATACTATCAGCTGTTACTAATTGACTCCCATTGAGATCTTGATGTTATCGTTTTTTCCATTTATGCAGTATGTTGCAACTTTACGTGAGCAGCTGGAACAATTGATGGGAGAGAGTACATTGGAAGGCTTTCCGAGGTTTGTTGGCATCCTTATCATGTTATATGCTTCTTGTTGTGTATTTGAGTTATACCATTAACAAACTGACTTATTCTTGTCTCCGGACAATTTGTGAGTTACTCTGTATCACAAGCTTGTACTGCTATTCCTATGATACGAAATCATATCTTCTGCTATCTTCTAGTTTGGATTAGTGTTTTGGAACTTCCTTTGGGTGAGTGTGTTTTAGGTGGATCCGGGGAAGCTCCTTCAGTCACAGAATCTTGATACCCAAATGAGATGCACACAAGTAGATTGAAGAACTATCCTTTTCATGTATTATGTTGATTTATCAATACTCAATTTATTTGGTCTGGATGACATTCTTGGAGCCCCAGTATGATTTGCTTCTGTTACTTCTCGTAGTCTTCAGTTGCAATTGCTACATCTTATTTATCAGTTTCTGATCCTTTGTAATCATGGGAAAGCTATTATTTGAGTTTATGCAGTATTTCAAAAGCTAAGATTAATGATTATTCCGAGAAGATTGAAGCCATTGCCACTAAGTTAGCTTCTGATCCTCTGGTACGTGTACTTTTATATTTCCTCTAGCAGTCTTACTTCTATTGTGGCATCAATTTGGGCACAATTATTTGAGTGAAATTTCAATTTTTTGACACAATGTATAATCATGTGATATTGTTGTTATGATAAGTGTAATCTTGAACAATGCCTTTCACATTTCTGTTGCTTGTTTTAGTTTCTTTTACCAAAAATTTCCCTTTTTCTTTTGCTTTTCTTTTTTAGTCTAATTTGGACCAAAGCATGAAGATTGAGATGACAATCTCCATCCAGTATTCAACTCAGTATGGTGTATAGTGAGTGGCTAGAATGAGAGGCGGCAAAACTGATTGCTTTTGCTTGTATGTCAATTAATTAGGTTCCTTATTCATGTTTCAGGAAACATCCAATCTGCACTGTCTATTTCAATAACAAACATGGATTGAATATTGAAATGTGGTCCAATCATTCTCCACTTTCATATGGCAAAAGAGTATATACACACACACACACACATATACCTTTGTAACCTTGCTTAATCCGTGCATAATTCTCATTGCTGGATAATTTTGGATCTAACATAAAAAATATCAATAATGGAGTTCTGTTACCTTGCATCTAAGGGATTTTCTGCCTATGTAAAAACATTAAATGATAGTTTCATAATGTCTGAATAATTTTTTTCCATGGGAATTGCATCAAATATCTGAATAATTTTCTTTCTTTTCTATTTGCTAAAATAAAAAAACTTGCCAGCCTGACACACTGAATGCGGTCCATGAAACTCCCGTTGAAGGAAGGCCTTTTAAAGCAGAGGAAGTCAAAATGCATGCATCTGTTTCTCCTGGACTACGTAGGCGACTTGTGTAAGTAAAACTGTAATAGTGGTTTCCCCTTATGAAAACAATAATCAAAGGGAACACATAATGGATCAGTGAAAAACCTCAACCATATGGGTTGTGATTGTTGAACAAATTGATTGACAGTGGAGAGAGATTGGGACAGGGAACCACAATAACAGGACATCATGGTTCCTGCTCTTTTTCCTCTCTTCCCCCCATTTCACAGGATGGGCACGACCTCTTCGGACTTATGGTTTTTCATGTCTATTGGACAGCAGTGTTCTTTGCCATAATTAAATCATGTGTTACTTGAAATAAATGACAACCAGTCATTCCCTTCATGTATTGTTCTTGCTCCATACACATGAGTGTGGAATTGACTGTTAGAAACTTGCAGGTCTCACAAGGAAGGGGAAGGCAGGACTCAAGAAATTAGCGAGCGTGAGCCAGTTAAATTGGATGCATCTGCACAAGAACACGTCGAAAAGCACAGGTGCTTGGGAATTGGCATCCTATTTCTTGACTTTATTAGTCAAATATTCCCTTTGATATATCTAATCATTTTGGCAATGGTCCAAACTGCACAATTTATCCTTTCTTTAGAGTTAAAATTGCAATATTTATCAGAAATAGCTCCTTGAAAAAAAAGGAATCACCTGTGTTATCCATTGCAGATCTACATGTCATCCAACTTATGGCATTTATGATGCAAAACTAGATTTCAGTTTTTTGTGCCAATAAGTCAGTTGTATTTATGTGTAGGCTGTCATAGCTTTGAACTTAAAAGAATTCCCCTGCGCTTTTCCTGATGGCCTCTCCTTTCTCAGTTGATGACACCACTTTGAAGAAAAACCCATTTGTATTCAATGAACCAATGAAATTCCTTTCAGTTTCTAGAGCGAAATTGCTATGCTCTCATCTTTTTGCCAAAGAAAGCTGCAAAATTTATGTGATTTTGCTGGATGTTTTTTGGCAGAAAACTTCAAGAAGATTTGACAGATGAAATGGTTGGCTTAGCCCGGCAGCTCAAGGAGAGCAGCCTTATGATGAGTCAGTCACTTCATGATACAGAGAAGGTTAGACAATTCTTTGTTGCCATTGAAACTCCTCTTCTCTTCTTATTTCCTTCTCAGGTATAATAAGGCGGGACTTGAAATTGAGATCTAATGGTTAGATTATTGCTCTGCAAGAAAGCAAACTGAATCAGATAGACTTTATTCATTTTCATGCTCATGGCTGGTTTCTTTGGAGTCAATAAAGTGATTTTCTTTACTTTTGATAGGTAGATTCTATCATAGGAGATGTACTATGTTGTTTCTATGCTAAATATAGGTCTGGATTGTCCATTCTCAATGATAGATTGTGGAAATGGAGTGTCCATCGTCTTTTGACTTAATTTTTAAGAACATATAATCTCTAACATGGAGATCATGAATATGAATAAATAAATAAATTTTGAAAATTAAAAGTAATAATTCTTTTAAGAAAACATGTGGACAGTTAGTTTTTAAAATGGACCACTTATTTACATGGCATTTGGAAAAACACATGTTTGGGTTTGAAACCCAAATAAATAGAGATGATTCCTTGTTTAGCTCAACTTGAGTCGAATGATTAAAATACTCTTATGTATTATGTGTTCCAAACACATGATAAAATAGTTGAAACCCTAAAGAAACAAAAATATCTTGGTCATTTGACTTGTGTTATTGGGGGAAATTATTTTTAATAATTTCAATAACACTCTTACAACCATCCATTTTGAAATTTAAGGGATAAGAATAAGAGAACATTATAAAAAACACTCTAAAATGGACTATCTATACAACTTACCCACCCCAATCTTTTCTCTCACTTTTTCCCCCAAAACAACTTTTCCTCGCAAAAACCCCCAAGGAAAAAAGTTATTATTTTTTGGACATAAATGCCCTTCCCATACAAACCAAATCAATTCGCGGGTCCCAAGTAGTGTACTGTCGGAGCGCGTCTTTGCACTGTCAGAGCGCGTTCTCATAATGCTGGAGCGTTGTGGCTTAGACCGCACATTCAGAATGCTGGAGCGCTTGTTTATACGGCCATTACGTGTTCCTCCATTACCGGAGCGCTGTGGCTCCAAAGACTTTATTGTTGGAGCGCTGCAGCTCAGACTTGCATTGCCGGAGCGCACATTCAGAATGCCGGAGTGTGTTTGTACTGCCGGAGCACGTGTGAAAACAGGAGAGAAGGCTGTGAAAATAAACAAGGGTAGTTTAGTCTTATTTCATGCTACTTTTAGGTTGGGGGGTTATTTGCGAGGAAAGGTTGTTTAGGAAAAAAAGTGAGAAAAAATTTGGGTGGGGTAAATTGCAAAGATAGTCCATTTTAGAGTGTTGTTTGTAATGTTCTTTAAGAGATAATTGAGAAAAGACAGTGGAGAGACTACTTGTAGGTTCTTTTCTTTTTATGTTAATGGTAGGAATGGAGGGCGGGATGTTATGTTGAGGCATCCGCCCCCCCAACCACCCGTGTCCCACCTCATTTACATGACTTGTATTATGGCATACAATCTTGGCCTGATAATTGCATAAACCTGATTTCTTTTTTAGTGTAGCCCAGCTGGGACAACCTTGGCCAAGGGGTGGTCTTTCTGCCCTAACTACAGATACAATAGTGTGAAGTGAAAGTGAGGTTTCTTAGTGAAATTACTATCTTGTGTTGAAATGCTATTTTAGGATATATATCTAAATATTAGGGTTATGGCTTTTGATAGAGCAGAATAGCGGATCAGGATTCATGTAGCCAACCCCAATTAATTGGGAAAAGACTATGATGATGATGATGATCTAAATATTAAGGGTCCAGATAGTGGTTCACATTTGAACTGTCACTCGGGATGCTTATTTTTTGTGTGCGCGCGTACATGCGCATGTTTGTGTGTGTGCATTGTTTTCAACACAGAGCTTGCATCATTTTTGGGTGGAGTTCCCTTTGAATGCCAATGTGAAAAAATGTATGCAATAGCACCGTGTTGTCCGAAATGTTAGCATGACCTTTGTTTTAGACATTGTTTCCTACAAATTTTCTATCAATACATTGGCAATCTCTATTGCAACATTTTAATGATGATTCAATGAAAGTACGTGTATATCCGTGTATATCTTTTCAAATTTAGTTTATGGACTTATTTACATTTTTTTATGGGTTGTTCTTATTGGTTGATATTTTGTTATGAATTCCAACCATGAATTTATCAAAAATGAAGAAAAGAATACTGACTGTATTTCTCAAAACTTAAACAAACTGGCATGTTCGACCGGCTAGACTATTGCCGGTGCCTCAGTAGGTTTTGGTCCAGACTAAAACTTGGTTTGGTTAAAAACTAGTCAAAACTAATATTGAATTAGTTGGACAGTTCGATAAGACGGTTTTGATTAGTTAGACCGGCCCAAACAAAGTTGCACAGTAATTTTAGTTTATTTCATATTTTTAAACTATTACTCACATTTTTTTTCTTTCAAATTTTAAATTGTGGTTCAACTTATTCAACCGGCAGTTGGGGATTGGTTTTGAGTACAACCATACCTCTCACAGGTTCAGTGGCCGGTCCGGTCCCGATAACACTGATTCTAACCATGAATATGTGCAGATCCTTGACTCAACGGAGAGGGCAGTGGAGCAAAGCCTTGCGAGCACAGGCCAAGCCAATGCAAAAGCGATGCAGGTTTATTCTGAGAGCTTCAAGACATCTTGCTTTACATGGCTTTTGATGTTTGGCATGGCATGCATCTTCTTTTTTGTTGTTCTCCTGATTCGTGTGACTTGATTTGTGTCCTAGAACATTTAGAAGTTCTTTTCTTAAGTTTTAAGCAATGAGTTAATTATTTGAGTAAATCTTTTCTTAATTTTTGAGCAATGAGTTACATGTAATGCTTTCTTTTGGAAGTAGGGTTCAATTGATTGTGTGTTTGTGTGCGTGGGGGGGGGGGGGGTGGGTATGGAGAGAGAGAGAGAGAGATTCTGGGGTGATTGATTATGAAACAGAGGGTGAAGTCTGCGATGGATTATACCTTTTGGTTAAGGACGAAAGGTCTATTTCTGTTTTTTTTCTTTAGGAGTGTTTGAGGTGTAAAAGATTGACAATCGTCTTCAAGAGAGAGAGGGAGAGAGATTGGGCTGCGGGCCAAGTGTGTAAAGGGGAATGGTTTTTGCTCAAGGGCAAAAGATTTAATCGAGATTGTTTACACGATACAAATTAAGTTCTCTTGCTATTTTCTTTGAGGAACGAGTAACATTTAATGCGTCGTTTCATTAAGGAAAAAGTTTATATAAGGTGAGAACCTTATGTTGTAGAAGTAAGATGTATATAAAAAATCCACCTAAAAAAGGTTGTTCCGATATAAATGAATTCTACAATTGATCATCTCAACATCAAGATACATGGATATGAAAGAAAAATAGATTTCAATTATTAAAAATAGTGTATCTTGTATATATTATCTATATCGTATATTTTCAAGATTTTCAAGTGCATAGATATTTGCTTGCCTGCATTGTATCTGCAATGTATTTGGAGTTTTAAATTTTATAATTAGAGGTCAAAATGGATTTTTGACATTGGGACAACCTTTCAAATGGAATTTTTTAGATGTACCTTACTTTTATAGTATAAGGTTGGCACCTTATACAATCTGTACCTTTTCATAACTAGTGATCTATTGAGAGAGAGAGAGAGAGAGAGAGAGAGAGAGAGATTGGTTATGAGGTACTGGGCAAAGTGTGTGGAGGGAATATTACGTTTTTTAGGCGAGCTTTCTATACTTCTCATGTTGTATAAAACTTATATAGTTCCCTCCTATCCTCCAACTGTTCCTTCTGAATGCGGCTGACAATGTCATGAGTCGACGCTATTTTATTTTTAATATTTTTTTATATAACAGTTTGGCACCAAAATTTGGGCGTTCATTTCTCTCGTAAATTCACATCTATAAAAAATATAAAAAATTATTCTCATTAAAATAAAATGATCAAAATGACCCTGAAAGTTTTAGGGGTATTTTGGTTATTATGTTTTATCAAAGATATATTTTTAATATTTGTTTTATCAAATTTCATATTTATATAATTTGTATGAAAAGTTAAAAATAAAATACCAAGGTGGCAAATCTAGATCAAACAGTCGATGACTCATTTAATTTAAATTGGACGGTTGGATTTGAAGGAGTATATATTTTTATACTGTAGAGGAAGTATAGGAACTTTTTCCTACTTTTTTTGAATGGCAAAAAACAGGTATTCTTGGTGGCTCACTTGATTGAAATTGGACGGCTAGATGGGGGGAGTGAGGAGTATAGAAACGTTTCCTTACTTTTTTTTGCTATGATGTCATATAGGGTTAAGATGGCATGTTAAATGACATGAGGTGAGGTAGTATATAAGGTTGTACATGTAAGGATGCGGAAATTGAGGGTGTGGGTGCAAGGGTGTTTGATGGTACACTTGTGCTTTGTATCGGTGCATGACGTGTTCCTCACCAGACCATTTGTACAGGTCAGGCTTGAGGCTCAATATCTTTTATGTTAAAAAAAAGGGATGCAGAAATCGACACAATCTATGTGGTTTGTACAATCTATGTGGTTTGTACAAGGTGCTGGATAAGGCGGAGCATATATGTTCTATAAAGTAGGGGAAGGATAGAAAACTTTCCCTTACTTTTTTTCAAGGCAAAAAGTGGGTAATGTTGGCTATGATGTCATCTAGGGTTAAGATGGCATGTTAAATGACATGAGGTGAGGCAGTGTATAAGGTTGCAGAAGTAAGGATGCGGAACTCGAGGGTGTGGGTGCAAGGGCACTTGATGACACACTTACTCTTTGCATTGGTGCAAGACATGCCCTTCGCTCGAGCACGTATGTAGGTCAAACTCGAGGCTCAATATCTTTTATGTTAAAGAAAAAAGAGAATGGGGACATTGACACAATCCACGTGGTTTGTTCAAGGTGATATCTTTATATTATAAAATAAGGGGGATCTCTAAAATTTGTCTCACCATGTAGTTCGGGGAATTTTATGATGACTTAAAAAAATGTGTAATCTCTAGTTAAGAAATTTAAAATTTTTAAAAATGATATTGGTTGAGCAGTTCTGAAAACACTTAAAAAATCTTCAAAATAAATAGTTTACATAATTGTGGCAAAATATACTATTTTAAGGCTTAATATTTTTTCTTCATATCTATATCTATGCATCTTAAGGCTGATATAATCAAATCAGAGAGTTTTCCAACATCGGAACGCTCTTTTTTAGAGGATTTTCAAGGTGCACCTGACATTAATAATATAAGGTTTACACCTTATACAAATTCCTTTTATTAGATGCCCATGGATGTATAAAAGTATAAGATTAAAGTACTTTGTTATATAGCGGTCACAGTCATCGTAGACAGACATTAGATGGTCTATTGGGTTTGGGTCGTTGGAAGTGCACGCAAGCCGGAAATAGTTCTTTTTGAATTTTATGACGCACTCGAAGCTTCCTTTGATTTCACATCTAATAGTACAACCTCATTTCACATCTAATAGTACAAGCTCATAGCAACCTTGGGGGTGAAAATGGTCGAGATCTCCCTCGTGGGTTTTATTTTACTTTTAGGAGGTTTGCTTTCATGCCGTTGATATTATTTCTTTAAAATGAAAAAGAACATACCAAAGGAGTCTTGTGTAATGGTAAAATTTCTTTTTTGAAAGTTAACCTTAGTCTTTCATATTAGCATGATATATAATGGAAATAATTTATTTAAGGGTGAGGCCCTAAACAATCAAAATAAAGCTCACCTGAAAAATTCACTAGAGGAGGTTATTTCAATGCCCAAAAATTATTAAATTGGTCATCGTGACTTCAAGATGTATAGACATAAGAAAAAATAAATTTCGAGTCTTGCAAGTAGTGCATCTTGTATTGCATTATTTGGACCGTCAATTTTCAAGATTTTCAAGTTTTCGTAGATATGCTTGATCTACATTATTTTTTAACCTTTAAATTTTATAATTAGAGATGAAAATAAATTTTCAAGCCATCACAAAGATTTCCAATACTGAAAAAATATCTTTTGATACTATTTGAAGGTACGCCTTATTTCGATTGTTTAAGGCCTTAGCCAAACAAACCACACCCATATATAATAACACTTAGAAATCCCAATACTATAAGCTCTAGGTACTTTCAAATTTAGTAGTCTGTATTGAATTTTTTGCATTACTAATTTGTCATGCTAAATGCTATGCAACTGAGTTAAAAACTTGGTCAAATTCATCATAATACCCATGAGAGCTTAATAATTTAACATTAGGCGAGGTTTGTGTAAGGTGCCCTACTTGTACTCTAAAAAAAAGGCGCACCTCTAAATTTTGCCCGAAGATATAATTCCAATGTCAGAAGCCTTATAATGACTTCAAAATCCATTTTCAACTCTAGTTATGAAATTTGATACTTCAAAAATGGTAGAAATGGAGCAGATCTATAAATGCTTGAAAACCTTGAACATGGATAGTCTAGATAATTTTTTATAACTTGAAATTTTTTTCCACATACATACATCGCGAAGTCAAGATAATCAAATTGGAGGGTTTCTCATTGTTGGAACACTATGTTATATACCTTACTTCAATAGTAAAAGGTTGACACCTTATATAAAATTTTCTCCTTGAACATTTACCACATATCTTTTAATGTACATGCAAATAATTGCAAGCAGGTAAAATATTGAATAGTTAATGTATTTTGATAAAATTTTCTAACTTTTTTTATACCACATAATATTTTTATTGGTGCATATATCATGCTCTCCCGGGAGTATACTATACATTAACTCTTTCTGCCAAAAAGAATTACATTGCTATTTTTTGGGATATGAAATATTGAAATCCAGCTAAGAATCACCACATGGGTTTTTTAAAATTAAAATGGGATTTCGAGTTTTTCAAGACTTAGATCTTGCCCTACAAAATGGGTTTTTTAAAATTAAAATTGGATTTTGAGTTTTTCAAGGCTTAGACTTTTACCTTACAAAATTAGTCCGATGTTCAGTTTTGGGATATAATTCTTTTCAAGAACTTAAAATATGCTCTTTGATATTTTTGAAATTGTATACAATGAGACCATTTATCTTTGGTACAAGGAGGTCATAATTACTTATAACCAATTGATGTGAAATCTAATAGCTTGAGTGTGTCACAAAGTTCGAGAAAATTTCTTTTGAACTTTGAGCTTGGTTAGTGAAATAAATGCACCACCTAATTTTACAACTAATGGTCAAGATTAATTGTGACTACTTTGTACCAAAGATAAGTGGTATCATTATACACTTTTTCATATTTTTTATCTCTACTTTTTCCAGTTTGTTAATTAGTTTCAAGAGTTTAGAACCTAAAATTCAGGATCCTAAAGATACTCCTACCTTGCATTTTACCCAATAGACCAAATGCACAATATGCTCCCATGGGGGAAGTTTTTAAATTGTACTACTCGATAAATAAAGTTTTTCGGCATGTGGGATTTGAATGATGAGAAAATAATGGTGGTCCTCACTCGCTATATCATGTTGATGTCCTTCTTGGGAATAATTTTGTACGGATGTTGAAATTTGAAATCTCCCTAAAAGTAGAGGGGGAGATGGGGTCGGATCGGACTAGATCTGCATCTAAATAGTTTACATCGGATTTAGGATGGATCCAGGTTCAAACCGGATCTTAAAAATTTGGATCTGGATTTGGATTCGAATAGTCTACATTGAATTTGGATTCGAATACTATACATCAGATCCGGATTACATATACTATTCAAAAAAAATTTATATACATAAAATAAAAATTTATTATTAAAAAAGATCAGGTTGGATATGGACATGGATTCGGGTTGGATCCAGATCGAATCCACCTGCACTCTGATCCGATTCGAATATCAATTCAGAATCCGAATATGAATTTCGGATCCAAATTTTAGGTGCATACCTAGATCCGAATAGGGTATCAAGTTAGAGTTTTGGATCTGGATTGGGTCAACTCTCATCCCTACTGAAAAGGTTCTTAGAAACCTTGGAGAGATTTAGATCAATGTTATCACATTCGCTTTGCTTCAGCCGAAGAGGTCGAAGCCTTCAGATTTTAAGCATAAACCAAAGTGAAGAGAAGTGTGGTGCTGCCGCCGCTTCGAGCTGTTTCGGCCTGCTTCGGTCTACTTCGGGTCTGATTCGGCCGAAGCTTCTGGCTGCTTCGACTAGAAGAGAAATACCTACATAACAATATATATATATATATATATATATATATATATATTAATTCGTACTATTGTTTTTATATATTATATATATAAATATTTAATTTATTTATATTAAATTAAAAAAAGTCCGAAGTCTTCTCTTGAATTGATAGAAACACCGAATTGCTTTATCTTTTTCTCCAAATCGAAAAAGACTCCGAAGCGAATCTTACAAAACATTTATTTAGACAAAGGAAAAGACGTACAGTACACAAAAAACCCAAAAAAGTTAGAATGAGAGGGTTAAGAAAAAAAATTTCATTTTAATTAAAATTCAAAGTTCTATAATGTTGTACTTTTATGACTTGTTCATATGTAAGTTTTTCATTTAATTTTAAATTTTCCACATTTTCTTCTTTATCTTTCAAAAGACAAAAAAAATGTGAGATCAATTTAATTAGGAAAATGTGGTTTTGTCCATGAATAGCTATGAAGATTATTTTTCTCCTATTGTCCAACAAGAAGTTCAATGTTGTCATGCGTTTGTCATTTTTTCCTATATTTGAAATTATTTAACAGTTGTTTCTTTTTCTTTTTCTTTTTCTTGGTGCTATTGTTTAAAGAGTAATATGCAATTATTATAGGGTATGGTTTCTATAAGGTTGCAACCTTAAACAATCCAATTAAGGAACCCCTCCAAATCTTATCATAACATATAATTTTGGTGTAAAAATTCTTAAGATTATCTTAAAATATATTTTCGTATCTAATCATAAAATTTTTAACTCCAAAAATTATTAAAATCAGGTAGATATATAAACATATGCAACTGTTGATCTAGATAATATGTTGCAAGATGCATTATTTATGAGACTCATATTTTTTTCTTTTTTTTTTTCCATATTTATACATCTCGACGTCAAGACGATCAATTGGAGGGTTTTTCAACATTAAAACAACATTTTCCAATGGATTTTTGAAGTGCATATGTAATTCTACATTTTAAGGTTGTAAACTTTTTCCATTAGTATATAACTTCTAAATGTCGTTGGTATGGGATGACACGGCTTGAAGTGCTTGATTATCCGAGTACAAGAATTGACACAAGTTATTTCAAGATTTGACTACAAAAGGTAACAAGCGAATAACAATGTTACACATTAATTACATTATTATAAAATAAGCTGATGTTACTATTTAGTATTGTTGTAAACTCGTTCCCAATTGCTGCCTGACAAAATAAGTTGACACTAGTATTTGATATGGAAAAAGTTTCGATACTTTTACTACTGTAGAGAAGTTCTATACTTCTCCCATCCAGCCGTTTAATTTGGATCAAACAAGTCATTGATCGTTTGATCTAGATCCGACATCTCCTAAAAAAACTATAAAAACAATAATTCTAATAGAATAAAATTATCAAAATACTAAAAAACTTTCACAAGTATTTTGATCATTTTATTTTATAAAAAATATATTTTTTAATATTTTTTCAGGTGCGTGTTTAAAAAAAGAATGGATGATCAAAATTTGGTGCCAAAATATTATGCAGAACACTAAAAAATAAAACAGCCAGAAAACTTGCCCATTTGATATTGTTGTGAACTCATTGTTAAATGTTATTTCGACCCGTGCATAAACAAATATAAATTGGCTCTGGGAGTTCAAACATTATTTTAGCGTCCAGAGAAAATGGAGAAGTGGAGGAATACAAGGAGAGGAACACTTTAAAAACAATTGAAAATTGAAGCTAAGATTGGGAATTGTTGAGATTGGAATCGGGTTTGATAAGGGACTAACCCAATTTTTCGACATAACTGAGAATTGGTTTGGTTAATAAGAATAGCTCGCTTTTTATAAAGACCTGAGCAATTCTGTCGGAATCAGCAGATCGGGTAAATTTTTTTCTATATTACGAAATGTTTTATTTATAGCTAGAAATTACAAAGGCCTGTCAACTCGTTTTTTTTTTATTTCCAATATTACCTTTAGGTCTGAGGACATCTTCAAACCTAATTTTAATTTTAATTTTTTTTGTTAGTACAGCACTGCCCTATTAAAGAAAAAAAAATTTAAAAAATAAATAAATTTTGGATCGAAGATTCTATCCTTAGGCCAAGGGGCAATTTTGTTTGTAATTTCCACCAATGAATGGAACATTTCGTATTTAAAAAAATAATTTAGAGTCTATACATACAGTCATTTTTTTTAAAATATTTTATTTATAATATTATATCATCATCATTATCATCGGAGGCCTATCCCAACTGGATTCAAGGAACCAATTCCAAATTTAAAACCACTAGGATTCGGGTGTTGAAACTTATTTGATGTGATGAATCCTGTCGAATGGCCTTTCAGTTTTTACAGATGGAGACTAGTTTCTCTCTCTTTCTCTGTCTCACTTCTATGTTTTGGCATCTATGTTTCTCTCTCTAAAGAGGGTGAGTATTGAATTATTCGGTCTCCATGTGTTGGCAAGTGCACAAGCCGTTAACATCTCTCTCTCTCTAGATAAGATCAGGGTGTGTGTGTGTGTGTGAGCATATATGCCTTGTCGTTAACGGAACCCTCTCACAATCACTCCCCACAATTTCGTCAAATGGTGACCTAAGCATTTGTTCCCTCTCTCAACTCTTTCTTCCGTATCCGTTTGTTCTTTTTGTGTGCAATTTTTTTTTACAAGGGAAAATTACGTCTATATTGTTTTATTTTACCTATTATTATAAAAAGGCCAAAAAAATAAATAGTATTTACGCGGAAATATTATCTCTCATATATATATATTTTTTAATTTAGCTTTGATATGATCTTTTAAACATCGGATTGCTTGTTAATTTTTATTTTATAATTTTTTTTGAATTTATAGTGTCTAATGTCAAAAAACTGAACTGCCTAGTTTGCAGGGCAGTCTGATGTTTTAAACATCATAGCATTAGAGCGATGAAATGATAGAGGAGAGAAGAGACAAAAAAAAAAAACCAACACAAGCAATCAAACATTGGACTGCCCTAAAAATTATTGTGTTCTATTTTTTTTGACATCAAATAGCCTTATAAATATTAAATAATAATAAAAATAAAATTAATAAGCAATCTGAAACATCAAACATAAATAAAATTGAAAAAATAAAAAATATGAGGGAATGGTTCTCCCACATAAATGTCGCTTATTTTTAGGGCTTTTTGTTATAACGTTTCCTCGAGTGGTCACCTATGCGTTTGCTCTCTCACTTGTGGATTAATCCGGAAGGGGGTGACACATGCATTCTTGTTTTTCATCTCTCTCCCCATCGTTGTTGGCAAATTTATGTATATTTCTCAACAAATATCAATATCTTCTGCATTGTTCAGCAAAATTTCCCCTCCCCCTCTCCTCTCTCTTGTCGCAAGCAGTGTTTGCAAAACTCGGGCGGTCCAACTTGAAACTGGCCAATCAAATAGGAGCTAGTAACTAGCTATTTTAGTTTTCGCCCGTTTAGGTGGTTCGTTCGGCCGGATATTTTGAAAAATTTTTAAAAAATAATATAAAGTATCAATTTTTTCATTTATTTATATAATATATTTTTAAATTTAGTTTTATTATTTTGATGAACAATAAAAAGTGTTTGCACATGAATGTGTATTTTTAAATTTTCGCATTTTTAAATGTTCAAAAATACCCTATGGCATAAAATCAATTTTTTTACTACTTATCAACGTCATTTGGATGTGCTTTGTTGAATTATGATTTAAATATACTTTTTATATTTCTTTAAAAATTTTGTATTTTTGCCTGGACTTGCTTGGTTGAGCCGGTTGAACTGGTTGGTTTATTGGTTACTAGGACCCGGCCCTTGGCCAGTTTGGAGGAGCATCATTTGGAGATCCTATCTCTCATCCATCCAGAAGGGGTAAGACATGCATTGCAATTTCTGTCTCTCCCTGCATGGTTGTTTAGCAAATTTCTCCATATTATTTAGCAAATTTCTCTGTCTACATTGTTCAGCAAATTTCCCCCCTCTTTCACTCTCTCCTGTGATGAAAACATTGTTTGGTGATCCTATCTCTCTCTAGTATCCAGACTGGAAGGGGGTGACGCATGCATTCTTGTTTTGCATCTCTCTCCCCATTGTTGTGAAGCAAATTTCTCAGTCTACATTGTTGTTCACCATCCCCCATTCTTCTCTCTCTCTCTCTCTCCTCTTTCTCTCTCTAAAGCTCACATCATTTTAGAAGGAACTCCATACTTGCATCGTTGGAACCTCCCCCCTACTCTTATTTTAAAAAACCACCTCCCAACTTGCATCATTGGAGCCTCTACCTACTCTCTCTCTTTCTCTATTTTGAATAATGAACTCCAAATTTGCATCTCTCTCTCAAATTTCAAGAATGAACTACAAATTTGCATCTCTCTCTCAATTTCAATAATGAACTTCAAAATTTCTTCTCTCTTTGTCTCTCTCTCTCTCTCTCTCAATTTTAATAATGAAATCCAAATTTGCATCTCTCTTTCTCTCTCTCTCTCTCTCTCTCTCTCTTTATTTGAATAATGAACCACACATTTGCATCATTCCCTCTCTTTATCTCTTAAATTTCAACAATTAACTACAAATTTGCATCGCTCTCTCAATTTCAATAATGAAATCCAAATTTGCATCTCTCTCTCTCTCTCTCTCTCTCTCTCTCTCTCTCTCTCTCTCTCCTATTTGAATAATGAACTCCAGATTTGCATCTCTCTCCCTCTCTGTCAAATTTCAACAATGTCTGTCTCTCTCAATTTCATTAATGAACTCCAAATTTGCATCTCTCTCGAACGTTGAAATGAAGTCTAAGTTAGGTTTTGATCCACTGTTACTTCTGCCCTTCTTCCACCTCCTTTTCCTTTTATCATCATCATCATCATCTCCTCCTCCTTCTTCTCTCTCTCTTTCCCCTCTACTATTCTACTTTCCACTTTTCCTTTCTCTTTGCTTTTCTCCTTTGCTTTTTTCTCCAGGCTTCTCTCTCTCCCCCATTGCCTTGCCCCCACCTAATATTCTCCCTCAATAAACAACCTCTCTCAATTTTATCAACCAAAACTGTCTCAACCGCAAAAGCCCAACCCAAGAAATACCACAAATCCATAATCAACCAAAGAGACTACGAAGAAAAAAAAAAACTAATGCTTTATTCCTGGAATTCTCTCTGTAACTCTCTCTCTCTCTCTCTCTCTCTCTCTCTCTCTCTCTCTCTTCATACATCGTGCTCTATTTACAATTTGGAGTTTGGATTCAATCCAAAACACCAAAAATGGCAGAAAAAAATAAAAACAAAAGAAACAAAAAAAATATATATGAAGAGGAAAACAATGGGAATTTCACACTGCTTTGAGTTTTTTCGTATGGCTAGAGAGAGAAAGAAATACCAGGTCTAAATCTCTAGGAATAAAGAAACATTCAGGGTTGGGTTTCCTCTTCACTGGCTTTGGTTTTCTTGGAGCTGGTGGGCATATCAAGAGCGGCTTTATCATATAAATCTCTGATTTGGGTGTGGTGCACTCCTCTTGATCCTCGTTTCTCTCTCTAAATTCTTCTGTTTCCACATAATCTTTGTTTCCCTCTCTAAATTCTTCTATTTCCTCATGATCTTCATTTCTCTCTCTAAATTCCTCTTCTATTTTCTCTTTCAAGCCACTAGATCCGGATGCACCTTGCTGGAAACCAGTCTTAATCGGTCGGATCAGTGGAAATTCATCTAAAATTGTCCCTCCTCCGCCCATAATTTGCCCAAAACTTTGCAGAATTCAATGTCAGGTGGCCTGAGATCTGAAAATATTGATACAAGAGAGAAAGAGAGATGGGTTAGCTAAGATGGTGATTCTCGCGTGCGAGGAATGAGAATTATGACAAAAGAAAGAGATGAAAGAACCCATCATCATGAAATTGAGGATTTCAACATAGAGGGTTTCAGTGCACAGAAACAGCAGTGCAGTTTTGAGAGAGAGAGAGAGAGAGAGAGAGAGAGAGAGAGAGAGAGAGAGAGAGAGAGAGAGAGAGAGAGAAATTTAGAGAGAGAGAGAGCAATTGAGAGAGAGAAGACAGTAAACGCTTACCTTAGGATAATTCTTGCTTTGAAATCGACAGTGTTGATATGCGTTACAGGATTGTAGAGAGAGAAAGGCAGGAGTTGGGGTGGAAGAAGAAGGCAGAAGAGGAAGGGCTCCACATCTAGAGAGAGAGAGGAGGCAGCAAATCCCCACAATGATTATAGGGGATAACAGAAAGGTCGGAAGGTACAAAGGAAGGCGAGAATAAAATAAGTTTAGAGAGAGAAAGTAAGACTGTGAGAGTAGTCAGAAGCTTGTGGCAAGCTCTCTCTTTCTAAACCAGATCTATAAATAAGATGTAGTCTTCTCTCTCTAAATGAGATCTATAACTTTCTCCCCCTTTCTCCCTAACTAATTGTGATGCATAAATAAGGTGCAGTCTCTCTCTAGATGGTGATTATAAATTAGCTGTAGTCTCCATCCTTCTTTCTCTCACATGCTTTCTTAACGTAAAATGGATGTAAAATGAGAACAAGGCCTTTCTTTTCTTTTATATATATATATATATATATATATATTTTGGGAATTCAGTGGCATAGAAGGCCTGTATCCATTTTTCATTAATGCTTTAAAATGAAAAAGGTTACAACTCATTTTTTTTACCACCCTGGAATAAGGCACTGTAGGAAATCATGAAGTAGAGCAAGGAAAAAAAAGTCTAGCGGACGGGAATGCCAAATAGTGGCTTCTAAATTAAATGTGGCATTCTTTGCAAGAATATCAACCATCATGTTGGCCTTATAAAAGATGTGGAAGATGTGGATAATGGAGCTCCCATGATTAAAAAGTTATTTACAATTCACTGCCAAGGTATATAACTTCCAAAGAAACCGACAACATTTATGAATACTATTAACGATTAATGTTGAATCACTTTCAATTTGAAGAGGAAAACACTTTTATTGTATAGCTATAATTAGACCTTCTCCAAGAGCAAAACATTTTGTATAATTATTTGAAGCGATTCCAAAAGGTTTTGAAACTTTTTCAATAAAACCTCTAGCACAATTTTTGATAACACCACCCCTCCTTGCTCAATTGCATTGCCATGTAAGAGATCTCCATACAAAGTGAGAACCGCCATAGAGTGAGAGCCACCATAGAGTGAGAGCCACTGAGAACGTCGACTGCGGAGCGTTGTGGTACCTAATAATCTTAGGTGGTTCAAGGGCTTAACTTTATGTGTTTCCATCATACAAAACTTTTGGAGCATATTGGTTAGGTTCCTAACATTTGGTATTAAAGCAACTACTGCAACTTAGGTTCAAATCTTAGAAAAGGGCTACTTGTGAAAAGAGCTACCTATGGAAAGGGCTAGCTGAATAAAAGCATAGTGAGAGCCCCCATAGAGTGAGAACAAGGCCATTCAGCCCATAAATAATGGAGAGAAAAATTCCAAGATTACATTAATGAAGGAAGACCTTTAAATATCTCTCTATTTTATATAATATTGTGAGATTGACGACTGAACTGGTTAAGGGTGGTTTAGGGGTATGGGTGGCAATGGACCTGTACCCGGATCCGACAATTAGGCCCAACCCCTCTGGGTATGGGTGAAAAAATTGGACACAACAGACCAAGATTCAAACCCTACTCGACTTAAATAGTGCTATTATTTAAATAATATTTATTATATAATATTTTAATAATATTTAAATACATTTAAATATTTGTATTTATTTTTGAGTCAAGAGCAGTCTGAGTCCAATCGGATCCGAGACCGGCCCGATCTGACCCATTTCCACCCCTATTAGATGGGTTTTGTTTATTTGAAATTGGTCTACTCTTAGGACCGCGATTACATTCAGTATTATTTCAGTACATCGAACTTATCCAAGATATAAGTCCCCAATGTCAAATTTAGTAAAATTATTATCATTGGTTTTGGCTTGTTATTAATCAAATTTGATTTTTATTTTGGACTAAACTGACAAAGACATTAATCAACAATCCAATCGGTTGGATTTGCATGTCCAATCTTGATAACACTGAAATTGGATTTCCAGGTCCAATCTTGATAACACCGAAATGAACAGTGATGCCTCCCCTAAAATTTTCGTAAATAAAGATAACATGATTACTCTAGTAAGATGAAATTGGAGTGGGTGGGAGCGGGGTGGGAGAGAGTTAGGTGTGGCAATGGATCTGACCAGACTCGGGACCTGATAGGGAGACCCGACCTTGGGTCCAGGTATAGGTCCAAATTTTGGACCCGAGAGGTTGGGTCCGGGTCCAAAATTTAGATCTGAATACTATTCTGGCCGAGTCTAAAAATGATGGGTTTATGTGGGTATTCATAATGCTGCCAATACATTTGTTTTTTAGAAATTTCCAGTTATTACGTAAAATAGTTAGGAATGTGGGTATTCATAAATGTTGTGCAATACTCTAAATATTGTCAATAACAATGGGTATATGATGGTAAAAAATAGAACAAAAACACAAAAAGAAACTTATAGTCATAGTCTCACTTGGTGGTAGTGAACCTGATCTGACCTTGGTGGCAGTGAACCGGACCTGACTTGGGACCCGACGGATAAACTCGACCTTGGGTCCGGGTATAAGTCAAAATTTGGACCCCAAAGGTCAGGTCTGGGTCCAAACCTAGATCTGAATACTATTGATCCAACTAGACCCGACCGGTGCCAGCACTAGTTCAAACTCTGTTGAATTGCCAATCGAATCAGGCTTTGGCTTTCTTGGTTAGTTGTTGAAAATTACTAACTCTTCCATCCCAAGACCAATTCTTACCAGTGTAACTACTAGAAACACGCGAGATGTATAGAGAGATGTGCCTTTTAAAAGGAGAGAGAGAGAGAGAGAGAGAGAGAGAGAGAGAGAGAGAGAGAGAGAGAGAGAGAGATTTTATATATCATCCCAGGAAGGTAATTGTGGCATATCACATGAGCATTTACGTCCTTCATTAAAGACATATAGTTGGAATAAGGAACTAGAGTAGTGTGATGAGAGAGAAAAGAAAAGAACGAAGGAAACGTAAAGTGGAAGTTGATGCAAGAGACAAGCTGGAGTCGGGACCTCTAATTGTGCCTGTGGGCATCAGTGCTTTATGCATGCTTTCGTAGAGAGAGAGACAGAGTATGACTATAAATGGGCTGGGTCCATGTTGGTCACCCTTGATCCAGGTCAGTCTGGATTATACCTAGTTGGGTGGACCTGGATCTCTCTAGTGATCCGATCGGGTCCAGGTCTAATATATGTATCTGTTGGGGCCGGTGAGCACCAGCTGGCCTGGTTGGTGGGCCAATCCGATTGGTCTGTTGCATACGAGATATGGGAACGGTAACATGTGGAGAGTAATGGGTGATGCTCTGTCCATATCAGATAGTGTTCAAAATATCGAACCGTCCTCGGAAACAGGCTAAGGGCCGGGTTTGGGTAACTAGTAAACTGGGTAGTTCAACAGGTCTATTCGGGCAGGTTCCGGTAGGTTCAAAAAGGGTTAAACAATATATTTTTTTTAAAAAAAATATGAAAAGTATATTTAAAGTTTTATTAAACAAAGCACATCCAAATTAAGTTGAAAAGTAGTGAAAAAAATAGATTTTAAAATATCGATTTGGTCCCAAATATATTTTTAAAATTTCAAATAAGATAAAAAATATAAAAATAAGTATTCATCGCCAAAACGTTTTCCAATCTTTGCTAAAATGATAAATAAAATAATAATTAAAAACACGTTAAAAATAAATCTCTTAATTTTTAGGGATTTTTTATCTTATTTTTGAATTTTTTAAAATACCCGGCTTGAGCACCAAAATCGGCCAAAACCGGATCGGCAAGTGCCCAATTTTACTGACCTGTTCCGAGTTGGACCAGCCCAGTATTGATATGGTATAGTTCAATTGGACCCAGGCTATCCCACCGATCGGATCCGGCATGGATTGCAATATGAAAAATACGAAACAAGATGTAGACCTTCTTGGTCTAGTACGTGGTTGAGTCCGGACATATCAACCGGCCCAATTGGTAGGCCATTTCGAACCGCTTACCACCCTTAAGAGAGAGATAGGGGATGGTAACATGTAGAGAGAGAAATGGGAGATCCAAACATGAAGAGAGAGAAAGAGATGAAACATGGTGACATGCAGATACAGATGGGACATTCTAACGTGCCCAGGGTGCATATTAGTAAATGAGATGGCCAAGGAGAGATGGATGCCTACTCCAAAGCCAGCAGCTTTCCTTAGTTGTAATAATGGCTGCCTTGGATTCCGTTTCCTCTCACTCTTTTGTTTTACAAGGACTCTCTCTCTCTCTCATTTCTCTGGTTTTGTTTTATGGAAAATTACTATATTTTTTATTAACAATTTGACACTTTGCTTTTTATCTTTTGATTTAATTTTAAGGAAAATTGTCTCATGCGGGCTGTCTTGAGTAACTACTTATGCAGTCCAAAACGTGTAAAGCATCCATCTTAAAAATGAATGCAAATCTAATGGTTCAAATATTTTCTTACTAAAATTATTATTTCTAGTTTTTAAATTTTATTTATTTTTTCATATTCATGATCTCCATGTTAGAGATTACATGTCCTTAAAAATTAAGTCCAAAAATCCATCTAAAAAATATATTTATTAATAGGACCGCATTTCTACATATGCGGGCTTGGTCGCATAGAAACTGGGTCCTAATTTTAAATACCCAAAAATTAACATATGTTCTTGAGGTGGAATACTTGTTGAAGAATTAATTTCTAGATTTTCCTTGGTTTATTTGTAGACCAAATACACAAGGAAAGGACCATAAAATCCGATTTTCTTCCCAAATTCTCTATCAAAACATCTCGTTTTTCTTTTTTTCTTTTGTTTTCTTTTTTCTATTTAGCATTCATTGTTTTCTCTCAAAAGTAACAATAGGAGGGAAAGGGGTTGAGGTCGTGGTGGTTGCATATCCTATACCTTAGTTGCATGTTGTGGTTTTTATTCTCACCGACAGCTTAAAAAAACAAAAATTATTTCAAAAAGACGTTGCAATAGGATATATATATATATATATATATATATATATATATATATAAATTATTTATTTATTTTTTTCATTCTAGTTTCCCTATAACGTACATAATTACTTTTCATATGTTGGTTATATTCTAGAATAAAATCTCAATAAGAAAGATTAGGGAAATTTATGTATGGCCAGGTAAAAATTAGAAAATTACCTTTGATCCAAATATTTGGATATTTTACAGGGAGGTCCTTTACTTCAATTTTGTTTTTTTTATATCTTTTTATGTTATGCCTCCCTTTTAACCTTTTTTAAACTATTTTTTATTCTATTTTTTCACATTATTGGGACAGTTAGATGGATAAGATATTGAACCACCCCATTTCTAGGACGATTCAATGTTGGTAACATTGGACCATTCAAAACTTTATTTCTAAAAAAATTTAAAAGCAAGCCATTGTAAGACAGGCAATTGTGCCCTTCAAACCCATCATATGTAACGATAGGGCAGTTTAATGTTTTCAACATATGACCACTCCCAAAATAGGTTGGTCCAACGTCTAGGGCATCGGGATGCCTCAGAAACCACAAAAAATTAAAAATAAATAATAGTAGATGTGAAACCAGGACCAAAATAGGAAAAATAAAAAATTGAAAAGAAGTGTCTCATTGTAAAATTTCAGAAAAAAGGGGCCAAAGGGTAATTCCATAAATTACTCCCTACGTAAATTTCCTGAAAACTTATGTTGAAATTCGAGCTTTCACGTTTTGGAATATCCTTTGGAAACTTTTTCTATTTTAGTTAATTTTCACATATTGATAAAATAGCATTTTTTCCAAAGAAATTGCCCATTCTTAATTCCTCAATAGATAATGAAATTTAGGGTGGCAATGGGTTCGGTGGGGTCCGGGTCCGACCCAAACCCAAAAATGTAGTGTGGGATCTATATCTGGACCCAATCGGATCTGACCCAAAAATTAAAATATCTATGTATTCATTAGAATGAAAATGGTGTATATTTGGATCAAACAAATAGATCTAATATAGTTTTTGAAAATTGTTACATTCTATTACTATACAACTGTTGCATGAAATCACGGCCCAGTAACCAATCATAGATAGAAAGGCAGGGAGATCGACCAATAAACTGGTAAGAAGAGAAAAAGGGGGAAATCGAGATAACCAATGCTAAACTATTGAGAGAGAGATTAACCATGACTACACTAGTAAAGAAGAGAGAGAGAGGGAGAGAGATTAACCAAGATAAAGCAAGAAGAGAAAGAGAGGGATTAACCAAGATAAAGCAAAAAGAGAGAAAAAGAGAGATTAACGAAGAGTGGAGCTAGTAAGAAGGAAGAGGGAGAGAGAAATTAATAAAGACAAAGGTAATAAGAAGAGGTGCATAAAGGGAGGGCAGGGGGGACAAGAGAGAGAGATCAATATTCAAGACTAAATTAGTAGAGAGATTAACCAAGAATCAACCTAACAGAGAGAGAGATTGACCAATACTTCAGAGATTAGAGACAGTGAGATTGACTTTAGAGATCAGAGAGAGAGAGAGAGGGATTGACCAAGATTTTATATATTAGAGAGAGAGATCAACTTTATGCTGTTAGAGAGAGATTAACCACGACTTAAGTTTGGAGAGAGAGATCAACCAAGACTAAGCTAGAGAGAGAGAGAGATCAACCAAAACTAAGCTAGCGAGAGAGAAATGGAGCAGTGGTTCCTTATATTTTGGACCTAGACAACGTGGTTGACTTGTGGTTGGCCACAATTGAATCTTCTACGGTGAACGCCAGTTTCTTTCACCCGGAGCAATGTCTTTAGATTTTTTTTTTTCATGTCCTTTGTTCTTCATTTTATCTCTCTACTTTTACTCGTATAATAATAATAATTTGGTTTAGCTGAGCTACTTTCCCTTGTCCACAAATGCTCTTTAAGCTTTTGTTTTAAAATTTGTTATGATTAAACAAAGTTTAAATAGAACACGTAAATGAAGCCATGACTTTTTTTTTTAAAAAAAAGCCCAACCAGCCATGCACTCTGCATGTCATCTTACCTAAAAGATTCCATAACTTAGTTGAATCCATGACTTTACACAAAACCCAATCAGCCATGCACTCTGCATACCATCTTACCTAAAAGATTCCATAACATGAAGGTGGTAATGAACCCGGTCCCGAATCAAGATCAAAGGGGTAGACCCTATCCAGGTTTGGTAAAAATTGGACCTTGCAGGTCAGGTCTATGTCTAAATCTTAGACCCCAACACTATTTGGGTCTGGATCCGGGTCCAGGTCCACTAATATTTTTTGGATCCTAATATTCTCATTAAAGAAAAGTGTAGTGATTTCACGTAATGGTTGTACAGTAATATAATGCAACAACTTAAAAAACCACATTAGAACCGTTTGTTTGATCCAAATATTGAAATATACATTCTTTTCATTCTAATAAACAGTCACAAAAAAAAATGATTTGAAAACGGAACCTAGAAAATATGTTTTTAGCCCAATTAACATAGGCCGTCAATTTTGATAAGATGATTAGATCTAGTCCTTAGAAAGATTTTTTCTTTTCCAATTTTTTTAGATGGTTTTATTATCATTAGATGAATGTTAAAAAGGAGAAAAAATGATTTTGAGTTTGTAAATGCTAAGATCTTGAAATTCACCAAATGAATAGTCTAGATTCGTTATTGAAAGGGACTCGTTTTGACCATATCTAGAGTTCAAATTGATTTTTTTTTTTTTTTAATCGATTATTGAGATGAAGAGAACGTGTGCAAAATTTCGGATCCTACAAATATCACAAACATAATTTACTAAAAATATGGTTGCAATATATTATGATACAACCGTTGCATTTGATCATTTCTCTTGGTTGATCACTCTTCTATCTCTCTCTAAACAGTGCATCTATCTTCTCTCTCTCCTAGATGGCTCAATTCAATAAGGCAGAATGAATGGGGTCTTTGCAGTTTGTTGGGTTGCTCGTGGCCCCTCTGATTCTCCCACATGCTCCCCATCCTGCACCCCACATCACATGGAATGTAAATCTCTCATCTCCTTAAATAACCTACCACCCCCCCCGAGAAAGCACAAAAAACCCAATAATAATGCTTAAATCAAATCCAAAACAGACACTCATTCTCACCATCCACTCATATTCCTCACTTTTCTCTCTCTATCTCTATCTCCTCTCTCTCTAATGGGCTCTACTTCTCTCTTCTCTCCCTAACAGTCTCTATCTCCCTCTGTGTAATATTCTCTATCTCCTCTCTTTCCAGCAGTTTGTATTCTCTCTCTAGAGAGCCTAAAAGGGATCCTATGTAATTTGAGGATCTATCTTCATCTCCTCTCTCTAATAATATTTCTCTCTCTCTCTCTCTCCTTCATGTTCTTCAATTCTCTCCTCTCGTATTATCCATCTTTCTCATTCATAGACTCTATCTCTCTGTCCAGAAAAACCAAAGGGATCCTATGTAATGTCAGTATCACTTCCATGTGCCTCTTTTTACTTTCACCACTATTATAGGCATGGAATCTTTATGGGAAATAGTAAAGAAGGCTTATAAAAATGGGGGGCTTCACATGAGAGGGGCCACCCTTTCTCTTTGGAAACTAACCCTAAACAGTAAACAAAGATAGAGTTGTTGGAGTGTCAAAGTTCCTCTCTCTAACCAAAAGTTTCTCTCTCTAAGCCATGGACCACAACACCCAGCGTTTACTTTTCACCACCTCTCCTTTCTCTCTCTAGCTTTTCTCATATAAAATGCCAAAAAGGAAAGCACCCCATCTACCGGGGGTCCGCTTTTTGCTTTTTTTTTTTTTTACTTTTTTGTTTTTTTTCTCTCTCCTCCCTGTGGTAGTTGGCCAGTTACGCTACGTTGTTCGCATTATTATCATTTTAAGTTAAAAATTTATGATGGATTGGTTGGGATTGCAGAAGGTTGCATCATCACTTTCTTTTTTTTTTTTTTTTGGATGTTGGTTTAATCCTATATAGTTAGTTATTTTTTATTTTTATGCAGTATAATTGGTTATTATGTAATTGTGTTTAGATTTTAATCCATAATTAACAAATTATATAATATAATTAGTATTTTATGTGGTATGATTAGTGATTATGGAAAGGGGTTTATATTTTTAATCCTTAATTTACCAATTGATATCATGGAAAATTGTGTAAATCATCACTCCTCAAAAGGGAAATTCAGCCTTTTTGTGAAATTGCACCGCAATAATTTGGTCCAAAATTGAATGCCATTGCCCATGTGCTCAGATATACTAGAAGATCTCTCTCTCTCTTCCCCCACAAAGCCATTGGCAAGGGTGTGCCCGTATCCCTCCCCATGGGGCTGGCAAGGCTTGCCCTTAGCCCTAGCCTTGTTAGGGCAGGGCTGCTCTAGGCCGGGGCCAAATAAAAAAAAAAGAAGAAAAAAAGAAAGAAAAGAGGAGTGCCAGGCTGGGCCGTCACAAGCCGGCATGGCCCTTGCGCCATATTTAGGACATGGCTAACTGGGCTGGGCTGTCCAACGCATGGGCAGCCCTAGCCATTGGCTTAATTGCAGGATTGTAAGCAAGACACCTTTAACCTCCCAAGCTTGAACCCAGCTTAACCACCATAAAGGCAATTTTTATTTTTATTTTTGAGTGATTGTATGCTATCCCTATTGCCGATTTTATTTACATAAATTAGAAACCTACAAAATTTTATGTCAAAATATTATATAGGAAATTATTAAGAATGAAATATAATCATACATGTTGGGTCGGCTTGTACAGTTTGGTCCAGCAGGCTCACAAACATATATTTAAATATTAAATACTTTCACCTTACTGTGTTCCTTATTGCTTTTTTTTTTTTTTGATAAGTAAGTGGGGAAAAAGGTCCCTACCCATTTTTCATTAATTACAACTCACTATTTACAATTCTACTATAAGCGAATTGCGCAAGAAGAGAAAGAACTGTGGCTTTGAAAGAAGAAAAAGAAAGTCTTGAGGCCTAGATCGCCAAATGGTAGCATTGGAAGAAACTGTGGCCGTTTTAGCAAGTACATTAGCCATCATATTAGGCATGACAAATAGACGATGAATGACTTGCAAATTTCTCTCTATGCAAGCTTCTAATCTTTTCTTCTTCTTCTTTTCCACTTATATTTCGAACTTTAGTAGATTAAATTTGCATACCTAATCACACATACCACACAATTTTGTCACATAAAGTCGATAAATATGCACATGTCTCCATATACATATTATTTATGTATATGGATACATATAGTGGTCCAATTAATATCAGACAACTACGCGTGCGCTTAGACAATGTTATAAGCGGGTGCCGGTTTTGTTGATCATGCTATAAGTAATAGGTGACATTATTTTATTTTCTTTTAAATGTAATATATGTAGCATTATTGTTGGTTAACTTCCAACTGTCTAATCATACATTACTTGATGTTTTCATTTATTTATTTTTTTAAAACTGCTAAGAAAATCTCATTGAGAAACTAGAAAGTGGTATAAGAAGATGATGTTCCAATACATATATGAACATAGAAAAAATAAAGATGCTGAGAGATTGCCCCCAAAAAATCTCTATTAGAAAATAAATAAAACTGGTGACACCTGTTTTCCCGGGATTGTAGGGTATATGAATCATGAGATGTGTAGGGTATGCCATTACATAAGGTAGCACACATCGAAGATCCCTAGGGCATATTAACAAAAAAAAATTGAGGAAAAACAAGCCTTGTAAAAAAACAATTTTGAAGATCTTGGTGGGTGATCCAACCTTTATGTGCCACATGGATGTCAATTACCAAGGCTTTTTTTATGCTATAAACTATTGAATGAATGTCTCCCACTTGGGTGTTGGATTTGATTAAAAATTTGAGGCCATGTTGACAAATCTCTTGGTAAAAGATCTACTCCTTGGCACAGTTTGGAGAAAATTTGTGTGAATTTGTTCATTAAAAGCAAGCTCTTGTGAAGTTCAAAGCAATTACATGGAGAAAAAAATGAGAAGTTTCCTTATATGGCTGCACTGACGTATGATTCAAAAACTAGTATTATTGGTTGTTGGTTTACTTTGTAGAAGTAAAAGGCCCTTGGGAAAATCTTTGAATTGTTTTTGTGAATGATGTGTGCGCTCAAGGCTAGCAAGCCACAAAAGAGAAGAGAGAGAGAGGGATTAATGAGACGCTCTTTCGATCATTGGTCTTTCCCATAAGGGCTCTCATTTAGAAGTCGTTTTTTTTTAGTTTGTTTGTTATATATATATATATATATAAAAGAAAGACCTATGTGATCTTTTATTGAAGAATATATAACATTTTTTTTGGCAAAAGATCACTTACATGTGGTTTTTATTATAATAAGATAAATTTCAAAATAAAATCATCATAACAATAAAACCAAGATCTTAACAACCATGCACTATGCTTGAGAATAAAAGATAAAATGGCAAAAAACAAAATGAAGAGTGCCGAAGATTACCTCAACCGGACTTATTACACCCCACACCGAGTCATCACCATCCGATGGCATGAGAGCAACGCTCTAGCTTTAATCTCAAACTGGAAAAGCAAATTTCGGCCAAGCCACACCAATGGAACATTAACCCCTTTGGTCACAAACTCAAACCCTAGGTGAATTCTCTTAGCAATCTAGTTTGAGAGAGATGGATTCTCTTTTTGCTAAACCCTAAAACCCTTAGTCATAAATCCATATTTAAGAGATAAGAGAGAAGAACTCTATAACCTAAACCCTTAGATTCTTTCACAATGTGGGAGAGAGAGATCAAACATGAGAGTGATAAACTTTCTTAAGAGAAGGATATAGAAAGATAATGTCAAGAGATTTTTTCGTAGAGACAATTCCTTTTTATAGGCTTTGAATAAGATTAAGGTTTTTAAAAGTTTTTTTTGGTTTGCCTCTTCTTGTGAGATTGAACATAGACTGTCGATCAAGGATGACTTGTGGGGTGAGAGATCTGAGCCATTCATTCCAAAGATGGACCATCAACATTATGGAAGATTCATGAACCATTTTCTCATCAATAGAAATAAAATAAATTAAATCTAATCAAAATATTGTGCATACCATAAAATAGCACAAATCTACTCAATCTTTTCACAAAATCTTTCAAAGATATATTAAGTCAATATTTAGTAAATAACTTCCAACCATATGGCCACATGTCATATCACCAAAAAATAGGAAAAAGAATAAAGGTGGGGGGTGCTACCCAAGGGAGGCACTCATGGGCCCCACCTTCTAAAAATATGGTGGGCCGATGTGCACAATGGGGTTCCATGATATTTTTCTATATTTAAAATTAATAAAAAGATTTTTAAATATTATTTGAATATTTAGATAATTGTAAAATCAATATCTTTAATTTTATAAATCCAAAAATTATGAATAAAATATCCAAGGGATCATAAAAATTCAAATAATAATCTTAAAATAATTTCCATCATAAAACAAACACAATTAAATTAATTGATGGGAAAAGGATCCATATGGTTTAGGAATCAACAATCATGTGGCACTCCACCTTCAACTGTGGACTACAGACCACACTTGCTTTATCAGACCGACCTAGTGTTTCCCATGACCAACAGTCCAAGCATGGGCTCATTAGCAGGTCACCAAAGTCCAGCCGATGAGCTAAGGGATCGCAATATTAGTCTGTGGATTTCAGGTCCTCCCCTAAAGACGAGTCAATGTCACCTAGACCTGATGTGACCATAGCTCATGTGGTATATAGGGGTATCTCTTGCACATGCATACGCTTCACCCTAAAAAGTGAATTTTTGGCTTTTCCAAATGATCTATCGATATAGATGCCGTGTGATGACACATGGATGAGGCTTTAGCCCCTGTCTCTATAGGCCACCATCACACACAAGGGCATATTCTCTGACCTCATCAAGGGCTCACCCATTCTTCGCGGTTTGTTCTTTATGCCCAGGTAACATGGGTTTTTCCCAACCGACTGGCTTAGATCCTCAAGCACAGTTTGGTATCTGTAAATATCATTTGCTTAGTATGGCCCACGAGGGATCACACTCCCACTGAGTTCATGTTCCATTCTATCATTTCATTTTACAAGCACTCATAAGGTCTTTAAAGGCCACATGAACCCAACATCTTCCACTTGGCCTTTGAAGGCCTTACATTCTCTCTTTCTGACTTTTTTTCATTCCTATATCTCTCTCCCAATTACAATCTCTCTCTAGCATTTTTATTTATTCTCTCAATAAATTAATCATAGCTTTCGCCATCAACCCTTTCACAAAAGGATTTATAGAGGCAACACATTTTTCTTTTTGCTGCTCGGATCTCATCCAAAAAATGGTCGTAATTCATCTTTCACATCATATTGCGAATCATGGACCTATTGTCGCAAAAGACCATCACGTACCTCATCGCATGGGGTCGTATGTTCGTGAGCTCAAAAGAGTTCTTCAAATAAGCTGCTCCCTTTTGTAGCCATACAACCAGCACTAAACATTTGGGTCTCATGGGTGAACAACATTTTAGTATGTTGTTCTATTTGGCATGCCAAATATTAGCAGGTGCTCCCACTGGAATATTTAGTTTATCTGGATCTTGATATTTTTCAATCTCACCTCATTCCTTAGGTGATAACAATATGGTTTTATATTTATAGAGTTCTTATGAAATTGTGGCTCATTTGACACGCATATCGTCACCGTGCTGTCGCAGAAAATTCTTACTGTCTCACAACTCATGAGGTGAAAGTCAAGTCGATTAAGAAATTTCTTAATCCATTCAGCCTCTTCGATCACCAAACAGCACGCCACGTACTCTGCCTTCATGGTGAACAATTTCGTCACATTCTATTTCTTTGATTTCCAATAAACTGCACCCCCTCCAAACATGAACACATATCCAGATGTAGACTTCGCATCATCTGGATCTACGAGATGGCTTGCACCTGTATATTTGAATATCCAAGCAGCTAAAAAAACATGGGACCCCACTCAATTATTACACATACAACATATACATTCTCAACATTCTTATGCATATATCATGAGGTAACATATCAAGTCTCATGCAATATGTAATTCAATACTCGTTGGTTTCATAATATGCAAAAACCTTCATTAACCACAAAGGTTCAACCACACTAGATATCTAGGTAGTAAATTCATACAAAACCAAGTTATTTAATCAGCACAATATGTGTCAGGGAAGCCCAGCATGATGGCATTCCTACAACATTCCCTATGGTTCAAAGTCTTAGGTAATCAAGGATTCTAAATAACTAGAAACATAGGTCAAGGCATATAGGTATTTTTTTAAAAAAAGTACATGATAGTTTTTCTCGCACTATTATAAATATCTTCAAGACAGAATGTTTTTATTTTTAATAAAAAAAATTGACTTGGTATATATATATATGCATTCACAAGCAATAGTTATATAATAGTATGACAGTTTAAAATGATTGTCATAAAAACTTAATGGACCTTGCAAGACTATGTAGTTTTCTCAAAACTATATTCATAGACTTAGGCTTTTATCAAATCATCTAATTGAACTATAAAATACATGCTTAGCCTTCATAAATCATTTTACCGTATTTACCTTTAATTTCCTATCAAGTCAAGTTCATGGCCATAAAAACAAATCATATATACCATCTTATAATTTTGTCCAAAATAATGCACTACTAAATAATGTTTATTAAAGTCTTGACAAAATACTTTCTTTTTAACAATTATGGATAATTTATCAAGAGATCATCATCACATGTAATACATCATATTATAGATATTATTGAGAGGATGGTCATCAAGACCAAGTTCCATCAGAACACTCCCTTTGTGCTTACATATTTGAATGAGCCACACCCATCTCTCGTGTTTCATCCTTAGGGCTCAAAGCCCTTGATCAAATTACATCTTCATGTGTATCACTACCTTAAGTAGTTCATACTCAAGCACAATGAGGTACAAAAACACAAGATATTCAAAATTGACACTTTCAAATTTGTCAGCACTTATCACTTAATGTCCATATACTCCATACATATTCAAAAAACAATCAACCAAAATATAATCAAAGCGCATTAAACAAAGTTATTGAATCCTCTTTCCCTATATGACTTTACCATGTAATGTGAGATAGATTTCATGCCTCAAAACCATATAATGTGGTACCTGGGCTTTCTTGATTCATCGCTTTTACTTGTTAGACAAGCTCTTGTGATCTTGGAAGTGCACGTAATTGACGGAGAATATATTGGTCATTGGTTTCACATGTCACGAAGTGTCCATCTCTTCGACAGTTGGATTATCCTATCTTATACCATGAAGAAAATATCTTCTTCATCCCATTATTTCAAATATCACAATTTCAATTCTCCCATTGATCTTAGCGTTTCTATGCTACCACCAACTCTATCTATATGTCCCTTAATTTCGAAGAAACTAAGATGCTTTTATAGGTATTGTATTTTTTTTTCTTTCTGCTATTTCCAGATCGAATACTCTTCACATAGAGTCGTTTATCTTGCTAAGTCTGCAGTACATCTCTATGAAGTTGTACTATAATAAACCATACTCATGTCATACTATAAAGCCTATTAAAATGAGTCTTAAAGGTCTTTATAATTGGGAATTCAAGGATGTGTCTTAACATGCCACATCTTTTAAATTACTGCATCATAGAACGTGAGCATCCCATGATAAAAATATAATATCTGCCAACTCATAAAAAGTTTATTTCTGAATCCTTTTGAGTATTGAAATTGACTCAAAATATAAAATATTGCTAAGTTCCATTATTAAATCATATCATATAGTGAGTCTTCGTTTCAATGACATTTAGGTCACAATGATATTTTTTCAGCAGAAAATCAGATTGAGCACCTCTCAATAAAAAATTGTTTCTCTCCAATCTCAAAGAATTTCTTCCTAAAATCTTTAGTGTTGAAAACTAGACTCAAAATAAAATCACAACATCATAGTTTGAATCCCAAATAATCAGAGAGAAAAAAGAAAAAGTGACATTCATGTCACAAAATAAATCATAATGTAGAATTTCAAGATGAACACTATCTAGTAAAATTGTATTTTCTCTCTACTCTCATAGAGTTTTCATTTCAACCAACTTTGTTTGAAATTAGATACATAATGATAACACATATATTTCTACAAGCCTCATATGATTTTGTTAAGTAGGTTTGATAAATATAGTTATTCATGTCTCAATGAATAACATATCAAATTGCAGAAAATTCAGGATGACCTCTCTTCAATCCCAATTTTTTATTCCTCTCTTCCTTTATATATTTCTCTTTCAAATAAATTTGATTAAAAAATAGACTTAGAATGAAAGTCTAAAAATTTAGGGTGGACCATAAAACATTATGTTAAGTATAGAAATAAAATCATGACTTCCAAGTCATAGAAATTGTTTTCGTTGCAGAAAATAGCACCTGCACACCCTTCAATAAGTTGATCATATCTTTCAAACCACAAGGAATTTCTTGATGAAACCTTTTTTGCTTGAAAGTAGACTCAACTTTGTCAATTGCAGTAAAATTTTAGTATGAAATAAAGTCATATTATTGGTGGGAAAAATCATAGAACTCAATGAACAGTTCCTGGACTTTGCAACGTCAGAACTGACACCCTTCATTGATGATTCTATAACTCTCAATTCCCTTAAGATCTTCTACTGAAATTTTTCAGGTAGATCATACTCTTAAAGACACAAAATATCACTGAAGTATGTAATAGAAAAATACCTTATTATATTCTTCATATCACTACTCCAAAATAGCCCAGAATACTCATTATGCAGAGTGCCTTTTCGGTGTTGAAATATTTCAATAATTCTTAACTGTGTGTGTATTTCATTAGCTTTCTTATATCTCATTCCCAAGCTTGATCTCAACTCAATAAAGAGAAAAGATAACTAATGGCATTAAGTATAAATAGCTCTGATACCAATGAAAGAAAGACCTATGTGATCTTTTACCGGGAATTTTACATATATATATATATATATATTCACCCCTTTCTTTTGGCAAAAGATCACTTACATGTGGTCTTTATTATAATAAGATACATTTCAAAATAAAATCAGCATAACAATAAAACCAAGATCTTAACAAGTTGATGTCATTGAAACAACTATGCACTATGCTTGAGAATAAAAGATAAGATTGTAAGAAACAAAAGGAAGAATGCCGGAAATTACCTCAACCGCACTTATTACACCCCACATCGAGTCACTACCATCCGATGGCGTATGATCAACGGTCTAGCTTCAATCTCGAACCGGGAAAGCAAATTTTGGCCAAGCCACACTAATGGAACATGAACCCCTTTGATCACAAACTCAAACGCCAGGTGAATATTCTTAGCAACCTAGTTTGAGAGAGATGGATTCTCTTTTTGCTAAACCCTAAAACCTTTAGCCATAAATCTATATTTAAGAGATAGGAGAGAAGAACTCCATAACCTAAACCTTTAGGTTTTCACAATGTGGGAGAGAGAGATCAATTATGAGATAGATAAACTTTCTTAAGAGAGAGAGATCGAAAGTTAAGGTGTAGAGATTTTTTGCTAGAGACAATCCCTTTTTATGAATAAGATTAGGGTTTCTTAGGGTTTTTTTTTGTTTGCCTCTTCTTGTGAGATTGAACATAAACTGTCGATCAAAGGTGACTTGTGGGGTGAGAGATCTGAGTTATTCATTCCATAGATGGGCCATAAACATATGGAAGGTGCATGAACCATTGCTAAACCATTTTCTCATTAATAGAATTTAAATAAATTAAATCTAATCAAAATATTGTGCATACCATAAAATAACACAAGTCTATTCAATCTTTTCACAAAATCTTTCAAAGATATATCAAGTCAATATTTAGTCAATATCTTCCAACCATATGGCCACATACCATATCACAAAAAAATAGGAAAGAGAATAAGGGTCGGGTGTGCCACCCAAGGGAGGCACTCATTGGCCCCACCTTCTAAACCTATGGCGGGCCTATGTGCACAATGGGCTCCCATGATATTTTTATATATTTAAAATTAATAAAAGGATTTTAAAATTTTATTTGAATATTTAAATAATTGTAAAATCAATATCTTTAATTTTATAAATCCAAAAAGTATAAATAAAATATTCAGGGGTTCATAAAAATTCAAATAATAATCTTAAAATAGTTTCCATCATAAAACAAACATAATTAATTTGATGGGAAAATGATCTATATGGTTTAAGAATCAACAATCATGGAGCACTATACTTTAAACTGTGGACTACAGACCACACTTACTTTATCAGATCGGCCCATGTTTCCCATGACCCACAGTCCAAGCAAGGGCTCATTAGCGGGTCACCAAAGTCTGGCCGATGAGCCAAGGGATCGTAATTCTAGTCTGTGGATTTCAGGTCTTCTCCTAGAGACGAGTCAAGGTTACCTAGACTTGATGCGACCATAGCTTCTATAGTGCATAAGGGTAACGCTTCACCCTAAAAGGTGAATTTTTTGCTTTCACGAACGATTCATCGATATACATGCCATGTGATGGCACATAGATGAAGCTTTGGCTCCTGTCTCTGTAGGCCACCATCACGCACAAGGGTCACACAATCCTTTGACTCACTCATCCGGGCATATTCTCCGACCTCATCAAGGGCTAACCCATTAGAACCCTTATCGGTTTGTTCTTTATGCCCAAGTAACATGGGTTTGTTTTTCCCAATCGACTGGCCTAGATCGTCAAGGACAGTCCGGTATCTGCAAATATCGTTTGCTTAGTATGGCACACGAGGGACCACACTCCCACTGAGTTCATGTTCCACTCTATCATTTCATTTTACAAGCACTCATAAGGCCTTTAAAGGCCACATGAACCCAACAAAATATATCATTTCTCATACACACACACACACACACACACACACACACATATATATATATATATATATATATATATATATATGTGTGTGTGTGTGTGTGAGAGAGAGAGAGAGAGAGAGAGAGAGAGAGAGAGAGAGAGAAATGATCTTATAGGACCCTTTTTCACCCATGTGTGTAGGACCCTAAAGGATCACTAATAAATTTGATACGGATATATAGAAAAGTCAAGTACTACACCCATGTGATAACTTTTTTAGAGATCGGTGCCAACATTAATGGTGATCTTTTAGGGTTCTACACACATGAGTGAGGGAGGGTCTTATGATCATTACTATATATATATATATATATATATATATATATATATATATATATATATATATATATATATATATATATATATATATATATGACTTTGTATAGTATATATCAGTAGCATGCACCTGCATTGCAAGTGTTATTAAAATGTTAAAATGAGAGAGAAATTCATGGATTATTATGAGTACAAAATGAATGGTGTATTATAAGAATGATAATGATTTGTTGAACTAACTCGAATAAAAAATATAGTATGGGACCTAGAACCGGACCCGGATCCGAACCAAAATTTAATATCTATGTATTTAACTACGAAAAAAGATTATATAATGTTGCAACCTTGTATTGTTAAAAAAGAGGCACACCTCAAAAGTCCTACAGAAGAAAGCGTTTCGATATTAGAGAGTTCTTCAATTTATTAGCTTGATCAAAAGATATATGGACATGGAGAAAAAAAGAATTTCAAGTTAAAAAAGAGTGTAGCTTGTAATAAATTATCTGGACTATTTTCAATATTTTTAAGTGTTTATTGATCTGCATGATCTGTGTTATTTTTTAAATTTAAAATTTTATAACTACCGATGAAACTAAACTTTCACGCCAACATAAAGAGGCAGAACGACATCTTTAACAGAATGACATCTTTAAGCAAATTTTAGAGGTGCACCTTCTATCGAATAAGGAGGCAACCTTATACAAACCCCACCCTTTAATTATATTTAAATATATTGAGACACGAAAAGTGTTACTGGATCTGAACCCAAATAGTGTTTGAGTCTATGATTTGGACCCGACCAGATCCGCCGGGTCCAATTTTTGGACCCATGAACTGACCCGGATTGGGTCACGAAGATTTGTCCGATTCAAACAAACCAACCTAAGATACATACAAATCAGTCTGAATCCTACTAGCCATTAGGGTAGCATTAAAGAAAATAAGAGAGAGACTCACAAGATTCACAACACCAACCTCGTTGTTACCTCTCTCTAGGAGAGAGAACACCAACCTCGTTGTTTCCTCTCTCTAGAATCTTTGGCCAACAATGCTACGACAAACGAGCTGTGGATTAAGACAAAGAGAAGCTCCTAATAGAATAGGAATAAAGAGAAACACTCACAAAACCTAATCACATGCTATCAAGAAGTACGTTCACATAAGCATTAAAAATAAAAGAGTAAATTCATATGGGTTTTGACTCGATTTGAATAACAAAAATATTTCAAACTTCCTGACCATTGATGATACGACACGTTTCTAAAAGAACAAAAGGGTTTCGTGTGAATCTACCCCCTATGGAGCCCCATGAAAACGAGATCCGATGTCGGAAAACCTTTCGCAGGGAAATAGAGGATGTAAACGGGTCAGGTTTGGACTGGACCATGGCCAAATCCGACAGGGTTTGGGGTAAGACTTGACCTGCTCAGACGCTATTGGGTCTTGGACAATTGAACTCGAATCTATGTCGAATGTTTTATAATTATATAATATATAAGATTATTCTAGATTAACTTATACTAACGGTGAACTTCGAATTTTACTATCAAATTGAAACAAAGAACGCTAAGGTTAGGACTGTCATGCGTGCACACACACATACACACACACACATATATATATATATATATATATATATATATATATATATATGTGGAAGTGGTTACAAAATGCCTATGGGAAAAAATGAATAATATTTTTACCCATAGGCTTGGCGCCGTCCGATTTTTTGGATGGTGTGGATTTAAGACCGTCATGGACATAGCATGTCCGTGGCGGTCTATCACGGACAGAACATGTCCGTGACGAGTTTTTTTTCTCACAAAAATTGTATAGGGACCACGGCGGCTCCTGTAAGTCCGTGGTAGTTTTTAGGCAAAACCGTCATGGACATAGCATGTCCATGATGGGGGCGAATACTGTAGCAATTCGCCTATAGGCTCTAAACAATCAAATTTGAGCCTACATCAAAAATTTCACTAGAAGATGTTGTTTTGATGCCCAAATACACTCAAATTGATCATCTCGACATCAAGATGCATGGACATGAGAAAAAAATGGATTTTAAGTTTTGGAAATAGTGCATTTTGTAACGCATTTTTAGACCATCAATTTCAAGATTTTCAAGTTTTCATAGATCTGTCGACAGATTTTTCAAGTTTTCATAGATTCGGTATTCAAACGATATTCTCGACACTATTTGAAGGTAGGCTGTAATTTGATTGTTTAGAGCCTAGGTTCTATATATATATATATATATATATATATATATATATATATATATATATATATATATATATATATATATATATATCTTTTACTTTTAGTACAAAGATGTCACAATCACTCTTTTTATTCGATTTCAAATTGGGTGGTTGTAAGTTTGTCTTTGATTAGACTCAAAGTTCAAAGAAATTTTGTTTAACTTTGTGACATATCATAAGCCATCTAATTTGATATCTAATGGTTAGGAGTAATTGTGGCCTCCTTATAACAATGATGAATGATCTCATAGTATAGAAGGTGTCAGCCTTAATCAATCACGGTAAGATGCACCTCAAAATCTCATCATAAGATGTATTTTGGGCGTTGAAACTTTTATGTTGGGCTTAAAATGTATTTATCACCCCTATTATAAAATTGAAAGCTCCAAAAATGGCATAGATCTAGTAAATCCGTGAACACTTAAAAATCTTGATATTGGACTTTTTAGATAATGTGATACTAGGTGTATTATTTTTAATACTTGAAGTTCATTTTTTCTTTCATATTCATACATTTCAAAGTGGAGATAATCAATTGGAGTCCTTTTTCAACACGTTTTGAGGCTTCTACAATCTAAGGTTGACACCTTATATAAATGTTTTCGTGTGTGTGTGTGGGGCAAAGTATACGATGAGGCCATTTATCTTTGATATAAGGTGGTCACAATTTATCTTGACCATTGGATGTGAAATCATATGGCTGCATTTATTTTATTGACCAAGCTTAAACTTCAAAAGAATTTTTTTTTGAACTTTATAACACGTCCAAGCCATCAAATTTCATATTGCATGGTTTTAAGTAATTATGACCAAGTAAATGGTCTCATTGTGTACCATCCCTACATATACACACTGAAAATCTAATAATCTCGTATCGGACAGTAGAGAGCGTGTTCACTTATTTAATTTTAATATATCTTCCGAAATCCAATAGATTGAAGTTTGGGGAGTCCACCATTTTAACAAGAGCTCTTTTGTTAAAAATAATAATAAAAGAATATTTCTATTATTTTAAAATTACTGAAATGCACTTGAAAGTTTCATAGGTATATCAATTGTTTTAGAATATTTAAAAATTATTTTATATTTTTAGAGGTGCCCCTAAATAGACGAGTAGATGCCCAAAATTTCAGAATAACCTGATTTATATATAAAAATAAGAAATACTAAGATTGGACGATTGACAGTGAATAAATCCACTATTGTCTTTAAAGCATTGTAGCTTTTTTTTTTGGAAAATGTTTATATAAGGATGGTACTTTATAGTGTAGAACTATATGCCTCTCAAAAATCCATCGGAAAAGCTAGTTTTAATGTTAAAAAATTAATTGATTATCTCGACATCGAGATGTATGACTATGAAAAATAAACAGATTTTACATCTAAAAAATAGTGTATTTTATAACATATAATCTATACCGCCCATTTTTAAGATTTTCATATGTTTATAGATCTACTTGATTTTAACCATTTTTGAAATTTAAAATTTTATAATTAGATATAAAAATAGATTTTGAGATAATCCTAAAAATATTTTACATCAAAATTATATACCATGATAAAATTTGAAAGTGCACCTTACCTCTACACATACGGATGCTACCGTGTACCAACTGCACCCTTTTTTTTAGCTTTCTCTTCTATTTTTAAAATTTTTTTTTTACAAAGTTCAAGAGCTTTTATTGAGCAATCGATGATAAAATTATAATACTGGAATTAAAGAATAAGAAAAGAAACAAAAGAAAAAAAAAACACCAAAAAAATAAAAAAAAAAACAAAAAAAAAAAGAAACACCAAACTTAACTAAGCGGTCAACAACATCATTTCCCTCCCGATAAAGAAGTACAAAAGAATATCGATGGCCAAACAAAACACAATCTTCAGTCGGAAGACATGAAGGGACAAATTGTAATGTCAATTGATCATTTTTAGCTCAAATATGAGAGACCATTTTTAGCTCTCTCTCTCTTACCTACCCAAACCAATTGTAATATCAGTCGATATGCGGATCGTGACAAATATATAGTCAAATAATTGAATGAAATAAGATGACTATATGTTGGAAAAAGAACTTTGCTTTTAATTAGGTTCTCCAAGCTATTTTGCACCGTATCTACTTCCAAACTAGGTAAACAAAGGTATCCTATGTTACAAGATCACTTACCATTGAGGTCACAATCATTTTTAGCCATTAAATCTTAAATTTGATAGTTTGGAGTTTGTCACAAAGTTCGAAAAATTGTTTTAAACTTTGAGTCTAGTCAAAGATACGCTTACAACCACTTAATTTAAAATCGGACGAACAATATTGATTTTGCCATCTTTATACTAAAAGTAAATGTCTCTTCCCCTACTGTATAGAAAATATATATTATTGCCCCCTTCATCCAGCTGTACAATTTGGATCAAGTGAGTCACTGATTATTTGATCTAGATCCAATGCCTTAGAGTATTTTATCTTTATTTTTATTTTTACAAATTTTATGAATATAAAATTTGATACATGTCATCATCTATATTAAAAAGAGTTTTTCATAAAATATAATGATCAAAATACCCTTTGAAGCTTTTAGAGATAATTTGGTTATTTTATTTTATTGAGAATAATAATAATATTATTATTATTACAGGTGTAAGTTTAAGAGATGAGTGGACGTCCAAAATTTGTTGGCAAAATATTTTATAAAAAAAATAGTACATAGACATGACATTGTAATTGGGGCCATCTCAGCCGTCCATTCATAATGGACGGTTGGATAGGGGAAAGTATATAAGTTTTATGCAGTCGAGGAAACATAGAAAGCTTGCCCATAAATAAAATGTGTAGTTTGCATAAGGTTGCAACATTAAATAATCAAAGTAACACGCACCTCCAAAATTTGTCATAGGATGCAATTTTGATATAAAAATTCTTAAGAAAGCCTGATAATCTATTTTCATATCTAATTATAAAATTTTAAATCCAAAAGTGGTTCAAATCGAGGAGATCTATAAATGCATTAAAATCATTAAAATGGACGATCTAGAAAATATATTTCAATATGTACTATTTTTAAGACTTGAAAACCTTTTTTCTTCATATCCATGAATCCCCGATGTCGAAATAATTAATTAAATGGTTTTTGAAAATCAAAATAGCCCTGTCAATAGATTTATAAGGTGCACCTTAATTTATAATTTCAATCTCAACCTTACATAAACTTTTGGGAAAATTATGCATATATCCGTTATATTTAATATTTTTACAAAAATACCTCTAAATTTCCATTATTACACCTATATCTGTTTTTTAACTTCCTAGCAATTTTTTAAAAAAAGACGGAACTGCCTATTGTCGATTTTTTAAAAACCGATTTTTTTTTAAATAATCGAGTTTTCAAAAATTTAAAAATAAATTTATTCGGTTTTTCAAGAAATTAGATAATTCAGCTTTTCAAAAACTGAAATTAGATTTTCCTTCCAAAGTGCGGCTTTGAGCTCAACTTTCTTGCTCATATCATAGAGTTGCCTCTCTCTCTCTCTCTCTCTCTCTGCAAAAGGGGGGCCTTCAAATGGTGTTTTGTCTTATTTGCTTGCATTCTCTATCATTACCATTTCGATACACATCCTGGATAGGTTTTTGGGCCTCCTGAAATGGCCAATGTTGCAAAGCTTTTCTTGGTCACTATAAAACTTGAAATGGAGAAATTTGCAGGGAAAGATGGGCGTTCTGGATTAAAAACCCTAGACCATGAGAGGTTTGAAGTGGGTTCTGGATTAGAAATTGGGATTTGCAGTATGAAAATTCTTTGGCTTTAGATCTTGGAGAAAACACTATTACTTCATACATCACAAAACCCAGGACAAAAGATACCAACTTGGAAAGAGAGTGAAATGATTAACACTACTAAGAAACTTCAATTTTATCTTTCTATTCAAGTATCAGTTTAATAGAAACCATCCAATTCTTAATGGGTAAATCTAAGTGTTAGGAAACTTAAAAAGTCAAAATTTTCACTATGAATATAATTATTTAGATATTCTTAAGTGGTTCTCAAAATTCAGATAAAAAATTTCTTCCCAAATTAGTGTTCTGCCCGAGAAAGTAAGTGTATGGTATATACTCGAGTGGGAACCTAGTATACACGTCCATTAATGACCAGCTATATAAATGCACGCTTATGCAATCCACTAATAATGTTATAATATATTATAGTTATGAATAAACACCTACAAGTTGAAAGAGCATGTTGTTAACTTTGATGGGAGTGCAACGGGTTTGCAAGCATGCATCTTTCTATGAGAAACCGGTGCTCAAAATTCCGTACTCAGGCTCGAACTCGGACTCGGACTCATCAAGGTTTTGAGTCAGTCACAGAATTGGGGGACTTTTGGAAGCTTCTTGGCCGATTTTTTATAAAAATACAAAGGATGCCCTAGGCTTGAAGGCTCGCCTGATCTTTGGGCATCTACCTTTGGAACTGCTAAAGTCCTGAACCGAGCCAACTTAGGGAATTCGCCTTGCTAGTTTTTAATCACCGTAAGAAACTAACCCATTTATGAGAGAGAATACATTGGAATCTACCCAGCAAGATCCATTTGAGTATGGGACTTCACAAGCATAGAGGGATTGGCCTTGCTATAGACTAAAAACTAGAAAATCGATACTGGACCTGAATAATTGAAACCATGCTTGACATGCTTGTTTGAGACCATATAGAGCTTATGACAAACTTGTGTACAATCCAGAAGAGGATCCTGGTTACTTGATGTTTTGGCATATAAAGTTCCTCCACTAGATTGTCACATGAGAAGGAATTTTCAGTATGAAGTTGGAGATTGTCAACTCTAAGATGCGTCAACAACTATGTTATATGGATTCTTCTATTTGGGTAGCATATTCATGTTGGATTCGTATGCAAACTGATACAGACATAGATTCTTTTAGATTATGCTTTATGTTTGTGGGATTGTGAGACCAGTTTTACTTTATGGGGTGGAATACATGGCGGTTAGGAAACAACATAACCATAGGACAAATATAGATGATGTTGAGATGGATGAGTGGCAAGACCTGAAGGGATAGACTTTGAAATGAATGGTAAGACCATATTTGCTTTATTGAGTGGAATGTTATGCTTTTAACAAACAACATACCCACCGGACAAGTGTAGTTGAGATGATGATGTTGAGATCAGTGAGTAGCTAGACAATAAGGGATACAACTTAAAATGAATATATTCAAGAGAACTTATGTGTGGCTTCAATAAAAGATAATATGCTAGGAAGTAGACTTAAGTGGGATAAGCATGTGCAGGCTGACCTAATACAATACCTATTAGGAAGCGCGAGTTGGTTCAAGTAGAAAGCTCAAAAAAGGCATAGGGTAGGGTCAAAATGACATAGTAAAAAGTAGTGAGAAAAGACAGACTTATAGCCTAATTGGGGGTATGACCCTTGATAGACTAGAATGACGGACTAAGATTAGTGTAGCCGACCCCAATAATTGAAAAAAAACTTTAATGATACTGAGAGTGATGATATAGCGATGCTATATCTCAAGTTTAACTCATATACCTGAACCACCCTCGAACAAAAAAAAGAGAAAAAAAGCATTATAGCCATAACTAGTTTCCTTAAGGCGAGCGTTGTACAAAAGCATAAAAAGAATAGATTGGAAAACAACGCATTCTTGTGACAAATAGTGCAGAAAAAGTAAATTGAAGACACGAACAAATGAGCAAGAGAGAGGAGAGAGAGATGAACAAAAGAGAAGAAGAAAAAAATTAAAAAGAGAAAAAACTAAGAACACATGAGATATCTAAATGTGTAATTTCGTACTCTGAAGGAACCCAACTCTAATATTTTGAAAGAACCAAAGAGAAATTCAAATGTGGGAAGGTTTTTGGTGAGCCCGATGATGCACCTATTCAAATGTGTCCACCATCCAATGCCTCTTTCAGGGATGGAGTAGATCCAAATTTCACAGGTCGATAATTTCGATTGCCTTGATAAAAATCTAAAATTAATAATTTTGAACCTTAAAAATAGTCGCTTTTTAACTTTATTTTCGACTATTCAAGTTAGCTCTTTGGATATCATGAAATCTGCAATATATTCAGAACTTCAAATTCATTGATCAAGTGAGAAATGGATTTGCAAGGATTTAGGATGGGTTTCAAATAGAAAGACCATGGAAAACCAGGTCATACTTGAGCGTCGGCCACCGCATAATTCCCTATAAACATATGAGATAATTCGTGTTGGGAGCATAACAATCATTCATAAATGGTTGTGGAATTTGGTCTGAAAAATGCTTGTTATTTTGACAAATTCTAAGAAATTCAGGGTATTAGAGGGAAAATAATATAGAAGTTTACTAGCTTTGAGGAAGTGTGGAAGGTTGCATTGGGAGATTAAAAGCATTTAATATGATTTAATCAGTTCCAAGAAAGAGCATGGATGGAGTAGTTTCTTATATAGGTGCCTAAGAGAAAGTAACAAAATTTTGCAAATTATTGTCGAAGTATTCAGTAAAGGGATCCATATGGTATAGCTTTCTCTCACTCAAAACAAGCCTGCCCTAAAAATTCTCACGAAAGTGGAGTTGATATGTAAATCTCTTGCATACGACTTAAATACACAATGGGGTATTGTAAGTGGTAGAGTGGTCGTATTCGTACCGACAATCGACTGAGATTCAGGCCTACGTCACACCGATTCGTTGCACAAAAAAATAAAAAATAAAAATTACGAGAGTTTGAGTACGATAAACCTTGAGCTTTAAATAGACTTAACTGCATCTTGTCTTAGAGATCATCAATAAAAACACAAGCATGTCTATATGGCCATGTATTTATAACCTGTAATTCCATTAATTTCAACCAATGTTCACGGTTAATGTCCTTTGAGAACATCGATTAAAGCCTAACACTTAGCGGGGTTTAAATATTTAAATACACATACGCAAACAAAAAAAAGCAATAAAAAATAGAAAAAAAATAAACAAAAGAGGAGGATTACAGGGGGAGAACCGGCTTGTTCTAACACTTGGCAGGACCGTTTGTTTCGCATTGATTCCCAATCTTGAACGGACAATTCCTGATCCGAATCGCGAGGTTTTGACTCACTATTTAACAAGAATTTCATTAACTCTTATGAAAATGATGTATGCAAAAAAATGGAAATGAAACTAATCCCACATTTTGCAAGTTTTAATTGTAAAATTTCAAATTTGAGAACCAAGATAACTCCTAGTATTCGTTTGTTGAAATGCTATGCTGAGTGTGAGGTATTGTTCAACACGAAAACAAGGACGCCACACAATGAGAACATGGACTCCGAAATAGATTAATGAGGAGATTTAATGTAATGTAAATCATATTGCGTATACCTAATCTATTTATTAGGTTCATACATGATATAAGGAAATTTACAAATAAATCTCATTTTATTTTTAGAAGTCAAAGATAGCCTCTTATATTTCATATTTTACATATGTGTCCTATTTTTTGAGAATATATATTATATTTTAATTTTTAACTCTTATGCCTTAGATTAAATATAAATTGTAGAATCGATATTTCTCACCATTGTAAATGGGTAAAAAATATATTAAAGAACAATTTAATTATAAATAAATAATCAAAGTAACCCTCAAGGGTATTTTGCTAATTTTATTTATTTCAAATTATTTTTTTGTATTTTTTAGAAGTGCCTCACGGTGTGAACTATGCACATCCCAAATTCGAGCTTTGTACAATTTATAAAATAATAACAAAATTAAATTGCTTTATACACAAAAAAAAATGAGACTTTGAGTGTAAGATATAAAAAGTTCAAGTTAGAAAGGGTTGTGATCGGTGCATTTATCAAAACAATCATTATTTTTTCATTAAAAAATTATTTAAAAAGGTAACTTTACCACTAAGCAATAGAAAATATGAAATTTTCATAAAATTACAGGGATATTTTGGAAGTTAGTGTCCTAGAATTTAATTTGTAGAGTATCATTTGTCTTTTAGTTAAAATTTCAATTTTGCCCCTTATGGAAATGGCAAAAATATCCTGTCTATATATATATATATATATATATAGCTGAGATTAACCAACTAGCTCATATGAATATATGAGCCTAACGGTCTAGATTGAATCTGAGCGGATCTGACGATCAAGGATGTTCGATAGTGTTTGAATTTTATTTATTTTTTCACAAATCTAAATTACTTAAAATTTTAGAAGTGTATTTAGAAAAAATAGGTGAATCTTTAAAAAATATCAAAAAAAATATTTTACATAAAAAAATTACCAAAATACCCCTAAAATATTTTGGGGGAATTTTGTCAGTTTATTTTTAACGAATAAATTTTTTTTTTTATTTGTTGGGCTCATATGTTCTAATGGACTAATCCCAACTTTTTTCACATATATATATATATACACTACAAGACTAGTACTTTTGTCATATCTTGAAATTTTAACTAAAAAACAAAGGCACTTTATAAATAAAGTTTTAGGACACTAACTTCCAAAATGCCAACGTACTTTTGTAAAAATTTTAAATTTGCCCTTGTTTGATGGTAAAGTTACTTACTTAAATAAATTTTTAATAAAAAAATAATAATTGCTTTAATAAATACACACATCAGAACCCCTTCTAACTTTAACATTGTATTTTGAAGGGTTATTAACTCTATATATATATATATATATATATATATATATATATATATATATATATATATATATATATATATATATATATATATATATATATATATATATATATATATATATATATATATATATATGTGTGTGTGTGTGTGTGCACGCGCGTGCACGCGCATATTTTTTTTTTTTTGTTGACCTTGACCTAGTGGGCCGGGTCCTGCAGCAGCCCACCTGACCGTTTGTTTGGTGTGGAGAGCCGTTTTACCACAAGTGCCAAGTCACCCCAATCATGCTTGAACAACAAATCTAGCGGTGCAGAGAGTGATCAAATTTTAGTATTATAGAGAGGGCACCAATCATGTTGCTAAAATCGTTTCATAAACAAATTTTATATTATTGGGATTGATATTGGTGTTGATATTGACGAGTTTTCATGTTTATTGAGATTTTTGTTTTTGTAAGATATGAAATCTCATATTTTTAAGAAACCAAATTATATAGGAAATAAATATATTTCCTAATGGGATAAAGACTTTTATTTATCAGAGGATTTATAATTTTATATATATGAAATGAGGGAGAAAGAAATAAGTGTCCAGTTAACCTATGGGAAAAGTGTACTTCCCTCGAGAGAGAAATGGTGCATCCATGCCTCTCGTAGAAAGAAAAGCCTGTTTTTGTTAAGAATTGGTTTCTATATAGATTATTGGTAGTATACCATTTGTAGAGAAAAAGTTGGTTTCTTATTACTCTTCGTATCTCTATCTGGTGTTTTTTTGGTAACAGCTAGCTAAAGAAAAGATAAGGAAGTACGAAAGTGATATCGGTGAGGAGAGTGGTTTCAATGATGGTTCGACTAGGTATTGTCGATGGTTAGTAAGATACTTTTTGTATGACAAAATTTGTTATGTACTCTCGTCGATATAGTAACTCTCAGTTTCCAATATCAATGGATGGAGTCCGTGCACCACATAAAATTATGGTGTTTTTTATATTGTTTATTTCCTATTTTATTTTTTTTCCCATTGCCCGTTGTTTTTCTCACTCTTTATTTGCTAAAAATCAACCCATTGAATATGCATAAAAAGGGCATAAAATCTAAAACATTCAAGAAAAGATATAACCTCGTAAACTAGTAGTGCAAAGAGAGAGCATCAATTCTAATGGTGTGCAGAGAGATGCTCACTTTGGAGCAAGCATCTAAGGCACAATTAGTTTGTAGTTTGTACCTTGGATCCCACATCTACTTGGCATGTATGGATAAGAGATGTTTGTCTTGGTCTACTATAATTTTAGCATCATTGGAGAAAGAGAATTGCATCAGGGAGAGGGGGTATCTTAAAAGCCATTTATCTGCAAGAGAGAGAGCATTTTAGAAGCCATTATCTGCATAAAATGTGTTGAGGGTGATGATGAAGGTTGGACCTGAACAAATTTCTTACCCCATGAGGAATGATCTCCAGAGCAGGCCACACTTGCTATTAACGCCTTCAAATGAAATCCTGATATAGTGAAACCAGAAACTAATCCAAATTGGTTGTAACCAAGCTAATCTCATGAAGACATTTAGAACCTGTGTTCCATTCTTGGGGAATTATTTTTTATTTTTTTCTTTTTCTTTCTTTTTTTGAAACTGTTAATAGAGGGAATAACTTGATTTAAACTAAGTGGCTTAAGATAGCTACTTTAATACAAAACAATATCTATGCAGCTGTTTGCGAACCTAGAAATTCATCTGCTAGGGAGTATGCAATCAATGCATTTAGCACACACTTTAAGGAGCATTTTTTTCCTTTTTTCTATTCTGTTTTATTTGTGTGTGTAGTTCAGTAACAGGAATTAAACTTGAGATATTGCGGACCACTCAAGCCCAAGCCCAATTCTTTAAGGAGCAATTGTATATATACAATAGGACTATTGTAAATTTTGCTCGAGGAACAATAACCAAAAGGACTTACGATTAAAAAAAATTGAAAAAAGAAACAATAAAAAGGACTTTATAACTGGAATTTTTTTATTTTTGCAAGAAGTTTCTATAATGCTTAGGCTTTATGACAACCAAATAAAGCCTCACCTCAAATCCTAGCCTAGAAAGCATTTTCGGCAATGAAAATTTTGACGATGGGTCTAAAATCAATTTCCAATACCAATAACAAAATTTGAAACTCAAAATATCATACATATCTTGGGGATCTTTGAACACTTAATTTTAGGACAAAATGGACGGTCTAAACAGTTTGTTAAATGGTGCAGGTTGTATAGAGCCGAGGCTCTCAACAATCAAAGTAAAGCCCACCTTCAAATAGTGTTGAGAAATATAGTTTCTATGCTGTAAATCTTTGTAATAGCCTTAAAATATATTTCTATATCAAACTATAAAAGTTAAAGCTTCAAAAATAGCATAGATCAAACAAATCTATGAAAACTTGGAAATCTTGAAAATTGACTGTCCATATATACGTTACAAGATGCACTATTTCTAAAACTTGAAATCCATTTTTTTCTCATGTCCATACATCTTGATGTCGAGATAATTAATTTGAGGATATTTGGGCATCAAAATAACCTCTTTTAGTAAAATTTTTGAGGTAGGCTCTACTTTGATTGTTTAGAGCGAAGGCTCTATATACATTTTTCCTTTTATTAAAATATACACTATTTTTAGAGGTTGAAATGCTTTTGTTTTTTCAACAACCATAATGTTCAAGCTGAGATGATCAATGTACAGGTTTTCTAATGCTTGAATTGCAATTTTCAATTAGTTATAAGGTGAGGTTTTACTTATGTTGATAGGACTGCAACCCTATCAAACCATCTTTCCTTTATTTTTTGTTATTATTTTTTAGGTAGTCTAGGGTTAGGGTTTGAACTTGACACACAATGAACAACTATTTACTGACCATTTATGGTTATTTAGTGAACAATATTGTCAAACGTGATAATATTTTTAGATTAAGGGTGCGGTTTGTACAAGGTTATGCCTTAAATAATAAAAGTAAGGTGAGTGTTGAATGATGTTTTTTCAATGGCAATATTTTGTGGTGGTAAAAAAAAAAGTATTTTTGTCCCTAGTTATGAAATTTAAAATTTTAAAGTAGTGTAGATCGAGCAAATCTTTGAATACTTGAAAATATTGAAAATAGACTGTCCAAATAATGCATTACAAATTGTACTATTCCTAGAACTTAACATCTATATTTTTTCAGATCCATACATACCGAAGTCAAGGTGATCAATTATAGGGCTTTCCAGCATTGAAATGACCTCTTCTAGTGAAATTTTGAGTTGCGTCTTACTTCTATAGTATATGATTCAAACATTATATAAAATTTTTCGTTAGAATAATGTGCTCTCAAAATCGTTTATTTGCAAAAGGGTGTGGTTTTCTATAAGGTTGCAACCTTAAACAATCCAATTAAGACGCGCCTCAAAATTTTATCATAACATATAATTTTGGGGTAAGAAATTCTTAGTATTATCTCAAAATCTATTTTTATATCTAATTATAAAATTTAAAACTAAAAAATAAGTAAATCAAGTAGATCTATCAAGATATAAAAATCTTGAAATTCGGCAGTCTAGATAATGTGTTGCAAGATGCACTATTTATGAGACTTGAAATCTTTTTCTTTTTTATATTCATACATCTATTTGTCGAGATGATCAATTAGAGGGTTTTTCAACATTAAAACAATCTTATCGATGGATTTTTTAGGTGCATCAATAATTCTACACTTGCAACCTTATATAAACTTTTTCCTTTGCAAAAAGCCCAACCCTCAACATTTGAAACAAAAGCAAAAATTAATACCACGTTTAACAATAAAATACACGAGACATGCTGGTTATGGTCGATGCTAATTAGAATTAGGATGAAAATTAACAACAAAAAGGAGCAGTGACAATTGACAAACAGGGGTTACATTTCCATTAACCTCAAATATTGCAAACGAGAGTAGCATAGTACTATATGCCAGCCTTCAACTCTTTTAAGTTCAAAACAAAAAAGCACAGGGCTCAGAGAGACTAGCATAAACTAAGTCTGATAATGGCATAATTTCCTTTTGAGAATATTATTCTTGGCACCAATTGTCAAATGAAGTTTTAGATGTTAATTGCGGGCGCCTTACTGTAATCAAGAACTATTCGATTTTACGGATGATTCAAAGTGTATGTGACATTTGTGCAAAAAATAAAGGTTTGATGTATGGGCTTGTCTACAAAGAGATCATTTATTGTTTGTAAATGGATGACACAAGCATTATTGCCCCTTAAATTTCAAAATGGGTGGTTGTAAGAGTGTCATTAAAATAAAAAGTTCCCAAAACCATCAAATATCAAGAGAATTTTCATGGAGTCTATATGTTATAGTAAAGCATTTTAAACCATTTAATTTCAAATTCAATAGTTAGAAGTGATAGTGATACTTATAGAATAAACCAATATATGCTATATACTTGTCCTATTCAAAATTTAGTGATGTTGCATTTTTACTTAATCGTTAACAGCTTTCTTCGATCAAGTGATACTTTTTTATAATTAAATGTGGACAAGTTGGAAGGTAGATGTGAAATCTTCATTTATTTCTTTGAAAGAAACACTCTGTTTGTGGACATGTAGAGGCCAATTTGCAGCTGAAGCGAATGATAATGGCACCCAAAAGCAAATGTCATGCTATATAGAAAAAGTTTATATCCGGTTGAGGCACTAAACAATCAAAGGGGCATCTCAAAAATTCATTAGAAAACTATATTTTGATATCGAAAATCAAATGTATAATCTCGACCTCGAGATGTAGAGACATAAAAAATAATGGATTTCAAGTTTGGGAAATAGTGCATCTTGTAATGTTTTATCTTGGCCAAATATTTTTAAGTGTTTCTAGATCTACTCAATCTACACTAATTTTGAAGCTTTAAAATTTATAATTAGAGATGAAAATACTTTTTTAGGCCATAACAAATATTTTTGCTACTTAAAACTCATCTTTCAACACTCTTACTTTGATTGTTTAGGGCCTCAACCTTATGCAAACCACACCCTAATCAAAATTCATTGAAAAATTGTATGCTTCCTCAAGAGAAATGTATATTTGCTCTCTCCGCCAAAAATAAGTATTTTTAGAACCCAGATTTTGGAGATGCTGAATTACTCAACCTAGTGTGATCAATTCATTAAAAAAAAGGGGGTGGGGCGTGGTTTATGCATCTAGGGATGCATAATTATATTTGTGTCCCCCAAGCATCATACATCCATCTTAAAGATAGATGTGGAGTTGTGATCTCTCCAAAAAAGGGATAAAATAATGGTTTAAAAGTTTTTATAAAAATTTATTATTATAATTATTATTATTATATATTCATCTCAATGATAGATGTTATATATACCTAAAAAATTAGGTCTAAAATCCATCTACAAAATGGATAATTTAAAGGGGACGCATATGGTCGTATGAGTCTTAGGACTCATAAAACCAAGTCAAACAAAAGAAGAAGACAAAGTATGCATCCTAGAGCAACCTGAAAAATTCATGGCATAGGATTGGACACATATTATCCATAATTTAGACAGTCAGATCCATGTTAGTTACTCTCAATTGTTTTTTCTAAGAAAATAAGATTAATCATTCGGTGAATCTGAAATGGATCCCAAATATCCCAAATCAAAAAGCACTGCGCCGGAAGCATGTCATTTTCCGAGGGAGCACATTGGATTGTTTGCTTCCCCTAGGGCATGGTACACCAAACTCATCAAATTCTAATGGAAAATGGTTTGATAAATGGTTGTAGCCCCATCAAAATAAGTTAAGCCCCACCTAATAACTCATAAAAAAATTGCAATTCGAGTGTTAGAATACCTTTAAATTGATCATTTTAGATTGAGCATTATGGTTGTGAAAAAAATTGGGATTTCAAGTTCTAAATATAGTGTATATTGCAACAAAACATCTAGACCATCCATTTCCCCCTAAAAATAAGTGTTAACAAATCCCTGAGATTTGTACCTTTTTTTAGTTTCAAATTTTATTGTCGGTGTTAGAATTTGATTTTAGAGCCATCATGAAAAATTTTGATGCCCAAAGTGCTCTCCAGACGAGGATTTGAGGTGAGGCTTTATTTTGTTTTCATAAAGCCTAGGCCCTATAGAAACTCTCAAATTAATGTTTAATTTCATATATCCATCAACCATTGTTTAGAATGTAAATCAGAGAGATCTTCATAGGAAGATCCCTTAGATCCATACCACACACTGATTTTTTTAAAAGTGTGATAGAGAGTATGAAAATTTGAATTCTGATATGAGGCCAGATCTATTTAAAAATGAGTAAGTATGCTCTCATATCAGTGGCAAAGCCACCATAGATCCAAAAACATGAAATATTGAATGAAATACGAATAAAATCATAGATATAACAAAATAACTAAAAAAATAAAGAAAAAGAGAATAAGAAATCCAAAAACACTAAATATTGTATGAAATATGAATAAAATCCTAGTTCTAACAAACTAACTGAAAAATAAAAGAAAAGAGGATGAGAAATTCAAAAGCATGAAATATTGAATGAAATAAGAATAAAATCCTATACCTAACAAAATAACTGAAAAATAAAAGAAAAGAGGATGACAAATTAAAAAACACGAAATATTGAATGAAATAAGAATAAAATCCTAGATCTAACAAAATAACTGAAAAATAAAAGAAGAGATGATGAGAAAAATACCTGGCTAGAGTAGTTGGCCCGACAAATTCGAAGCTTCGAACCCTCACCCGTATCAAGACCATGGTGGCTATGTTTACACCAAGGATCCTCTTTGTCTCTCTTCAATGTTGACCAAGTTTTGACGTGGTTGAATGTTTATCTTGGACCTGTTCTAAGCTTAAGGTTGCAGGTTTAATGCTAGAAATTGTCTAGATCTTGGATCTCTTACGGTTTTCGTCTAGTGTTTGCAGCTCTCTTTAAGCTTAAGATAGTCTAACCCTAAAAGATGCATGAAAATGTGTTTTTATAAACTGAATGGGGACCATGGACTATGGTGTTCTATGGTTCAAGGACTTTATGGAATAATATGGTCCTCAGGGTTGTCTAAGGTTAAAACAAGCATAAAATTTGTTGGTTTTTAAAAAGAGTAATGATCCTATGAGACCCTCCAACACCCATGTATGTAGGACCCCAAATGATCATCATTAAATTTGACACAAATATCTAGAAAAGCCAAGTCCTACACCCATGTGATAACTTTTTTAGAGATATATACCAAATTTAATGGTGATCGAGAATCCTACACACATGGGTGTGGTAGGGTCTCATAGGATTATTATTCTTTTAAAATTAAGGTGTCTACAACCATACATACAAACTTTACTAAAGGGTAAGTGGACTTTGTTCCAGGTTTTGAGTTCCACTTCCTTGCAACTCTTTTGTCATTCATCAAAATTGGAATCCTCAAGTTTTCAAGCACCAAGATAGAAAGAAGCCAAAATAACAAAATGACCATATGAAATATATTACGATTTGCGGGCACCAAACATTTGGACTAGGGGGAAAATTTCAGGAATTAAGGACAAATCAACATCACAAATTCAACGCGTACAAAAGAATTCTAGTATAAGCTTCCTTGTCTTTAGGGTTGTTCTAGTGTAAGCTTCCTCTTTTAGGGTTGTTCTCTTTCTTGGCATGATTATAGGTCGTAAGCTTTCATTAGTTTTTTATACTATATATATGAAAATACTGTTTATTTTTTTGTATAGGCATTGTGTAGAGCTTTTCATAGTTGAAAAACACTTTCCAACGCTCATAGGTGAAGTGAATAGTATTTTCACCCCCCGCAATAGATGCAATAAATCTGTTACGGCTTAATACGAAAAATCGGCGCCACGGATCTATTACGTCAATAGCGGTACTGCAATAAATATAGTATATATATGGAAGTCGATTTTTCCTTATCATTCAAAAAATGGAAGTTGATTTTTCCTTGTCATTCAAAAAATCGGACGGTAACAAGCCTCTAGATTATATAAGGCCTTTCGTATATATATATATATATATATATATATATATATATAGGGCGTGAATGGTAAAGAGAGAGAGAGAGAGAGTCATATATTGACCATTGTGATTCCCTTTCACATTTGATTCCTTGTGTTGAATTATATATATATATAGGGCGTGAATGGTAAAGAGAGAGAGAGAGAGAGAGTCATATATTGACCATTGTGATTCCCTTTCACATTTGATTCCTTGTGTTGAAGAAGACAAGAAATGCTACAAGTGTGAGCCTTTCCTTGTTATACGCGTAAATAAAGGCAAAGGACCACAATGACCTTTTCAAAACGGGCCCATGGTTGAGCTGTTTACGGGCCTGACAAGTCCAAGGACCGAGTTTAGGTTGGGTTTGGGATGCATGTTAAAGCTGCTGGACAGGCTCAGGGCTGGTCCTGGTAGGCCCGAAAGATTTCGTTCTGGGCCATGGCAAGAATTTGCCTTGTTTGAGTCTAGTTTGAAGATTTTTTAAATATATATTACAGAAGATTGTATTTTTTTTCATATTTTTCTGGAGCCTTACATAATTTTTTTCAGTCGAAGTTAGGATAGGATTGAGCCTCGTTATCATGAATTTAGGTGAGTATACCCTAAAATGTTTTGGGTCGGGCTCCATGTCACTGGCCTAATCCATGTTTTGATCTTAATTAAGTGAAAAAAAAGTGTTCGACGAGTCAGCAGACTCATGCATCACCGCTCATCTTAACAAGTTCTTTAGGACTCGAAGCACATTCTATGATATTCTGCCTTATACCCATAAATTTGGAGCTCACAAAATATAATCCATTAGATAATTGAAATTAATGATTAAAAAAAGAGGTAAAAGTGAACTATTCTTAAGATGATATACCCGTTAAGTTTTAGATCCTCCATACATTTCTTAGGAGTGTTTGTTTTGGTGGAACTTCAGGGTAATGGGAGACCATCTAAATTCCACCAATCCCACTCCCATGTTTGTTGCACCCGGAAGCCACTGGATGGAAGCTTCTAGATTATAGAAGCAGTGACGTGTATATTTCGTGAAAGAAGATAAGCTTTTGCAGGCCGTTCTTCCACGATCAAACACGCCCTTTAAACAAATTCTTGAAACGGGAGAACTAGAATAAGTCATCTAATTTAGAACTATATGTCATTCTTTTGAGCATGTTTATCAAGATTACATTAGATTGGCCGGTTCAATCAACCAATTCATCAATTAATGTTTTAGTCAATGTGGTCCAAAGCAAAACCCAAATTTGGTCAAAACCAATTTTGATTAATTTGAATATGATGGAACAACAAATTTTGACTTATTAAAACAACCAACAAAGCTAAACAATTCTTCTAGTATATTTTATGTTTCAATTTTTTCTTTTTTAAAAAACAAAACTTTCATCATTTTAACTAATGGTTAGATCCAACCCTCACCAGACAAGTCCAGTTTCAATGTACTAAAAGAGAGCACATGTCCCTCTCTTTTGAGTTGGCTTCTACTGCACCCTATGGCCCTCATCATGGGCCTCAGGTTGGTCAAAGAAAAAGTGAACTAACCCGTTGACACCATGTGAGATAGGAGAGATAGAGAGAGATTTGTGTGACACGAGGAGAGAGAGTGAGAGTTGTGTGAAACCAGGAGAGAGAGAAGATAGAGAAAGAAGGGGGAGGAGAGAGAAGATTTGTGTATAGAGGACATGGTCTTGGTGCGTGCTTGACATGCCAATATCACACGTTGGTTGACATATACCAAAACCCACATGCATCGCCTTCACCAAAACATTTTATGAAATTTATAAAGTCCACAAAAATAATAAAACCCAAAAACGATCATATTGACTAAGTGAAAAATAATAATCAAAAGTGTATAGCTATGCGTATCATGTGTTAGATGCATCCACTCCCTCTCTCTCTTTCTAAACTCTCCCAATTAATGAATGAAGTTTCTATAGGGCTTAGGTTTTATGAAAACAAAATAAAGCCTCACCTCAAATTTTCGTCTCTGAGAGTACTTTTGGCAACGGAAATCTGTACGATGGATCTAAATCAATTTCTAACACTCATAATAAAATTTAAAACTCAAAAAATAGTACAGATATTACAGACCTATCAACGTTTAATTTTAAGGTGAAATAAACGGCTAGATAATTTGTTACAATATACATATTTTTAGAGTTTAAAATCTTTTTTTTTTTTACAACTAATCTGTTCACGCCGATGATCGATTTAAAAGTTTTTCATTGCTTGAATTATAATTTTGATAAATTATGAGGTGAGGCTTTATTTATTTTGATAGGGCTGCAGCCCTATCAAACCATTTTCCAAACCTAAAACTATAGGCCTTTGACAAACAATCAAATTGACCAAGTGGAAAAAATAAATCAAAATGTATACTCATGCGTATCATATGGTAGATGCTCCTCTCTCTCTCTCTCTTTACTTTCTCTCCCTACTTTTTTTCAACTTATTCCCTGTTGCCGTTCGTTGTATCCCACTAACATATATGCCTTCAACGCCTTTCTCCTTCTTTAAAGCCTTAAAATAATTTTTTTAAAATTGGAAACATGTAAACATGATATTCCAGATTGCCCCATGATTGACTTTGGAGATGAAGTATTAAACGGGGAATGAGAATAGCATGCTCCAGCACGACCATATGTACATCTACTCCCATTCCAGAAATTTATGAAAATAAATTATTAATTATTTAACATTTAACTCATTTTGAACCATTCCACTGATTGTGTGTATTTTGATAGGATTTTTTAAATTAATTAAAAATTAATAAATGTTAAATAGTTCATCTCCATGCTCATTTTATATTTTCTCCTTGGTTGGTAATAATGGTAACCCTTCAAATGAGTTAAACCATTCTAAATCATGATTGTTTGCATTTTGATGGGATTTTTAAAATTAAATAAAAATTAGTAAATGTTAAATTTCTTGATAAAATTTTGAAGTCCATTTCACAATGAAATGTCTATTTTTATGAAAGAAAAGTAAAGTCCGAGTTCTTGAACGCTCAAATTGGGCTTTTGGCTATTGGCCGGTCCCTTTTCAATTTTATAATGTTAATTGTTTTGAGAAGCCTTAATTTTTTTTATTTTTTATTTTTTAAAGTTAGTTTTATATCAAGGTATAATTAAACCGGCTATTGAACCAATGAGGGGTTTGGTCCAGTTAAAACTGAGTCGAACATCAATTAAATTGTTTTTTATTGGATTCTAAAAACTAAAATTAAGATGAATAATTTAAAAATACAAAACACATTAAAAACCTATCTAACCATGTTTAGCTAGACAAACTTATTAAAACCAGACAAATGAAGCTGTCAAAATAAGTAAAATATTGATTTTGACTGATTTTCAATCAAAATTTAATTTTTGATTTGACATTACTGGCTAAAACAACTATCAATTGGACTACATCAACCTGTCTAGTATCACAATAACCAGTTGCATCCTCAAATTTTGTAAGAGTTTATATAAGATATAGTCTTATACTACATAAGTAAGGCACCCTCAAAGCTCTATTGAAAAAGGTTGTTTTGACACTAGAAAACCCTCGGTTTGATCATGTCGACCTCAGATGTAAAGATATGGAAAAAAAAGAAGGTATTTCAAGTCTTAAAAAAAGAAGTATCTTTTAACATATTATCTAGATTGTCTAATTTCAAGATTTTTAAAGTGCATAGAAATATGCTTGATCTGTATTATTTTTAAGCTTTAAATTTCGTAATTAAGATGAAAACACATTTTTAGGCCATCGTAAGAACATTACACACGAATTCCATTTTTCGAATGGGGCCAAAAAGTATGCTCATTTCGGCAGCACCATAAAACCCCGAATTATTTGGATGAGCTTTCTATAAGGCATAGGCTTTATGAAAACAAAATTAAGCCTCACCTCAAACCCTCGTTTGGAAAGCACTTTCGACAAGAAAATCTCAATGAGGCCACTAAATCAATTTCCAACACCGGCAATTAAATTTGAAACTCAAAAAATAGTAATGATCTTGCATATCTATGAACACTTATTTTTAAAGTGAAATAACCAGTCTAGATAATTTATTACATTATACATCATTTTTAGAGCTTGAAATCCTAATGTATTTCCACAACCATATATTCAAGCCAATATGATCAATATAAAGGTTTTGAATACTTGAATTGTAATTTTTGATAAGTTATGAGATGAAACTTTATTAATTTTGATTAGGATGCGGCCTTATGGAACTATTTCCAATTTGAAATCCTAAAACTACTCTGAATAAGATTTTATTAGAGCACAGTCTTTTAGGATTTTATGCTCTCGCAAGAGCACAGTCTTTAAGCAAAAGCCACAAAAAAAAATAAAGAAAATCGCGGACTTCTGTAGCTAAGTCGTTGAATTAAGTAACGGGCAGCTCGAGCAAAAGAAAAAGCTGCCCAAACGTACGGTCAGCTGCCCGAACTGCACTCTTCTCATTCATGACTCCTGGCTTTTAGTCAACCCTGACGTTTTCGGTCGTTTGACCCCGTTACCGCGACGGAATCCTAATGGCATCCCCAACGGCGTGAAGCACGAAAACCTTACGGACGGCAGTTCCGTCAAGACACGTGGCAAAATTTCGTTGCGCATGGCTCTCTCAGTCTGACATTCATAATTTAAAACCAATTTTAGAGTTTTAAAAGTCCTTGGTACACGGCAAATTGTCAAACTTATACTTAGGGAAATGTGGGCCGTACGATCTCACCGACTGGAAATGAATGGCTAGATCATCGAGTTGAAACGCTGGTTAGGTCAACTTGCTATAACCGGTCAGAGGGGAGTAGTGAAAACTCTCTTTTGAAAATCAGTGATATACTCGTGCCCTGTGGCGAATTGCTGTTTGTTAAAAGGTTTGCCAAAAATAGAAATAAAGAAAATAGCCATTAGATAAAAATGGTAAAAGTACCCTTTGAAAAATTAAAATGACAAAGTAGTCAACTCCGGTAAATTAGTATTCTAAAACATTATAAAAGTCACCAGATTTGCATTGACTAAATTATTGAGGTTTAAAATACTAAAGTAAATTTACTTTCTTTTCTTTTTTTATATTGTTAGGTGAATAGAATGGCCCATACTCGATTTTTAGCCGGGGATTAGAGGGTTTAACTAGTGATTTAAAAAATATCAGGTCAACATTGAATCATCTGGTCCGACTTGAGAATCGATCACCCATTTCGGTTCAACGTATATATATAGGTAGAAGACGAGTCTAGAAGGGAACCAGCGGTTCTACATAGTAAAATGGTAATTCCCTACGATTAAATGGTGATCCAAACCACTGATTCACCAATCTCGATTGATTTTTGGTTGTTTCATTTTTTTTTTTCTTTTTTGTAGGTTAAAATGGCGGTCAAAACTGTCGATTCACCCTTCAATATCAAAATTTGGGGTGCCCGATCGGGGCCACTGTTATGTTTTTTAAATCATTGGTTCTAACATCCAAGTCATGGATAAGCTGTTATCTTGAAGTGAATTCTCCAAGCTATGATGATGCTAAGTGTTTGGCTAAAATGGCTTTATTGCAAGTTCTGACTTTATTGGGGCTGTTAATATGAAACCAAGTTTTGGTCTTTTAGCTTGAAGTGAGGTTTCAATTGTTAAACTTCGTGTAAGATTGACAAAGTGCACGAAAAAAACATTTGTCTAATTGTCTATGCCAATCGCTCATTTCATCACATTTGTCTATGCTAATCACTCATTTCATCACAATATTTAGAGATTCATTTATTTTTTTGGGTATGTCAGAAGGTAAATGATCTTCTATTTATAGTAAAAATTGAACTTAAAACATAATGTTGTAGCATCTATTATCCTGACCACCTTTTGCCTTGAGTTCATTTTTAAGTCTTGTATTGGTCAAATCTAGAATAACAAACACCGAAGTATCGATCCGTCATTATTTCAAAAGAAAATTGGTCCTAAATATTTCCATCCAAAATCTTGTGAATAAATTTGAGAAGTCTAAGAAGGGAAAGGATAATTTGGTAATTTGCTAAGTCGTCCAGGGATCAGGTCCCATTTTGTCAAATCTTATGAATGAAGTTTTAAAATAAAGCATGGAAAAAGCGGAAGAATTTCTAAGCTGTTTCCCCCTTAACCTTTAACCGGATATAGCCGGTCGTTCCGGTTTTCCTGATTCTCCATCCATTAAAGCACCCCACTGTCATAGACGTTTCGACCCCTTCCTCTCTCTCTCTCTCTCTTTTCCCCTATTTCTCTCTCTTCCTTTCTTCTCTTTATTTACCCTCTTCTGCATTGCAGTGCAAACCTCTCTGTTCTCTCTCGCTCTTACCGCCCTCCCTTCCATTGAAGTTCAGTCCCTCTCTCTCTCAAGAAAATATCGATTCTCTCTGTATTGCAATCCTGAAACCATCACAATACTGCAATTCTCTCTCTAAAACCAATCTCAACCAGCAACTCTGTCCCTCTTTCTTAAAACCCATCTCTCTCTCTCTCTCTCTCAATTTTATGGAAATCTGAGGTCGAACGACTATAAATGGCGGTTCAACTCATGAGCTACAACACCAACAACGCCTACCCCATAATGGAGGACCAAGCCCTGCAAGAGGCCGCATCAGCTGGGATCAGGAGCATGGACCAACTGGTTAAGCTCTTGGGCCGGCAGCCGAACCCGAGCTCGCCCACCGCGGACTGCATGTCCATTACTGACACAACAGTCACCAAATTCAAGAAAGTTATCTCAATTCTCAACAGAACAGGCCATGCTCGCTTCAGGAGAGCACCCACTAATACCCATTCTGCTCCTTTCAGAGAGCCAAACCCTCTTCTGGAGTCAAGGGAATGGAAACCATCGAACCTGGTCTCGATGGCCGAGCTGGCTCCTATTCGATCGAGCCCTGAAATGGCTCAGAAACCCCCATGTCCCAAACCTGTGAGTGCTTGTGAGGTTGTTATGAAAGAGGGGAACAATAACATGGGGTTCAGCCTCTCTGATTCCCCTCCGATGTCTTCCAATTCGAGCTCATTTGTTTCTTCCGTAACTGGAGATGGGAGCTGTTTGGATGGGAAGATTGTGGTCTCAAATGGTAGGCCTCCATTGAGCTCTTCTTATAAGAAGAGGTGCCATGGCCATGAGAAACCAGATGAGAGTTCAGGAAAGTGTGGGAATCCAGGAAGGTGCCATTGCTCTAAGAGAAGGTACTTTGAAAAACCCCAAAGCCTTTTCCCTTTTCTTCCCGTTTTGTTCTGGTTTTTTGGATATGTTTCTCTGAATAAAAACATAGAAATCCTGAGGAGAAAAACTCTCTTTTTTGTCTGGCTTCAATTATTTGGAGATGGTACTTTGAACAGAAAACGAAGAAGACCCTATCCTTCGATTTTTGTTTCGCTTTAGTGTTTGGATATGACAAAAAAACAAGGAAAACCCAATTTTCCATATATTTTATTTTATTTTGACTTGTGTTTATTGATTCAGCTCCTGAGTTTTGATGGGTGATTGAAAATTTGGATTTCCTTTTTGATATTTTTTGCAGGAAGAACAGAGTGAAGAGGAGTATTAGAGTGCCTGCTATAAGCTCAAAGATGGCTGATATTCCACCTGATGAATATTCTTGGAGAAAATATGGACAGAAGCCAATCAAGGGATCGCCATACCCAAGGTTAGATTGATGAGGAAGGAGAAAAATGATTAATGCCTGAATGATTTATATATTGGGGATCTTAGTTTTGATTGAAAGACGATTCTACCTTCTTTTTTTCGACAAATTTTAGCATTATGTGAATGTCAGTGTTTCATAAATCGGACCTGCCTCGGATCGCCAAAACCATCCAGTGCCCAGTTCCGATCTTAATCGGCCGGGTTCTGCCGTTCACCGGCTGATTTGCGATCACATTATGAATCACTTTTGGTTCTCCCCTCTATTACTTTTGGTTCTCCTTTCTATTGAGTCATTGACTGAAATTCAAAATTAGCTGCTTTTTCTTTAAATTCCCACAACTAATTAGCTACAATATTTTGTTTTTGCTTTTCTGTTTTTTTTTGTTTTTGTTTTTTTGCTTACCCCATTTCTGTAAAATCATTACATGCATAAAAAATTCTCCTTTTTAAAGAAATTTTCAATTGATCACAATGCTCTCTTTTCCTGATTTATCCTTCCAAAAACCTTTTACACCACTATTATTTCTTTTTATATATATGAGTTTGAAAACTCATTTCTTTTTTATATATATACGTGTAAAAACGGAATTCTTTTTCATTTTTCTTGTGCTTTTATGCAGGGGCTATTACAAGTGTAGCAGTGTAAGAGGGTGCCCTGCTAGAAAGCATGTAGAGAGAGCCTCTGATGATCCAGCCATGCTTATTGTGACTTATGAAGGGGAACACAGCCATTCTCGCTCTATATCTGAGAGCACAGGCCTAGTCATTGATTCTTGAGACATGCAGAGAGAGAAAGGGACCACTTTGGAGGACCAGGAGAAAATAGAGTGAGAAAGACACATTTTAGTGAGAGAAAGGTTAGAGAGAGAGAGAGAGAGAGAGGTTATTTCCCTTGCTCCAAGCTATAAATCTTTTCAATTGCTTGAGAAAAAGAAAAACCTTGTGTAAATTTGGCTCTCAAGAGAAGAAGCACCACCTTTCCTTTCTACTATTCTTCCTTTTTTCTTTTTTTTTTGTCTTGCTTGATTAGTTTTTAGACATTTTTTTTTAGGATTTTCCAAGGGAAAAAAAAAAAAAGAAAAAGAAAAAGAAAAAGAAAAGGAGGAGAAAGAAGGGGAGAGAGGTTTCTTTATTTTGTCCTTTGTGGGATTAAGTCAAAAGACGGGTCAGGGGTTGGTTGGTTGGGTGGGGTCCTACCCGTCACGTTCTTGGTGGATGTGGTCAAAGATAATATGAGTAAAGGAGGGGTTAGTGGTGGGGCCCAGTCCTAGCAATTTCATTTGCTTTTTGTTTTGACCGATGTATAGCCCTTTTACTTTTAATCAACTGGACTTGAGCTGTGGCATCCGATGCTCTTTTATTTATTATTATCTCTTTTTTTTATTAGAAAAAGATTATACAAGGGGGATGCCCTAAACAGCACATTATGAATTCATTATAACAGGTTGATTTGATGCACCCCCTAAAGTCTTCAATCGATCAAGTATTTATAGATTCGTTTGATTTACATTATTTTTTTTAAGTTTTAAGTTTTATGGTTAGTGATAAAAATAAACTTTCAGGTCGAAAAATTATAAGATTTGAAATTATAAGATTTGAAATTGGATGGTTGCATTTATTCCATTAAGATTTGAAATTATAAGATTTAAAGTTGGATGGTTGCATATATTCAATTGGTCAAGCTTAAAGTTCAAAATATTTTTCTTTCAACTTTATGACATACTAAAGATATTTGATTTTTTACCATTAAAGATAAATATAAATGGTTTCATTGTATACAATTTTTTTCTTTGTTATGGCCATCCAATTTTCTTAGTGTTGGTACTTTGGATACGTTGTATGTTACTTTGGGCTGCGTCGTATTTGTTTGGTTAGGGGGGAATTTATCAAAATACACAGATCAATTATATTTTATACGGTGTTTTTCATTTAATTTTGAAAAGATGTTCAAAAGATGAAAATTGGCACAACGTTGAATACTTGGTATCAAAGGTGTATTTTAATAAAAAAAATTTTTTTACTAGATGCTATCAGTGCCACGATCCCCTGCAAGTATATAGGAAAAATATCTCTATATCTTCTATTTTTGGCTTTCATTTATCAAGAGATCTAAGAATTTAAACTATTTTTTGTTGTATAATGTCTTTATTTTTTCTATCTTTTTATTCTTTAGATTTTTTTGATCGTACATTATTGATTTAAACATTTTGTAAAATGATTATATCTATTTTTGTCAAAACTCCTGTCTTTTTCAAAACTCCACATCTATTTTTTTGCCCCCAAAAATGGAAAGAGTTTCAAAAGAACAAAGATGAATAGTAAAAAAACTCAAACTTCGTTGAGATGTCTTCAAAGAGAACTCTATTGAAAAAAATAAATTACTGAAGCGAATCCAAAAATCCAAGTTCAACTAAAATTGCGGAAATACGAAATATAACTTAAAATCAACAACTTTCAACCTAGGAATCAGCAAAAGGAAAGACTCACCTCAAGAACACCTTCAAAACCTAGGGTGGAATCAGCAAAAGGAAAGACTCACCTCAAGAACACCTTCAAAACCTAGGGTTTTCAAGCATTCATATGGGGATTTCGAATCCGGGTACATGAAAATCTATTACATGACAATAGATTACAAGGAAATATGACATATACACTGTTTACGTATACTTTAATAGTAAGGAGATTGAAAGACATTATACGAGATTATCCGAAATTTTTTTAAAAATTATTGGAAGACATTATCTGAGATTACTCAAGATTTTCTTAAAAATCACTAAATCCATTGGGTACACTTTAATAGTAAATTGAAAGACATTATTCGAGATTTTCTTAAAAATCATTAAATCCATTACACGCGGTGAGAGGTGAAAAATCTATTACGAGGTTGCCGGGTAATCTTCGGAGAAAAATCTATTATCAGGTTGATATGTAATCTTTGGAAATCTTTCAAGTGCCGTATCTTTGTTGTATCCTCTCTTAAAAACATTTCCTTCTGTCTCTTTGCCGTATCCTTGTTTAAAAAACATTTTCCTCTTTCAAGTATACGTTATATTATATAATTATTAAGGTAGGTAGAAAGTGAAAGATAATTATTAAGGTAGGTAAAAATTGAAAGATAATTATTAAGGTAGGTAGAAAGTAAAAAGTAGGGGATATGAAAAGAGGAATCTAAATTGATTTGAACAAGTATAGGAGGACAATTTTCTACTGCAATTATAATAAAAAATTTCTACATCCCTCTATCCCAATTTGGTTTGTCATTTTACTCTCATATAAAAAGAAATTTTTTTAATAATTGATAAGTGAAAATGAGAGGAAATCTATATTGATTTCAACAATTATAGAACTTGATGAGGGACAATTTTGTACTACAATCATAATAAAAAAAATTTCTACATTCCTCTATCTCCAATTTAGGTGGTAACCCGCCATCAGTTCTAGTATAAAAACAAAAATAATAAAAATAATAATTGGTAATCAATGAGACATTACACAACAAAATCATAAAATTTTTTTTTGCGCAACATAACCTAAAAAGATGTTAGTAAAAGCTCAATTGAAATAAGATACCCCTTTAGTCTCTTCTAATGTTTGAAAAATTTCTACTGCAATTACCAAACCTTCTAGTTTACTAATCAAACTTCTTCCCATTTCTTAACTTGTACCATGAAAATTTTGATTTTGGTATTATGAATTAATTGCTCCTATTTTTTAACTTGTACTATGAAGATTTTGATTTTTTTATCATAAATTTATTGCTTATTCGAAATTATATAATAGAGAGACATTTGAAAGACTTCTATAAAAAATAAATAAAAATAAGGCTTATCAAAACAAAATCATATTATCCCAATGACTTATCATGTTGAAACCAAAGTCTAATCATATTAGCCAAACATAACCATATTTTTCATATTTTAATAATAATGCATTTCTCATATTTCTTCCAGACATAGCCAATAATAAAAATGTATTTCCCAAGTTGCATCTAAATACTACACAAACAGTGACAATCTATTTGCATGTAATATATTACATAGTAATGTATTACACCCACAATATATTTCACAGACAATATATTTCCAGGTATCGAAACGGCCCCTAAGTCTGATTCCAAACTAACAAGAACCTCCTCTGCACCTGTTCGTGGCAAATTCTCTAACAACCCGTTTGATGATGATGCTCATTTCAAAGGTCGTGGATCTTCATCTTCTAATTCTAAGACCTCTTCTCTCTCCAGAAACTCAAACCATTGAACCCTCAAAGTCTAATGAGCGTTCTTATAGAATAAAGGGTGGGAAATTTGTTTCTCAAGTGAAAGATAAGGCCTTATCAGTTGGGGAATCAACCATGAAAACCACAGAAAAATTGAATGAGAGTATCGTTTTACATGCTCCAAAAATTCAAAGAGAGGATGAGAGAGGTGAGGGAGGGTGCTTTCAAAGAGAGAGAAGAGAGAGATATGGAGTTTTGAGAGATAGAGATGGGGTCATTTTACAAAATGTTTAGATCAATAATGTAAGGTCAAAGGGATCTAGGAGGTAGAAACATAAAAAAATAGAGACTTTATGCTACGAGAAGCAGTTTAAATTCCCGAATCTCTTGAGAAATTGAAGCAAAAAATAAAAGGTACACATATATTTTCCCAAGTATATACATAATTTGAACCCTTGTTGAAAAATGAGGTTTTGGTAGTGAAAACCAGCCATGGCCTCAATCTTTGATTACTAATTTTGAAGCTCCGAACATAGTGCAAATAAGGTGGATTTATAAATAGTAAAAAAATTAATACTCAAAAAGATATATTGTAATGGGTGTGATGTTATGAAATGGCCACCTCACTTTTAGAACTAAGGTTGCCCTCAAAGACTATTTATTTTAGATAAACTGTGTAGATTTGAAATGTCTTATTTGAGATTGTTTACAAAAAAATTATTTATTTTTTTATATATAAAGGTTACAATCATTCATTAAAGATCAAATTGGATGGCTTGAGATGAGTCACGAAAGTTTGAGAAATTTCTTTTTTGGATTTTTGTGTCTATTCAATGACACTTTTAGAACCATCCATTTTGAAATTTAAGGGACAATAATAACTATAACCTTTATATACAAAAGATAAAGGGTGTGGTTTCCATAAGGTTGCAACCTTAAACAATCCAATTAAAGCACACCTCTAAATTTGATCATAATATGTAATTTTGGAATAAAAAATTCTTAGGATTATCTTAAATTCTATTTTTATATTTAATTATAAAATTTTAAACTCTAAAATAGTTAAAATCAAGTAGATCTATAAACATATGAAAATCTTGAAAATGGACGATTTAGATAATGTGTTGTTGCAAGATGCACTATTCTTGCACTCAAAATCTTATTTTTTTTAATTTTTTTTTTATATCTCGATATCGAGATGATCAATTAGAAACTTTTTCAACATTAAAACAACCTTTTCCGATGCACCTTGGTTGCAACCTTGTATAAACTTCATTAAAACAACCTTTTCCGATGCGCCTTTGTTGCAACCTTGTATAAACTTTTTCCAAAGATGAAGGCTCTCTTTATAAACAATCCTGTCTTAGACAGTATGAAAATCTAGCATCGTCTTCATATATAGAGGATTAAAACAGAGTGGGAAAGGTTTCTATACTTTCCCTTTAGCATAGAAGATCCATGCTTCTTTTACCATCTAGCCGTCCAATTTTGATTAAGAGAGCCGCTTATCGTTTGACTTTAGATCCGACATCTCAAAGTATTTTATTTTTAATTTATTTATAAAAATGGCGTGAACATGAAATTTGGTACGTATCATATTTTTATTGGGCTGCACCTATAAAAAATATTAAAAATAATTTTTTGATAAAATATAATGATCAAAATATCCCTAGAATATTTCATGGGTATTTTGGTTATTTTATTTTATTAGAAATATTCTTTTTATATTTTTCGCTCATGCGAGTTTAATATAGGATTGGATGTACAAAATTTGATGTCAAAATAGTTTATAAAAATAAAATAGTGTAGAGATGTGACATTATGAATGGAGCAATCTTAGCCCTCTATTCAAAATAGACGGTTAGATAAGGAGAAATATATCAGTTTTATATTGTAGAAGAAGCTTAAAAAGCTTGCCAAAATAATATTTCCACCTTGTAAAAATATTTTTCTATTATAATATCAACCACTTTTTACTTTTGGGGCTTGAAATTCTTTTTTTTTTACATAAAATCTTTTCTTCGTTCATAGCCGTTGAGTGTTAATTTCCTTTCCACTCTGGAAGTTTGGTATACGTGCATGTTGGGCCATAAGTATTGATGGGGATGGAAGATTGTAGGTTTCTTTCGGTACTCATTTTATTTTGTTATTAATTGAATAATTACAGCGGAACTCAACCTTGTAATTAAAGAATTAAGGACTTAGTCAATTTGAAACCGCCCCTTTGTTTGACTTATTTAATAAGTGGGTGCAATTGAAACTTGTGGTCCAAAACTTTTCTCCTCCGTGTCCATTTTTCTTAGGTTGGGGACCATATGGGTCCCCTGCCTCTCTTTATGGTCGTTTGCTCTTTAACCTCATTCTACCTAGAAATGATAAATTTTTTTTGATAATTAGTTGTTAGGTATCCATTGAACTAGTTTTTTGTATCTGTTATTTTATTTTACTTTATTTTTTTGAGAAAAATACACAATGAGATTATTTATCTGCATTTGTAATTAATCTGAACCCTTAAATGTGAAATTTGATGGCTACATTTATTCTATTGACCAAATTTAATTTTAAATTTTTTTTTTCTTACTTTGTGACACATCGAAAAGTATCATATTGTAAGTAATTATGGCCTTTCTCATATGAAAGGTAAATGATCTCATTGTATACAATTTTTTTTTTTTTTGCGTTAATAGTTTATGTGTTGTTAAAGGGTTGTCATGTAAAAGAAACGTAATATGGGGATTCTATGTTGCATTGCATTATTTTATGTTATTGTGATTTCGATGTCTCATGCATATAAGTGCAAAAGTAGAATAACTTCTTTGTTTAAAATGAATGAGTTTGAAGATTTTTTTTGTTCTTTTTTTTCAACTTCAAGTTCTCTAATTCCTGAAATGATGATATGAGGGTAAATTGAAGTAGATAGAAAGGTGAAGGGCATTTGAAATGATATAGGTGTATGGAAAGATATGTTACAATCTAATAAAGATATAAGAACAATATAGGGTGGTTTGTGAAAAGAATTCCCTATCCTAGGATCTAATTAGGGTCAAAATATGGGACTCAGGGCTCTTAATTTCAACGGCACAAAGGTATGCAGATGGTTGAGAAACTTGGAATGGGGAATAGAGCATAATGGGGACACTAGGCTAATTAGGGCAAACCATGTCTAAGTAGGGGCTGATAATTGACCTAACTAGGTCTTATTGGGGCCTCCTAGGCGTAATTAGACTTTAGAAAGGTTTGAAAACAAAAGAAAAAATCTTTGGAAATTCATTTGAAACCCTTGGACTCAAGAATTAGGGATTTTGAGCAATGATATCAGATTCGTTTCGAAGTCTTTTTTGGTTTGGTGAGAAAAGTGAAGTAATTTAGTGTTTTGCTTGATTCGGGAGAAGACATAGTACCTTTACTTCATTAATTTAATATAAATAAATTAGATATTTATACATAATATAATGAAAAATTGAAAATAAAAATAAATATAAAAAAAATAAAAAATATATTTTTATATATATATAGTTTTCTTAGCTTCGACTAAAGCTTAAGTCAAATCGGCCTAAAGCACACCTGAACTGACTGAAACGGCCTAAATCTGACTGAAGCAGCAACACTAAGCTTCGCTTTATTTCGGTTTAGACCTAAAATCCGAAAACTTCGACGCAAACGAAGCGAATTTGACATCGCTTAGGACGGGCCTTTTGGGGTTAGAGGCGAAGCGGGTAGGGTTTCAATATGGACCATGATTTCAATCATGTCAACCAACTTAGAAAGGTTCTAGAAGGCTCTGCGTGCATCCCAAGGGAATTCGGTGCTCGTACCCCTTATGAAAGGATCGGTATATAATGTGTCGAAAGTCGAAACCAACCTATGCGCCTATTTGACATTATATAATTTCAATCTATTACTTTCAAATGGTATATCAAATTTTTTAAAGGATTGAACCTTTATAAAAACCTGCTTTAATTTTCTATATGATGAAGTAAGTTACATATTATTTAGATGAAGGTTGAATATTGCTATTTGAGCTAAGTTCCAGGGGTCTAAGTTATTCGGCTAATGTACATCATACTCTATGAGAATGGCTTGAGGTTTTGGTGGTAGTATTGTCTAGCTCCATGATGACGTCTTTGACTCCATTTATCAAAAGGTAAGGGCCTAAACTCCTATTGACTTTATTACTTTTTTATTGAGAATGAGCTGGGGTCTTAACGGTAATACTAACGAACCCTATGATGAAGTCTCAAACTCGATTTCACACAAAAATAGGGGCCCAAATCCCCAATGACTTACCCTTTTGTTTTTCTAACATCCTAGGCTATATAAAAAGCTTATAGAGACTCTGCTTAGGGCTATAATTCCACAACTAATACCAAAATAAGTCAAATTACAAGTATCTACACATAGTTATAGAATAAAATATAGCAACATGGGGTTGTTTGGGAATTGTAGAATAGGGGAATTTAGGATGAATATTTACTCTAGGGGTATTTTGGGGATAAAATATTACACAAGGACAAACACATGCACATGCACATCCCTCTTCAATAAATACATTGTTTAATTTGTTATAGAATCGGATACTGGTGCTTGCTTGTTATGGCAATTTTAATTGGAAAAATATCTTTGTAGATCCAATTTTTAAATTTTATTTCTTTATAGATCCAAACTTTCCAAATCTATCTTACTGCTTAGAGATTTCATCTTTTAGATCTTTTAACCCCTTAAACTATATTTACCTATTTTTACCTTAACTTTTTAGCCCAAACAAATTTGAAAAATGCCTCTCTAAAAAACCTAGCTTCTCTCTCTTTTTTTTCTATCTTCATGTGCTTCTCTCACTAAGAGAGAGAGAGAGAGAGAGAGAGAGAGAGAGTTGGGGGAACAGGGAAAGAGACACATGTGAGGGAGACAGAGTTGGGGGAAGAGAGAGAGGGGGTTTGGGAGATCGGAGAGAGAAAGATAAAAATGTGGAAAGAGGTGTTTAAAAATGATGTTTTTGTAAAATTTGTTTGGGCTAAAAAATAGAATAAAGTTGGCCTAGGTAGTTTGAAGATATAATAAATAGATTTTTTAAGCAATTAGATAGGTTTTAAAACCTTGGGTTGATGGAGAAATGGAACTTAAAAATAGAGTCTATGGAGATATTTTTCTATTTTAATTCACATTCAATCGCTGTAAATCTTTATTATATTATCTGTTAATTCGAATTTTGTGGAGTTATCATTATTATTTTCATTGTGAATAAAATTTGGAAGGTGCTTTTCCATTCTAGTTTGAAGAAAATAAAGATTATTTGGATGGCTATTTTTGTGCTTTTATGAGTGAAAATTATTGATATTAAAAAAAAGTGGCTACATGTAGAGTTTGATTCCTACTGTTGAACTACACAAAACTGTAAAAGATTAATTTATAAATTGATTTTATTTTCTCAGTTTATTTTTATGAAGCTAAGAAATTTAAGTTAAATTATTTTTTTCTATTTTTAGAATTCTGAAATTTAGAATAGGAGCACTATTGAATTGGGGCACTGTTAACATTTTTCTTTTAAAATATATTTTCTTTCTAAATTATTATTTTTTAATGGGAGATACTTTGGAAATTATTGTTCCTCCTTTTTGAGGTTATCTAACTAGGAGATCGACTGGATCCTCTCAGTATATAAATATGATCTCCTTTTATTTTTATAAATGCTCACTTGAGTAATTTTTTAGAAATTGCTCAAAGGTTATAATAGTCAGACTTAAATGATAGTGGATCTATTAACAATATAGTGTAATAAAATTATTGATATTTGATACAAGAAAGTCATAATCAATTTTAATAATTAGACATGAGATCAAAAGTAAGAAGTGTGATGTTGACAACCTCGAAGCCCAATAAATATTTTATAACTTGTGAGACACATTTAGCCCTTTTGATTTTAAGGGATTGTCTAAAAAAAATCATACATCTTTGGTACAAGGAGGTCATAATTAATATTGTCTTTTAAATTTCAAAATGAGTAGTTGTAAAAATATCATTGAATCGGTACAAAGTTCCAAAAAAAATCTCAGACTTTGTGACTCATCCTAAACCATCCAATTTGATATCTAATTAGTAGGAATGGTTGTGATTTTTTTGTACAAAACATAAATGATCTTCTTTGTAGACAATCCCTTGATTTAATATCATACTCTTATACATGATAGTGACTATGTTGTACCAAAGATAAATGATCTTATAATATACTACATTTATGAAATCCATTTAATCCAATAAAGATAAAAAATGGTTTAAAATTTTAAACATGAGAAAAACATATTAATCATCATAATTTCATGAGTCATGAGTGATCACTCATGAAAATGTAGTTTGAAAATGCACCTTGGAAGCATTTTTTCCATACTTTATTCTCCATCATTGACCGCAATTTTGAATTGAGATATATCATAGGATTCTTGGTTAATTTATTCTTGAAGTCAATTCTTACTCGAAGTAAATTTGAGGTTCCCTTGGCAAAAAGAAAGAATAAAGTAGAAAAGGTGCCCTGGCAAAACCAAATGGATAATCATGGTAGAAGGAGAAAAGCAAAAGGCTTGAGAAATTGTTGTATGAGAATCTTTCATATAAGAATATCATTTATCTACTGATAAGCTTTTTGAGTGCTTATATATAGATAATCGAATCTAGTATCCAATCTTGATCCGACCATTGGAAGTTAGTTGACAATAGTGCCAGGCATTGATTATGATTTGATAGGCATAATTAGCACCCGTTTATGCATTCTTTGTTCACTCTTAATTGTTCGATCAAAGATTAGATGGATGTTGGTCTCGAGACACATATCTTATACATTGAGAAACATGAAAGGTTTCCCCATTTTTAGAGAACTTTTGGTGTACCTGCGAAGGGTCCACGAGCACCTATGATCTGCCTGAAGTAGGATTTGATTTGTTTGAAGAAAATGCCCATTGAACTGATCACAGGAATACCATCTTGAGAAATTTTATCGTAAATGTAAAATAGATGGTCTACACTACTAGTGTTCTCTACGTGCCTGATAGCCCTATCCCATCTTTTCGCCCCAAGACACAAATGGTCCATTTTTTGGACTATCGTATCTTGGTGTATAAACACTAAAGATCTTTAACCGCTTTTCCAAATATATTCATTTAGCAATTTGCAAGTGATTCTCAAAAGTCCATTTTAAAAAGGGTCTGAATATTATGAGACCTCTTATCGTACTCCTAGCCACTAAATATTAAATCGGATAGCAAGTAACAGGGTAAGGATAGCAATATTGCACTAATTAGAAGTGCTTACTAATTCATAACCAAGCTATTATAATAAACCAAGATAAGTCAAATATATGTTAACCGCTCAAGAATCTCTTTTCAAATTCAAATGCTCTTTCTCTCAACACCCTCCCACAAGATGAGCGTGCGACTGGGCGGGCGGTCCGCTTGCCTCTTAGAGGATGAAAGTGAGTAGGAGATAAGCCTTTGGTGAAGATATCAGCGATTTGTGCAAAGCTGTGAACAAATCGAATACATAATGATCCCCGAGCAATGTGTTCTTGAATGAAGTGATAATCAATATCAATATGCTTAGAGCGGGCATGAAGTACTGGATTGGATGCTAAATATGTGGTACTGACGTTGTCACAATGAATCACAGAAGGTAAAAACATATGCAAGTCACGAAGAAGAAAGATGATCCATTGAATATCAACAACTATAGTAGCATAGGCGCGATACTCTGCTTCAGCATTAGACCAAGATATGGTAGGTTGCTTCTTGGTGTGCAAGTCAATAGATTTGGTCCAAAGAAAACATACAAGCCAGAAGTAGATCGATGATTATCCAGATAGCCAGCCCAATTTGCATCAAAGTAAGCCCAAAGTGTCTCATCAGAAGAACATTTTATAGTGATGCCAAGATGAGAAGTCCTTTTGATATATCGAAGAATGAATTTAACCGCAACGGGGTGTTTGGTGCGAGGTTGGTGCATGAATTTGCAGACCTGATTAACTGCATAAGTGATATTACGTCGAGTCATTGTGAGGCATTGCAATGCACCGACAATACTATGATAAGTTGAGACATCACTGAGAGGATCACCATCATAGAGAGAGCTCTTGGAACCAGACGTGACTGGAGAGAAAAAAGACTTTGCACCAAGTATTGCTGACCGTTTAAGGAGATCAAGGGCATACTTGCTTTGGCTTAGCTGAATGCTAGATGAAGAGCAATGGGCCTCTATACTAAAAAGAAATAGAGGTCATCCAAATCTTTAACCTCAAACCTATTGCGAAGCTTAATAGTAGTAGTAGATAGAAAGCAAGAATCAACCCCTGACTATTATATCATCAACATATAAGAGGAGCATAGTGGGTCCATGGGAGCCGTGATGAATAAACATGGATGTGTCAGATGAACTGCTCAAGAAATTGAACTCTAGGAGATAAGAGCTAAAACCAGTGAACTATACACGATGGGTTTGTTTGAAACCATAAATAGCTTTATGCAGGTGATAAACATGGTTAGGGTAGTTCTTGTCAACAAATCCCAGGAGTTGATGCATATAGACAACCTCATAATCCAAGCCATATCGTTGATTAAACTCTTTAGCGACTAAGCTAGCTTTATATTGCTCAATCAATCCATCAGCCCATTATTTTAGCTTATACACCCATTTGCATCCAACTATATTAGAGGTTGATGAGGCAGGAACCAATGACCATGTGTGGTTCTTTAAAAGTGCATTAAACTCATCAACCATAGTGGCCCTCAAATTAGGATCTTTAGCAGCATTGGAATTACAAGTGGGTTCAATAGGCTGGGATGAAGCAAGAGAGGTCTGAAAGGCGAGATAGTTAAAGGGAACTTTGGTCGGTAGGTCCCATCTCTAATGCAAGTAATCATATGATGAATGGTAGTATAAGAAAGAGAAGGATTAGCGGAGGCTGATGGTATGGAGGACTCAACTGATGAAAGCAAGACCAAGCTTGATTCAAGAGAGGGAGAGATGGTTAGGGAAGAGGGAATCTGAGGAACATTTTGTAATGGAGTGGCACCTCGAGAGATGTGCAACAGTGCTAAAGGGGGGAACAATGAAAGCATCATATGGTAAGGAGATAAAAGGACGTGGATTGAACCAATAGTCGAGAAGGTCGCTATTAGCGGAAGCCTGCAAAAAGATAGAGAGATTCATTAAAGTGAACATGGTGAGAAAGATAAATGTGACTAGTGACCGGATCAAGACACCTGTAACCTTTGTGTTGGGATTCGTATTCAATAAATATACAAGGAATAGATCTAGGCTCTAATTTATCAGAGCGATAAAAGCCAAGAATGGTGCATTGGCACCCAAAGCTACGGAAAATATTGTAATATGGTTGAGTACCAAATAGAACTTCATATGAAGAATTGTATCCCAAAGTTAGAGTTGGCAAACAATTTATTAAAAAAACAGTTGTGGAGAAGGCCTCCAGCTGAAAGCATTGAGGCATGCCAACATGGTGGAGGAGAGTAAGACCAATATCAAGAATATGGTGATGCTTGCGCTCTGCCACTCCATTTTGTTCGAGAGTATGAGGGCAAGACAAGCAGTGTTGAATACCAAAGCTCGACAAAATTCGTGAGAATAATTTATTAACATACTCATGGCCACCATCAGACTGCACAAACTTGATTTTAGTAGCGAATAGATTTTCAACCACATTCTTACAATTTTGAAAATAGTCAACAGTCTCAGATTTTTGCTTTAAAGGGAAAATCCAAGTGTATTTTGAATAGTCAACCATAAATATCAAGTAATACCTATAACCCCCACAAGAAATCTCCGGGGCTGGTCCCCACACATCTATATGAATTAAGTGCAAAGCAGTAGGAGATAAAGAGTTAGGAAGATAAAATTTATTTTTATCAACAACTTTTATTAACACCACAATCCAAACAATCCATTAAAATTCATCTACCAATCAAAGAGAGGCATTTATTTTTCAGAAGAAAATATAGAATACGAGAGCTAGGATGACCCAAATGCTTGTGCTAAATATCAATTGTAGAATTCCTTTGAACAAATCCAACAAAATTATGGTGTTTCACATTGGTTGCAACTTTGATTGGGAAGAGCTCATTTTGAGTCGGTCCTTCGTGCAAAATCTTCCTCGTTCGTCGATCCTTAATACAAAATCTACAACGACAAAAAATAAATTTGCAGTTATTGTCTTTAGTAAACTATGATACAGAGATAAGATTTGTTTGAAGATGTGGTACATGTAAAGTATCTCTTAAAAGAAAATTAGACGAACGAGTATGAAGGTATGTAGTACCATTGCTGTTAATAGGAAGAGTGTTACCATTTGCCACTACAATATGTTCTTGACCATTATAAGGAGATGGATGCATGATGCTAGTACTATTTGCTGTTATGTGGTTGGTTGCACTTGTATCAGGGTACCAAGTGAAATCATAAGAATATGTGGAGAGGTTCACAACAAAGGAAGCTGTTGGCAGATCCTTGGGTTGATATGTGAAATTGTGGCGCTGCCGGCAATGCAAGGCATTATAACCAATCTTGTTACAAATTTGACAATAATATATGAGCATTCTAGAGGGGTAGGTGTACTACGAGTATTGAAAGAAAATGTCCCACGGCCATGAGAGGCATGAGACAAACCACCTAGACGAGTCTGCTCTGCCACCTCTTGGACCACGACCACGAGCTCGATTCCCACGGCCGCGGGCTGTAAAGAAAGCAGATCCAATATTTTCATTTGTTGAAAAATGATATTGTTCTAACCACATCTCACGATTAAGAAACATGTTATAAAGAGCTTCAAAGGAGGGTAGCTCAGGGCTTGTGGTAACTAATATAATCAACGAATCATAATCAATACCAAGACCATCCAATGTACAGAAAATGAGGTCTTTTTGTGAGACCGCATGATGTATGGCTGCCAACTCATCTGCAAGAGCTTTAATTTTCTCCATATGCCTGACCTGATAGAATCGAGCATTAGTTTGGGAAGTAAAAGCCCTTTCAAAGGCCTGTCATATATCACAAGCAGTAGCGTACCCAACGACTTGAGCGAAGATAATTGGATTAAGAGTTGCATGAAGCCAACTGAGAAGCAGTTGATCTCTTTTCTTCCAAGCAGTATACTCAAGATTTACAGCGTCTTTTCACCCAATTCGTTGACGCTCTCAATATTCTCCTTTGAAGGAACAAAAATTCCATCTACAAGGGAAAGCATATCAATGCTATAAAGTAATGGTAGCAACTAACTATTCCACATCAGATAGTTGTGATGATCTAATTTGATTGTGACCTGAGATAAATTGGGCAGTCCGTGCACAAATGGTGCAATAGCCTAAGTCTGGGTACTAGAAACTGTGTTTGATGCCATTCTAAATGGTGCAGAAGAGAGAATAAGGCCTAAACTGGTTTATAAGGGGTAAATAAAAGGCGTTATTTTGCTGGTAGAGAGAGAAATAACTATGATAGCAATAACCTAAGATTCAAGAGAATGGTGAATAAAACAATTAATAAGATAAGAGAATGGGCTATGAGAAGAAGTCCAAATAAGAGAGAGACGTTGGGTTATTAGCAATAGCCCAAAGCTTAAGAGAATATTGAATAAGACAAACGAGTGGGTTATAAGAAGTCCAAGTAGAGAGATACGGTGGGTTAATGTGTTGGGTTATTGGTGGGGGGACAACACAACTACTATGGCAGTAAAAAAATCGATAGAGAGAAAGAATGAAAAGGGACCGAAAGAAGCTACCAGCAAAATAGGGAAAGCTCTCAAGAGAGAGAAAGCAGCGTCAATATCGAAGGCTATCACTCTGATACCATGAAAAAAATTAGTATTTATCTTTAATTAATTGAATGGTACAGCAACGATATATATAACATGATAAAGCAATAATAGGATAAGTATCCTTGATTAAGTAAATCAAGGATACGTGTAACAGCTAATATTTACAACAAATTAAGAAAGTCCAAGATATGTTAACTACTCAAAGCTTGGTGGTCGGAGTCATGGGCAGTTTGAAATATCGAACCGGCCTTGAAAACTAAACTGGCGGGTTCAATTGGCCTAATCGGGTAGGTCTAAAAAATATTTAAAAATAAAAAATATCAAAAAATCTAAAAAAATATTGTAGGCATATTTAAAGAATGATAAACAAGGCACATTCAAATGAAGTTGAAAAGTGATTAACAAAAAAAAAAAAGATTTTAAAAAATCAATTTTAAAAAAAATAGAAAAAATATAAAAACAAATATTTATGGCCAAAATATTTTCTAATCTTTGCCAAAAAGATAAAAAAAACATTCAAAATCACATTACAAAAAATCCCTTATTTTTTGAGATTATTTATTTATTCATTTATTGTTTAAATACCTGGATGGGCCAACAAAACAGGCCAAAACCAGATCGACCAATGCTCGGTTCCGGTTTAACCTGCCGGTTCCGACTTGAACCGGTCGAGTTTGCGAACACTGTGGTGGGTCGCCACAACATGACATCTTGTTGTACTCTTACCATGGGTAAGGGACCCATCCCCTCTAAACTACTAAAAAAAAAAAAAAATCTAATGAGATAGGGAGGGCCATCACTCCTTCCATCCTTGGGAGCCATCTCCTTTCCTTTCCACTTTTATAGTGAAAATGAGGTTCGTCTCCCTCTCCCGCTCTCTTGTGAATCATCTTTTTCCTTTCAATTTTTAAAGTGAAAGGGAAATGCACTTGCATATCTATCTCTCTCTCATGAAAGGGAAATGCAGTTGTATGAAGAGAAACAAAATGAAGATAAGCAGTGTGCCCCATGACAACATCCATACGAGGGTGGGTGCTGGATATGAAAAGATGAGAGGACTGAAATCAACAGCATTGAAGTTTAAACATGTGTAATAATTGGCTGGCGTTTGTTTTTGAATTTTCAACCTGGTTTGGACAACTCACATGACGAGTTCTTTTGCAAGTTTTGAATTTATTGATATATATATATATATATAATAATAATAGCTTAAACATGTCAATTTGTTATAATAATAGGTTGGCATTTGCTTTTGAATTTTCAACCTGGATTAAATAACCCACTTGGCCAGTTTTTTTTCAAGTTTTGAATTTATTGCTTTTATGTTGAGATTAGCCCACTAGCTCATATGATCATAAGAGCTCAACGATTTAGATTGAATCTGAGCCGATCTAACGATCATGATTTCATTTCGTACTTTAATATTAGTTTTTGTTTTATAAATGTAAATAACTTAAAATTTTAGCAAAGAGCATGAATATCAATTTTTTTGTTTTTTTTTTTATGTGTGCTTTTTAAATTGCTTCAAATATATTCATCCTTGCATTTTTTAAAATTCCACTATAAGTAATCTACACATGTAGGAGCCCCAATCCCCACTGAATTTCCCTAATAAAAAATAAAAAATGCAGTGATATCCCAATGTCCGGACCAGACTAGGTGGTCATCCCAGTAGAACCACTGACCGGTACCTTGTCGGTACAGTCTAAAGACAACCTGTAAACACTCATGTTTGACTGATTTTTGTTTTAATTTACACCTTTGAAAGGGAGTTTTTTAACGAGAGTTCGTCTTTACCACCTGGTGTTTGATCTTCTTGTGATTTTGAATTTGCTCGTGATTGGTTTCTAATTTAAGATTGTAAATTATCAATACATGGATAGATGTTGGCTTCACTCTCATACTAGCATAAGAAGCATTGTTTTTTTTTGTAATATTGCTAGCTCAAGGTACATTCGGGCAAGCTTTCTATGCTTCCCCTACAGCATAGAAGTTCTATGTTCCCCCATATCCAACCGTCCATTTTGAATGGAGGGCTAAGATCATCCCAATAACAATGTCACGTCTCTACACTATTTTATTTTTAATTTTTTTTTATAAAATATTTTGACACCAAATTTTGGACGTCAATTTCTCTATTAAACTCGTACTAGCGAAAAATATTTAAAAAAATATTTTCAATAAGATAAAATGACCAAAATACCTTTCAAAAAGTCAAGGGGTATTTTAGTCATTATATTTTATCAAAAACTTACTTTTAATATTTTTATAAGTGCGCCTCAATGAGAAGATGGCACATACCAAATATCATATTTATACAATTTGTATAAAAAAAACTAAAAATAAAATACTTTAAAACATCGGATCTAAGATCAAACGGTAAGTGACTCTTTTGATCAAAATTGGACAGTTGGATGGTAAGGGGAGAATAGAACTTCCATGTTGCACCTTTCCCGATACATTTACTCACAAAAGATGAAACGGTTATTTTGAAGATTAGTTGAAGTTCACCTTTGACTAGACATTCATGAAAACCAAGAAGCTCTTGGACATAATCGATTTTTCATTGAAGTTTTAAAGGTTTGATATATCTCTCTCTTTTCTTTTTGTATGACTTCATTGACTTGGTTTAGAAATGGAAAAGTATTTGGTGAGTTGGGGGAGTCATGTCCCAACATTGTTTTTTGAGAGATTTAAGGCAGGAAGCACATCTCAAACCATTGTAAATCAATTTTTGCCTAGACCCATGAATTTGGAGCCACAAATAAAATACATATGAGATGATCTTCGAAAAAATAAATGAGCAGGCCAATAAAAAAAAGGTGCAAAATAGACCCTTTTTAAGGCAAAACTCGTATTATTTTCTAGAGTCATAGTCGTGCTGCTCTAGACGATAGACCTGCAAAACTTTGGATCGACCTCACTATTAAAATACATATATATAAATAAAAGAGTAATGACACCATGAGATCCTCCTACATCAATGTGAGTAGGACTCCAAAAGATCACTAATAATTTTTGACACGGATCTCTAAAAAAGTTATCACATGAGTGAAGGGCTTCGGTGGGATGGGTTTATTGATAACTTTTATATAGATCTGTGATAATATTTAATGGTGATCCTTTGGGGTCCATAGGTGTGGGAGGGACTCATATATATGAAAAATTCTGGGATTAGACTACTAGCTCATATGAATCATATGAGCCCAACTGCCCAAATTGAATCTAGGCCAATCTGACGGTCACAACCTAATAAAAATATTTAAAAAATAATTCATAAAAATAAAGACCAAAATACCTACAAAACATTTTAGGGGTATTTTGGTTAATTTATTTCTTGCAAATTGTTTTTTTGATATTTTTATTAGATTCTTCTATTTTTTAAAAATACACTCCTAAAATTTCAAATTATTTAGATTAGTATAAAAAAGTTAAAATTAAAATACGAAATGAAGTCGTGACTGTCAGATCGACCCAAATTCAATCTGGGTCGTTGGGCTCATATGAACACATATGTTCATATATATATATATATATATATATATATATATATATATATATATATATATATATATATATATATATATATATATATATATATATATATATATATATATATATATATCTGAAAAAGTCTTCTCAACACCTATAGGCGAAAATAAACAGTGATTTAGCCTACTCTTATCGCCGTCCAAAGTTTATCGTATGGTCACGATTGTCCGGTAGTGTTTTATTTTTAATGTTTTTTCTACAAATTGAAATTACTTTAAATTTAGAGCGTATGTACATATTAGTGAGATGCACCAAATAAAATATTAAAAAAATAATTCACAAAAAGCATATTAACCAAAATACATCCTAAATATTTTGGGGGTATTTTGGCCAATTTTTTTCATGTAAAATATTTTTTTGATATTTTTCATAGATTCGCCTATTTTTTATGATGAATATATACTACAAATTTTAGGTCATTCCGATTTGTAGAAAAAAATTAAAAAATAAAACACTACTGGAGAATCTTGACCGTGTGATAAACTTTGGACGGTGATGTGGGTAGGCGAAATCATTGATCATTTTCTTCTATAGGCGTTTTGTAGTATATATATATATATATAATCTAAACTTCACAACCTTTCAAATTACAAAAGTTTAAGATAGAGAGAGTTGTGAATGGTGGATTTATTAATTTTGTAGTTTATTTTTTAAAAAAAGTTATTTTTGTAGGGAAATTTATAAATATTACAATAAGACAAAGATATTTTTGTCATCTCCATAAGGGGTAAAATTGAAATTTTAATTAAAGGACAATGAGACTCTATAAATAAAGTTCCATAATACTAACTTCCAAAATATCATTGTATTTTTGTGAAAATTTCAAATTTGCTCTTATTTAATGGTAAAGTTACCTATTTAAATAAATTTTAATAAAAAAGTAATCATTGTTTTGATAAATACACCCATCACAACTCCTTCTAACTTAAATATTTGTATGTTGAGGGGTTATTAACCCATATATATATATATATATATATATATATATATATATATATATATATATATATATATATATATATATATATATATATATATATATATATATATATATATATATATATATATATATAAGACTTTTGAGTTGTTGTATTTTTTGCATCATATCTTCAGCTTGGAGTTTCTTATTAACAATCTTATGTTTGATTTCAAGTTGTAATGATCCTAAAAAGTCTTCTTTTTTTTTTATATGATTTTTAACCGTATTGATCTCTTTGATTTTTGGTTTATTAAGAAATTCGAATTTAATAAGAGTGTCATGAATCTTTGTTTCAATTCCTGTCTGAGTAATAGTCATTGGATATAAAAGAGTAAGAAAAGGTACTCCAAGGGTTACAGCTTGGCTGAGTCCTTTGACTATTATGAAAATAGTTGGGAATCAATGACTTTCATTACAGAGCTTCTGATGTTTCAGTGGTATCTTTGACAAAGTCTGCCTCCTCTGGGAGAAGGGAGGAGGTATTTATAGGCAAAGGAAGAGGCTGGATGCCTTTGTGACAAAGGAAGCTGTGTGGCTGAGAAGGGATGCCGTAACGAAGAAGGAAGCTATGTGGCTGAGAAGGGATAAGGAGGACTTCGTATCACGGAGTGGGGTCACGAAGAAGGACACGTGGATGGCTAAGGCTGTGGCCGTGCATTGGTGATGGGGATGGCGAATCTTTCGTACGTCGGTGGAGGTCGTACGTATGAACGAGTCATAAGAAGAAGACAGGTATGTAGAGGGAATATATATTGTGGCATTGATGTGACTCCAAATTAGTCATATCAATAAAAGCAGGGAAAAGGAGAATCTTCACTGTGGATGTGTCTTGTCACGGTAGGGAAAAAGGGAATCTTTACTGTGGAGGTGTCTTGTTGTTGTAGTGAGGTCATATCAACTTTATGAGATCGGGCCTGGCTACATCGGGGTTTTGGTTGAATTCTTCAAGAAACGGGTTGCCTAACTGTACAGTTTCTTCTGATGTAGTTGGTCCTGTATTTGGTGCTGCAAAGATATGAAGAAGGTGTTCTTCAAGTTCTTCTAATGTGGCATTAGGGTGTGAGAGATATGCAGAAAAAGTAGGAAGATTGACAGTATTATTTTCTTGAGGATGAAGTGTTTCACATGGAGGGGGTATGCGTTTGAGTGTGAATGTGGAGGGATCGGTACTGTAGATATCCCACCATTTTATTTTAATGGTTTTACCAAGTCGAGGGACATATTCAAAATTGTTTGTATTATTTTCAGAAAGGGTATAATCTCATTTAAGGATCCACAGAATTTAGTAAATGGCCATAAAATATAGGTGATAATCATCCTGGGCAGTACAAGTATTATGGGTAGCAAATTTGTCTTGGAAGGCTTGAAATGCGTCTGGTAAAATCTGAGTGTGTGATCCCCAAACCAATGTTGAAACCAACTAGGGAACCGTTCCAAGATAGGGAATTTGAACTGGACATACTACGAATGAGTATTATTAGGATTTTGATATGCAAAGACCTTGTGCCAGGCCTCAATATACTCAGCATACTTATAGTATTTATATTGGAATTCAGGATTGAATAATTTTTTGCCTTGCATGGGGTTACATCCCCAATCTTCATATGATAATAACTTTTTAATCTGTAATTTAGAATATGCATATAATTTAGTATTACTTTGGTAAAAATGAACAATAGAAACAGAACCAGTTTCCATTAATACTTCTTCATACCATTCGCGGGTTTTGGCTCCATTTAAAGGGTTCAAGTGGTTGGCTAAATACAAGGGAGCTAATTTATTTGGGTCAATGTTTATATGCTTATCGCATATTGGTATATCTGCGAGAAATGCAGTTTCGATATAAACTGATTTTGGAGCAGATGAGGTTTGTCTATGTGGGTAAGCAGCTGGAGTGAATGCAGGGCTAGGAGTTTGTATTGGACTTTGCGGAGGAGTCTGGATAAAGTATTCTGGCACATTCGTCGACCTCATAGGTGACATAGGTGTCAGTGGTAAGGAAGAACTGGGCATAAGAGGCCCAAGTATAGGACAGGGTACTAAGTCCATTCTTTGTTTACCATGAGATTTACTTTGAGATGTATTCATATTCACATAAGTATTTTGCAAAAAAAATTGCAAACCGCAAGGAATATTGTCTGGCTCAGGTAGTGGTGGTAATGTACGGCCCCCCTGCAAAAATTCACGAGCAAGAAAATCAGGTAAGGAATATGCAGAGCCGTGAAGATGTTCAATAGAAAAATCAAAAGCAGATAAAATAGCTTGCCAGCGGGCAAAGATTTATTTAGACACAAGATTTTGAACATCCTTTTGCAGAATATCCTTAGCAGCTTTGCAATCAGTTCTTTTGAGAAAATGTTGATTCAAAACATCACTCTGAAATTTAATGACACAATGTATTATGGCAAGTAATTCTTTTTTCACAGTGGAATAATTTTTTTGTGTAGGATTCCATGCTTTTGAAGTAAAACGAATTAATTGTTCGGTTGAATCAACTTGTTGTTTTAGTATACCGCCTAGGCCTAATTCTGAGGCGTCGCATTCAATGATTTTAAATGCAGTAGGATTAGGTAGTGTTAAGCAAGGTAATTCTTTGGCCTTTAGTTTAAGACGTTGAACAGCCAAAGTATAGATCTCCGTCCATGGTGGAGGATTCCTTTTTAACCTATCATATAAAGGGTTGGCATCTATGGCAAGATTTTGATAGAAATTACTAATGTAATTAAGACATCCTAGAAATCTTTGCAATTCGGTTTTGTCTAGAATTTTATCAGGGAATTTATCAGCATATATATATATATATATATATATATATATATATATATATAGTGATTTCACCTACTCTCTTCACCGTCCAAATTTAATCATGTGGTCACGATTGTTAGGGAGTATTTTATTTTTTATTTTTTTTACAAATCGAAATGACCTAAAATTTGGAGGGTATATAAATCTTACTAAGGTGCATCTAATAAAAATATAAAAAAAATTATCCGTGAAAAATAAATAGACCAAAATACCCTTAAAACTTTTAAGGTGTATTTTGGTCAATTTTTTTTATGTAAAATATAATCTTTATAATTTTCAAAGATTCCCCTATTGTTTATTAATACACACTCCAAATTTCAGATCATTCCGATTTGTAAATAAAAAATAAAAAATGAAACGCTACCAGACAATCATGATTGCACGATAAACTTTAGACGGTGTTGGGGGTAGGCGAAATCACTGTTCATTATATATATATATATATATATATATATATATATATATATATATATATATATATATATATATATATATATATATATATATATATATATATATATATATATATATATACTTCCCTACATCATAGAAGTTCTATCCTCCCCCTAACATCCAGCCATCCAATTTTGACCAAGAGAGCCACTCATCGTTTGATCTTAAGATCCGACGTCTCGAAGTATTTTATTTTTAGTTTTTTTAATACCATTTTTCCGAATTTTAAATTTGGTACATGCCATCTTCTCATTGGGGAGTACCTATAAAAGATATTAACAATAATTTTTTGATAAAAAATAATGGCTAAAATACCCCTTGAAGCTTTCAAGGGTATTTTAATCATTTTATTTTGTTGAAAATATTTTTATTTTATTTTTCACTAGTACGAGTTAAATAGAGGAATGGACGTCCAAATTTTAGTGTCAAAATATTTTATAAAAAAAAATTTAAAATAAAATAGTACAATGTGATTGGGGGAATCTTAGCCCTTCATTCAAAATGGAGGGTTAGATAAGGGGGATGATAGAACTTCTATGATGTAGGGGAAGCATAAATATATATATATATATATATATATATATATATATATATATATATATATATATATATATATATATATATATATATATATATATATATATATATATATATATATATATATATATATATATATATGGAAAAGATGAGATTAGCCCACTAGCTCATATGAATATATGTGAACATATGAGACCAACAGCCTAGATTGAATCTGGGCCACTCTGACAATCACAGATGTCCGGTAATGTTTGAATTTTTTTTCTACATATCCAAATCAATTGAAATTTTAGGTGTGTATTTTTATCATCAATGCGCACGTAATAAAAATATATAAAAAAAAATTTCACAAAACAAATGACCAAAATACCCCTCAAAACATTTTCGTGGGTATTTTAGCCAATTTATTTTATGTAAAATATTTTTTTATATATTTTTCAAATATTTATCTATTTTTGATGAACACACGTCTAAAATTTTAAGTGATTTGGATTTGTAGAAAAAAAAAACTAAAATTCAAATACTACCAGACATCTATGATCATCAGATCGGCCCAGACATTGGGCTCATATGTTCATATGAGCTAGTGGGCTCATCCCATCTTTTTCCATATATATATATATATATATATATATATATATATATATATATATATATATATATTGTTTTTAACTTTTAAAGACCTATTCCCCATTTTGGATCGGATTGTGGAACTGATCAGATCCGAATACATAGTCAAATCCGAATCCTATGGATAGTTTTCACATCCATATCCAAATCCAAATCCAAATCCAAACATTCTAGATCCAATCGAATCTGGATCTAAGTGGATCCGGAAAATTCTCAACCTACTGTTCACCAATTAAGCCCTGACCCAATTCCTAAAGCCATGGACATTCACCCGTAAAGAAAGTCACTCCATATATTGGTTTCACAATGTGTTCATAAGCTTTGATGTGGTACAACTACGAAACCAAGTTTTGCTCCTTGCTATTCTTGAGCTTCCTACCTAACGTAGAGAACTTGGGAATAAAGCCAATACAATGAAATTATATTATTAGGGCTTTCCATGGTTAGTAGATTTTGACAAAGAATACATCAGAAATGCAGTAGATGGTGTTCCCTTACCTAAGTTGTTGGTCACGCCTTATTTGGGCATCCACACTTTTAGTGATAGGGTTAGAACTTCTTGAATTAAGTAGTGTGCTAGCTTGGTATGTCATTATTCATAGGCGTAACTTCAGGATTGTGACTTTTTCGTTGATAAAATGCTATCAAATATCTGAAAACCTATTTTAAGTCTATTGACCCAAAAAAACATTAATATTGTAATTTTAGCAATTGATTAAAAAGTCCCTATTTTCATAATTAAATACAGAGGCAAATAATGCATAGGCTTGAGTACTGTTACCAGGATGAGTGATAGAAATAACAAATAAAAAAATTACTGTTATCAGGATATTCAAAATAGGCGAGAAAAGGTAGGTGAAAACATAAACCAAACCACATGAACTAAGTCAAAATACTATTGTTGTTTAAAAACTCTCAATAGTATACACTATCAACTCCCAACAAACATGAATTTGAATATGTTCTATTCAGCATTAGGCCCAGTTTGAATGGACCCCTAACTTGATGTTAAGTCCATCTCTCTCTTGAAAGCCTGAATAGAGAGTTTGGTCTTCTCCACTAACATTAACTCCCCTTATTGTTTTGAGTGACATTATATCATGCATATGTGGGAGCATACTGTCCATTTGCTCCATCAGGCAAAACTAACGCTGGAAGTATTTTTAGGATCTCCAGGGATGTAGCTTCTTGAACATAGTGTCCAACTTTTAAAAAGTAAAAAAATTCAAATTGCACTCTTTATGTGCATAAAAAAAAAATTTAAACTTCCTAAAATTGACCAGGGACCATCCAATTTTTATACTGATATTAAAGAACTCAATATCTGAACGTTATTTTTTTTTTTTGTTGACATCAAAAACTTTAGATAAAAAATATTCCCAAGTTACTCTTTTCGCACAAGGAAGTAAGTGCACATTATATGCTCCGACGAAAGCACACTATACGTCCTCGTTTCCATTTATATCAATGGTGCAGTTGGCATACGGATGCATCCGTAGGTGTAGGGGTAAGGTGCACCTTCAAATTTTATCATGGTATATAATTTTGATGTAAGATGATTATCTCAAAATCTATTTTTATATCTAATTATAAAATTTTAAATTTCAAAAATAGTTAAAATCAAGTAGATCTATAAACATATGAAAATCTTGAAAATGGACGGTGTAGATAGTAGGTTGTAAAATGCACTATTTTTGAGACTTAAAATCCTTTTTGCTTTTCATGGTCATACATCTCAATATCGATATGATCAATTAAAGGGTTTTTCAACATTAAAACTACTTTTTCCGATAGATTTTTGAGGTGCATACGTAGTTCTACATTATAAGGTTGCATCCTTATATAAACTTTTTCCTTATATCAAATATGCCTACATTATAAAGAGAAAAGTTAATATAGAGCCGATGCTCTATACAATCAAATTAGAGCCTACCTCAAAAAGTTCACTAAATGGGGTGGTTTTGATACCAAGTATTCTTAAATTGATCATCTCGATATAAAGATGCATGGACATGAAAAAAAAATGGATTTCAAGTTTTGAAAATAATACATCGTATAACACATTTTTGGACCATCAATTTTCAAGATTCTCAAGTTTTCATAGATCTGCGCCATCTACACTATTTTTTAGGCTTTAAATTTTAGAATTAAAAATAAAAATATATTTTATGAGTATCACAAAGATTTCCAATATTAAAACTGCATTTCTCAATACTATTTGAAAGTGCGCTTTACTTTACTTTGATTGTTTAGAACCTCGGCTCTATACAAATTGCACCCGTTTGTAATAACCTTATTTCCCCCCTACCTCAACTAAAGGGGGCACAGGACTGAATAAACAAAAGCAGTCCATCGAGACATGCCCTTACAAAATACAATTAAACTTCTGATTATGACAATGGCATTGATAAAGAGCCTAGTTCAACAGACCATTATTGACAAATAAGTCTGTTTCTTCCCAGCCATTTACAAGTGTAGAAAGAAATAACTTGGATTTATCTCTTGGTTATTAGGAATACCCATAAATTTCTCAAACACTAATTATGGAGAAAAAAAAGAATTGCTTCACACTAGAGAAAAAAGTTTACAATTAGGTTGCAACTTTAAAATGTAGAATTAAGTTGCACCTAAGAAATCCATAGTAAAAGATTGTTTTGAAATTCGAAAACCTTCTAATTGATCATTTAGAAGGAAAGAAAAAAAAAGATTTTTAAAAAAAAAAAAAGAAAGAAAGAAAGAAAGATTTTGAGTCCTAAAAATAATACATCTTGCAACATATTATCTGGACCGTTCATTTTCAAGAATTTCATGTGCTTATAGATCTATTTGATTTGAACCATTGTTGAGGTCCAAAATTTTATAATTAAGAATGAAAATGAATTCTCAAGCTATCCTAAGAATTTTTGACACCACAATTATATATTATACTAAAATTTGCTTACTTTGATTCTTTAAGGTTGCAACTTTTATACAACCGCACTCATATAGATCTAAAGGGAAAAGTTTATATAGAGCTAAGGCACTAAACAATCAAATTAATGCCTACCTCAAAAATTTCACTAGAAGAGGTTGTTTTGATGGCCAAATATCCTCAAATTGATCATCTCGACATCAAGATGCATGGACATGAGAAGAAAATGGATTTCAAGTTTTGGAAATAGTATATTTTGGAATGCATTGTCAATTTTCAAGATTTTTAACCTTTTCATAGATCTACACTATTTTTTAAACTTTAAATTTTATAAATAAAGATAAAAATATATGTTAAGGCTATCACAAAGATTTTCAATATTGAAATCACATTTCTCAATACTATAAGAAGGTAGGCTCTACACAAACCGCACCCATATCTAAACAACTCTAATTTTTTATTGAAATTGTTGAACCGTCCAAACGGATCCCTAGACTGCAAATTTGGGTGACTTAAACAAAAAGAAAGTTCCCAAGTCAAAAGGGATGCACCTAAAACAGAGTATCAAATGTATTGTTATGATATTACACTTGCATAATGAATTCCCTCCACTTGAACCAGTTTAAACTATTAATGGTTCCAGTGGCAGAAACCCTTTCATGGTCTCTCCCTCTTTCTCTCTGTCTAAACTATGGACGGTTTCAATGGGCGAAATCCCTTTCATTTTTTCTCTCCATCTATCTATTTAAACTAATGATGTAGAAAACAGTTCGGTGATCCGGATCAGTCACCCCAAAAAAACAGCCTAAATCGCCATTTTATTGTGTAGAAAAACCTGTGAACCGACAAAAAAAATGTAAAAAGATAGTGAACTAGCCAAAAACTGTTCTGAATCTATGAATCAACGGTTCGGATCGCCGTTTTACTGTAGAAAATCGTTGTTTTATTGTACATAACTACCAATTTCTTTGTAGACTCGATCATTTTTCTATATATAAGCAAAACCAGTGACTGATTTTTAAGGCGGACAAAGCAATTTCGTGTTGAACCGGAGTTTTTCAAATCACTTATCCAAACTATTAATGGTTCCAATAGGAAAAAACCCTTTCATGGTCTCTCTCTCACTCAATTGACAAAGACCTTGTCATGGTCTCTCTCTTTATCACAATAGGCAAACCCTACCTTGATCCATTGACTAAAAACATCTCATTTTTTCCAGCAAGTTTTATGTATTTTTTATTCGGAGAGAAAGAGATATCATCACGAGAGAATCGTCTTTTACTTCTTGGAGCTGTGACAGTGAAATTGTAGATTGTGTTTGCTTGTGGATGTAAACATATTAGCGATGAACCACGTGTTCGTTTTCAATGTGCTTCGCTGCGTATATTAATTCTAGCCCACTGATTTTATGATGCTCCCATAGGAGCATACTGTCTATTTACTCCCTTGGGTAAAATACGAACTAGGAGCATTTTTGGGACCTTCAACTTTGGGGAAACAACCTCTTTCACCTAGGGACTAACCTCACTAACTGACTAAATTGTCTCAAGAAAAACAGTCCCGAAATTGAATACGCATTCCAATTTTTAGAGAATAAGATTTTCGTTCTAAAACTCAAAATCCTAATTTTATTTGTTGAAAATAATTATTTTATAATTTTTAGGTGGATCCCAAAATCTCACATGAAAAACAATTCCCAACTCTTCAATAGAAGTAAGTGTTTGGCAGAAGCATAGTACACGCACTCATAATTCTCCTTCTATGGTTTTCTCTCAGTTTTCACTTTGTCATAGCCTTTCCGGTTAGCGTTCTCTAACAAACAAACAAGTCCATTGGCCTAGGGGTAGCAATGGATCCGGACCGGACTTGGGACCTGAGGGGTAGACCTGATCCGGGTCCAAGTACAGGTTTGAAACTCGGACCCAACGGTCTGGGTCAGGGTCCAATATCTTGGACCCGAACACTATCTGGGTCAAGTTCTAGTAATATTTTTTGGGTCCCAATATATAAAATATAGTTAAATATATAAATATTTAAATTTTTGGATCCGATCCGAGTTCGAATCCAGTTGGACTAAACCGGACCCGTTGCCACCCCTACATCGGTGTTGCAGTTCTCCCCCTCTTAAAAACAAACAAGTTCATAACAGCTCCCCCTAAGCTATGCATAGAGTGCCATAATGGCTTAGAAATTAGTCCAATGCACAGAGCAAATTACTTGCAAGGAACTTGTCACAATTCTTCCCCTGTCATAGGAGGATTGGAATAATAACTCCCTAAGAAAATGCACACCAACTTTGGATTAAATAGTGCAACAATGTGGCCATTAGTCTCAATCCACCCACTAGCTTTCCTAGGAGCATACTAAATAATTAAGGAAAATATTTTGATAGGGTTATAGCTTTATCCGAATAAATAAAGCCTCACCTCAATATTAATGGAAAATTGTATTTTTGGTTTCAGAAAACCTTCAAATCGATCATCTAGAACTTGACCATTGTGATTGTGAAACAAATTAAGATTTCAAGCTCTAAAAAGAGTATATATTGTAACATATTATATAGATTGTCCATTTTGCCTTGAAAATAAATGTTCACGAATTTGTAAGATCTGTACCATTTTTTTAGGTTCAAATTTCATAATAAGTGGTGAAAATTAATTTTAGAGCTATCAGAGAGATTTCATATGCCTAAAGCACTCTCCAAATAAAGATACAAGATGTGGATTTACTTTGTTTTCATAAAACCTAGGCCCTATAGAAACTCCATCCAATAATGAATACATCTCTCTCTCCTTTGAGTAAGAATATAATCACCAATGTGAAAAAGGCTTTCTCTCGTTTGAGTAAGAATATAATCACCAATGTGAAAAAGCCTGGCTGCTTCTCCGGGAGTATATTGTATATGGGATTGTCACATGTCTAGCCGGTTCCAGAGGCATCTAGGATTTGAAAGGCTTCTCTAGAACCTTCTACACTCTATTTATTAGTATTTACAATCAAGACCTTCTCAAAGGCATAAGACAATCTACAACAAGTGTATGCTACAAAGAGACTATTTATCTTTTATACATAAAGGTCACAATCATTCTTGTCTCTCAAATTTCAAAATAAGTGGTTATAAAAATATCATTGAATAGACATAAAGTTCCATAAAAAAAATTTATCGGATTTCGTGACTCACCCCAAGCTATCCAATTTGACATCTAATGTGTAACAATGACCGTCACCTCTATATACAAAAGATAAATGGTCTCTTTGTAGACAATCCCATTGTATATTTGCTCCTTGGCTAAAGTCTAAGCTATTATTATTTTTAGGGTTCTAATTATGAGGGATGTAATATTTTGAATCTAACAACCATCCTCAAAAAAAAAGAAAAAAAGGTCCAAATCGCTTGGCATACAGAAATAATGTTCGAAGATTAAACAAGTACCATTGAATTTAAGGAGGCAAAATAAAACACAACCTTTCATAATAATCATCTAACGATTCTTAGGTGGACCCCAAACTTTAATATATAAAAAAAAAGATGAGATTTCTATAAGTCCTGGGCTTTATGAAAACAAAATAAAGCTTCACCTCAAATCCACATCCAAAAAGCATTTTCTAAAGGCAAAATAAATCTCAATGATGGTTCTAAAATCAATTTTCAACACTGAAAATGAAATTCGAAACTCAAAAAATGGTAAAGATCTGGTACATCTATGAACACTTATTTTTAGAAGCGAAATGGACAGCCTAGATAATTTGTTATAATAATTGTTTTTTTAGAGCTTGAATTTTTTTTTTTTCACAATCATAATGTTCAAGCCAAATGATCAATGCTAAGGCTTTTTAATGTTTGAATTGCACTTTTCGATGAGTTATAAAGTGGAGCTATACTTATTTTGATAGGGCTGCAGCCCTATCAAACCATTTTCCAAAAGGGAAGATATATCTATGTGTGTATTTATTCTACCAAATGCAGTTAACATACAGTATGCTCCAGCAGGAGTATGCTATAAAGGACAATTAACCTAATGACCTCGACCTCAAAGCAAATAAGTTCTCTCTCTTAAATGTAAAGCAAGTCACATACCCCTTATCATTCTAAACAACAATGTTTCCCATTTAAGGAACCACTGTCACTTTAGCTCTTTGGACAATAAATCCCCATGAAATTCCCCTTCATCCTTAGATAAAGTACTCCTACATGGCCATTAAAGTACTCCTACATGTCCAATAGCTCAGACTTTAGAGCGAGAAAGTTTTTTTTACTGTTTTAGAGAGAGAAACGCAATATAATAAAACCCATCACTAGTGTTTCTAAGGGTCCCTTGAATCTTATGAAGTGTTTGGTATTTGTGGCTCAACCCCAACAACGATTCCATCTCTCATCCTTCTTTTAAAAAACATTATGCACAAATGATGGGAATAAAATAGAGGCCCTCAGTCCAAAGTCCAAAGTCCAAATCACTAAAGTGATAATATTCTCCCTCACTTTTGAGAAAGATACAAATTATTGTGTGCAAGAAAACCCCAAAAATCAAATGAAACAAAAGTTTAATTTTTTTTAAGGATGGAGTTTCTACAAGGCCTAGGATTTATGAAAACAAAATAGAGTCTCACCTCATATCCTCATTTCTATGGCATCCAAAATCTCCATGATGGCTTTAAAATCAATTTTCAATACCAAAAAAAAATTCTGAAACTCAAAAAATGCTATACATCTTGCTGATCATGAGCACTTATTTTTAAAGCAAACATGGACGGTCTATAAGATTTGTAGCAATAAACATTATTTTTAAAATTTAAAACCTTAAGTTTTTTCACGACCATAATGTACAAGCCCAGATTATCGATTTAAAGGTTTTTCAATACTTGGGGCAATTTTTCGGAGGTTATGAGACAAGGGTTTACTTATTTTGATAGGATTGCATCCTTATCCAACCATTTTCGGTAAATTATAGGCCTCTAGAGTTTGGAGTGCATGGATCTTACAGTTTTGAGAGGGGGAAAACGCCAAATCTCTGCAACAAGAAAACTACATAAAACAAGTGAGACAACATTAGACTTATTGGTTAAATAGACAGAACTTTAGACTTCTTGGTTAAATAATAAGCCTTTGAAATTTTGGGGAGGGTTATACGAGGTATCAATGTTTGAAAATAGATAATCCAAATAATAAGTCACATGTACTATTTTCGTGATTTGAAATCTTTTTCTTTCATATTTATATATCTCAAGGTTGAGGCGATCAACGAGAGAGATTTTTTAGCATAGAAACAACATTTTTTGATAAGTTTTTGAGGTACACCTTCCTTCGATAGCATGAACTTGACAGCTTATATGAACTTTTTTCTTGGAGTATATAAGGGTCTTTAGCATTTAGAGAGGACGCCCTTTAAATCTATAGGGATTGCAACAAGAAAAATTCAGGTGTTTTTTTTTGTTTTTTTCATCCCAGCTTTATATTTATAGGTTTTTATAATCCCTCAGAAATCCAGATAAATTACCAGAAGTATTTTTTAGATCAAATGTCAAATCTTCCAGCTTCCGGTCTCTCGAATTTCCCAAATTTTCATTTTCCGGCCTCAAAGACCCAATAATCAAAAAAAATAGGACGTTAGCACCCAATAATCAAATGAAACAAACTATAGCTGTCTTTTTTTTTTTTTTTGGGGTAAGATGGGTCTATGGAGTATAGGGTTTCTAGAGTTTAAAAAGAGGAATTACACCAAATTTCATTGCAAAAAAACCTAAAAATTAAATCAAATAAAATTTTCAGCTCTAAATTTCTCATGAGTGGATTATGCATTATGAAATCAAGCTTCTTTGTTTTGCTATTGAGCTTTCTACCCCACGTATCTAATGTTGATGTGATGTTTGAGAGTGAACCATCAATGATATCATACATTAATATGACATTATAGAAATCAATTCAAGAATACATAGATATGTTTTCAATTCTAATTCACTTTTAGCCATATAATGAAGATTAGATATGAATAAAATAGACATATATAGAGGATTATAAAATTTTTAAAATTTCCTTGAAATCACAGAGATAAACCACTACAAACTCTTTACTTGGTGATATGAATTACGGGGGGAAAATTGAGATTTAATACATTTAAAAATATTATCTATCTTTTTTTAAAGGGCATAAATATCCAAGATACCCCACATGTATGTGGCCCCCATTACATTTCTGTCATGCATATGCTATGTTGTAAAGTGCTTCTTTCTGTACTTCGTTTTTAGGGTTTCAGTGGCAACAGAGAGAGAGAAAGAAGAGAGAGAAAAACGCTATCTCCAAAATCCACAGCTCTCTCTCCCTCAAGCTAGGGTTTTGATGGGTTTTCTGCATTTTCCATGTTGATAGTCTCCAGGGATTTCTCTCTTTAGGTTTATGGTTGAATCTGGTGGGTTTCTGTTGCAGTTTTAGTTCAGAGCACCAATAGACATTTTCTGAGTTCAATGGGAGTTTTTTTCACCTCTTTGATGAGTTTTCATCTGCTGGTTCTTGTTTGAGACTCCATTTCTGCAATTTTTGAGCTTTTTTGCGAGTCGTTGAATGGAATTTCCATGAATGGTGCTTGATTTAATCTGTAATCATACCCTGCAACTCTAGAACAAAAAGGAGCTTTTTTTATTTTTTGGTTTGGATCTCATTTAAAAATGTGGCCTCGATTCTTCTATGGTCCTGATTAATGGTGTGAATCTACTTGCTCACATGAAAGATACAGGGGCCAATGCGAAAAGGGAAACTGAATCACAAGAGGTAAGCTTGATTTCATCTTCCTTTACCTTTTTCTCTCTCTAAAATTAACAACAATCAACTTTTATTTATTCCACTGTATTGCTTTCAGATCCTTCTTTTCTATCCTTTTACACTGAGAATTGGTATCTAGGGCTTATTCTTTCACCTTTTCGTTAGGTTTCTATCTTCGCTCTCTAGAATTAACAACACTGAGCTCTCATTTGTTTCTGTGCATTACTTAAGTGTTAAGATATTTTATTAGTTTATTTCCATCATTTCTCTCAAAATTGGTTAAGTGGGGCTCCTTGTTGTAGCTTTCCCTTATCTTTATATCTTTTCTGCCTCGAACTCCAATAAGCTCCTTTGCATTTTTGTGAATCCTTATTTCCACCATTTCTCGAAGAATTGCTATCTGGGTCTCTTCTTTTAGCTTTCCCTTGTTCTTCGATCTTCTCTCTCTTGGACTGAACAGCACCGAGCTCTTCTTCGTTCCGATTCATCATTCAAGATCCTTCCTTTCCATCATTTTGTCTCAGAACTGGTATCTGGGGTTTCTTTTACCTTTCCCTTGTCTTTGTATCGCTCTAGACTTGAGCAGCACTGAGCCTTCTCAGTTCCCTTCACTATTCGGAGTCCTCTTTTTCTATCATTCTCTTTGAGAATTGCTATTTAGGATTCAGGAATGAGCAATCAAAACAGTTATTCAGGCATCAAGAACCTCTTAGCTGCAAGAAAGTCCCTGAAACTTAGCCTAGAGAAATCCAAGGCCTTGGCCAATGCATTAGACAAGACCGGACCTCGACTCGATGAGATTAGCCAGAGATTACCTGCTTTGGAAGCAGCTGTGCGCCCCATTAGGGCTCACCGAAATGCTTTGCTCCAAGTTGGGGGCCACATAGATCGAGCAGTTGGTCCAGCTGCTGCTGTTCTTAAGGTTTTCGATGCAGTTCATGGTCTTGAGAGGTCTCTTTTAGCTGAACCCAAGTCGGATATTTGGGGTCACCTCTCAGCTGTGAAGAGGCTCGAAGAGGTTCTCAATTTTTTGGGTGAGAATTGTGGTGTTGCGATTCAGTGGCTCGAGGATATTGTTGAGTATTTGGAAGAGAATAACGTTGCAGATGAGAGGTACCTTTTGAATCTTAAGAAATCATTGCAGAGCTTGAGGGAGTTGGATAGAGAGAGGACTTGCTTAGATGGGGGGCTTCTTGAGGTGGTGCTGGACAAGTTAGAGGCTGAATTCTGGAGGCTTTTGAGAGAGAATTGTCTTGTTCTGCCTATGGCTACGCCTGGAGAGCAACCCTGTATTGCTCCATCTCCGTTGCCTGTTCAAGTTGTGCAAAAATTGCAGGGTATCTTGGAGAGGTTGACTGTAAATAATAGGCTTGAGAGGTGCATTTCACTCTATGTTGACACAAGGAGTGACAATGCTCGGGCTAGTTTGAGTGCTCTGGATATTGGGTACGTGAAGATTTCAGCATCTGAATTCAATGATGTACAGAATATGGAGAAGTACATAAACCAGTGGGGTACCCATTTGGAATTTGCAGTGAAACACCTCTTTGAAGCTGAATATAAGCTATGCAATGATGTTTTCGAGAAGATTGGCCCTGATGTATGGTTGGGTTGTTTTGCTAGAATCGCTATACAGGCTGGAATGCTTGAGTTTCTCAAGTTTGGAGAGGCTGTAGCCAGGAGTAAGAAAGACCCCATCAAGCTTTTGAAGCTTTTGGACATCTTTGCTACTTTGAACAAGCTTCGATTGGACTTTAACAGGCTCTTTGGGGGGAAGGCATGCTTTGAGATACAAAACATGACCAGAGATCTCATCAAGAGAGTTGTTGAAGGAGCTTGTGAGATATTTTGGGAGCTTCTTGTTCAGGTGGAATTACAGAGAGAGATGCCCCCACCTCAAGATGGTGGGGTCCCAAAGCTTATAAGCTATATTACTGATTACTGTAACAGACTTCTTGGAGATGAATATAGGCCTGTTTTGATACAGGTACTGGTGATTCAGAGGAGCTGGAGACAAGAGAAGTTCCAGGAAAGGCTCCTCTATGACGCCATACTAAAGATCATTAAGGCTTTAGAACTCAATCTCGACACTTGGTCCAAGGCGTATGAAGACCCCACTTTATCTCACCTCTTTATGATGAACAACCATTGGCATTTTTGGAAACATGTGAGAGGAACCAGGCTTGGGAGTCTATTGGGTGATGCCTGGTTAAGAGACCACGAGCAATACAAGGAGTATTTCTTGACCATGTATTTGAGGGAGAGTTGGGGAAAGCTTCCTACTCTCTTGAGCCGAGAGGGTCAAATATTGTTCTCAGGTGGAAGAGCCACTGCTCGTGATCTAGTGAAGAAGAGGCTCAAGGCCTTCAATGAGGCATTCGATGAGTTATACAAAAAACAGTCGAAGTGGGTTATATCTGAGAAGGACTTGAGGGAAAAGACTTGTCAATTGGCTGTCCAGGCAATAGTTCCAGTTTATAGAAGTTATATGCAAAACTATGGGCCACTGGTGGAGCAAGATGCGAGCGGTAGCAAATATGCAAAGTACACAGCAAGGAACCTTGAGGACATGATTGGTGGTCTTTTTCAACAAAAGCTTACAAAATATCCCAGTTCAAAGGCCAGGCACTCCAATGGGAAACTCAACTCAGTGATGAGCAACCAATTTCAATCAGCCCCAACAGTTGCGTGATTATGTTATACTGATTGAAGTCTCCCTAACTGGGTGATGGGTGAGATCAATTCAAAATACAGTGTCTTTTCTTATCTTCTTGAAGTAAAGCATATATTGGTTTTCTAGCCATCAAGCTGCCCTTGTTTGTTTTGAAAAGTGTATCTATGAGGCTTAAGTTATTGTAGTGTGAGAGAACTCGAGAGAAAGGGTTTTGGACCATCCAAGAATTGGATTGTCTTGGGTCATGTATATATTCATCATGAAATTGTTTGGGATTCCTTAAAGTCAACCAGTCGGCAGGTGCAGTTCTTTACACCATGAATTTGTCTGTGACATAGCCTGTGACATAGCAAGATAGAAAGGGAAATCTTTACATGTTATTGCCTTCTCAGAATTGCTGGGCTTTGCCTGAACAAATGAAGCTTCTAAGGTAGATAGTGAATAATTTTGTTGCGCCCCTGAGAGGGGTTATGGGTATTTATCATAAAAATGAAAAATGGGTGCATGGTATTTATGCAGTGATGTCATGGTGGTTGTTAGGAATGGTTGTTGCATATTGCTGTATATCAAAGTGTTGTGCTCCTGTGGGGCACCTTTGATTATGATCTTTCAGGTATCATTCCCTTTAGGTGTTTAAGGTTGGTTAAATCAAATTCTTGTAATACTTTTATGTGTAATGTGTAAATTTGATTATTCTCAAGTTGTTAGATGCGCATTTGATTGAAGTTTTTCCTGGTTCCCATGGTTATGTGCCTTGGGGATATTGATTTAGTGTAATGCTTAAATAATCAAATGGCGGATTCAAATTCCGTACCCCTATTTTTAACGCGCAGCAGTAGTGATCAGGTTTTTTTTTAATCAAATTGTTGTAATACTTTTATGTGGAATGTGTAAATTTGATTATTCTCAAGTTGTTAGATGCGCATTTTGATTGAAGTTTTTCCTGGTTCCCATGGTTATGTGCCTTGGGGAGATTGATATAGTGTAATGCTTAAATGATCAAATGGCGGATTCAAATTCCGTAGGCCTATTTTTAACGCGTAGCAGTAGTGATCAGGATTTTTTTTTTTTAATTCTTTTTTTGAGATGTATTATTGCTTACAATATTTCTCCAAGTGTTTCATTTGCCAACTTGCAAACCATCATGCCAATTTGATATCATAATTCGTGACTTCTATGTATCATACATTGTCATCATAGTGCTTTAACAGGTATTAGGCATTTCCTTAATATTTGGATATATACAGTTTTCAAAATTGTCTTTCACGTTATTCTTAAGTTGTAATTTCTTGAAATAACAGCTTTGATAAGCCTTCTTACCTTCTGAAATCGTAAATCTGAACCTGAACCATTCAATGAAAATTTTGTTTTCTGTATTCTAAGAACCCCACAATGCGCTCATTCAGTTGATATATTATGAGCATGACACTCTTAGCCTCTTATGGGCTTCATATCAGAATTTAAAACTGAAATTTGCCCTCAAATGTGTTCCTCACCACTTCATGTGTGATAACTTCTTTTATTAGTTGTGTGCATTTAGCCTATTTCCTTTGTGAGATGAATTCTTCTTGTACTCGCTGAGGTGGTTCTTAGTTATCTTTTCTCACCAGGATTTCATCATCCAAGCTACACCTTAGTATTGGAACATGGCTTGCCATGATTTGCTTTATATTTACTACAGCCCTAGTATTTGGCTCAAGGGCTCATGGTGCCATCTTTTATCCTATTTCTTTTCATTGTAAGTTTTATTTTATTTTATTTTAATGGTAGGAGGCTTTGTAGAGGCACAATACAACTAGAGCATGAACCAGGTAACTTCTTACTTGGGGATATGATCAAGAACATATATTAATAAATTTAAGGCCATGTATACCTTTTATACTTCATTAGTTGATTGGTTTACTGTATCTTGTTATATTGTGTGGGGAATTAGCCTCCTTATGCAATCTTAGTGGCCCTTAGTGACCCCCAAGTTGCAGATATTGTTTAAGGAAATATTATAGATGGCCAGTTAAGGAAGTGGCCAACTGCATAGCAGATCCTCTATGTCCTGATCTCTGTTGACAATAGAACCCTATGCTTACGCAATAGATGTTTATAAAAGCCATGGAGAACATCGAACAAGGAAAGAGGCCATTTGAGCCTAATCTGGTCTCTGGTCGAACAAGGAGGAATGGTTTTTCTATTTAAGTGGAGACTCCCAATGTGTCTGATCTATTGGACCAGAGCAATTTATACCCTTCATGCTAGTTCTTTGCTCTTCAACCCATTTCTTTGGCTTCTTTGGATTTTAGGGTCAATTAACTGGGTAAGTGGAGTAGTTTTCATGGGAACAGTTGAATCATCAAGACCTGTATGGTCTATATGAGCATTTGTTTGCTCCTTTGCTCCTCTCTATAGAAGGACAACGTTATGATCACCATGGCTTCTTGATCCATGGTATCTTAGTTTTGGGGTTTCCCATAACCATCAGCCTCGCAAGGGAGTTCAACCTATGGGGGTGGCTATTGTTATTAGGGGCCGGACCCAAACTCGACCAGACCTGAGTACATTGGACCCAAGTCCGAAAATATTGTGTGGGACCCAAACCCGGATCTGACCGGACCCAATTGGGCATGACCCAAAAATTGAAATATCTATGAATTTAACTATATTTAAATATATTTCATATATTCAGACCCAAAAAATATTATCAAAGCCAACTGCACCCAAACCCATGTCAAATAGTGTTTGGATCCAAGATTTGCACCTGACTAGAAAAATTATGGCGAAAAAATATGGTTTGGGTTTCTTTAGAATGTATATATATCAGGAGAGTAATGATCTTATGAGACCCACCAAGGATTTCAAATGATCACTATTAAATTTGGCACAGATCTCTAGAAAAATCAAGTTCCACATCTATGTAATAACTTTTTTAGAGATCTGTGTCAAATTTAGTGATGATCCTTTGGAGGTCCTACACACATAGGTGGGGGAGGGTTTCATAGGATCATTACTCATTTTCAGGGTTATTCTACATGGAGGCAAATAGATATGCTAAGTCTAGCCTAGGATTGGATAGGGCCCGAGCCCACATTATAATAATAATTTGAATCACATCCATGTGCATGAAATTAATAGATCAAATAACAATTGAACTAAGCCTCCTCTTGATTTTCATCAGCCCGAGTACTGTTTGACTTAGGTTGAAGGTTGGGTCTCAACTAGTGATTTAAAAAATGCTGGGTCGGCATGGACTTGTTCGGTTCGACCAGGGCATTGGTCACCTCCTTCTGGTCCTATGTATATATAAAAAAATGGGAGTTTAGAAGGGATCTGGCACTTCCGCACTGTAAAACGGCGGTTCTTTACAGTAAAATGGCTATTTGGACTGTCAATTCACTTATTCGGACCCTTTTTTTGCTGCTTCATTATTTTTTCAGATATTTTTCTGCACAATCGATTCACTGATCGGGACCGATTTTTGGGATGCCTGATCTGAGTCATCGATCCGTTTTTTAAATCACTAGTTCCAACAATACTTTGTTATCTCACATATTGTGTCCCTCAATTTTGAACCCGAGTTTCACTTGAAAAAATGGGTTTGAAACTTTAGTCTACTCGTTAAAAACAGAAAAGGTCAAAAAAAAGGAAAGGTTCCGATGTTGGATGTTGAACCATGAGGTAGTTGGAAAAAAAAAAAAAAAACACTAAAAACAGAAAGGCTTCAACGTAAAATGTACAATCGGGGTTCATTTTTTAAAGGATGAAGTTTCTATAAAGCCTAGGCTTTATAAAAACAGAATAACTTTCATCTCAAATCCTTGTCCCAAAAGCACTTTCAGTAACAGAAATATCTATAGTGGGTTCTAAATTTAATTTCCAACACCGACAATAAAATTTGAAACTAAAAAGATATATAGATCTTGAGGATCTATAAATATTTATTTTTGAGGCGAAAAGGACGATCTAAATAATTTATTACAACATATGCTATATTTAGAGCTTGAAATCCTATTTTTTCTTCTGGAATGATTGATATAAAGGCTTTCCAACACTCGAATTACAATTTGTGATGAGTTATGATGCGAGGCTTTACTTATTTTGATATAGGGCTCAGCCCTATCAAACTCTTGTCCTTTTTCAAATATCAATCTTGTGCAGGGAATTTGCTGTAAATTTATTTTTATTAAATAATTTATGTGGAAGTTCAAATAAGTCTTTCCCAAGTCATATCATATAGAAGGATTTTTGGTCCAAAATTTCTCAAGTAATGCTGACCGAATATGATAAAATATTATTACCAAGAAGGCTACATGTTTGGTGCTTCAGAGGACATAAATAGATACTCTTCTGACTCATTTTACCATCTATTTACAATGGATGGTGAGATCATACCTGAGTCTCTATCTGACGCACTCTTCACCATCCATTGGATACTGAGCAGACGAGTTAGGGGATGCAGTTCAATAATTACGTCCTCTGAGAAACAAAAACCAAAACTAACGTACTTGAATTTTTCCTTAGAGCATGTAGTAAAAAATTTGTAGTGATTCAGAATGTTTTTCATATACCAAATCTATAAAAATTAGACTCCTTTCAAAGTTCATTTTAGAGATGGATTTTGGGATTAAAATTTTACAGGTCAATAATCTTTTCTCGACCATCAATTGACTAACTCGCCTCGGTTACACTGCATTAGCATTTTAGTTCTTATTCTGTGCTATACCGTTCATTTGAATTCTTCACAGGTCACTTCACTATTCCTTCATATCCTTAACAAATTGTCATATTTGTGCTGTAAATCATGGAAATCAAGAAATGCTTCAAGAGTGACTTATCCAAAGTGACTTAAAATATGTTTTAGATCCCAAATCCATCTCTAAGATAGACTATTAGAAGGGTATCACACTTGAACAAGACCGCTTCCAAACTTCTCATATTTCAAATTGGAGAATTGTTGCCTTTGTAGTGCAGTGTTATTTGACCATGCCAGATTAGCTCATTTATTTTTCTATTTAGTTTTAGCATGTTAATGATTAATTATAAAACCTTTGGCATCTTGTGGCCCTTTCCAGCTAATTTATCTGCTAATTTTTTATGTGTATGAGAGCATTTACACCCATTTTTTTATGAAACAAAATTTATATAAGGGTGAGGCTCCAAACAATCAAATTAAGGTGCAGCTCAAAAATTCACTTGAAGAGGTTGTTTCGAGGTTCAAAAGTCCTCAAATTGATTATCTCAACCTCAAGATGTATAGACACGGGAAAAAATAGATTTCAAGTCTTAGAAATAGGGCAATTTGTAATGTATTTTTTGGACCGTCAATTTTCAACATTTTCAAATGTTCATAGATCTACTCAATCCACACTATTTTTTAAGCTTTAAGTTTTATAATTAGAGATAAAAATAAATTTTCAGGCCATCACAAAGATTTTCAGTACTAAAACAACATGTTGTAAAAACCAGGCTTCCTTTACGCTTAAAATCTAGAAATGACATTTATCAAAATATATAAAAAAAAATCAAGCATGCTATAATTTTTTTTTTTTTTTGACAAATGTTAAAATTTATTATTGAAACATGGATTACCTAAATGGGATTACAACATCAGAAATAGAAGAAAAAGAAGATAAAATGACACCCCCTTTCGCCAAGTAATCTACCACCGAATTTGCTTCCCTTTAGACATGCCGAAAGGATATCGACAAACTAGCTCCTAAGTCAATAATCTCCGACAGATAGATTTCAACTCCCATGGGACCTTTTGTTCTTTGTTACACCATCTAATAGCATTCAAAGAATCCCCTTCAATTACGCAAATGTCACCCACATGTTTATTGCGAAAAATCCGCAATCCATGTAGTATTGAAGACATTTCAGCTTTATTTGCAGTAGCAATACCAATAGGTCTTGCGAAAGTAAAAACAATCCTACCACTCTAATCATGAACTACCCCACCCACTCCTGTCAGACCTGAATTACCCAGAGAGCTACCATCAAAATTAAGCTTTAGTACTCCTTGAAATAGCATTGTCCACATACTCCTAAGTCGAGTTCTGGCTATACCCAAAGCCAATATATTTTGAATCATCACATCTACCTCAAAAGCACCCCACCCCTCCTTAGAGACATACAACCAACACCAAACCTGATGCTTAATTTTATTAAGTAACCGTTCAAAAGTAAGATTTTCACTTTCAAAAGTTCTACGGTTCCACTCCTTTCAAATCTCCCACATTATCACTCCTCTAATAATCTTCCAAAAAACAGTACGTGTCTTTGGCAGATCCTTTAGAAAAAGCTGCGTGATAATCCCCAACACCGATTGAGGCAAGGGTAGGCTAATTCCCAACAGAGAGAAAAGCCATCCCCAAATCCTATTTGCAAAATGGCAATGCAGGAATAGATGGTCCCCAATTTCAGCATCTACTTTTCACATTAAGCTCATATTTAGTAGGACTTTGCCTCGTTTAATTAGGTTATCGACTGTGAGTATCTTATTTTGAGCAGCTAGCCAAATAAAGATCTGCACCTTGTAGGGAATAGGCCACTTCCAAATCTGCGACACTTGAGGCATAGGCCGTCTCTACCGATCATGGAAGAGAAGCCTATGGTAAGATTTAACTGAAAAGACCCCATCATTTTCGATCTCCCATATAATCTCATCTTCGGAATTAATAGGGATTGTTCAAAATTTCATGCAGCGAGTTGAGTTTTTCAATCTACAAATCACTCAGCCTATTATAAGGAAAGTTTGTATTCGAAGTCACAAAGCTCCCTACACCTTCAAAAACTTCAGAGACCTTACCATTCCCTAACCACATCCCATCCCTATCAAGATCATATTTGGCAGCAAGACTTTGTACCATGAATGGTCTTTCAAGTTGAAGCAACGCCACCAACGCTTACATAGAAAAGCATGATTGAATAATTTAATTCTCTTTAGCCCCAAGCCGCCTTTACTTTTAGGAGTACAAACTTTATCACATCTCAAAAGATGATACTTTCTTTCTTCACCAAACATACCCCAAAGAAAGTTCCTTCAATAGTTTTTACAACTGAAAGAGGTATTTGTAGGACAAACATCTGATAAACAGGTAAGTTGGCCAAACAAGACTGTAACAAAGTGGCCCTCCCCACCAAAGATAGGTATTTCGGTTTCCAAAGATCCAGCTTAAATTAAATCCTTTGAAGAACCTTGCCCCCAAATAGAGACAACGAACCTTCTATCCGAAATAGGCATACTAATAGGGAAATGATCAACTCTACACCCCACAACCTCCGCTAACTCTTGTACAAACGATCGCTACAATTAATACCAATCAAATAAATCTTATTGATATTAATCTTCACCCCAAATGAATCTGGGATAATTTTGCCCCACAAAATATAATAATATCATCAGCATATTGAAGATGAGTAATGGAAGGAATCATATTAGCAATTCAGAAGCCTTCGAAATTAGCTCTATCTTCAATATTTCTAATCATTAGGTTAACGCATTCATCATAAATGGTGAATAAAAAATGTGACAAAGGACTCTGAAGAAGCTTGTGGGACTACCTCTGAACATCACTGAGAAATACGCTAAAAACAGGCATCCAAATATCCAGTTTCTCTACTTCTTCACAAAATGTGTTATTCTCAAGACTTCAAGAAGTACCCCCAATTTCACTCTATCATGTGCCTTTTCCATATCCAACTTAATCAACACTCCTTGTGTATTACTCGTCACCTTAAAGTGACTACACTCTTGTGCCACCAGCACACTATTTGTGATAAGACGATCTTGAATATAAGCAGCTTGAGGGCCCGAGATAATAATGGGCAAAACATATTAGAGTCTATCAGTCAAGATTTTAGCCACAATCTTATATCGACTAGTTAGAAGGCTAATGGGTCGAATGTCTGAAAGATTTGTAATAGCTGACTTTATTGGAATTAGCACAATAAAAGTGGAGTTTATCCCTTTGAAAATCTCTCCACTAACCAAAAATCTCCCCCTTCACCATATCTAATAGCTCCCCTTTAGTTAAATCCCAAAACTTTTGGAAGAAAACCAAAGGAAAGCGGCACAGTAGCCTTATCACATGCTAAAACAAAGACAACCAATTTAAGCTCTTTCAAAGATACATCTACCTCCAACTTACCACTTAGCTCCTAAGAAAGGCATTTGAAGCGAACCCGATTCAACCTAAGGGTGAATCTGGCATCCATCGTAAAAGCCTTTTTAAGTGCTCAACTATAGCATTTGCCAAAGCCTCATTTTCATCTGAATCCACCCCATGGATGATAGAGCCAGAAATATCATTTTGTCATTTTAGAGCACTTGCAATGGCGTGAAAATATTTAGTATTCTGATCCCCTTCTTTTAGCCATTTTAATCTCGATCTCTGCTTCTAATAAATCTCCTCCAATCTGTGCATCTCCTGAAGAGATTTAAGTTTGACCTACCTCTGAATCACAATGTCCTCAGTTAAAGCCCCCTCTTGCTGGATATTTAGATCCAAGATTTCTAACTCTAAAAGAGTTTCTTCAATCTTGGATTTCACTAAATATCTATTCTCTTTCTTCTAAGTAATTAGCTTGGGCTTAATATTAACCAATTTCTGATGCAGTTGGAAATCAACTGAACCATAAGAAATGGTACTTTCCCATGAAGACCGAATCAATTACATCACCTCTTATATCTCCAGCTAGCCTATTTCTATCCTAAATGGTCTTGGGCCAGCCGAAATCACTTAAGAAGAGAGCATGATTGGGGTGTGATCTGAAAAAAACCTAGGTAAAGCTCTGACCCAAGCAAAAGGGACACGCTATATTTTACCAATTTGTAATTATTCCATATTATGATCATGTGTATTTCGATAGATATTTTGAAATTAAATCAAATAATATGGGATTCCTCCTAACTATTTGGGTAAATTTCGGTATCTGGAAACTAAAAGGGAAATGATGTACTCCAGTACTCTGCAGTATCATAATGTACACGTGCTCTTCATGAAAATGATCATGTTAAGGAATTCGTTTGATACGGGAACTCTAGAATCATTTTCATTTTTGTTCATTTCTTGAAGCAACTCAGAAAGAAAATCGATCTTGAGCTTTAATTTTGATTGGCGATCCAATCTAAGGTTTTAAGATTTCAAGTCTCGAAAAACAATTTTCTCTGAGATGATTCAAATGATTTTAGAATGGCAACAGGGACTCAGACCCCGACTGGACTCGGACCAGATCAGACTAAAAATACATATAGTTTAAAAATTATTTTAAAATAGTGTAGTGACGTGACATTGTGACGTGACAGTTGGATAAAGGAAAGTATATAAGATTTATGTTGTAGGGGAAGCATAGAAAGCTTACCCTACACTTATTGCATACACACATACACATACACACATATATGCATACAATCATTTGAGTTTTATTCCAACTATTTGGGATCAATTGCACGAATCATGTTTCGCCGTTCTATAGTAATGGATCAAGATTCATAATAATGATTTGGCAAAAGTTTACTGGTGCCTATCAACCTAACATAACTCTCCTCTATTCTCATCCAAGCTTGGGACCAACAATGGCAGTCTCATAGGAAATTAGATTTGTTTTGTTTCCATCTAGGGCCACTATTCTCAAATCATCAAATCACATAGTGAAGTGTTATTTCTTTTATACACAAGGGTTTACCGGTGGTGTGGTGTGAGGGTACAATCTAATAGGTCCTATTTCATTGACCAAGTGCTACATATGGATGGCAAGCTTGTAATCAGTACTCGAACTGAAGGTTTTAGTATACCTAATGGAGACACCAAATTTTAAAAAAAATTGCTAAGATGGTGGTGGATTAAGGAGATGGTAGAGCAGTAGCTGGTTTGGCTTTTCACATGGAAAGATTGCCTGTAGAAGCCAGTTGGAGCCGCATTTAACGTCAACCGTCCAATATTTCCTGCTCATCTCAACCGTCTGGCGTTTATGGCTAGGTACGCGAGCCGGCGTACTGGATGATTTTCCTATACATACCCTATATATAAATCCAAGTCCTCCTTGATTTCTTTAGGTCTATCATAAACTTCGAAAAAATTTCTTTTGCAGTTTGAGCTTGGTCAATGGAATAAATCTAGCCACCTAATTTCACATATAATGATAAAGATCAATTGTGACCACCTTGTACCAAAGACGAAATACTTAAAATGAGAAATTCGAAAAGTCGCTCTTCAAAAAACCTACTCCCCTTATGGTATGCTTCTCTCTTTCCTTTTAATTGTGACCCAAAGGAAGCCTCTCTCTCTCTCTAAATCCCACTTAAAGAACGAATATTTCTCTCTCTAAAAACCCCACTTAAAAAAGGAAAATTCAAAAGGGAAGTTGCTCTTTAAAAAACCTACCATCTCTCAAGGAAACCTCTCTCTCTCTTTTTCTCTCACTAAAAAAAGAGTTGCAATAGGAGTTTTTTCTTTTCTTCCTCAGGGTGGTTGGCAGTGGTGGTGGGGGAAGAGGCCAATTTTTGCCTCCCATATTCATGTACGATTTTGGATTTTGATTGGACTTCGCACTAAGTGGGAATTGGCCAATTAGTCTTTTAAAAAAGTTTATATAAGGGGGAGGCTTTGAACAATTAAATTAAAGCGCACCTCAAAAATTAATTAGAACTTGTCAATAAAATAAGAAAAAATTTCATTAGAAGAGGTGTTTCAATACCCAAAAATCCTCAAATTGATCAGCCGAATGGACATGAAAACAATGGATTTCAAATTTTGGAAATAGTATCTTATAATGCATTTTTGGACCATCAAGTTTCAAGATTTTCAATTGTTTATAGATCTACTCGTAGTTTTGAAGCTTCAAATTTTATAATTAAATATAAAAAAAAAATTTCAGGCTGCCGTAAAGATTTTTAGTATTGAAACAACATCTTTCGACACTATTTGAAGGTATGTTTTAGTTTTGATTGTTTAGGGGTCAGTCTTCTACAAACCACACCATTTAAGTCTTTCATTTTTTTTATTTTTTTTTATTTTAAACTCTAATTATCTTAGTTTCCACGTCTCAAGATAAATTTGCACACTTTCCTTTACGTTTTTGCCACGCTATTTATATATAGAAATCAATGACAAGGCCCTTTTACCTAACAACAAAATGTTCTTTACTGTAACCCATACATTTGACGAGGTTGTGAGAATTGATTAGTGGAGAACCAATGAAGAGAGAGAGAGGGGTGGGGGGGAAGGTGGGCAATGTCTTCATGCATAAGGCACATGATTTGATTTGAGTTTTACTCTCCTCCACAAACATAGAGAGAGATGGTTTTTTTTTTTTTTAATAAGGTCAATAGGGTACTGTAATAGCATCATATTATAAATTTTGAATCAAACGTGAGAAATATACGAGGGCAAAGAGCTTCCATGTTTGCCAAAGAGCTGCATCATTAGCCTCTCAGTAGATATAGGAAAATGAGACACGAATACCAGAAGTAGCACAGATATCATACATTTTGGGCCAAAAAACATGAAGAAAGCACAACACCTTTTGGTCCTGCATAAGAGAGAGATAACTTTTTGCATGAAAGGATGATGGCACTTCATGCATAACGCAGAAAAAAGAGAGATGTATTATTTAACATTTCAAAAAGAGCGAGAGATAGAGAGAGAGAGAGATGGATTATGTCTTTGTGCATAAGGCCCATGATTTAGGTCTTAATCTCCTCCACATATAGAGAGAGATATATGGAGGGCATGTAAGTCCGAGAGAGAGAGAAATGCCTTAGACACTAGAGAGAGAACTTATGTTAGTATTTTGAAGTTTTTTTTTTTTTTTTTGGGTAATTCAGTAGGAAAACAGGCCTTTACTCGTTTGTGTGATACCCAGTGAGTATGGAGTCAGAGACTTCATCATAAGGCTCGTTGGTACTGCTGTCGAGGCCTCAACCCATTATTGAACAGGTTTTTTACGTTAGATAAGAATGGAAGCCTAGACCTTAGCTGGGGTACAAGTGGTGCTACCATCACGATCCCAACCAAATTCTCAAAAGTGGCAAGTCAATGGGGTTTGGGCCCGACCTTTTGGCGAGAATGAAGTCAGGGACCTCATCATGGGGCTCGGCAATACTACCGCCAAGGCTCAGTCCATTCTCAAAAAAATATTTGTTTGTATTTCAAAATAACATTATGCTTTATATAGTTTTCTTAAATTTTAAATTTGTAAAAAACAAGGTGTGGGTTTTTAATCCCATATTGTATAGTTGAGACTCGAGAGTGGATTGAGTGATATTTAATTATGGGAAAACTCATGAGTTATCTTCTTAGAACAAAGGTGATAGTGATGGTGCATGCGTAGAGCACGTGTTATGCGCACCCACACACATGTATGTGCACGCGTATGGGCAAGGATGCTTGATGGCAGATTTTACAATTTACATCATCGTCCCTCGCCCGAGCATGTGTGCTAATTGGGCCGAGGCTTAATATCTTTTTTGCGAGCGTAGCGCATATAGGACCACCGGTCACTAGCCATGGAAGACATTGAGGCTTGTTGTAGTTGTCGGCACCATACTAGATCAGGTGCATAGAGCTTTGAAGTATCAAAAAAGACCTTATGTTTTATTGTATCCCGACAATGAATTTCGCTTCTTATACATGCCATTTATAATATTGAGGAAGGCAAATATTGTCTTGAAAAAGGACTCCAATGGCCGAAAATAAAAAGGAATTTCTCTCAATTATTGCATAATTTATTTTTTATTTTTACCCTTGTTTCACCCAACCCATCGTATCTTCATGCATAAGGCACATGATTTAGCTCCTTTCCTCCAAACACAAAAGAGAGAGATTACTCCATCATTCGTAAAGCACATGATTTTAGTTCTTACTTCATCCCATATAGAGAGGAGAGAGATATTTCATATTCTTTCTCTCTCTCCATAAAAAAAAATTCCCATCCAGTGGGTGTTAGGAAATTATTTTGACGTACAAGCATCAATCAACAAATAAATACTCACCTAGTGTTCCCCCCACTTGTGCTTCAACTATTAAAATACCAGCATCCAATCCACATTTCATGATAAAAGTGTCACTAATATGTAACTTTCTCTCACTAAACATGCTACTAAAATAACTCAATTATTAAAACTCTACACCATAATGCAACTTCCTCTCTCTAAACACCCACTAAACTAACTTAATTATTAGTAGGAAAATGGTTTCATAGGGCTGCAGCTCTATCAAAATAACTAAAACCTCGTTTCATAGCTCATTGAAAATTGTAATTTATGTATTGAAAAACCTTTAAATGGCTGTAAAAAAAAATTAAGATTTTAAGTTCTAAAAATAATATATACTATAACAAATTATCTAAACCGTTTATTTTTTTAAAAAAATAAATATTCAAATATCTACAAATCTGTAATATTTTTTGAGTTTCAAATTTTATTATAAAAATTTATTTTAGAGCCGTCATAAATATTTTTGTCGCCAAATGTGCTCTCTTGATAAAGATTTAAGATTTGATGTAAGACTTTATTTTGTTTTTACGAAACCTAGGCTTTCTAGAAAGTTCTTCCTTACAAAATATTCTAAGCCACAATGCAACTCTCTCTCTCCTCTCTCCTCTCTCAACTTTCTCTCTCTCTCAAACACCAACTCAATTATTATTTTCCTATAAATAAGACAACTTTCTCCCTCTAAAACGCGGATGTCTCCTTTTTGCTCCTTGCTTCTATTTTTTTTTGTAGACTTTGCCTTATTTTATTAATTTATTCACTATCACAAACATTACAAATATTTTATCCTCGAGATGCCTCTGTACGACGGATAACAAAAGATAAGGTTCTAAATAAATATTATAATATATGAAGAGATAAGGTGGAGAGAGAAAGTGGAAGTCTAGAGAGAGAAAGCTTGAAGTCATCTTATCGATGCCCCACAAAAGGGGATTGGCTGCTCAAACATTGACCACATTTTCCTTTCCCCATATATTAAAAATTATATTTCTCCCAGATATTACCTAAATACTAAGTCCAACTAAAATTATGGAAATTATCAAGTTTGAACTTTTCAACCTTTTTATGGTGTTTCCCCCTTTTTCCATTTGGAAAATAGGGAACAACTATAAAAGTTGGTTTTCAAGGTTAACCAAAAATTGACCCTGTGTGATTAATTTTCACGAAATTGTTTGTTTTGCGAATTTTGATAGTTTTTAAGGAAATTATAAAATGCGCTCTCCTTCATTCTCTGGTTCTTGTGGTTCTTGTAGTTACTATTATCATCATCACTTGAACTTTATTTGAACAATTTAAATCGGTACATAAATCTTGTTCTGTCATGTTATTCTATCATAATAGGATTTATGGCAAATAAATGGTAAAAATTTGTCACTAGCTGTCAATCTATCTATCTATAAACATCACCACTTGAGCTTTTATCTGAACTATTTAAAGTCGATTGTGTGAATCTTGTTCTTTCATTCCACTCCATTGGATTAAAACTTATAATATAGATATAAAAAACAAATTACGTTAGCTTACAACTGACAACCTAACACAACCTCCTCCTTTTTTCATCAGGGCTTGAGACTGACAATAGCAGAGTTAGTCCCTCTAAGGATTAGTGCTTTAACACATGGAATCCAGTTTGGATCGCCTGCCCAATACAAAAAGGTTGAACTAGTGAAAAATCAGTTAAAAAACAATAATAAAATAGTGTGGGAGGATTCAGACATAGAGAACTCAGATTCGCCCACCCATCGGACCTGGTCAAGATCAGCAATTTACAATTCGTCGCCGAGTTCATGATCCCAGTCCACCGAGTTTTCATATTTAGAATTTAGGAACTCTAACTCAGGACTAGAAAAAGCCCAAGTTTAAAACGTATCAGTGATTGAATAGTAAGGTAACCACGTTTTTTCTTATAAAAATTATATGCATAAACAAAATATTTTTTTTTTGAAACGATAAACTCCACGTAGTAATTTTTGAGTTACATATGTTAAAAATGTTCATTTGGGTAAAAATAATTCAACAAAAAATAAACCCAATTGTGCGATCTCATATTTATCCTCATCTGATGAGATAGGTTCTATTTAAAAAAAATGTGGTTACTGTAAGGTTGCAACCTTAAACAATCTAATTAAGGTGCACCTCCAAAGTTTATCATAATATATAATTTTGGTGTAAAACATTATTAAGATTATTTGAAAATCTATTTTTATGTCTAATTATAAAATTTTAAGCTCCAAAAATAGCTAAAATCAAATAGATATATAAACATATGAAAATCTTGAAAATGGACGGTCTAAATAATGCGTTGTAAGATGCATTATTTCCAGGACTCCAAATCTTTTTTTTTGTAATATTCATGGATCTCTATGTCGAAATGATCAAGTAGACGGTTTTTGAACGTTAAAACAACCTTCTCCGAGAGAATTTTGAGGTGCATCCGTATTTCTACGTTTTAAAATTGCAACCTTATATAAACTTTTTTCAAAAAAAAAAATGACCCAAAAAATTAGAAAGAAGAAAAGGGTTGAACTGTCTTAAGGCACAAGTTACATAGCGATTGGTGACAAGTGATATCTTCATGTCTCTAGGATTTTGGAATCTTTTGAGTTCAATGATATTTCGGTTTTCCCCTTGGTTTTTATTTAGGGCAAACTGTAATGCTTTTTATAAATTTAATTTTGCATTATGATAGAGTAGAATTCAGTCTAATAGGCTTCACATTAATGTGAAATTATAAATGGAGGTGTTACTATCAAGGGAAAAGTTTATATAAGGCATCAACTTTATATAAAGAAGTGAGGTGCATTTTGAAAATCCATCGGAAAGTATCATCCTATGTTGGAAAACTCTTCAATCGATAATCTCGATCTCAAGATGTATAAAAATGATACAAGAAAAAAAAAATTTCAGTCGTAAAAATAGTGCAGCACATAACACATCATCTAGACTGTTCATTTTCAATATTTGAAATCCTTATAGATTTGCTTGAGCCATATCATTTTTGGAATTTCATATTTCTTAACTTGGGATAGAAATATATTTTCAAACCACCGTAAGAATTTCTAGCTTCAGAACTATATCTTCCAGCAGGGTTTAGAATTGTTTAAGATAACAGACCTTGTACAAATTGCCACTCCGCTATTAAGGTTTGTATGCCTCACAAGGTTATTTATTTTAGCATATGAATGTGAAAATCATGTTCATATGAAATCTGACAACTTGAAGTGTATCACACCAATCTTTTTTTTAGATTTTAGTATGGTCAATAACATACCCAAAATTACTCAATTTGCTCAATTGTACATCCGATAACCGGGCCTAATTGTGAATTCTTTGTACAAAAACAAATAATCTTATTATCTTGCTCAATGAAGGTGGGTCATTACACTCTTATTGTAAGACCATGTCTTTCCAACTTTTATGTCACGAGGGATAGTTAAAACTTATTAAAATATATAGAAAGATACTATTTACTTTTGATATAAAGGAGCTTACCATCATTATTGATCTTAAGATTTGAAAATGGGTGGTTAAAGATATATCATTGTTTGAGCACAAAGTCTACAATAAAATTTCTCAAATGTCATAATACATTTTCATCTATTGGATTTCATATCTATACAATTCCAGAACTTATCTAAATAGATAGAATAAAACCATAAGATTGTTTAGATTTAAATAGTAAGAGTGCTCATGAGTGCTTAAATTCAAAAATTCAAAATAGACTTTATTGTTAAGTAATCTTAGTGAGACCATATATTTAGATCCAAGTCATGTTCAGTTATTGGATAGCGAATATTTTGATGAGTATTTTCGAATTAAAAAGAAAAACATAACCAAAGAATGAAGAGCAAGCTTTGTATATTTTCCATATTATATAAAACTTATATACTTCTCCCTATTCAACTGTTCATTTTGAATGGATGACTGAGATGGCTCCAATCACAATGTCTCGCCTCTGTGCTATTTTACTTTTAATAATATTTCTATAAAATAATTTGATGCCAAATTTTGGACGTACACTCCTCTATTAAACTAGTGAATAAATTTTAGAGGGAGGAACTCTTTGATAAAATAATTGTGCCCCACACCATTCTTGTGGTATATATAAAAGTAATACAATAGTGTAATATACATTTTTCTATCTTGTTACATGCAACATCTACTTTTCCTATCTTGTTACATTCTCATCTCAAAACAAAATAGTAAGTCACTTTCCTATCTTGTTTGAATTTTGTTTGTATTACTCCCCCTCAAATTCGGATGAGGAGGCATTTGAAGCCCGAGTTTGAAGTAAAGATCTCGAAAACATCTTGTGGCAAAGGCTTGGTGAAGATATCTGCTACTTTTTGTGAGAAGAAACAAATCGAGTGATAAATAATCCAAGAGCAACCTTTTCACGCACAAAATGATAGTCTAACTCAATGTGTTTTGTCCGGATATGAAAAACAGGATTAACTCTCATGTAGAGAGCACTACTATTGTCATAAAAAAGTGTTGGTGGCTGAGAAAGAGGCACCCCAATATCCCGACAAATAAAAGAATACCATGTCAATTATGCAACCGTGGATGCCATAGACCAGTATTCTGCTTTAGCACTTGAACGAGTCATAATGGATAGTTTATTAGCACTCCAAGATATGTAGTTGGAAGCAAAATAGGTGCAGAAACCAATGGTTGAACGGTCCCAGCCAAGCTTACATCAGGCATATAACTCAAGGGAACTATCAGATAAGATTCTTATACCACAAAACTGTGTACCACTGAGGCAACTAATAATCCACTTCACTGCCTATAAATGTGTAATTGTAGGGATATGCATAAATTGACATATTGTATTAATATTATGGGAAAGGTCAAGTCGTGTTATGGTAAAGTATTGGAGTGCACCAACAATGCTCTGATAAAGAGATGGATCAGAAAATAGATTAGAATTCTCATGAATATTATTCTTCATTGCCACTTGTGTGGAAATTGGTTTAGCACAGAACATTTGAGCACGATGTAGAAGATCTCGAGCATATTAGCTTTGCGATAGAAAAATTCCACCTGAAAAATAAGATACCTCTACGCTAATGAAGAGGTCCAAGATCTTTTATTACAAATTCCCTTCTAAGTTGTGAAATAAATCATTTTAGAAGATCTGAATTATTACTAGTAATAATAATATCATCAACATAAAGGAGAAGGATAATAATGCCTTGAGTAATGCGAGAAACAAATAAAGATGAATCAACTATGCTGCAATAAAACCCCAATGATAATAAATAGGCACTACATCAATTAAACCACAGTCGTGGTGCTTGTTTGAGATTATATAAAGCTCTTTTTAATTTTCAAATATGATTAGGATATTTTAAGCTTATAAAACTAGGAGGTTGTTCCATAAATTCAGGTTCTTTAAAAAAGCCATGCAGGAAAGCATTTTTCCAATCAAGTTGTTTGATATGGTGAGCACAATGCGAATACTAGTAGGCTTAATAACATGACTGAATTTTTCAGAGAAATCAATTTCAACAACCTGAATATATCATTTAGCAACTAGTCTGACTTTAAGTCTCTCTAGACTACCATCAGACTTTAATTTAGTCTTATACACCAAATGACAACCAATAATATTAATACCTGGAAGACACGGAAGTAACGCCCAAGTTGAGTTAACATGTAAGGCTTCAATTTTCTCTTTTATGCACGATGCCAACCCGGATGGCCCAAAGGCAAACATAATGGATTTAGCTTCAGAAGGGATTGCTTCAAAAGTAATAGCATTCGATACAGGCTTGCCAATAGCAACCAAATCATCACAAATACTCTTGAATCTAAATAGATATTCTAATAGAGTCGAATTCCGTTTCTTGCAGAGTTAGAGTAGCTGGGTAAGTTGGAACTTCCTAACTTGAGAATAACTTGCATATGCATTCTTCATAACTTTCTATACTTCTGCAGAAGTCTTAAGGCCAACCACAAGACTGAGATACTCTTCTGACAGTGTCCCTGTGATCTAGGCATTAAGAAGTGGATCGTACTTTAGCCATAATTTGTAGTTTGGGTCAGGAGAAGAAATCTTTTGACTTGGTGTAGGGCAATCATCATTAATAAATCCAAAAACTTCTTGACTCTCAATCAGTGATAGTATTTGGGTTTCCCATTGTTCTATGTCAATTTAAAAGAAACAAAATTTCCAATATTTAAGGTGGAGGGATAGAGATATTAGTTTGGTGTGGATGAAGCATCCATTAGAATAAAGAAGTATTTTAAAGATAGATAGATCAACTGAGAAAGGTAAGCGAGAGTTTTAAGAGCTTTTCGATGTGTAAGAGAAGGCTTTATATGATGTGGATGATATGAATGGTTTTGATGATATGGATGAGTTTTTTATTTGGGACATGAAGACAAAATAATGATAGAGTTTATGATTAGTAATGGTAAATAAGCTCAATTTGGAATGGTGCAAAACGATTGATGCAAGCTGGATGCAATGGTATGCAAAACGATGGATTCAAAGTATGCAAAGGTATGCCAAACGATGGAATAAAAGGTATGCAAAAGGCAAGATGGATGCAAAGAACTATGCTAAGAAGCATGATGCAAAACGACGGATTCAAATAAGTATACAAAACGATGGATTCCAAGTTATGCAAAACGATGGATGCAAATAAGTATGCAAGAAGGAAATCCGGTCATATAGAGAAAGAAAAAAAGAAAAAAAAAAAAAAAATTGTACGAAATTTCTATGAAGAACTTTCCAAAACGAAACATATAAAGAAAAGAGAGTGGGAGACTTATTTTGGATTGACAAACAACTTTTTTTGGATTGACAAACAACTTTTATAATATGAAAATTTGAGATTGGAATCCATGTTTTGCTCTGATACTATGAAGAAATTTTAGAGAGAAAGAGGTGAACTCTTTGAAAAAATAATTGTGCCCCGACCATTCTTGTGGTGGTTATATCATTGTATATATAAAGGTAATATTATAGTGTAATATACACTTTCATATCTTGTTACATGTAATATCCACTTTTCTATCCTGTTACATTCTTACCTCAAAAAGAAACAGTAAGTCATTTTCCTATCTTGTTTGAATTTTATTTCTATTAATACCAGTAAAAAATATTCTCATTAAAACAAAATGAACAAAATGGCCTAAAAGTTAAAGGTATTTTGATCTTTTATTTATCAAAAATATTGTTTAAGTATTTTTTAGGTGCACCCTTATTGACATGATGGTATATACTAAATTTTATATTCATATAATTTGTATAAAAAATTAAAAATCAAATACTATGAAGTTTCAAACCTAGATCAAACAATCAGTGGCTCACTTGATCAAAATTGGACGGTTGGATGGTCCTAAGAGTAAAATAGTTGAACTCCTGTCTATACATCTATCTATTTTTTCTCTTTTTTTTTTGAATAAATTTAGAAAGGAAAATTATACCGCCCCTATTTCTATGATAAAATAAGAGAAAAATTCAAAAGACAGTCTATTTTGATGAATATAAATTTAGAATGAAAAATTATTGTGACCTCCTTATACGAAAGGTAAATGGTCTCTTTGTAGACAGTCCCTTATAAAAGTTGGACAAATACGTATTATTTTTTTTTCAAGATGCATGAGGAATATGAGAGAAATAAAAAGACAGAAAAAATTCATATAAAGTCGAGGTTCTAAACAATCAAAATAATAGGGTGCACCTCAAAATTTTCATTAGAAGAGGTCAAATATCTTCAAATTGATCCACCTTGGACACGAGAAAAAAATAGATTTCATGTTTTGAAAATAGTGTATTATTTTCGGAACGTCAATTTTTAAGATTTTCGAGTTTTGATATATATGTTCAATTTTTTTTTTTTAAAGTTTGAAATTTTATAATTAAATATAAAATATATTTTAATGCTCTCCCAAAGATTTTCCGTATTAAAACTTCATTTTTCGATAGTACGTTTTATTTTAATCGTTTAGAGCCTGGACTCTATACAAACTGGCACCCAAAGGTAAAACAACCCCTGGTTAAAGTTGTCCAAAGGCCGTACTCGTTTATTTTTCAAGATCGGTGAGGAATAAGTAAGAAATAAACAATTTTAAAAATTAAGTGCAGGAAAGAAAGAAAGAAAAAAATGAGAGAAAGGATAAGTATTGAGGATATCGCTGTTGTGGCCACGTAAGGAGGAGTTACGGGAACGTGTCACATGGTGTCTTCTCGAATGGCGGACATGGCGCCCGCGATGATGAGAGAGGAAAACATCACTTTCTCTCTCTAAAAACCCACTCACCTCTCTTTCTCTCTCTAAAACTCTTATTCTCTATTCCTCTCCATCTTAAAATTGTATGGACCTCCCCTGCACCTTCTCGCGGCAGTGGATAGGAATGACTGAAGATCCGCCTCTCTCTGGATAAGTTATTTAACTGTCACCTGTTTGATCGGTTCTCTCCCTTAATGAACTTTCTCTCTCTATTTATATAAACCCTTTCTCTCTCTAAATTTATCTTATTTCCTTTTATGTTGAAGATATCTGTCATCTTTCTCTCTCCTCTACCAATCTTTTCTCTCTCTTTGTGAAGTCTCTCTCCCTTCGCTCTCTTTCGTCACAGTGACCCGGGTCTCTCTTGATTTCCTGGATTTTGTCTCGCTTAATTCGCTGGATTTTGTTTCTCTGCCTTCATTTTGCTTGATTTTTATCGCTTTATATCATCTTGCGTTCTCTGGATCATTCCGCATTAACTCATGCTTAATTTTCTCTCTCAATTTATCAGCTTTTAATCTTGATGATCTTCTTTTCATTTAGACTTAAAGAGAGATTTATTTTTTTCTCGTCTCTCTGATAATTTCCTCTCTCTATATTATCTTTTATTTTGCATTTAGAGATATATTTTGTTTCCTCATTATTTTCTCTCTCTCTAGATCGATTTTGCATTCAAGGCGATAAATCTTCATCCTCAGATATTCTGTCTCTAGAAAATCTCCTTGTCTTGGTGTTTGGTCTTTGTGGATAAGACAGAGATTTGTGCATGAAATTCTCCTTCTTGGGATACACTGAATATTGCCCAGGTTTCTCTCTAAAACTCTGTTTTAAACTCCTCTCTTTATTTTAGAGTGAGAGTCGCGAATGTCTCTGGTTTTTGGTAGCAGAGAGGTGGTTGCAGGCCCCATGGTGGGATACCAAAGCGATGGATCTCAATACAGGTCAAAAAACCAGCAAAAACACAAGCAAAATGATGCAGTAGTGATCAGAGGCCTCTCTTGTATCTCTGCCTTTGTTAATGGTGAAGCAAAGCCCCAATTTTTGAAGGAGAAGGCCATGGAAAGCTTGGGACCGAAGAAAAATGACTTCCCGGACGGATCCCTGGTCCTCGATTCTGCAAAAACTAGGGTTTCTGAATCAGAGGCTCCATTAGAGGAGGTTCCGGAGGGGTTGCGGTTTGACTGTGCCAGGGTTTCACCTGCCACTTCAGAGAGCTCCTCCATTGGAGCTCCAGGTGAGGGCTCGTGCACTTCGATAGACGAAAGCGATGGTGAAGCCGAGGTTCAGAGCAAGTTCAAGGGGGCTCTTGGCTCCATGGATTCTCTAGAAGAATCTCTACCTATCAAGTATGTATCTTTGTCTTCATTGATTTTATTGATTATTTACATGATTTATTATTTCTTCTTCTTGTTCTCTGATCTTCTGATTGTTTCCGAGCTCCTTATGCTCCAGTAACTGACTATTTCCGGGAATTTTTTTTTTTTTTTTTTTTTCCTAGATCTTAATGAGTTTACCGTTTTTTCTTCTTTTATTTTCTATTTATTTTATAGTGGTATCTGAATGTAATCTCTTTTTTAAAAAAAGAAAGAAAGAAAAGTCTGAATATTTGCATGATTTTTTTTGCTTAGAACTTGGTGATTTTTCTTCTCCTTTGCTTTTTGTAATTTTATTCGAATATGCATGAGAATTGGGAATCCATGATATGCTAATTAACCATGATTTTTGTTTCTTTTTTTTTTTTTTTTTACTTTTTGATGTTATGGTTGTCGTAGAAAATAAATTTTGTGGAAATGGAGCTGGCATTTAGATGGAGTTGAGAAACAATTTTCAGGAACCATATTTAAAAAAGAAATGGTAAATGGTGAAAATATGGTAAAGTAAATATAAAAAATATGCAGAAAATTTTGATTGTAAATGATCAAATTTGGCATTTAGATGGTTTTCTTTCTTTCTCAGATAACAGTTTCATTACATGTCGTGTTCTTACCTTTAAAATCTTCTAGTTTTGGGAATTGGGACTTCTAATTTTAGGAATCAGGATTGGGCTTGAATGGTTATTAGTTGATATTAGCAATGTTATATCGCATATTCAATTCTACTAAACTACCCAAAAAAAAAAAGGATCGACGATGCACGACCCCAAAAAAAAAGAAAAAAAAAAAAAAATCAACGACACGTGGATTGGGAAGAGATAATAAGGGCTACATGGCTTTTGGAATGCTATAGGCTGGACAACCCAAATTGAAAGTCGCTAGTTCAGATCGCTAGTCCTGGGTTTTAGACAGACAGGAGAGAAATTATATAAGCCTATGGCTTTTACTCTAGCATAAGTAGCTTTGAAAAGCTGAAATTAGTTGGATCCCCAAATTTTTCTCACATGAAAATTTGATCTTGGCGATCAAAATAGAAAATGTAGTTCAAGTTCACACATAAAATTCGAAAGTGAGGATGTCATTTTTGGCGGCCGAGAACATGTGATCATTTTGGGCAAAACTTGAGACCAGATAGTCCAGCTCCATCCATTGGAGCTCAGCTCTTACTATAGCTATAAGCTCATTTGTTTGCGGCATACTAATTCCTATAATGATATCTGAGATTATGAATACAATTGATTGATGAAAGAGAGGGCAAAATTCTTTTGAGAAAGAACACGATGAATGAATTAGATTGATATAAAGAGAGGGAGAGGATTTCTTTTGTTGGGGAGTTGGCATTCTAGTTTTTTAACCCAATCTGCATTCCTTTCACAGGAGGGGACTATCAAATTATTTCTCCGGAAAATCAAAATCCTTTTCTACCTTTACAAGTTTATCAGAAGCTACAACTGCCAAGGATATTGCAAAGCCAGAGAACTCATTTAACAAGAGGAGGAGAACTCTTCTTGCTTGCAAAAATAACACAGTGCTGAGAAGAGCACTTTATATTGCTCCAAAAGATTTAAAATTAGAGGAGGCATCAGAAGAAGAAGAAGAAGAGGAAGAAAGAAGTGATGTTTGCCTTCCTCCTTTGCCTTCTCACCCTCAGACAAGAAAGCTGAGGAATTTCACATCACCAAGGTCTTTCTCTTTAACTGATTTGCAGGGAGCCTGAGCTCTTCAAAAAATATTGAAGGAATTTGGAATTTTGATGTATGTTTCTCTTACCACAAGTTTACTTTGATTTTTAATGGATGTTTCTCTCACTATAATTTTTCCTTTTTGTTGCTTTTTTTTTTTTTTTGGGTCCTATTTTAGATGCTAAATCCTAGAGAGATGTACACCGACCCATGTAGTGAGATGGAGATTACCCTAAAAAAGGCTACAAAAGATGTTTCTTTTTGTTGTATTTAGTGATTTAAAAAAGGGACCTGACCTAACATGAGGAAGTTAAAGCAAAGGGTTGGGTTATGGATAGTCCTGTTTTTGGTGCTTTTTAGAGGTTATTTAGAGAGAGAGAGAGAGAGAGAGAGAGAGATTTGGCTCTCTTTGATTGAGAGATTTTTGGCTTTTGAGAGAGATTTTGCTGTGTGTTTTTATTGGATATTTGATTTGATTGTTGCCATTTAGAAAAAATCTAATCTATTCAAAGAGAAGGAAGATGGGCTTGTAATTTTTTACAATGAGAGGTTTGATTGACAGAACTGGCTTGGATTCAATAATGGAGATAGAGGTGATTGTCTGCTCAATTTTTCTTTAAATAATCGGAAAGATTATTGTTTTGCCCGTGTAGGCAGATTAGATAAAAAATTAAAGGGTTTAGTTTGTATAAAGCCGTGGCCCTGAACAATCAAATTAAGGCACGCCTTCAAATGATATCGAAGGATGTTTCAATATTGAAAATCTCTGAGATCCAGTGAGAATAAATTTTCATCTCTAATTATAAATTTTAAAATTTTAAAAATAATGTAGGTCTACAAGATTTCAAGTCTCGAAATCTATATTTTCTTATTTCTATATATCTTGAGAAATTTTTATCTATATTTTCTTATTTCTATATATCTTGAAAATTTTTTAGGTGCGTCTCGATTGTTTTAGTGTCGCACCTACGTAAACTTTTTCCTAGTTTAAAGAGATGTGGAGGCACCAAAGGATGGTCTTACCGAAGCACAAAATCCTTGTAATGGTGACGGACCACGTGTCAGTGATGGTCTTGCCGTACCACCAACTCTTGTTCCTGTGGTTGCAAGGAGTTGAGAATGAGATATTACCTCGCGTTTAGTTTATGTTTTGGAAGAGACAAAAGAGGGCAAGAAGGATAAGGCGATCTTCAACTCTGTTTTTGTTACCTCATCTTTGGCAATTGATACAAGTGGTGGATTCCTATATTTTATTATTTTTTTAAAGATTTTGTCTGTTTTCTCTTTTGAAAATCAAAAGAGTGAATTCTCAAGCACAATAACATGAGGACACGGTTTCTATGAGTTAATGTGAGTTCTTGTTGAAATGAGTCTCCTCTTAACTATCTATTTTTTAGATTAATTTTTTGGCCCAATTTTTAAGGACATATATTCTTTAACATGGAGATTATGAATATAGAAAAAATGAATAAATTTTGAAAATTATAAATAATAATTTTATAAATAAAACATTTGGACCAACTATTTTTAGATGGACTGCCTATTTGCATCCATCTTTAAGATTGATGCTTAAAAACGTACATGCATCAGTCTATTAATGAAATAATTTTTCAAAACATATAATATAAGGTCATTCATATTTTGTACAAGATAGGTCATAATCATTTTTATTCATAAGATGTAAAATCTAATGGATCGAATCATCTTGCAACATTTAAGAAATTTTATTTTGGACATTGTGTCTAATTAATAATATATTTTTAACCATCCAATTTTATGAATCATAGTCAATAATAATTGTGATCTTTCTATATTAAAAAAAAAAATGATCTCATTGTGTATACTTTCGTAACGTTATGTTATAGTTATTAAAAAGTGTCACATTCTAGTCTTATTTCTGACATATTTAAAAGGAAAAGAAAAAACTATACAATAAGACAGTTTATTGATTGTACAAAAGAGTTGTCGATCGTATTCGATCATTAGATGCAAAATTGAGCGGTTGGGGGGTGTATAAGCTTTTGACTATGCTCAGAGCTAGAGAAAAATATTCTTGAACAGTTGAATTGAACTTTAAGGTGCACCTCTAGATTTGAAATTTGATGGTTGAGAAGGACTGTTCTATCAAAAGTAAACAGTCTCACAGTGTATAGGTTTATAATTTTTTACTTTTGTCCTACCTACAAGGTTTGGTTATATATTAATTATTAAGTAACGAAAGCCTTTATTATTTGCTCTGAGAATATTCCAAAATCTTCTCCAATAGCATTGGGAATTTGGGATATTTGACAAAATGGACAATATTTTTATTCGATACCAACATTTTAGATATTATAAACTTTTAGGCATCTAGGAAAAGCCAAGGCATGATGCCTGCATCAATGGTCGACGTCAAAATGGTCTCATCTTTAAAAAATGCAGGTCGACTACTTCAAGGACAATAGAGGAGGTATTTAAATTGAATACTCCCTTTCTTTTATGGTTTTCGGTTTGGCTTGTGCTTTTCTCCGTTCCCATCTCCTAAGAGAAATATCCCATAGAAATTTGTTCCATGAGTAAGCGGTAGGAATTGTAGTGGACCCTGACCCAATCCCGTGACCCAAAGGGTAGACCCGACCCAGATCTGGGTATGGGATCGAAAATTGGACCCGATAGGTTGGGTCTAGGTTCAAATCTTCGACCTGAATACTATTTGGGTTTGGGTTCGGGTCCCACTATATTTTTAGGTCCTAATTTATGAAAATAATTAAATATATGTAAATACATATATATTTTAATTTTTTGGTGGGTCCAATCAAGTCCGATCTAGATCCCACATTATATTATCGGGTCCAAGTCCTATAACTTCCAAGTCCTATAACTTTGGGTGCGAGTCCCACATTGTATTTTTGGGTTCAAGTCTTGGTCTTGTGATTTTACGTCTGGGTCCGAGTTTGGGTCCAGCCAGACCCAAACTCATCCCGATCCGTCCCTTTGCCACCCTTAGTCGGTGGGTGCAAGGGCCCGCTTTAAGGTGAAAGTTAGAAGGGGATTGTGTGTGTGTGTGTATATATATATAGTAATGATCCTATAGGACGCTCTCCCTTCTATGTGTATAGGACTCCAAATAATCATCATTAAAATTGGCACGGATCTTTAGAAAAGTTATCACATGGGTGTGGGACTTGACTTTAATATAGATCCGTGCTAAATTTAATGGTGATCCTTTGGGGTCCTACACACATGGGTGGGGAAGGATCCTATACACAGTTCACTTGGCATCAACAAAGGGACCAGTTTGCCATCCCAGTGGCGTAGTGTAATAATTCTAAAATTTTTTAAAAAAAAATAAAAAATAAAAATAAAAAAGAAGGAAAGAAACTCTTAATAAGTGATGGTCTTTATGAGCATGATGGTCCTTAGGGACCATCACTGTTTTCAAAATCTTTTGGTTAAGTTTCTTTTGTTTGCTCCTGCCTTGCCACGTCAAGTGGACGGGGGCTTTAAGCATATAAGGAGTATTGTAACGGTTACACCTCGTTTATGAGGTGTCACTTAATAAAATATTATAATAAGGTGTTGTAAGAGTTTAAATACGAGAGGCGAGGACTCCCACCCTAGAAAACTTTTGAAATCTTTCCCTTTCTGGTCGAAACACAGTGAGCTCCTCTCCCTAGCCGAATTTTTATCTGAAGCTCCCTCTCAAATATTTTAGGTAAGTGACATTGTCTTTTTGAAAAATAGTCTATTTTTAATAAATAGTGATATTTCCGTCTAGGATCTTTATTTTATCAGTTTTGTGTCTAAGTGACCTCATTGTCTCGAAAAATAATCCATTCTTTTTAAAAATAAAATGAAATAGTTATTTCTGCTTATTATCATGAATTTTAGGCGCGATAAATTTTATGCGCACGTGACCTCATTATCTTGAAAAATAATCTTTTTAATAAAAATTGTGATATTTTATCTATGTTAGAAATTTTGAATGCTGTAAATTAGAAAAGTAAAATTATTTATTTTTCTTGTCTATTGTTAGAAATAAATGTGATATTTCTGCTTTTGGTAAAATTGTGATATTTCTTTCTACTGTTTTGAATATTTAGACATTGAAAAATTCATGTGCAAATGACTGCCTTATTATTTAAAAATTGACATTTTTGTAATTGATTATAGTATTGTTGTGAAATGTTTATTTGTGGATTGATATCCCATAAATTGTGATAATTCCGTATTCTTGAATTTTTATACATATTTGATTGGTTATTTTTGAAATGTTATAGAGAGTGACTGTTATTAATGGTTTAAGTGAAATTCATATTAATAGTTTCAGTGATATGTTGAGTACATGATATTGCTGCTTTCGAATGTTTAAAGAGATTTAGAAATAATTTAAGTATGCAAGTAGACTCATCCGGTTCGCCGGTGAGGTATAAGTGGACCTATCTGGGACGCCGGTAGGGATTAAGTGGACTCATCCGGTACGCCGGTGAGGTATAAGTGGACCTGCAGGGATTAAGTGAACCTATCTGGGACGCTGATAGGGATTAAGTAGACCCATCAGGACGTTGATGGGGTATATAGGTTACCTACTTGGGACGCCAGTAGGGTATTTTGTGAAATCCTTTGATTTATGCACTACCGTTAAAGTGTTATACGCATTTCAATTATTCGGATTATACTTAATTATGCATTTATTGAAAGTGAAACTGTTGATGCATTTCTGTTAATAGATCTCATTTTGGAAACTATTGATATCTTTCAACCATGATTATTTTTAGGATTATAATGATCACTTATTGAGTAGCCAAACTCATCAAACTATGGTAAACATTTTTCAGGATAACTGTGGCTTCATTTTGAGTACTCGTCAAGGGCAACTTTGGAAGATATTGTAGTTGTGTCTAAGCTTTTTTTTTGTTACTTTGTAAGAATTCGTCAGTGTAAATTTGTCCTATCAAGAGATGTATATAAGTTTTGACTGTCACATCTCAGGAATATCAGTATTGTAAATTCTTGGGGTGTGACACGTAGTCATTTCCTAGCTCTTCAAATTAAACATTGATGTGACTTCCTTGTATAACCTAGGTCAAGCAGGTGGGGATGGTGTTATTTGACACTGTGATGGTGCTTTTATTGTAGCATTTTCAAAACCTTTTGAAATTGTTTTTAATAATTATGCGGAATTCTCTGCTCTTGAATAAAGGTTTGATCTTAGCAGTTCAGTTAAAGTGTTTCCCTCTTCAGATTTAAAGTGATTCAGCATTGCTGGTTAATGTTATTTATGAACACTATCGATCTCCTTGAAAGTTGCATACAATTGTAGCAAATTGTAGACAACACCTTTCTAATTGTAAGTGGCTTATCACCTACATTTTTTATGAAGCCAGTTGATATTCTTACAAAGATGGCTACATCTCGTTTACAAACCATTGTTTGACGTTCTTGTTCACCAGATTTTATTTATCTTGCTTTACTCCATGATTTGTCACATGTACTTTGTTACATTGTTGTTAAGAAATGTGCTGAAATCTTTTTAAATTTAAAGCATTAATGAAAAACGGGTAAGGTTTTTTTCCCATTGACTTACTAAAAAAAAAAGAGTTTCTATGAGTAAGACGACTTATATTGTACATATGCCCCATTAAATCATTTTAAAAATTGACTTTTTTTAAAAGATTTCTGCACCGTATAAAGCCTGGGAGTTTTTTACGACGTACGTCTTAAATATGGACGTTGCTGAGCCCACAGGCTCTTTGTGATTCAATTTGTACCTAACCTGATCTTTATATATGTGGATAGGGTCATAGTGCCTACATATCTATTCAATTGCGGTCTCAGTCAAATATTCGTCTTAGATAAAAAAATCTGGACCTAAAATTCTATTGCTTAATGGTTTGGACTACTACGATCTTGATTCTTAAAAAAAGTATTCTAAACTTTGTTTTTGGACCATGCTTTATATGATTATGAATTTGAAAAAGGGGGTGGGTCGTATAAAGTCGAGGCTCTAAACAATCAAAGTAAAACGCACCTTCAAATAGTATCGAGAAATGCAGTTTCAATATTAAAAATCTTTGTGATAACCTTAAAAAATATATTTTTATATCTAATTATGAAATTTAAAGCTTAAAAAATAGTGTAAATTGAGCACATCTATGAAAACTTGAAAATATTGAAAAGTGACAGAAAAAAAATATATTACAAGATGCACCATTTCCAAAACTTGAAATCCATTTTTTTCTTTCATAACAAGATCTTTAAGTAAAATTTTTAATTTGATTGTTTAGAGCGGGTAACTTTTTCCTATGAAAAATAGATTAGTTTAAACGCTAGTTTTAGATTGTTCAATATTGTTCATTTTAATTATTCTTATATCGTTAAAATTTTACTATTTTTTGTGCTTTTTTTTCAAAAAAAGCATCTAGAGTAAAGTTTTTTAGATCCTCCATCATGCACATTTTTTTTTTTTTTTTCGGTGGGAGCCTTGTTTGAGCATATACGCAATCTCATATTGTGATAATATTAACTGAAATGGTTTTTACATGTATAGAAATAGTTAAAAACATATAGTGATATAGTGATCAAGCAGAATAATGGAACAAAATTCGTGTAGCAAATTTTAAATAGTTAGTATAAGCTTATGTGATGATAATGATTAATGTAGTTTTTTATTAGTTTTGAAATTAATTAATATAAAGGGTGTGGTTTGCGTTAGGTTATAATATTAAACAATTAAAGGAAGATGCACCTGCAAATTTATTATAGGGAAATTATCGTTAATATAACTATATTTTAATAACAATAATAATAAAAAAAACCTTAACTTTTCAAAACCTCGCCAACACTATTTTTCCCAATTTTAAGTATTTTTGGACGAAAATACCTTCTACGGTAGTTTTTCTACCGTAATGAACATTATGGTAATTTAAATACCGTAATAAGTTGAAAGAGTATTACGGTAATTAAAATACCATAATACTTTAAAGTAGATTACGGAAATTTAATTATCGTAATAACATTACGGTAATTTAAATACTGTAATACTCATTACGCTAATTAAAATATCGTAATACTTTAAAGTAGTATTACGGTAATTTAATTACCGCAATATTATCCAAGCCTCATAACAAAGGATTTTCTACTCGCTCGAGTTTACTATCTCTTTATTCCCTCGACAAAAATCCATGCTAATTGTATTTTTCAAATTGTAAATTTTTAAGATATAATATCTACTTAATTTTTATATGGTTCTCAAAATTTTAAAACAAAAGCACTCTTAAATAGGTGTTTTTTGAGCGAGGGAGTAGATCCACATCGTGCTCAAGAATATGGATTTTTTGAGAAGAGAGAGGGACAGCCCTGATATTAATTTCAGTTTAAAGTTTTTCAACCAACAAGGCGGTAATAAGAATACCATAAGGACTTCCAACATATTAAGGTAATTAAATTACCGTAATAGTTCAAATTATGGAAAAGGCTTTCCACCTTCCTATTGATTGAAAAGCTTCAAACCAAGCTAATATTAAGGCTACCCCTATCTCTTTTAAAAAAATCTATGTTCCTATGGGAGTACGATGTGGATCTACTCCATTGCTCACAAATACCTATTTAAGAGTGTTTTTGTTTAAAAATTTTGATAACCATATAAAAATTAAATAGAAATTATACCTTAAAATTTTGAGATTTGAAAAATACAGCTAGCATAGATTTTTGTCGATGGAGTAAATAGATAATAGACTCGAGAAAGTAGAAAATCATTTATTATGAGGCTTGGGCAATATTATGGTAATTAAATTACTGTAATACTACTTTAAGGTTTTACGGTATTTTAATTAGCGTAATGAGTATTGCGGTATTTAAATTACCGTAATACTCCTTCAACTTATTACGGTATTTAAATTGCCGTAAATGGTATTTTCATCCAAAAAAAGCCGAAAATTAAGAAAAAATGTGTAGGCGAGGTTTTGGAAAGTTGGGGTTTTTTATTTTATTTTATTAAAATATAGATATAATGGCGATAATTTCCCTTTGTTAAGATGTAATTTTAGAATAAAAAATTCTTAGGATGGCGAAAGAATCTATTTTTTTCTATAGTTATAAAATTTTCAAATCTAAACATGATTCAAATCAAGCATGAAAATTCAAAAAGGAAAAAGTTCATATAAAGGTGAGGCCCTAAACAATCAAATTAAAGCGCGGTTAAAAATTCACTAGAAGAGGTGGTTTTGATGCTAAAAAACCATCAATTCGACCATCTCAACCTCAAGATTTATGGACATGAGAAAAGATACATTTCAAGTCTTGAAAATAGTATATCTAGTAATGTATTATCTAGACCATCAATTTTTTAGTTTTTCAAATATTTATAGATGTGCTCGATCTATATTGTTTTTAAATATTTAAATTTTATAATTAGAGGTAAAATAAACTTTCAAGACATCATAAAAATTTATGATACTAAAACAATATATTCCGGCATTATTTGAAGGTGCGTCTTCTTTAGATTGTTTAATGCCTTAACCTTATACAAACCACACCCATTCAATTAAGGGAAATGTTTCTATAATTTCCCTACAGCATAGAAGATCTATGCTTCCCCTACCATCCAGCCGTCTGATTTTGATCAAGATAGCCACTCATTGTTTGATCTTAGATCTGGCGTCTCAAAGTATTTTATTTTTAATTTTTTTTATACAAATGAATATGAATTTTGGTACATGCCACATTATCATTGGGGCGCACCTATAAAAAAATATTAAAAATAATTTTTCGATAAAATATAATAACAATAATACCCCTTGAAACTTTCGAGGGTATTTTGATCATTTTATTTTATTAAAAATATTTTTTATTAGTGCGAGTTTAATAAAGGATTGAACGTCCAAAATTTGATGTCAAAATAGTTTATAGAAAAAAAATTAAAAATAAAATAGTGTAGAGACGTTACATTGTGAATGGGGCAATCCTAGCCTTCCATTCAAAATGGATGGTTGGAAAAGGGGAAGTATATAAGTTTTATGTGGTAAGGGAAGCATAGAAAGCTTATCCTTCATAAAATATAGACATTTTCAAATTACATTTTATTAGATGGACTCGAAATCGTTTTATTTTTCCTATAGTCATACATCTCGATATCGAAATGACCAATTAGACAGTCTATCAACAACAAATCAATATTTTTTGGAAAAATTTCATACAGAACCCTAATTCTCCATCTTATTTAATGGTAAACCCTTATTCTATTTTTCTTTCAAGTACCGTAAAAAAATCCCTAAGGATTTCATCGTAACTCTTACACTTTATTTATCTTATTTATTCACTTTTGACTATAAAAATTAACCCCAACAAACTTTTTAATACCATTTCAACTCAATATGAGAGAGAAATAAGGAGCCCTCAACGTAGCATTGAAACGGCTGAAAAGGTAAAAATATAATAAGAAATTATTTTTGAAATATTTTTGGGTTAAAAGATATAATGGTTGGGGTTAAAAAAGTTTTTGAAATAATGTTGAAACATTTTTATAATATTTTTGGATTGAAATGATATAAAAGGATTTGTTGAAAATCTAAATATTAATTTTGAAGGTAAAAAATGTTGAAACTTATTAATTTTTATGATCAAAAGTGAATAAAGGAGGGAGATAAAAAAAAGACACGGCACTAAGAAATTTTTAAAGCTTTTTTTATGGCGCTTAAACAAAAATGGAAAGAAACCATTTTTAGGGTTGTCAATGAATTTTTTTTTAAAATTATCCCTATTTTTTGGATTGATTTTTGAGGTGCATCTTAATTCTTCATCCTTAAGTATATAAACTTTTTCCGTAAAATATTTAATCTCAAACTCAACCTTAACAAAACTTGCAATTGCCTCTCTCTCTCTCTCTCTCTCTCTCTGAAATCCAAACGATCGGCAACTATCTTCAAAATCGGCGATTCGCAGCCATCTTTCGATGCATTGATTCGCAGCAGATGGAATCAAGTTCTGCAATTTAGGGTTTAAAGGTGCGTAATTAGTGTTTAGAGACAGAAGCCATGATCTCCACGAAACTTTGGTGTTTCTTTCATATTTTAAGTATTTTCTGTTATGTTTTTAGGAAATTTTCATGGTTTTATAATCTGTCTCTCTCTCTCTCGAAAATGGCGCTCTACCTTGGTTTTTCACAGCTGAAATATTTATAAAGGTGGTGTTTTTTGTTCAGGGAAGTGAATTTTCAGCCATTACAGGGAGGTAATTCTTCATGTGACTTCAATTTCTCATCTATTTTGGTTTCTCTCCATCTCCATTCATGGTTTTGATGTAGTTCCTTCTGATCTGACTGAAACAGGCATCTTCTCCCTGTTTGATCTGTAATTTGGCTGAATTTTGTGATTTGCTTATATAATCATATTTAATGACTTGTTGAGTTGTGGGCGATCTGGTCTGAAAATGTTTATTATTATGTAAAGTGATTAGTTGATGCGTATATTGTCTCTCGGTTTTTGGTTGTATTTTTTGGTATTTGTATGATGAAATTAAGGAGAGATGCTTATAAGCATTTGGGGCTATAGAAAAATTATTGGAGAATAAATGGGAGTGTCTTCTATGAACGAGGACTTAGAATCATGAGGAAAATCTAGACAATCAGCGAGAAGAGAGAGAGAGGAGAAACCTAGAGGAGGGAGATAAACAGGAGAGATATGGAGGTCGCACGAGATTAGGGCAAAGAGAGAGAAGAAGACAAAGAAGGGGAGGTAGAATTAGTGATAGAAGAGAGGTTTGGGGAAAAATGTTGCAACTGTGAATGGGGAGAGAAAGTTGAAGAAGGGAATAGAGCTCTGAAGAAGAAGCATACACAAGCTCTCTCTCTCTCTAGCTCCTGTCCCAGTCCAAGCTAAACCTAATAGAACTCTAGGAAGAATTGACATTTCCCACACATCTAATTTATTCAAGAGCATTGAACAGTGCAGTTATAGTCCCTCCACTTGATTATCAAATTTCCATCACGATCAATGTTCTCTCTCTCTCTTCACATGATCAAGAACCCTAATTTTTCCTGACTGCATCATGAGCAGCGTGGATTCCTTTAAAAGGCTGGTGAAGCTCGCAGCTCGAGCATTTTATGATGACATTAGTACCAAGGGTGATAACCAGCCAAAGACAGGCAGAAGTGACAATAGAGGCATGGCTGTAGTTGTTCTTGATGCTTTAACCAGGCGCCAATCGGTCAAAGAAGAAGACTTAGCAAAGGATCTGAAGCTGCACTCAAAACAACTTCGTCGTACTTCACGATTTTTTGAGGAAGAGAAGTTCGCCATGAGGGATCATTGTAGAGAGACAGCAAAAAGTGCAAAAGTTTACAATGCCGCACTTGCTGCCACAGGTGATGGCCAGCTAAATGGAAACAGCGAAGAAAAGATGAAGATGAATACCCACTCATACTGCTGTTTAGACTATGCTCAGATATATGTCATTGTGAGGTACATAATTCATCGCATGAAAAAAAAGCTTAAAGATGATATGGAGGACAAGAATACCATCCAGAAATATGAATGTCCTAATTGTAAGCAAAAGGATTTCTCTTTGGATGCACTTCAGTTGATAAACATGCACGACGAAAGTTTCCATTGTGAAAATTGCAATGCTGAACTTGTCGCTGAGAGTGACAAGACAGCTGTTGAGGAAATGGGTGATGGAGATGACAATGCAAGGCAGAGGATGTGGGAAAAATTGAGGGAAGAATTGAGGTTGAGCTGAAGCCATTGATGGACAAGTAGGCAAGAGTGAAAGACCTGCCTGCTCCTGAATTTGGAACTTTTCAAGCTTGGGAAGCAAGGGCTATTGCAGCAGGTCGTGCGGCTAATGGTGATTCGGCTCTTAATGACTCATCAACAGCTGCTCAAGGGCAGTGATATGGTGGAACTCCAATGCCTTTCCTTGGGGAAACCAGGGTTGAGGTTGCTTTAGCTGGTGTAGAAGTAAAGGAAGAGGATTCAAAGCCTGATTCTGCGGCCACTGTGCACAAGGTTCTTCCTTCTTGGATGATACAGCAAGGAATGAACCTCACAAATGAGCAGCGAGGGGAAGTCAAGCAAGAAATAAAGACAGAATGCTTCAATGGCTCATCCATTTGAAAAGAAAAAGCCAAAAGAGGAGGAGAAACAGAACGCTCAAACAGATATACAGGAAGAGTATCTTAAGGCATATTAGCAAGAGGAGCAAGCTGCTGCTGCTTACAGTGTGGCCTCCACTTCCAATGTCATAAATGGTGTTTCTGAGACACAGACCGAGCGCTGGGTTGGCATGAAGGTGAAACAAGAATACAATGAAGATGAAGATTATGTAGAATGGAAAGAAGCTACATCTTCAAGGGTTTCCTCTGCAGCTCCCAAAATAAATGATCTGAATGAGGAAGCCGATGCATTCAAGGACGATGATGATGAAGATGAGATAGACTGGCAGGAGGGCTAATAGATACACGCACAAGCACATACCCCTCTTGGTTTGTGTAATTGCTGAGATGAGTTTTAGTTTGTGTTTTAGAGGAATGATAATGGAAAAGAGCACTCTTTTCTCTGTTATCAATGTAATTCGCCTAGTCTTTAAATATATAGTGGCCTCTTTGTGACATTGAGGCAATGAGTACTCTTTTCTCTCTTTCTCCCTCCTCTCTCTCTCTCTCTCTCTCTCTCTCTCTCTCTCTCTCTCTCTTTCTCTCTCTCTATCGCTCCCTTTGTGTGTGTGTGTGTGTGTGTGTGTATGTCAAAGTTTCTGAGTACTCTCTCTCTCTTTCTCCCATCTTTTCTTGTCCAGGTGCTTTTTGGATGGAAAAACCATGGTTCGAAAGGGCTAATTTTGTATTATTAATGTTTTTTGTCAAAAAAAAAAATCCAGACAATTCAACCTTTTGATTTTGGGAAATATATGGGTGTTCATTTATGGATTATTATCATTATTTTTATTTTCTTTCTAATTTTAGGAGATTGGAGTCTCGACCTGACATGATGTATCCCTGTTTCCTTGTTAAGGAGACTGAGATCCATTAGGATCATTCTTCCATTAATATTATGGATCTCTAACTCTGGGTTGTTTATCGAACTTGTTCCTACTTCAGACTAATAATTACCACTATAGTATATATCCCATGAGCAAATGTTAGTGTGAGAATTCTACTAAATAAGTTACGCACTTGATTCTTTTTTAGGATCCATAAAAAAGAGAAGTTATGGAGTGTAACATGACCACTTAGAAGGTGGCTGTTGGAAGAGGCAGTGACATGTAACACGCTAAGATAGAGATCATAGATATTGTGAACCATTTAGTTTTATATATTATAACTTAAAAGAACTTGTGACGGTCTTCGTTATATTGGAGCGGTCTCTGAGTACTGGGAGGCAGAATAACTGGATACATGGTGAGGAAATCATTGAGTTTGTCCCAAGAAGCCTATTACATTTGTGCCTATAGGATTTAAAATAGAAATGTCAAAGGTATAAGTTTATTTCCACCCTAAATACAAAATGGATGAAATATCCACTGATTTGTGTTTAACTGATGAAAGAAAGGACTGTGCATGCCTAAGTTAAGAATAATGCTCTCCTTTTGGGTTGATTAACGGGGATTGGGAACTTGACCCTCTCACCCTAAACCCGTATATAAAACTCTGAACCTCAACTCAAATACTGCTTCATAGTGGAAGTGGGGTAGATAATTGTAATCCTATAATGTGCATTAGCATGCACATAGTTGAACATTGAGGTGAATTTGAGGAATCAAGTGTTAGGTTCATGCCTTTGGCCATGAGGGCTGTCTCACCCCATGATATCTTCATATCCGAAGGGTATTTATTTTCTTCGCTTATTTACTTGTTTGCACGAAATTGCTTTATCTTATGCTAGTTAATGGTTAATAGGAAATGTGCTCTACAATTATTTTGCATGAAAGATTAATAAGAAGTGGGGAAGTATGATACTGTATCATTCTTATGGTGGTTATACCTGACCCTGGTTATTAGTTACTCATGCTATTCCATTCACTCTCTGCATGTTTCTCTGTGCTTTCATATATCACTACTATTCTCTTCATCACTAAAAAGTTAGTTTTTGCCTTTTGTTTTGATTGAATAGTTTTTGAACAACCCATGCAGATTTCTTTGAAGTTTGGCCATAACTCAGGACTGTGAAAAGAAGGGGTTGCCCCTTACTCCCATTGCTTTAAGAATGGTCAGTATCCTTTCCTGTTGAACAAAGTTGATATTTGTTTGCTTTCTATACACACACAAAAAAAGATTTTTAATTAGTGAAAACTGCTTCTTGTTTTTGCTATTCATATACTCTTTCCCCCGAGTAGCATGATTTCTTTTCTGTGACATTTATTCTTTATAAATGTTAGTGCTTTGTAATGCATCAGGAATGATTATAAATTCTGTTCATTCACCTCACGTAGATCAATATTTAAAGAACATTGTTCTTGTATATTATTCTTATTTTTGTGTCTCTTGTCTCCCACATTTCCCTCTCACATATAAATATAATGATTGCTGTGGTGACTGGAATTGTAGTTTCTGCTTCAAGGTCACAAAGAAAATCTATTTGTCCCTCCCTTCCTCCCATACACACAAGTCATAATTTACAAATTGATTATTTATGCTTTCTTTTGCATTTGTAAAAAGGAGCTTCCTTTTAATGCTTTAGGCCACTCTTATAACTCCTCGATATCTGATACCTTCTATTTGTCTTGAAATGCATGTCTGTCAGTAGCACAACCCTATCCTGGCCTTTGATTTCTTGATAATGAATTAACCTTCCATTATTTATCTTCAACTGGCATCCTTTTGTTTCTATCTATTTAAATTCAGCTCCACAGGAAAAGGGTTTTAGTATCTCTCTCCAATGTCCATCTAAAGTTTATCAAATTTCTCTCTCCTTATGGAAGTCCAGTCCATATACTCCCAAAAAAAAGGGATCACAATCTCTCTATCTCACGTGAAAATTCAATCCATAATCCAAGGAAGATTCCAAAAAAATAAAAAAGGCAGGATTCCTATCCTCTTTCTCTCCAATGTGAAATCCAACTCAATGAATCTCTCTCTCTCCCTCTCTCTCTCATACATACGCACACACACACACACTCTCCCACCCTTCCCCACACATCCATGCATAGCATGAGACATGGATTAGGTCTGGTATAAGTTCATTTATAGAGATAGCATCTGTTTGGAGCCTTCCTTGTCCTATTCAATATGATTGACCAAGGCGCTGGAATGATTGAGCATCATCCTTTTTGTTTCTATCCATAAATTTGTTGTACGCATGTAGTCTGTCTATGTTGCGCTGTTAGAATGAAACTAATTGCATTTGGTGACAGGTTTATCACTCAAGTTTTGTAGATGAAGAAGGCATTACTAAAGCTTGTGGGTGCCCTCTACTCCCCTTGAAAAGCCACATTAAAGGCCCTGCTCCAGTTTCTAATAAAGGTCGTCATATAAGCTTTTATGTACCTAAATATTATAGTTAAAAATTCTATAAGCCGAAGAGCTTATACACTATAGTGTAAGCCTAATGGCCCAGATTGAAGGAGGGGGCAATCTCGATGTCCAAGAACCATAGAAACATTTTGCCCAACATTTTACAACCACATCCATTTTATTACTTTTTATTTGGGGCACCTGGATGAGGCACACACTTGTGCAAACTTTGAGGTCCTTAGGACTCTTAATTTTCAGAAGAAAATTTCAACACGTAATGCAAACTGTTCATTTCCATATATATGTATGGAAACATTTTCCTGAGTTCATGTTAAGTGGGCTCTCCTTCCAAAATCCTTTTGGATCTTAAAATTAAGTCGATAATCTTGATTATCAAGATCATGAATCTGAAAAAAAAAAAAATTTAAATTAAAAAAAGATTATTATAGAAGATTTAAATAAATGGTCCAAGAACAATTTTGAAACATCTATTTTTAAGATTTAAAATTTATTATTTTTTCCAAATTCATGATTGTTGATTGTTTTGATTGAGATTGTTAAATATTAGATCCAAAATCCATGGATTTTGGAAGGACGCTGCACATGAATAGGGTGAGTCAGCTGAGGCAGTCATGGGCTTCATATTGTTTCTTAGTTTCAGAGCATTGAATTGATTAATTAATTTTATTCGACTTAGTTTTTGGCAGATAGGAGTGATATTGTGGATGAAGCCATCACTTTCTTTCGAGCAAATGTTTTCTTTAGGAACTTTGACATCAAAAGCTCTGCAGATAAGCTTCTCATCTATCTCACCCTGTACATAAACGTGGCTCTAAAGAGGCTTGAAGGTTGTAGAACTTTGGCTGAAGGGACAAAAGCCATCATTAATCTCGGGCTTGAGAAGGTCCCTGTGCCTGGAGAACCTGGGTTCCCTTTTGGTGGTCTATTTGCTCTTCCACCGTCGCAGCGAGAAGCAGGTCCTATTTCTTTATATCTTTACCATTGTTCAATGGAGTGGTATTTTATGAATGGTTGGAGATAAACTGTACCCGGGTGAATTTTTCATCGTGCCTTTCCAGTTGATCTTGAACCATTCATTAGTGGGAATGAACGGTTGATCTAGCCTTGGAGTACGATATACCTATACTCCAGAGGAGTTTGCTATAGTTCCCCTGTCCTTATCTACTTGAAGTATTACTTAACTCTAGCTCGACCACCACAAATGTTGTTGCTGCTATCATAGGGTAGAGAAAGTTTACCGTGCTTTATGTGATCATAGAAAAATCTTGGTGACTAATTATCACCGTCCAATCAATGTATGGCCAGTGGTGGACCAGGATAGCACCTAGCAGCACCTGGGTCATTTATATTCTGGTTCCTACTCCCTCTCAATGACTATTCATCATGTGATTTAGCTTGCGCACATGGATCACAACATATTTCAGTATTGAATTTTATACATCTTCAATTGTTGGGTTTTCTTGGATGTTGATTTTGAGCTATTGTTGCTTTGCGACAATAGATTTTGGGCTATTGGTTACTCTAAGCGGTGTTGTAATTGCAGAATTGTTCAGGAATTATCTTAAACAGATCAGAGAGGAAACCAGTGGGAGGTTGCTGAGGTGTGCATATCGGCCCAATGGCACCCCAAACAAATGGTGGCTGGCATTTGCTAAGCGGAAATTCATGAATATTATTGTTCCTTAAGTGTAGAAAGGTGATGCAATGCAGTAATCTATGATGTCTCATACCTGCACAAGATTTCACTGTTTCTAATTTCTGGATGGTTCTTCAATTCAATTTGTCTTTCCATGCCTAAGCATCTGTATTTGCAGGAATCCACTTCTCTCTCTCTAGTGTGTGCATGTGTACACGCACATATTTAGGTTCTTTTTCTCAAGTGTAACATAGTGGAGATTGGATATTTTTAAACCGGAAGAATGATGGTCAGTGCATGCGACGTGGAACCTGGATTCCAAACTCTGTTTGCCTTTCTCAAATGCAATGCTGTTTGATTTTCCAATGTAATGTTAGATAATATATTAATGATTGTATATGGAGAGCAATTTAATGAGAAAAGATATGGTACTTATAGCCTCACTAAGGGTATGACCCTTAATAGAGCATAATGATATACTGGGATTTGTGTGGCTTACTTCTATTAGTTGGGAAAATGTTTTTGACGATGATAATGATGGCAGCATGGAGAGCAATTTAAGGAATTTTTCTACCTGAGATTTGATAATGATGGCAGCATGGAGAGCAATTTAAGGAATTTTTCTACCTGAGATTTGTGTTTAGAGATTAGTTTATCCCTGTTGCAACTGCAAATTGTACTCGCAGGGTAGGGTTGTCAATGGACCAAGCAATTTGAGCTTGAGTGTGGTCTAGGTTGTCTTAGACCAGATAAAACTTGAGTTTTGCTTGAGCTTGACACAGGCTTGAACAACCGAGCTTGAACCAGACTTTAAGTAGAGGTGAACTTTGAGCTCGCCTTGGCTTGTTTTCAATAACTAACGCGTAAACAAGATGTAATTCATGCCACAACTGAAGGCAAGCCTATAATACATATTAGGGAAATTTATGATCTAGTCCGATCTTCAAAACTAGGTGATAGGTCCAATGTTTTGTTTTTAACATTCAAATCAACTTTTTGGGATCTTGTATTTCTATTTTCACGTGGTTTCAACATTCAATGTCCAAATCAGGGTAAATGGGAAATAAAAAACTCTAAAATTAAGACTTAAATGTAAAATAAAAAATCTAAGAATTTTTCATTTCTGAAAAATCAAGTAGGACTAAATTGCAAATTTGCATACAAACTACTATTATATGTTGTATTTTTTATTAGATGTGTGTCATATGTCGACTAATCCAACTCATGGTTAAGTGCTTTCTATAAATATTTCAAAATTAAATAAAAATAAATAGTATGTTAAATAATTTATCTTTTCGGTATATTTTGATAATTTCATGCGAGAACCATATTTCCCGCTGGTAGATTCCGGTTAAAAGCGGAATTTTTAATCAATTTTCGCCAATTTATTGGGAGGGCTTCAGTTTTTATGAAAAAAAAGAGGGCCTGCACTAATACTTCAAAGTTAAAAACTTCAAACGAAAGGGCATAGATCCTAGAACGTAGTGACCATTCTCAAATGAAAAAAAAATAAAAATACTCGAACTCCTTGTGTGCCTAGAAAAATAATGAAGTCCAAAGATTTAACAATTTTTATAGGGAAAGATGTGGGTATTAAAAAACTATAATTAAAGTTTTTTATTTTAAAAAGAATTTCTAAAACCTGGATCCAAAAATTCCTCTCAAAGAGCGATATTGATCGAGGGAGTTTTTGTACAGTATAGCGTCTCACAGGAGCATGCTATTCGCCCACCTCTCGAACGTATTTGCTGAGCACCCCACCCTCCCTCCTTCGCTCTAGAATTGCGTTTTCATGGTGAAAACCTATTTTCTCCCTTTCTACTCCGGTGCCGAGATCTTGCATTAAAAATGGCAGAGAAGAGATGGAAGTAGCAGAGACGCAAGAATGGTGGAACAAGGTGCGGCGTATGGTCTCTCTCTCTGGGATCGAGCTTTATGTGTATTGACACTCAGTTTCTAGTAATGGGTTGATAAGCCATCACCTGGGCTTTTAGGGTAACCTGAGGATGTTTGTTTCTCTAACCTGATTGTTGGTTCTGGATTTTTTTCATATTCCTTTTTTTCTTTAAAAGGTTTCTGAGAGTTATATAGGGTTTCAGATTGATGGATTTTGTCAAATTTTTTTAGTATTTTTTGAGGCACACTTTGGGGTTTCACTTTAATGAAATTTTGTGGTTTTTTATTTTTTTATTTTTTTTAAGGCTTCTTGGATCAATGTTGTGTTGCATGTGGATACTTTATGCCATTATTTATTTCTTTCAATTTGTTGAGTTACTTAACTATACTTCTCTACATATTTTGTGATTTTGTCGATAAATTCTGATTTTGTTCATCAAAATCTCAAATTTATGAAAATGCTGAAATATAGCTACATAGATTGTCAAACAACTATATATGTAAGGAAAAGACATACATTAAGACATCATATAAGCAAGATACATGGAAAGCCAGCAATGCTTTTATTCAGAATTTCAAAATCCTGAATATTCAGAGTTTCGTTTTCTCGAACTTACCCGAAAATCCTCTCTCTTGAAGACACTTTCTCTTTCAGTGCTTCTGTCACTAAATTGTTTGAGCTCCAGATCGTTATTTGTTTGAGAGGGCCCTAGTCACCACCCATTTGTGAATCTGTATGTTTTTTTGTCATTCCTAATATCTGCATGGTGTTTATACACGAAATGAATAAATGTTAATCTGTCATGACTTTATGATGTCTTGGTTAGATGTGTAAATGTATTTGAAATTTCCTTTTGTTCTATTTCAGTTTTGCAATGGCAAGTCTATGATATCTTGGTTAGACGTGTAAATGTATTTGAAATTTCCTTTTGTTCTATTTCAGTTTTGCAATGGCAAGTCATCATCGGATTCATATAAGTTGTTCTTCATTGCGTGGCTTTATTTCCTTTCTAATATCAGCTAGTTTGGTTATTTGTGTTGCTGTACCATCTTATGCTACTGAGGTCAGTTGAACAAGTGCATCCTATTTCTACGATATTTTTTTCTTAATTATTCTGACAACATACAATCATGGTGCCTTTGATTTGTAGTTGAGATGATTTCTGTGGTTCTAGCTGCCCTTACTTTCTCCATAGTTGACTCTTGATTTTTGTAACACAGTTTCTTGATGTCACTTGGAAAGGGTTTTCAATTTTGTCTGCATGATAACTTTGGGGTGATAATCGGGTCGGGTCTAACTGACGTGGGTCTGGGTCTTCCAGCCTAGAGCTAACAGGTTTGCATGGGTTCCGGGTCCAGTTGACCTGGACCGGGCCTAGTTCGAGTCTACCCTGAACCGTGTCGAGTCTCTACCCTAGACTTGACCCGATTATAGCTCTACAAAGCAGGCAACAATAGAAAATTCATATTTTATAAATGCAACCTCGTTTTGGTGACTGCTATTACAAAGATGGTGCTTCCTGGTGATTCTACTTGTGCTTCCATTGCAAGGGTTACATTTGAGATGGGTGATTAATTATTTGTGAATGTGATTTGGCGGGCATTGATCAAGTAATTATGATTGGTTCATTTCCTATACCTTGAATCAAATTAGTTACAAATTAATTATTTGTGTTGGTTGATTGGAACTGGACTACTTGTCATCTCTAGCTACATATATTATTTGAAGATTGTGAAATCTTTAAATGCACGGCCTTCTTATGTAGCAGAAAAGTATAGCATCGATTTTACATATTATAGATGATGTTATTGTTTTAATAGGGGGGTAGATTTCCTCCCCCTTTTAAAAGCCCTGGTTTTCACAGTATTCAGGTGAGTCGCTATAGAACACGCGCGAGTATCGTACAGGGTACATACTTGTTCCCTGTTCTGGGCAGCCTGCCGTGCCCGAGTAACTTACCCAAGTTTGAGTCGACCAGGGCTAGCTTTAACAAGGAAAGTGAAGGTAAACCTGCTTATAAAAATATATGGGAATGGAAATTCTAGCATTGGAAACAGAAGATTTAGGATGTTGTTTAATGTGATTGCACTAGAGAGTCCGACTTCGTTAGAGTTGCTGCCTCCATGCTTGCATGCTGTAAGGATATGAATCATTGAACAAAAAGCAAGCATAGTGTTCATGTAAGTAGATATATTTGTATCATCATCATCATAGCCTTTCCCAATTAATTGGGGTCAGGGGGTAGATATATTTGCATGAAGCCTCGAAATCATTGATAAAAAAGATGGTGAATTATTTGAAATTGTGGCATCCTTGGAACATGTTATACTGTTGCCTGAGAAAGATAAGGCTATTGGAAGGATTGCTAAAGTGACTTTGCATCCCTAATGCATATATGGTTGGATCAGCTCTATGTCGCAATGCTGATGAAGTGAACTTGATGGTATCGATTACCTTTGGAGCATAATTGAAGAGTAGGAAATTAAACTTCTAGAATTCTCTTTGTATTTTTATAAATTATTTTTTGGATTGTGTAAATCATTTGTTCTTATTGAACCTGGGACATTGCACTGAGGTTTGGATCTCCTTAATGTCTAGGATGGGTTTCCATTTCTTTTCTTTTTTCTTTTTTGCTTTTTGATTGGTCCCTTGTGGATTTTAACTTCTGTTGTATCTTATTGTTATGTCAACGGCGTTGTGAAGCCATTTAGTTGTATGTCTGATATATATTTGCCCAACTTCACATAGTCCTTATTCATTTCCCATCCACTTTGTAATTGTTTCACATAACTGTGGTTCAGATTATTAGTTACGTCATAATTGTAGCTCATGTGACTTTTTAGTTCCTTTTTTCAGATTTACAATTTCTTGACTTTGCAATCACAATATATGGATGTTGCCAGTTTTGACTTTTAGATTAGCGATGCTATCTAGTCATTTTGCTACACAAAACTCTTTATTGGCAACGGCTGAAGCAACATGTTCATATTCCATTTTGGAACAATTGATATAGCTTCTGTTCTTTGGACTGCCAGGGATTGTTTATCTATCATCAAAGGGTGAATATCCAACAAAGTGTGTACTTGGATTCTTCAGAATCGGCCTTTTGGTTTTTATTCCTACATCATTTCGATATAGTAGTTTGCCCTATACTATGAATCCCTCTTGGGTGCTCAGATAAATGCTTGGAGTTTTAGTTGGTGGAATCTTATAAAAGCGTAGGAATATCCAGGCAAGCGCCTGCTATTAAACGAGCGAAGTAGTGTCATGGCGACCTATGGGGGCAAAAATCCCCTCACCTGATTCAGGGTGGCACCTAGAAAGCCAAAGCAGTTACCTTTGGTAACATTTAGTTGTATGTCTGATATATATTTGCCCAACTTCACATAGTTCTTATTCATTTCTCATCCACTTTGTAATTGTTTCACATAACTGTGGTTCAGATTATTAGTTACTTCATAATTGTAGCTCGTGTGACTTTTTAGTTCGTTTTTTCAGATTTACAATTTCTCGACTTTGCATTCACAATATATGGATGTTGCCGGTTTTGATTTTTAGATTAGCGACGCCATCAAGTCATTTTGCTACACAAAACTCTTTATTGGCAACGGCTGAAGCAACAAGATCATATTCCATTTTGGAACAATTGATATAGCTTCTGTTCTTTGGACTGCCAGGGATTGTTTATCTATCATCAAATGGTGAATATCCAACAAAGTGTGTACTTGGATTCTTCAGAATCGGCCTTTAGGTTTTTATTCCTACATCATTTCGATATAGTAGTTTGCCCTATACTATGAATCCCTCTTGGGTGCTCAGATAAATGCTTGGAGTTTTAGGTGGTGAAATCTTATAAAAGCGTAGGAATATCCAGGCAAGCGCCTGCTATTAAACGAGCAAAGTAGTGTCATGTCGACCTATGGTGGCAAAAATCCCCTCACCTGATTCAGGGTGGCACCTAGAAAGCCAAAGCAGTTACCTTTGGTAACATTGATTGTTACCATTCTTTTGCCCTTTACAAGATATACCACTACGTAGAGAGCTGATGGCCTTTGTCCTTGAAACTTGTTGAGTTGAGATCATGATAGCATAGCTTCACTCGAGAGTCACATGCCTCCCTCGAATAAGATGAAACAGCATTGGCCATGGCTGAGAAATCCAATTTATTATGATTTTGAAAATCATACATAGAACTATAACTAGATCAGTAGTACCTAAACATTCTCTAATCTGCAATTTGAACTTCTTTAATCATGTTGTAGTTTGGTCATTCCTCGGTGTTGCTGCCTTCATCGGTGATCCTCTTGGTCTCCATGAATATGAAATTGTGGGTCACCAGAGTCTGCCGTCACCATGATACTTATCCTGTTGATACCAACTCAGTGTTTATCAGCTCCCTCCTTTGCTTTCTCTGTCTATTGCACCTTGAGTGTGTTGAGCAATTTTAGAGCCCTATCTTGGTCTCTTACTATTCAAACATGGGTTCGATTCACGCTCCATGTTATGAGTAATATTTACCATCTGGAAAGAGGAAAAAACAGAATCTTTATCGGTTTATCTAAATAAATGCGTTGAAAAACAGCAGATGTATCGAACCTTTCAATGAGATAGTGATTTTTCAATTCTCTCAAAATGGAATCTGTTCGAAACATATATGCCATGGTTCCTTTCTTTGACGGTGCAAATATATAAATTTCATCCTTTTTTCTTGCCTTTGCATGGCCATGAGGGCTTCTTCTTTGGGAAATCCCTTGACCCCACATGAGCTATGAGGTTTTGTTATGATGACATGAGTTCTGTGCATATTCAATGATTCAAAAGTGAGGAAACCATTAGAAATTGGATAATTGTGCTAAGATAGCATGTGATTTTATCATTGAATTAACAGTGTTGAAGTTGGTGGCAGTTTTATGATAGCCTTTTGAAAGAAGATTTGAGTCACTGACTTTCAAGCTGGGTTTGGTTAATCTTCAGACCAACATAGAGAAGATTTAGGATGCATAATTACAATACTTTTGTTTCTTGTGTATCATTGTGTGTTTCTTTGTTCTTTTGTTGTTTTTAACTAAGTTACTGTTAGATGCCTATATGGTTTTAGGCTAGGCACTTAGGTGGTCGCCTCGGCAGGCATGTTTAGCTCCTATACTTCAGAATTATGATATATTTGGAAGACCCCTAAAGGTATCATTTATTACAATCTTGTGGTTATAAATGAATCGCACATTTTGTTTAGTCTTAAGCAGTGGTTTAAAAAACGGATCGGTGCCCCGGATCGGGCACCTCAAAAACCCATCCGGATCGGTGAATCGGCGATCAGGATCGAGAATAGGCCGAATCGGTCTGATTAAGCCTTAAAAAAAATCCAAAAAATTTATGAAAATTCATTATAAATGTTATTTTTTAAGAATCCAATAAGAAATACAGGTATTACATTATTAACTTTCATTTTTAATCAATTTGCGAATAATTAAGAGGTTCTTTCCCTGTATGAACTTATGTTAACCATTAAATTTGCATCACATAAAACAAAAAACATAGAATTACCATGGATAAAGTATATAATCATACATAGACTACAATAAATAATGGATTAAATCGATGAAAAATGGCCACTAAAATCTCGAATCGGCAGAAAACCATAATCCACTAAAAAAAAAAAAAACCAAATTATTACAACCTAACTAATTATAATCCAAAATTATTACAACCTATCTAACTATAGTATTATATATTGCAACGAAAATTGTTGGTTTATATTTTATTATATAAATAATAACAAATTTAAAATATTTTATTATATCATTTAATTTAAAATGTATTATTGACAACAGTAAGAAAAATAATACATTACAAGATTTATAATGTAAATAAATAAATAAATAAATAAAATATTTGATTATCAATATAGAAATTATTTGAATGCGCATCAATTTTCGAAATAACACTTCAAATTTTCAAAAAAATAATTTTTTAGAATTCTAGAGTAAATTTAATGGAAGAGATTGTTAGAGACAGAGAAATATTTCAAATGTGTATGAATCATATCTTAAAATTATTATTCCTAAATTTATGTTAAAGCTTACCATATTATAAAAATAAAAATTATAATTAGATCAGTTATTTCTAGTTTGTATTAAAAATATTTGTTTTATTAAGAAATATCTTTTATTTTTTTGACAAGAAATACTCTTATTTTTTTTACGAGAAAATATGACATTTGTTGTATTACCTTTTTTTTTTTTTTGACAAGAAGAAAAAGATGTTAAATTACCTTTTTTTTTTTTTGCTTGTTGTATTACTTTTTATTTTTTTCATGATATTATTTTCTTCATTTTACTTTTTTGAAGACAAAAGTAAAAACATATCTTCTTTTTATTTGTTTTTTATTTGTTTTTTTTATGATATTATTATTATTATTATTATTATTATTATTATTTTTTTATGAAGACAAAAAGTGAATTTTGCACAATAGCGTCCCAACTGGGATTCAAGCTTGGGACGTCACGCATAGAAACACTGCTTCTAACCACTGCAACCTTTCACACGCTGCTGAAGAGTTCTCTACAATAATTGCCTATATTACATGAATTTTCACCATAATATATCTTTGGGCAAGTCCCACATCGAAGAATTGGAGAAAGTTTATACAGTATAAATACCTTTACAAAAGCCTAAACGTTGGTGCGATGGAGAGAAAGGGTACGCCTGCGGTAACATTTTGAACAAAATTACGAAAATGTCCTCAGTTAAGGACTCGCCCTGTGACGTCACGAAACGGCTGGAATCGTGTAATCAGCATCGGAAATCGTGATTTATGACGTAATCGGAGCAATTCAATGTTCCAAATTGCCGATTCTCTTCTAGGATCAGGCGATTCCCGGTTTTACAGAAGAATCGACACGGGATGACTGATTCTCGTATTTACTAGGGGAAGTCCGTTGCGTCTCGCTGATTTTTAAAACGCTGGTCTTAAGAGTGTTACATGCATCACCACTTGCATGATAAAAACTAATAAGTGGGAGAAATAAGATGTTGGATTATTTTGCCTAGAACTTTTTGTGTCCCATGCCTAGCATCTTGTTAGGTCTGCTATGGACTCGAACCCAACATGCTTGCAGTTCTCTTGAATTCTTGTTTCCATCCTATTTTTCTAAGGTGATGTTTGGGATGGTATTCTAGTCTTTCCAGAACATGGATCTGAAATCTATTAAGTTTTGTTGAGTATTACAAATTTAGAACACTGATTTTGTATTTTTTCCTATGATAGTTTCTTTCTACTTAATGTTTATTCTTGGGTTTATGTTTGCTTTTGGATCTCAAGTTTTTCTGGGTGGCTTAATGTGGTTGCCTACGGGCTGGTTGGTATTCGTTCCTACAGTTGGAATTACTTGGTTAGTTGGTTCTAGTTGGGAAGAGCTGTGCTGAGGTGCCTCTAGACGCCTAGATGGATTCCCACTTCATTATAACTTTTTTGGTGCTATTGTAACTTATCCTTGATTCGTATACATGTAGATCGATCTTAGGAGAAAAGGGGCAAGACTATATAAACCAGTAGGAAACAAGATGTCTATCATAAAGCATTCTGTTATTCTGCCAGTCTCCCTATTTGTCATTATTCTTTTACTTCACAACTTACTCTAGAATATAATGGAAATATAAATTCCTTCTAATTAACTAATCTTTTGTAGAGAGTGGGTAGTAGAAATACAAATATTTTTGAATAACTTGCTATGAAGATATTGGTTGTTTATTGGGTGAAGAAATTGGGAAATGGGGGCAAATCTGAAGTAGGAAATAATGAAATATGACATTCCTCTAACTGATCATTTGTGGAGAGTAGGTAGTAAAAAGCAGAAATATTTTTGTGAAATTTGAACCATGAAGATATTTGGTTGTTTATCGGGTGAAGGAAATAGGCATATGTAGGCAAGTCAGAAATAGGACAAATCAGCGATCTTAATGTAGAAGGAATTGTGTACATGGAGAGGAACTTGAGAAGGTGTTTTTTGCTCTTTTATGTTTAGTTTTAGTTTTATCAACACTTAAATTTGACTATAAAATTAATAGACCCTAAATGTGGATACTGCAGCACCGAGACTTCCCTCACATGTGATGTTATGCAAGTACCCAGATACATATGTATACAAATTGACAAAGTTGATGTAATTTATACATCCCTATGTGAATTGAGTTGTGGGACTGGTTGCCGTGGACTTGCCTAGCATAACTACAGCTAACGTTCTTCCTATATTTCTTGTAAATGGGAGATGCTGCCGAATGGATTTCTGCAGGTTCTCTTCTTATGAGACCAAAAAGCCAAAGGTCTTCACTTGTTAATTTTGTAACACTTTTGGTTTCTTTTTCTTGTTGGGATTAATTCCGGCTATATTCCTAATTTGATGATCATCTTCTGAATGGGGAACTCTGCCATGGCCGTTCCCAAGCTTGGATAAAGAAAGGAAGAGGGTTGTGATAGGTTGACATCCAACATAAAACTTTTTCCATGTCTATTTCATGAATCATGATCCTATGTTATAAATAGATGGTTTGGCCCTTGATAGAGCGGAATGACAGAACAAGATTCGTGTAGCTGACCCGAAACAGTTGGGCTAAGGCTCGGATGATGATGATGATGAGATGACGTTATTCTTTTTGTAAAAAGTGGTTAGAGAAACATGTGCAAGATCGCATGATATCATTGCCCGGGAAGGAGTACGAAAGAACATTTCAACGGTCCATAAAGATATATGCACTATAAAGAGTAGGGTCTGCTTTGCTACTGCCTAAACTAAGCAGAAAGCTTCAACATATGCTGTTGAATGAATAGTGAGTACTCCCAAGTGAAATGAGCGTTGTTTCCAATACTGAAAGGAGCACCAGAGGAAGATCACTTTAACAATCTTAAGTAAAGAACATAGCAGCATGGAATGCCAAGTTATCAATCTGAGTGGTAGGTCCGCACTGACGGAGTATTTGTTTGGGAGGATCTCGGTTTACTTATTCATAGCACTCTCATATCCGAATTAATATCTGAAAGGTGGTGGAAGCCTCTCTAGACTTATTCTTCTGGTTCCAGGACAAGTCCAGCCATCAACACAATCTAGAAGCTTCTGAAAAGGTTCTTAAAATGAAGGATGAAAGATGTGGGTGTTATGCTGTCCTTGGAGCCTTACTAAAAGTGGATTGAGCTGCTATGGGGGGAAGATCCATTTGTTGTGGGTTGTTTTGTTGTGTACTACAACATTGGTGTTCTTTCCTTAAGGATAACTCTGTTCGCCATACCCCTTAAAGATCAAGTGGAACCATAAATGCATGCTTATTTTCAGGCATTGTGTGTGTGTGTGTGTGATAATACCCTCTTCTTTCCATCATTCTCCAATTTCAGCAAACCGGATGCCATGCATGATAGCTTATGCCACAGTGTTGGAATCTTGGCCCTAACTCTTAATTTGACCTCTATATCATAACTAGACTATGATTTGACTTTCATGTGGAAGCCTTGTCCCTTTAACTAACTCCAGGATTCATGTAGTTTCCTGGTGACAACTTCAAAATGAATTGGTTTCAATCCAAAATGCCTAACGGACTTTTCTTCTGACTATTTTTTCGAACTGTTAAGCAGGATTACAAGATTGTAGCTGGCATATTGGTTAAGAAAAACTGAAATTGCACAAAGAATGCACTTCTTGTTTGAAGATCTTCCATTTTATTCATGAAACTGGTACTGGTACCTCTAGATTGGAATGTGTCTCAGAACTTAAAAATTTTGTACAAGATTAATTCTAAATTCAGTCAAGTGATTTAAACTTATAGGGAATCGGCACACCATGGTCATGGTGTTGACAGCTGCAGCACATCATCTAAGGTTCATTTGCCTTCCTCACCCACCCAAAACAAAAGTGATTGGAACTTCTGCTTCTACATGGCTATCTAAAGTCCTTAACAACTTCTTAAAGGCATTTCTGAAAATTCTAGTTTCATGGAAAGTCTTTCACGAAAAGTCTGATATAACGAGCAAATATCTATCTTCTTTTTTAAAATATTTCTTGGAGTTATTACGAGTTTGTTAATTCTCTATTTTCTTCGTTATTGGAATGGCAATGGTTTGTTGCATGATTAGTAATTAGGCTGTTAGAGTGAATAAGCGTTCAATAGACGTCATCCATCTATGGTTTAATTCTCGACTATTAGACAAACATGTTAGCAAAGTGTACAACACTTATGACAAGCACAACAAGGCCTTATCTTTGTAATACAAAAACAAAACTTTTATAGTTTGCACGCTGTATTGTAAGTTCCTTGGTTCCACATTGCTCACTTGGGTCTCTTTGTAGTCACAATGAATTTTGCCTTGTTAGATCCTTGTGGTCCCCTACTGTTAATACTGCCCCTGGAAGAATGATCTGATATGGATAATTGATCTTCTGCATGCTTATTTTTGACGTTTTAACATGGAAATGAATTATATATCTCATCATTTTTCTCATTCCATAGATTTTTGATGTTATAGATAATTATTTCCTGCATTCCTCTGTGCTTGGTTTGAAGGCATTCAACTGTTCATTTTCAAGTTGCACTTCTTTCAGGTCAATGGGACTTATGCAACAACATATTTTCATGAATCCAGTACTTCAACTTTAGTTTGTTGTCTTCCAAGCTCCGAGAAGCTTCTCATTGATTATGCTATGAGGAAACATGGTTTTCCATTAGATTCAGTTATTTATGGATCCACTATAGTGCCAAACATAGGTTCCCAAGAGCCTTGTAAACAGATGGAGCTCAATCTTGGTTCAATCCTAAGTCTGAGAACTCTACGGAGGCAACTGATTGGGCAAGGTTCTCATCGCCAATTAGCTTCTTCCATTGTGTTTGACATTCAAGCAAATGGGCCCGACCAGCTCCGAGTACATTCTTGTGAACTAGTTTTAATCCAAAGGCTGCAGAGTGGAGTGTTTGCAGACCCCTTTGAGCTACAACACCTGGTTCGACGTGGTGGTAAGACTAAATATCAAATTAATTCGGACTCTTTTTCCCCTTGTGTGGATTGATCTGGTTCCTGGTACTAAGTGGCTCTGCCTTTTTTTTCTTTTTTTTTTTAAAGTTTTTGTTGATGTTGGTGTTTTTGGAGATACGAATCTAGAGTTACCTTCAGCTCATTCAGGTCAGTCGGTTATTGAGGTTCATGTAAGTATCGATTGGGATAGCATCTTAGCAAGACAAAAGAGAGAACTGGAAATCGCTGTTGAGCTGCCCCTACATGCACGCTACCCTGTAAGTTTTTTCCTTTTCATTGATTTTCATGTTCTTTTGTCATTATTGTTACATTCTCTCAGGTCAATTATATGCAACGTCATATATGGGTCTTTGGTAAATGGCTGGTTTTTCTAATAATCTTACACTCTGGCAGTAGCCTTCAGATCTTTGTCCAAATCATCTTCCTAACTCGAGAGGAAACAAATACTTCTTTAACATCCATTTTGCTAAGCCAAAAGATTTCTTACTCCTGCAGGAGTATACTATCTATCTACTCCCTCGAGCAAAACTTTAACATCCATTTTGCTAAGCCAAAAAGATTTCTTACTCCCGCAGGAGTATACTATCTATCTACTCCCTCAAGCAAAACTTACACTAGGAGTATCTTCATATCCCAAATTTTGGGGATGTGAGAACCTGGCAACCAATCTCAAAAGAAGTAAAATAATAATAAAATCTCTCACTCGCTATGTGCCTAAAGAAAATGGCATACAAGATTGCAGTGGAACCATCCAATTTTTGGAGGGAATGATCTTTGAAAATAAATCATTTAGTTATACTTAGATGGATCCCAAATTTCCCCAAAAAAAAAAAAAAGAAAAAGAAAAAAAGAAGCTCCCAAGTGTTTTGCCCGATGGAGCAAATGTATAGTATGCTGGTGAGGGAGCACAGTATACACACTCTTTTGCTAAAGGGGGGCCTTCTGTTTCAATTTTCCTTTGTTATTTGTTATAAAAAAACAAAAATTATTTTGCTGTCTTGTTCTTGTTTCCCTGTAGCAACTGCAGGGGAGTTCAAGTTTTTATTTGCATTTCTTTGGATATCTTTTGATTAATAATGCTTGAAAAATTAATGAGAACCTTTATAAAAGTCCTAGTAGATTCAGGATTCCTACCTGATTTGTTCACTTTTTTTATCAAAGTTGACTTGGCGGCTCAGTGGGACTCATCTATATAGTAAGATTGGTCCAATAAAAATTAACTCCAAAAAAAGTACTGGTTAAGTCTGATCAAATAAAAATTAATTATAAAAAGGGACTGGTTCAATAAATAATACAACTTTACTAAAAAAATAAATGCATATTAGAACTAATAATTATTCAAAATGTCAAGGTATAAAGATTGGCAAAAAAAAAAAAACAATGATGTTGATTTGGGGTGTTGTTTTGCCTTCATCAGTCACACCCTTTAAGCTTATGAGTAATTCCCCTACGTGCCTTACTGCATGTGTTTCTATAGTACCAACCCAATTAGTCTTCTATGAGCATTGAGTGGATACTATTCTAGTTACATTCTTATTAAGGCTTCAACCTTAAATGCAGCCTATTGGTGAAGATAGTCATGCTACAGTTGAAATTGTGTTGTCAGATTCCATTATTTGTTGTAAAAGGGGAAGTATTGACGATAAGGAGTGTTCATGGTTTGGTGGTGCAGAAGCCACAACTTCAGATGTAGTTCAGTGGCGAGTACCGTGTGGAAATGAGGTACATTCGGTCTATGTATCCACTATAACAGCATTGTCAGCTTCGCTTTCTGCTTTGGTAATTGTTTATGCTTCTTTGTATGCATCAAAGTCCAAATAAAAGCTCAATATGATCATAGTTTTAGCTTAGTGGAAAAGATGAGCATAACCTTATTTTCTTTCTTTTCTGTTTTATTTTTCATTTATGATTCATATCTTAGCTCCATTGTTGTGGGCAAAACATTCAAAATTTGGTACCTGTTTATCTTTTTTTTTTTTTTTTTTCTTTTTGTAATGAGTAATGCAGAGTTACCAAAATTGCTAGATTTATTTTAAAATAAAAAATAAAAGAAAATGCTAGATTTGCAGATATTTCAACATTGCAGTCAATTAACCTTATGTCTGTGTACAGTGTGATGTGTATATGCTGCATCTTGATGAAAAACTTGCAGAGAGGGGATAATTAGTTCTGGTCTAGTAAGAGCCATTATTGTAACATTAAAGCAGCAATTAAAAGATTGCTGACTTGGGCTTGGACTTGCCCGTCACTTGCTGGCAGGGTGCTAGGTAGGGCTGCCAATGATCCGGGCCAGGCCTCAGCTCCGTGTCAGGCCTGAACTTCGGGCCAAATACAGGCTTTGTGCCGGGCGCGGGCAAGGGCAGATTTGTTCCGGATTGGGCTTTAAACAGGCTGGCCTGAATATCACGCAACCCTCCTTGCCCCTCTCCGCTTTTCTCACTTCCCCTACGGGAAGCCCTCTCCTCTCTCTCTCTCTCTCTCTCTCTTTGTGGAGTGGGTCTCTCTTCTCTCACTCTCTTTGTGGAAACAAGAGAAGTGGGTCTCTCTCTCTTCCATCTGCCATTTCTTACTCCCATCTCTTCCATACGCATTTGCTTGGCCCCACTATTCCATGTAATGGTCTGCCCAACATGTAAGACCATAAGAGAGAGAGAGAGATGGTAGATAGAGGAGAAACAAGGAGAGAATGTGGTGAGAGAGAGATGGCAGACAGAGGACGGAGAAATGAGAAGAGTCATAATTTTGGGCCAGGTCTTCCTTGGCCGGGCTGATTTTTTGAGCTTTTGCCGCGCCTGGCCCTGGTGGAAGCCCTAGTGCCAGGTCTGGAGGACTGACTAAGAAATAGTTTGAGTATGGCCTGAATCCATAAATGTTTGTATCTTTTTTTTAGGTGTACTTTACTCGTATAATAGAAAGTTGACACCTTATATAAACTTTTTCCATATATATTTATCCACATGGTGATCCATTTCCAACATTCAGAAGTGCAAATCAAATTTTTTGGATTGGATTGGATTGAATTATAAGCATAGCTAATTGCGGGGCTTGTGTTTTCATAATCCATTCAAAACAATTTTAAACCAAAATTTATGTAGATTATTAGTATTGTCACCCTTGTTTGAGTGAAAAAACAGAACTGCCAAGTGGTTGCCGAAAAACTTGGGTGGCCACACTAGCCACATAAAAGATGATGGAAAGGAAACTCATTATTTGATGAGAGAGGAAAGAACCTCTCTATTGTTAACATGTGAGTTTGAAACTCATGTGAATCTTTAAAAAAGCATTGATGAAAATATATATATTTTTAGGGAAAATCAGTCGGGGAGCGGGGAGAAGGCCGCTACCCTTTTTTTATTAATAGAAAAAAAGAAATTATATTTCAGTATTTTACAACCTTACAATAAAGTAATTGTGCGAGGCTTAGAACATTGAATGGTTGAATGGTTGATATGAAAACGTTGAAGCCTTCTTAGCAAGTACGACAACCACTATATTAGCCTCATGCTAAATGTGACAAAAATCGAATATGAACAGTTAACAGGTCATCATATTAGCCTCATACTAAATATCACAATTCAACTATGAAAAGTTTGAGTCTATAATGGCAATTAACATATAAAAAGTGAGGAATCACTTTCAATCAACTATGAAAAGTTTGAGTCTATAATGGTAATTAACATACAAAAAGTGAGGAATCACTTTCAATCTAAGGAGGACAACATTCCATCTGAATAACCAAACTGACTCGTTCCATAGCATGGAAAAATTGTGAAAGAACTTTTCATACATCTTTCATACATCAGAACCTGGTTTCGATCATAGGATCAAATTGTGAAAGAACTTTTCATATGTTAAAGTCAGGTTTCGATCATAGGATCTGTGGGTTATGTACCTACCACGCTTTCATTGTATCATTGGGTTTTCTTTCTTTTTTTTCACACAGTTATATAGGAGTGGAACTTGAAATTAATTCTTTTTTTTTTTCTCAAGGCTATATTGGAATGGAACTTGAAACGTGCTATAAAAACCCAACGAATGTAAGAGCATGCGGAAACATGCTAAAGTTATATAAGAATGGAACTTGAGACGTAGTGCTATAAAACCCAACTGATATAAAAGCAAGCAGAAAACATGCTCAACGACGGGAAAGAAGAACATCACATGACATGACATTTTCGAAATTATCCGTAAGTCCTTGGGCTCAAAGGCCTCTCAAACAGTTTCAAGATAAACACAGTGGAAATACCGAAATCTAAAAACTGAAGAAAAGATGACTCATACCCTTAACAGTGAACCATGAATAGAAATTCGACCGCCTTTCTCCACGCATCTTGGCGGACAAACCGTGGTGTCTGGGTAAGGATCGTGGTCAAGGCAAGCGCCTAGTACCATCTTTTTAAAAAACAAAAATTTCAAACCATCAAAACAAAATAAAGCTTGGTAGGTCCTCCCTCTTTCTCATCCATGTGCTCTGTCTATATACGAGAAGAAGAACTCTGTGTTCAATGAGCGCCTTCTCTCTCTCATAAAAACACATACATGCACAAAGATACACATGGACCCATATGCTCTATCTTTACATTTAAGAAGAAGTAAAAATAGAAAAAGACATCCAAATATTCGATGCGAGGTCTCTCTCTCTCACAAATACTGATCCCAAAAAAGAAAAGAAACAAAAAAAGAGGATGATATTTCCCTTAGGTCCGCTCAGGTATCTAGGTTACCGCCTTGGTGCCTAGGCGGGAGCATCTGACTTCTTGAACATTGGTTATGTGATATGAACTTACGAGCAGTTTGACCCAAATAGCGTAATCAGCATATGAGAACATTGTTCAATCATTTCAAGTTTCTCTCCTCACGTTTTTGGAGTATACCGCCTTTTAATGCCTAGCAAAATGCCAGATGATATTTGCAAAAGGTGCGTGCATTTTCAAATAGTGAAGATCTGAAGACCGATTTAGGGGGTGGTAATTAGAGATATCCTTGTTCTCTGGAAATTTCCCGAAATTCCTTATATCAACAGACGTGATTTTGTGTTTTCCTTATCACCGTTGTTTGGCATAACATTGATGGAAAAATTTTGGGAAATAACTTACGACGGCAGCTATGAATTCCTATGCACTGGCTTATGTCCGCAATTACCATTTGTTCTTTTCTTGGAAAATCTCAGGTCATTGTCCTTTTTTTGGAAAATATCGGCATTTGAATTGATTCATTTTGACTCTCTCTCAATTGAATTGATTCACTCTCTCATCATCATAGTCTTTATCCAATTAATTGAGATCAATTGCACGATCTGTCATTCTGCTCTCTTAAATATCATACCCTCAATAAGACCATAATTCTTCATATTTACACACACTTTCAACCCTGTCATTTTAAGTATATCCCTCATCTTTTTTTAGCATTCTACTTGAACTAACTCGCACATCGCAATATATGATGTACTGGGTTTGCACAACACATTATCAGCCTATATAAATTTTCTTTATCTCATCGCCGATTAATGCTAGACCTAAATTCTCTCGAATATATTCATTTCGAATACTATCCTTTCTTGTCTTGCCACTCATCCATCTCAATCAGCTATACTCATGTTATGGGTATATTATCCCTTAACTGCCCAACATTATGTCCTATTAAGCAAAGCTAATCTCACAACTGTCCCCTATCTCGCACTCTCTAAATTACAATATTACTTCTCTCTTTCTCTCAACCCGAGATATTATTTTCTAAGTGCAATTCCATGCATGCATTGTATAGTTGGTGCATGTGTATGTTTGTGTTCAATGTGACACATATATATATATATATATATATATATATATATATATATATATATATATATATATATATATATATATATATATATATATATATATATATATAGAGAGGTTACTGTCTACTATATATGTCTATTGAGACCAAAAGAAGTCAATAGCATGTATACCATGTCGCACCCAACAGTTCAAGGAGTTGGCCATCCATCCGGAATAATGAGATACGGTTCGATTGAAGCCCTGCCTCGAAAAAGTCAAGGAGTTTAGGGTGGATCAGATGGCATTCCAGTATTCGACCCATCTCTTTCTGCTGATTCTCCAAATTTAGCCTGCCAATAGCAAGGGTGAAGAATGCCGAGGCACCGACAAAAAAATTGAATCTCACTGGCCCAACTAATGATTCTACACGTAGCTTGCTTTGCCTCTTCTTCCATCAATCAATGAGTGACTCATAGTAACGAAGAACCAGTGCTGTCGACCAGTATCCCTGTTCACAAGGGATTATGCAGAGGCAAGAGCCCAAGCAGGGGGAATAGAGGATATCCTAAGCGCAAATGGTTTCGATCTCTCCATAAATGATGAGTGAAATGTTTTCATCATAAAATTTTGGAAACCATCAAAGAATTATTAGATTATTATCTTTAAAAAATATATGAATTTTAACTTTATTTTAACACTCAAATCTCACACTTAGAAAGTTGGGATAATCTCCGTTAAATCTTGATATAATATTTTTAAGAGTAATGATACTATGAGACCTTCCTACACCTATGTGCATCGGATCCCAAAAAATCATCATTAAATTTTAACACAAATCTCTAAAAAACCCACTCACTCAAATCCCGCACGCATGTCGTAACTTTTCTAGAAATTTGTGTCAAAATTTAATGGTGATCCTTTGAAATCCTACTCACATGGGTGTACATGGGTGTGGGAGGATCTCATAGTGTCATTTCTCTATTTTTAATAGTACATAGAGAGTTCAGAAAAAAGTTCCACCGTAATAAGTCTTTGCTTTGAAGATGTTACATCCCTAAAATTTGAAATCCTAAAATTACTCCTATAATGAGTTTTACCCGGGAAAATAATGTAGAATATACTACCGTGGGAGTATAAAATCCTTTGATAAAAATAAATAAGACTATGTATTTCAACAATTGTATGTATCAGTGGGAAAAATATCTTACATGCAAAAGTTATTGTTTTTGTCGTCCTATAGAACCTGATGGTGCAAGATTACCCCACCCATGCTAATAACATTAATATTTAAAAATTTGACAAAATGAAATTAATACAACATTTAAAAGGATAAACACTGAAAGACTAAATATTTTATATAAGAGGATTTTAAAAATTGTTTTATTTTTTTATTTATGATATTTATTTAGTAGCCAACCCCAAATAATTGGGATAAAGACTCATGCTCTACTAATTTTTCATAAGAACCCCATTATCGCCCGAATCTACCATTTTTTCATAAGAAACACTTTTTCTTTCTTCTTAAGATTCCCAATCCACCTAGTGTAATGGGAGACCAAGGTAGTAAGATGCCTGAGTTCGCACCTGATTCTACAAATTAAACACTGCATTAAAGACTTTTCAAGATGTTTTTTTTACTTAAAAATAAATTTTTTTTTTTTTTTGACAAGGTTATATAGGAATGAAACTTGAGACATAGTGCTATAAAACCCAGCTACCACTATCTTGACCCAAACCTGGTTCCTTAACAATATTCAATTTTAAAAACAAACTCCAAAATTGGCTCATCAGACATGAAAAACACCGTATGTCAAAAAAGAAAAAGATACCTATACCACCTATTAAATTTGAAGAGGTTCAAATCCCACGGTTGAACTCCAAATATAAAAAAATGTGAAAACCAGTAGAAAGAACGGAGAGGATAAAGGCCTTTTTACTTCAGCAAAATATGATTCGTATAGCAACATGAAGTATGTACTCAAAATGGTCAGCATCGTCCAATCAATGGGATGGGGACCCCAACAAAGAGAGCCTCAGATTTGCGATTGAATGTGCAGGGTCCCCACACTCTCTCCATCACTGTTCAACCATATTGGATGGCGATGACCTATACGACCAAATAATTCATGTAGTCGCACAGATCATACAATCCAAAAATATCTCAAGAAATTACCTTCCGAAAAACTCACAAGAACATGAACTATAATTATGGTTGGTATTAAAGCAAAGCTTCTTAGAGAAAACAAGCCACAAAAGAAAGCTCACACTGACATTGACATTATCTGGCGAGCTAGGCCTGGATCTTGCTGCAACAACTCCCTCAAATTGTTCTCTATATCCGCCATCTGCTTCTCCAAGTACTCCTTTGAGGTCTGCAAAAACACATTGAGAGATTTCATGTTTAATGAGAGAGAGAGAGAGAGAATTGGGGGGGTGGGGAACATAGAGGAAGAGAGAGATTTCATGCATTTCGTTTACGTGGTCAGACTCAGGCTCTTACTCGCTAGGGCCATAGGGCCAAGAACCCAAGTTCCCACTGGGCAGAGAGAGAGAGAGAGAGAGAGAGAGAGAGAGAGATTTTATGCATTTTGTTTAAGTGGTCGGATTCGGGCTCTGAGGGGCCTGAACCCAAGTGCCCACCAGTCCAACCAGGGAGAATCCTAATCGGACCAGGCAACTTTGTCTAAGAAAAATTTCAAAATTATCCAAAAAACAGGAGACTCGTGTGATTTCTTGGGGATTTTTGGCCTGGAAACACCGGGCTCCTGATCTGAGCCTGGCAACTTTTCAAACACTGATTGTTTAAGAAAAGAGTAGATGGATCAAACACTAATTGTTTAAGAAGAGAGAGAGAGAGAGAGAGAGAGAGGAAAAACCCACTTCGAGAGAGGCTAGAACGGTCTCGCTATCCTTGAACTTCTGCTGTTGCTCCTTTATAAGGTCTGATTTTGGCTCCAAAACAAACCTAGCAAAACCCAAAGGATTTTTTTCTTACATGTTTTTCTTTTTGATTAATTGGATATAATTAAGTTCCGATAGATATTTATTTTCACGAGCAAAGTTTGGATGACAGAGATAGGAATATGAGGCCTCACGCTTTCCCTGCATATGCAACAAACAAGGAAAAGTCATATAAGGGCAGTAAAAGATAAAGCTGAGTATGGCCAAGTAATGGTAGCATTTAGTTGCTCTGTTATGTTATGATGGACCACTTATAACAGTCGTTATAGTGGTTGATAATGTTGTGATTCTATAACAATTCGTTTGAACCTTGGTAAAAGATTTGAAATATGTAAATGACCACCATAATTTATACAGTTCTTACAGTTATTCAAGCTCTATAAAATAAACAGATCAAGAAACTCCCAATTTTAAAAATATTTTAAAGTTTCATATGTGCTATCCATTTGAGTGTTTTAATAATGCGCATATGAACCAATAGAACGTGTGTGTGTGTGAGAAAGTAATAGAACTGTGACATTTGAATTCCTTACTGTGACTCTTTTCCCCCCCACTTATCCTAAAATCTCTGTTTAAAAATCCCCTCTTCTCAGTATGCAAGATCCAAAGATAAAGTTTCTTAGAAAAGTATATATCTACGGTCACCCTAAAAAATCTGTCATTTCTTATCCATATCCTTTTTCTTTTGAGGAAATATCCATATCCATTAAAATAAATAAATAAGAGAAAATGAGCAGGAAGAAAAACCCAAACATAAATAAACAAAACCTTAAGAAAATTTTTATTTGTTAAGAAATTGAATAGGCTTCATCAGAGTTCCTGGAGTTAAAATAGGAATTTCCCACGAAAGTAGGAATTCACATCAAAACAACGAACTAAGAATTTTTATTAAACATAATTTTATTAATTCAAGATTTGTTTCGAAAGATATAAAATAGCCAGAATCCATAAAATAAAAATAAGCATAAGAATTTGAATAAATCTTAGATGGAAATTAAATAATTACAGAAGCAACACTTTAGAAATCATTTTCATCTGATTTCCTATGGTACCTTGTGCAATAGGAGTGCCAGTAGCTAGTTATCACACTAAAGTTTGTGCATACAGTAGTTGCTATGACTCTTATCTATATTTTTGATGTTTTAGTTTGCATAGGAGTTCATAGACATACTGGCTCACTTCGGGTAGGTCAGCTAGGTTTTAGTTTTGAGGAAATTCAAGATGTTCTTACTACATGTAGGTCTCCAACCCCCAATCTCAATGAAGAACGGTGTAGATGAGCGATTCTTTCATCTTCGTACACACAAGCAGCGGAATGTCTCATCACCACCATCCATCATTGAGAACGGACAGGAGAGTGTGTGGTATACAAACAGTAGACTACATGGAGAAAGATTACACTGTCCTCATTCAGGGTGGAATCCCGACCTCCCTCATGCATACCAAATGACTTGCCATTAATCCAAAGCCTAAGGAACCACCTCTCATTAAAATGATGAATGGTGATCGAGAGAGAGTTGGACACACCAGAACAGGACATAAATAGATAGCATTGCTGGATCTTGGCACTCCCATCAATATCCATCATTTCAATAGATGGTGATGACCTAGTGAGCCATGGTTTTTCCCATAGTCTATTGGATTGCAAATAGTTTCCCAAACTACTAATGCACAACATACAACAACCCCCATTGTAGAAGAGTAAAATATTGTGTATTATTTTTATTTTTTTTGAAGGTGCAAGAAATATTGTGTATTATTTGTTAATAGTAAAATATGATACCTACCGATAGACTTGTATGTGTTTGTATCATCAGATAACTGCTGTAGCTCTTCCAGTGTTAGGTAGGCTCGTTTCTTCTCTGCTTCTTTATTTCGCATTTGCATTTGTACCTGAAAGAAATCAAGAAAAACAATATTGATGAAAACAGACAAAGAAAGGAGAACCAGAAAGTCACTATAATTAGCAGATGGTATCTTAAAATTAACATAGTAAATATCAGTTTTGGGAAAATAATCACAACACAGTAACCCAATTGTATAACCATGGAGTGATATTAAATTTTTTAGCAAAACAAGAGATTGAAATATGAGAGATGTGGATCCCTTGGATTACTATCTTTTTGTTTGCTTCGAGCTTCAAAATGTATGCACCAGGTTCAGAGTCCTCTTGTTTGGCTTATTTGCCTATAGGAGCACTTTGTCATTCTTTTATTATTTCTTATTGTATATCTCTTGCATACGCTTGAAGGGTACTCATGTTTCTAACAGTGTGTTAGATTTTGTTCTTTTTTGTGCAATTGTGCATGCCTTTACAGGGAACATAACTTTATTTATCATTAAGTCCTGGCACATTTTCATTTGAATTCATTGATATCTTGATTACACTGATCAAGCTCAACCTTGATGTCAAACCACAAGATGGGGGAGGAGTACAACAATAAATACCACATCCTACTAGCTGTTTTCTAAGAAGAGGCGGATTTCTCCGATTGATAGATAAGGTGGAGTAATACTAGCATTTCTTAAATTAAAAAAGGCTGGGCAAGAGATTTTCAAAGAGGAATTATGAAACTGGGTGGTGGATTAAGTTGTTTTCGAAGAAAAGATACAGATTTTGATTTGATACAGTACTCCCAGCTACTTTGATATTGTACGCACAATTTTCAAAAGATTAGTCTCAGAATTCTTGGAAGAATTTCTAATGGAGGAACTAGGAAATGCATCTCCCATCCACGAATTAGTGTAATGAAAGAAGCTCTGTTCAAGGATTCAACAAGGATTTTTTTAATAATTAGATTACACATAAATCAAAGTTGGTTCAAATATAGTTGAAGTGAGGATTGTACAAGCAAACATAGAAATTCAAAGAATAAAAAAACATGTGGCTCTTGTTCCCAACATTAATACCTGCTTCAATTTCCCTGTAGTCTCTATCATACGACCCTGAAGTTCAACAAAGGCCTGAAATGACTTGCAAATGTTAGTGAACAAAACTACCTCGTTCTATAAGAAGATAAAAATCAAGGAAAAATGAAGTTCATCTCAACGCAAAATATAGGTTCATGGTCTGAAAAATAGAATTCTGCTATTATAATGAATAAATAGAAGACAGATAGATCTCAATATCTGTATCCACTGTTCAAAAAGGGAGAAAATGAAAGAAAAAAGACTCAATAATCTTCACTAACTAAAGATCTTCGAATAGTTTGAAGCGATGTGAAATGAGCCCGGGCCAAGCCAAGTAATTCGGGTGAGAGGATTCATCTGATTAATGTACAATCTGAAAAAAGGGCTCAAAATTGGGAAAAAAATACAAAAAGTTTTTTAAAAATTTAGTAAAAAACTAAATAAGTAAAAAAAAAAATCATTAAAAGTCTAAAAAAAACAGAGAAAAGTATATAGGATATGGAATATGGAAAAATGATTTATAGCTTGAAATGATTCAGAAAAAGACAAAAGGGAAAAATAGAAAAACAGAGCATGTAATAGGAAAAGATCACAAATCATCATAGAAAACATAAAAATTATATAGAGACACTAAGTACTAAGTATTGATTACAAATAGAAACCCTAGTCCAGCCAGTCTAAAGCACTAAGTATTGATTACAAATCAAAATTCGCATTTAAATGAAAATCAACACTAAGTCATTCATTGACAAAACTATACAAACATATTGAGAGAGAGAGAGAGAGAGAGAGAGAGAGAGAGAGAGAGAGAGAATCAATTATATCCACCATTAAAGCTGAATTTCAAACCGAAAAAAAAAAAAACTCACCGTTCTGGTTGTTTCTTCGCCCATTTTTCAGTGTAAAACAGAAGTCTGATAAAGCTTTATCTGGATAAAAAAGGCGTAGTTATTTAACAGGTTTAATCATCCAAATACAAAGGAAAATGCATTTTCAAAGAACCAAAAGACGAAGAAGAAAAAAACAGATGTTTCAGGATATTTTTCTTCATCTAGGGCACAAACCAATAAAGAAGAAGCCCAATCTCTCTCTCTCTCTCTCTCACTAAAAGATCAAATAGAAAAGCCCTTTCTCTCAGTAAAAAATAAAATAGAAGAAGCCCTCTCTCTCACCAAAATTTCCCTTCAAAATCGATCCGCCGATCGAACGAAGGAACTGTAAGCCCAAAGGCATTCTATGTGGAAGCCATAATTCTCCATGGTTCTAAAAGAAATAGGAATGCCATTGGATTGCTTATTATTTTCAAATTTAACCCCTGGAAGAGCAGGGTGCAAAGCGTAACTCCGGTGGCAATGGACCGGGACCCAGCAGGTACACCCGACCCCGGTACGGGTATGGGTCGTACAATTGGACCTTGTGGGTTTAGATCCTATCGGGCCTTGTCTAGATCCCACATTATATTTTGGAAAAAGTTTATATCAAGCCGAGGCTCTAAACAATCAAATTAGAACCTATCTAAAACATTTCACTACAAGAAATTATTTTGATGTTTAAATATCTTCAAATTGATCATCTCGGCATCAAGATGCATGTACATGAGGAAAATTTTGATTTTAAGTTTTGAAAATAGTGTACTTTGTAACGTATTTTTAAGCCGTTAATTTTCAAGAATTTCAAGTTTTCATATATCTATCGGTCTACACTCTTTTTGAAGCTTTAAACTTTATAAATAAAGATAAAAATATATTTTAAGTCTATCCCAATGATTTTTAGTATTCAAACCACATTTCTCAATACTATTTGAAGGTAGGCTCTAATTTGATTGTTTAGAGCCTGGGCTCTATACAAACCGCACCATTATTTTTGTAGGTCTCCATTTATAAAATTTATTTAAATATCTAGATATTTTAAATTTTGGGTCGAATCTAGGACCATGTCTGGGTCCGAATCCAAGTCCATGTCATATCCTATTCTCACGTTGTATTTTTGGATCCGGGTCGTTGAGAACCCTACAAAACAATTTTTTAATAGCCGTCGGTGCGGTGCTTGACGTCGAATCTAGACTAAAAGCAAAGGCGAGATCTTACAAGGTCTAAGACAGATCTAAACCTAATCCAGTTCGTGTCAAAAGTATAAATAAAAAATATAATTTATGTATTTTATCATATATAATATTATTTATATAATAAAGTCATGATCCGTAGGAGTGTTAGGTTACCCGATATAGCTAGCCCATGGCCGGTCCAAGTAACCCGGTCCTAATCGTGCAGTCCTGGCTAAAAAGGGTAAATATTTTTTTAAAGAAGGGTGCGGTTTGTATAGAGCCGAGGCGTTAAACATTCAAATTAGAGCCCATGTTCAAATAGTATTGAGAAATATGATTTCAATACCAGAAGAACCTGCCACGATCGGTAGCCGGTTGCCAGCTGCCGGTTTCAAGTTGATCTTGCCCATTGTATAAACACCGATCCCTCGTGTCGTAGAGAGGGAAAACGGTTTGACAAAGCTGTAGCCCTATTAAAATAAATAAAACCTCAATTAATAATTTATAGAAAATTGTAATTAGAAAACCTTTACATCGATCATTTCGACTTGAATATTATAGTTATGAAAAAAAATGGGATTTCAAACTCTAAAAAATAATGTATATTTCAACAAATTATTAAAATAGTGTAAAGTTTAACAAAATATCTAAACCGTCTATTTTGTCAAAAAAAATAAGTGTTCAAAGATCCACAAGATCTGAACGTTTTTTTTAGTTTCAAATTTTATTGTGGGTGTTAAAAAATTAATTTTAGAGCTATCATGAAAATTTCTGTGGTCGAAAGTGCTTTTGAGATGAAGATTTGTGGTGAGGCTCTATTTGGTTTTCATAGAGCTTAGGCCGTATAAGAACTTCATCAAATATAGAGAGTGGATCACAAGTAGGGAAAAGTCAGACTAGTTTAGATGGTGAGAGAGAGGCGCTAGCAGGACAAAAAGTCAAGCTCAATCACGAGCTCACGTGTGACTGCAAGGGCAAAGCTCCAAAATTTAGCACAAAAAATCTAGGCCCTTGGGACCACTAATAAAAGTTGGACACCGTTTTTACGAGTCCATATGGAAATGAGTCACCTCTTATAAATCTATTTTTGAGATGGAGTTTTGAACGTAATTTTTAAAGATATGTAATCTTTAATATAGAGATCATAAATATAAAAAATTTAATAAATTTTAAAAATTAAAAATAATAAAAAAATTATTTCATGCAGGTTGGACTGTATTTCTATAATATTTTGTCAAGAGGTGTAAAGCATCCATTTTAAAGATGGAAGCAAATAGGTAGTCCATCTAAAAACAAGTGTAACTAGCTGTTCAAATCTTTTTTTAATATAATTATTATTTCTCGTTTTCAAATATATACAATATGTGGGCTGGCCGCATACAAACGATATCCAATAATAATTCTATTAATAAAATATTTGGATCGTTAGTTTTTATTGTTTTTAGATGTTCCACTTATTTGCATCCATCTTTAAGATGAATGCTTTATATTTCGGGACCGTAAATGTAAAAATGCGGTCCCCATCGCATGAAACAATTATCCATGAAGGATATATAAAATTATAGTGAGCAACATCTGAGGCAAGCTTGTTTCGGTCCCCATGCTCGCTATAACATTGCCCGGTCAACCTGAGATTTTTTATTTTTTATTTAAAATTGCTCCTTAGTTCGAGGATACAATCTTCGAACTGCATTTTGTTTTTTGAGTTTTTTTTTTTTTTTGTTTTATAGGGTTGTACCCTAATGTTTGGGGTGGTGCCCAATCGGCCCAATATGTGCATCATCGGACTGCCTTCTATGGTGCTCTTTAAAGCGCTTTGAGGTTGGCATCCTCGGAATGCAAAGACTGACTTTGTTAAGCATTTAGAGATGGTCTGAGCTGCCCATTCTCGGACTGCCTTATCTGATCAGGGTGGGTTGGCATCATCAAACTGTATTAGCTCATGTGTTTGCGAGAAGAAATAAGGCGGTTGGAGGATGCTAATCTTGGATTGTCTTTTGGATTGGGCATGGCCCCTCACACTAGGGCATTGCCCTACTAAAGTAAAAACTAAAAATAAATAAAGATTTAAAAGTAGTCTAAGGATGTCATCCTCAAACCAAAGGACAATTTTGAAAAATAATAATAAAAAAACACAGATTGATCGACATTCTGCACAATTTTCATCTGTACTTATAAAATTTAAAGCTTAAAAAATAGTTATATCAAGCAGATCTATGGAAATTTGAAAATCTTGAAAATTAACGATCCAAAAATGTATTATAAGATGCACTATTTTCAAAACTTGCAATCTATTTTTTTCTCATGTCCATGCATCTTGATGTCGAGATAATCAATTTGATGATATATGGGCATCAAAACAACCTCTTCTAGTGAAAATTTTGAGGTAGGCTCTAATTCAATTGTTTAGAGCCTAGGCTCTATATAAACTTTTCCCTTTTTTTTGGGGTAAATAAGTGGGGCTGAAGTCCCCTATCTATTTTCATTAATAAAAAGAAAATTGTTTCATGCCGGGCATTTCTACCTATGTTGTCTAAAAAGTGTAAAGCATCCGTCTTAAAGATGGATGCAAGTAGGTGTTCTTTCTAAAAACAATGGAAACTAACGGTCCACATGGTTTTTTTACTAAAATTATTAGTTTTAATTTTTAAAATTTATTTATTTATTCATATTCATGATCTCTATGTTAGAGATTACATGTCGTTAAAATTTAATCTTAAAATCCATCTCAAAAATATATTTATTAAGAAACCCCGCATTTCTACATATGCTGGCTTGACCGCATAGAAATTGGGCCTCTAATAAAAATAGAGAAAATACATATCATATATTTACAACTCTACAGTAAAGCACTTGTGCCAAATCATGAAATAAAGAAACATAAATAAAATATGGCGGCCTAGAATGTCAAATTGTAGCATTAGAAAAATATGTTGCCTTCTTGGGTGTATCCGTTATGGTGTTGGCGTTACGATAGATGTGGGAAATGGTCCACCTACTATTGTAGAGGTTGTGTCGGCAATGGGCTGCTAATGTTGGCGTGTCACGTTCAATTAGCTCTATAGCTACAATAATGAATCACTTCCAATTTGAAGTGGGAAATAGTCGAGTTGAATGGCCATATCAGTACCCTCCTTCCACCTACGATCTGAAAGGTTATGTCGGCAATTGGTTGCTGCTGTTGGAGTATGCATGGAGCTCTACAGCTGCCTCGAATAACATTAACGAGCAACAATGAATCACATTCAATTTAAAGTGGGAAATAATCGAGTTGAATGGCCAGATCAATACCCTCTTCCCACTTACAATCTGAACGGTTATGTCGGCAATTGGCTGCTATTGTTGGAGTGTCCATGAACCTCTACATCTGCCTCGAATTACATTGACGAGCAACAATGAATCACATTCAATTTAAAATGGGAAATAGTGGCCAGATCAATACCCTCCTTCCACTTACGATCTAAAAGGTTATGTCAACAATTGGATGATACTGTTGGAGTGTCCATGGATCTCTATAGCTGCCTTGAATGACATTGACGAGTAACATTCAATTTAAAGTGGAAAATAGTCTAGTTCAATGACCAGATCAACACCCTCTAAAGCATAGAATTCTATTAGATTTATGTGGCCTTTAAAGGCCTTATGAGTGTTTGTAACAAAAACATTTGATATAGTGGAACATAAATTCAGTGGGAGTGTGATCCCACATGGACTGTACTATACAAACAGTGTTTGCAGATACCGATATGTGCATGACGATCTAGGCCAGTCGGTTGGAAAAAACCAATGTTACCTAGGTATGAAGAACAAACCGATGAGGGTTCATGAGTTACCCCTTGATGATGTCGGAGAATATGCTCAGATAAGTGAGCAGAGAGACTGTGTAATCTTTGTGTGTGATGGTATCCTACAGAGACGGGGGCCAAAACCTCATCTATGTACCATCACACGGCATGCATATCGATAGATTGTTCGAGAAAGCTAGAAATCCACCTTTTAGGGTGAAGTATATGCATGTGCGAGAGATACTCCTATGCACTATAGAACTGTGGTCGCATAAGGTCTTAGTGATCTTGACCCATCTCTAGGGGAGGACCTGTAATCCACAGACTGGGATTGCGACCCATTGGCTCATCGGCCAAACTTTGGTGACCCCCTAATGAGCCCCTGTTTAGACTGTGGGTCATGAGAAACACTGGGTCGGTCTGATAAAGCAAATGTGGTTCGTAGTTGGCAGTTGAAGGTGAAGTGCCCCATGATTATTGATTCAATTCCTAAACCATATGGATACATTTTCAATTAAATTAATTTAATTGTATTTTTTTTATGATAATGGTTATTTTAGAATTATTATTTGAATTTTTATGAACCTCTGGATATTTTATTATAATTTTTGGATTTATAAAATTAACGATATTAATTTTGCAATGTTTTAATATTCACTAGAAATTATTTTGTTAATTTTAAATATATAAAAAAATAATAATCATGGGAGCCTATTATGCACATGGGCCCACCATGCTTTCTAGAAGGTGGAGCCCACATGTGCCTCCCATGGGTGGCACACCCCACGTCTTACTACTTTCTATTTTATGGAAAGTTTTGTTTTGTGGTACATGTGACCTTATGTTTTGGTAACTTTAAATTATGACATGTAGTCAAATTATGAATTGAGTATGTGTTGACCATATATTGACTTAATATGAAAGTAGATATTGAATTGATATATTTTTTATAGATTTTATGGAAAATATGTGTAGAGATGTGCTATTTTATGGAATGCACAATATTTAATTAAATTAATTTAACTTATTTTCTATTGATGGGATAAATGGTTCATGTACCTTTCATAATGTTGATGGCCTATTTATGAAATTGATGATTCAGATCTCTCACCCCACAAATCACCCATGATCGACGGTTCATGTTCAATCTCACATAAGAGGTAAACTATGAGAAACCCTAGACCTAATTTTTTCTATAAATAGAGGACATCCTTCTATTTTCTACACGAAAGAACCTTTCTTCTCTCTCTAGAGGGGCATGCCCCAACCCTAGGCTCTCTATTCTCTCTCTCCTAAAGCCCTACCTAAGGGGCATGCTTTGCACAGCTCTCTCCCTCTTTAAGTCAACCTAAGGGGTATGCCCCAACTAGTAGAGACATCCCTCTTTCTTTTTATTTTGTTATTAAAAGTTGGGTGGTAAGAGATGCTTTGAATTAGGCATTAAGGGTTTGAGCCAAGGCTTAGGATTTTGAGATTAAGAGGGGTTCAAACTTCCATAAAAGAATAGTTTGGCCGAAATTTGTTTTCCTGATCTGAGATTGAAGCTAAATCGTTGATCCCGTGCTATCGGATGATAGTGACTCGGTGTGAGGTGTAATAAGCCTGGTTGAGGTAATCTCCAACACTCTTCTTTTTGTTTCTTACAATCTTATCTTATATTTTATTCTCAAGTATAGTGCATAGTTGTTTCAATGGTATCAAGTTGTTAATATCTTGGTTTTATTGTTATGCTGATTTTATTTTGAAATTTATCTTGTTGTAATAAAGACCACCTGTAAGTGATCTTTTGCCAAAAGAAAGATGTGAAATAAAAAAAATAAAAAATTATTCTCCGATAAAAGATCACATAGGTCTTTCTTTCACATTCTGCATAATGGAGATAGCACACATCCTAATCACCGATGACACTTTAGCAAGTCTATCTACGTTTTTAATGTGCCCTCTCTCCCTCTAAGCCACACACGTGATTCCCTCATCAAACTCATTTCCTCTCACCTAGAACCCACAGTATCAATTGTACCACATGGAAACCCCACAATGGGGCACTCGTGCCAAATCTTGATGTAAAGGATCATGAATAAAATCAAACAGTCTAGATGCCAAACCGCAACATCAGAAAAAGATGTGGCCTTCTAAGTAAGTATATTTGCTATCATGTTGGCCTCACTATAGATGTGGGAAATGGCCTCGCCTTCTAATTTCTCTCTCCACGCTCTCTTGCATACACCTTTGTAGAGATCAAATGCCACATGCCACCCAAATTCTTCTTTATTCTAACCTTTCTCTCTCTCTCATTACAACTACTCTCTCTTTACTTGATTCTAACTATTCTCTCTCTCTAATGTCAGAAGAGAAAGATACACCATCAATAGGGTAACATGACACCGTAGCAAACAAAAGACCATCAAAATTGCCACAATTTTTTTCCTTTTGAGAAAAAAGGGGCACAATATCAATTGCTAGAGGGCCTGATTCCGAGAGCCTTGGTTGTAAGCTCCCAAACGACAATAGCAGCGGCATTTGCAGTGAATGCCCTCATCAATGTTGGTTCTAGGCCAGCATAACATCCTCTTTTACCAACTCTCTTGTACACCTGTAACCAATCCATGCATAAGCCACTTCAAATTACATAATACACAGGTTCATGACACATCAAAGCAACAAAATAGAAACGCGGTTATCACTTACCAAGCTCAGTGTATGAAATGGATTCCGGCTAGCTTTCATATTAGGCACGGTTTGAATAATAGTTTTTGCCACATCCAACGGCAAGACAACAAACCAAAACTACAAAGACATAGAAAATACAGTTCAAGATGGAAGACTGTCACCCACAGTTACATAGATGATGGCTTTGGTTTTGGCTATCGCTTTTTATCCTTCCCTTCCTTTCTGTCCTTTCTTTCCCTCGCTTGCGTCCTTCATTGCTTTCTTCCTACTGCTTAACTCTCTCGTGCTTTTTCTATGCTTATGGGGAAGTTTGTGTTGGAAATATGGCCTATTAGACCTTTTTTTTCTCCCGAAAATTCATGTTTTTAATAATGGTACAAAAGCCATATTGAAGTATATGTGAAATCCCATGTGGTTAACATGAGGCAATGCCATATACATGATCCATTTTTTAGCTTTAATAAAATATATCACTGGAGGGAAAAACCCAGTATCACTGGAGGGAAAACCCAGTGGTGTGTTTAGATTCCTTGTAAATTGTGAGAATTCTTAGATGACATTCTATTATATGAGTCATTAGTGGACTAATGACAGGGTCAGCTTATTACATAGGATTAGTAATTTGGTGATAATTTGTTAATCTTAATTAGCTACACTTAAGGGAATTAAGGCATGAGTTATACTTGGATCTCAATTCCTATAGACCATGAATGTGAGATTTACTAAATAAAGGTGTTCTCTATAAAAGGAAGTTAAACCCTCTAGAAAAAATAGAAAATGATAGAACAGAAGGTGAAGGAGATTCACCAAGAGGACTCTCAATGTAGCTTGTCACCGGATGGTTTGGTCTATAGGTTTTGGTATGAACATTAAGTCTCTCGTGTGATTTAAGAACATATCCGAATAAGTTGTTTTATCAATTTCAATTTTATTTATTTGTTATTATTTTTATTGGGACTAACAATGGTATCAGAGCAAGGTTTGTAGATTTATGTTTGTCAAAGAGGATATCCTTGTAGAAAATAGGTCTACATTAATAATGAGGGATGTGTCATAACAAAAGTTAGATTATGTTTTATGGATACGAGCCACTGGATGCATTCTTATCCAATGCATTATCTGTGGTTTTTCATATTATTTTTTACTTTCCTTAACAAAACCATGATTTAACGATTGTTAGAGATATCATACAATATTCATATAGATTTATTTTCTATGTGATTACTCTTGTATAAATTAGAAATAGACTTATGTGTGAACTTATGATTATGCAAACTGCTTAATAGCTAAGTGGGAATTGAGTTCTTGACTTTAAACTACCAATCTTAATATCATTTCCATAAAACAAAGGTAGTTATATATGGCAGGGAACAATGCTTGCGATCAATACATTTTTTGAACCATATGCTTTGGTAATTCCCAGTCTTTCTTCTCTTCAGTGTTATCCAGCTGTTCATAGATATATAAATAAAGCATGCAACTCACATTGACAATTCCTTCTCTCTTACCTATTAGAAAAAGAAAAAGGATTCCATTATTTCTTGTATACGGGTCCTTTGGCTATTCCAATCATGTATGAGTAGTGAAGGATGCCAATAATATAAATCAAGTGTCAAGCACAACAATCCTTCCAGCCTATCATCTTTACATGCGTTCAAAATATTTTATGACCTGGATTTTTGTAGAATATTATGATGATTAATTTACCCAAATTCTACTTTTGTGGTGAGTTCTTTATTGCCTAAAATTAGAATTTGGTAGGTTTCAATTATAAAGCATTTATAGTAAGTTCTTTATTGCTTTAAATTAGAATTTAGTAGGTTTCAATTATAAAGCATTTGTGATAAGTTCTTTATTACCTTAAATTAGAATTTGGCAGGTTTCAATTATAAAGCATTTGTGGTAAGTTCTTTATTGCATTTAATTAGAATTTGGCAGGTTTCAATTATAAAGTGTCACGACCCCACCCCCTGACCCTTGCCGGAGGGCGATTGAGTGTGGGATCGTGACCGGGTCACGAACGTCACTTAGATAGGAGTGGCTCAACGTATAAACACATGGAATCAAGAGCAAACCAAACTTGAAAGCATTTGGATTCCATTTGGTGGTTTGAAAATTCATAGTAAACAAGGCATTAGTTCTGATTTTCATCGATATTGCCCACAATACATACCTTCATAAAGCAAAGTACAACTTTCAAATTAGGAAGCTTTTCAAAATAGTTTCCGCATGCAAATATTAGCCCATTCAAAGATCTTTCAAATGGCCGTGGTTTGGCCGAAAATGAACTTCATTTGGCTAGCTAAAATCAGTGACCATAGTGGTATAAATGAAAAATCCAGGAAAATAGTCAATAATGATATACCTTCCCATTTTGAAACATAAGTTCATTTTTGTAAAAACGAACATTTTACTAGACTCGTATATCTTTCCAATGGGGTCCGATTGACCTCAACCACCCCCATTGAGGCCAAGAAATCCAAGTGTGGTGTTTAGCCACATTGGTAGGATATATGAGAACCTTAAGTCCCGCGTGTGATTTAAAGATAGATCAGAGTAAGTTGTTTTATCTATTTCAAAATTTATTTATTTGTTATTATTTTTATTGGGACTAACAGTTTGGACTGCATCCTAACTCTTCTAGGGATTTGAGTGGAGATTGTGGTAACTCACATTGGATGGTTAGTGGCCTTAATGGATCCTAAAATTCTTCCCATGCATCTAGAGGCCTTTTCAAGGCTAAAGACAAGAAGAAGACTTTGGGTGATAGTTCCAACGGAGAAACCCATCTGGCAACTGGAGGGAAGTTTGTTTTGGTCCTGAAGATGTACCCCCTCCAAGTCACCCCTACCTTGTGTAACTCCTCTCGTGCTACTGACATTTCAGTGCTTGTAGCCCCATCTAAGGCCACTGAGAGCTAGGCCAACCAGTTGCAAAAGGCCTTTGTGTTCTCCTTTCCCCCCCCTGTTGATGATCTTAGCATGCTGCAAGACTGGGCTACTAGAGTCTAGGGTGGCCCTCTAACTTGTCGCTCCAACCATCGTGCTTTGGTCATTTTCGACAGGACAGAGGTGGCTGCTAAAGTTCTGAAACAACATTTCTGGAGATTTAATGGAATGCTGATGACTGTGAAGCATTGGGAAAATGAAGCCAATTCCTCCCTGATTCACTTAGCTGCGGTTTGGGTGAGGGTGCTGGGTATTCCTTTCCAAGCTCGGACCAGAGATGTTTTCAACCTGGTTGCAGGTAGATGTGGCAAACTTCTTGACATCGATTGGTTCACTATGGCTGGTCTTGCCTTGGGCACCTTGGGAATGAAAATTCAAGCTATGTCGAGTCTTCCTTTGCTGTTTGAACTCCTACTCAAGGTTGCTGATGATTTTTTCGGTCTGTCCATTTCGGTGGTATCATCAATCCTCATGTTCCTTACAAATCTCATGTGTTGTCAGATTCCTCTGAATCCTCGATAAATTCAGGTTGTTTTTCATCCGAAGGAAAACCAGGTAGTCAATGAAAAGTGGTTTCTAAGAAGAGGATGGCTCATTTTCGAAGCAGGCACCACCGCATAAGTATTTTTCTAGGCAAGAATGAAGACAGAAGAAGGTTGGTCGTGCCTCTACCAATAAGAAAGGCCAATAAGAAAGGCCTTGTTCAAGGCCAATAAGAAAGGCCTTGTTCGAGATCGGGATCGGGTGGTTGATTTGCTGAGGGCCATGAAGGTCAAATTCAAAGGTGAGATTCGACTAGTGGAGGAAGGGGTTTTCCCTGATGCTATGTCTACCCTACTGAATTCGAGGCCGAGAAGGACGCACTTGAGGTTGCAGAAGGAAGCTGAGGAGCTTCTTATTGGACTCTCTTTCAACCCCCTTGCTACTGGTGTTATCGGCACCACTACAAGGGGTAGGGCCTTTTGGCTTGTTAGTAATCTCTTGGAACACACATGGGTTGGGAGGAATGTGTCGTAGAAGGAAGCTAAGATGGTTGATCCTTCGCTGCAAACTTAATGTGCTTGTTTTGCAGGAGACGAGGCTCCCTTATGTTGAGGTTTTCCTTTTGCGTACTTTCTGAGGCATTGGCCTTTTAGACTTTGCTTTCTCTCCTTCCTCTAGTTTATCTGAATGACTCTCAACTCTTGGGGACCCCTCTGTCTTTTTAGGGCATATTTTGGACTTGAACTGTCAATGTATATCTGTTATATTTTTGGGTCTTGCTAATTGGGTTTGGTGCTTATCCAATGTTTATGGGTGGAACGTGCTTAGTGAGAAAGAAGAGTTCCTGAACTCTCTCTCTAACACTATTTCTAGGGTTGGGGGGTCCCTTGGTGTGGGCTGGGGACTTTAATATGGTCCTAGGATCACATGAAGTGCTTACTCCTTTTGTGATCTCTCCGTCTATGGCCTTGTTTGATAACTTTATTTCTAATCATGGTTTGCTGGATATTGAAATTGTGGGTACCAAATTCGCTTGGTCCAACAATTCGTCTTCCGACCAAAAAATATCCCAGTTGGATCGTTTTCTGGTTTCTAGTGTTTGGGATGAGCTTTTTCCAAGACCTTGGTTAGAGGCTTGCCTCAGTAGGCCTCTGACCACGTTCCGAATGCTTTGGATACCCAATTCTGCTTTGAACTGATGTGGTTGGAAGATAAATCTCTAACTGATGTTGTCCATCGTTGTTGGGCTATTGTTTGCTTCATCGCTGGCCAGGTTTGGTTTTGTCCAGTAAGCTTAAGTTATTGAAGAATAACCTTAAGTTTTGGGGCATAACTAAATTTAATTATATTGCCGATAACATTGATAAGCTTGAACGTGATATCTCCGCCCTTAACTCCTTGAAACAACTCAATGGGGGTCGCTCCTTAGATCATGTGGATGTTAGAAATTCTAAAACGCATGATCTTGAGGACCTTCTTAGACGTGAGGAAATTTTTTGGTACCAAAGATCTAGATTCAAGTGGGTTAACGAAGGAAATAATAATACCAAATATTTTCATGTTATTGCTAATTCGAGGAATATACCCAATTGTCTTTCTAGTTTATCGATTCAGGGTGTTGGTATGGATAATCCGTTGGCTGTTAGTAATGCTATTGTCAATCATTTAACCAAGCCTTTTCGTCTGAGACTAGGTTGCCCTTTGACTTCGGGGATGTGCCTTTTATAGCCCTTTTCGAGGCTTCTACAGTGTGCTTAAAATGTTAGTTTACCATTGAGGAAATTAGAAAAGTGATTTTTTATATGCATAGGGATAAGGCCCCTGGCCCGGACGGCTTCCCCTTGGCTTTTTTTCCAAGAGTTCAGGGAGGTCCTTCAGTTTGACATTATTCGTTGGTTCAACCAGTTTTATAATGATGGGATTGTGACCAATGCTATTAATTCTACTTTTATAACTCTTTGACCTAAAAAATGTTATATGGCTTACATTTCTGATATTCGACTGATCAACCCCCTCTCTAGCCTGTATAAGATTTTAGCTTAGGTCTTGGCTAACTGTCTTCGCCTGGATATCAATGAGGTCGTCGAGGGACCTCAAACTGCTTCCATTAAAGATCGTTATATCATGGACGGTATCTTACTTGCTCAAGAGACTATCCATACCACTGAATCCTTGGGTCTTAGTGGTTTGTTACTGAAGATTGATTTTGAAAAGGCTTATAATTGGGTGGAATGAGATTACCTTGATAATATTATGGCTCAAATGGAGATTGTGGATTCGGGGTTGTCTTTCGTCTGCCCACTTCTCTGTCTTGATTAATGGTAAAGCTCATGGCAACTTCTGTGCCATTAGGGGCCTCAGACACGGGGATCCTCTCTGTCCCTTCCTCTTTACCCTTGTGGCTGAAGCTTCAGTAAAATGCTGCAAGGTTTGGTGGAGGATCTGATGATAACGTATATAATATCTAGCTTTTTCTTAAGCTTTATGAGTTAATTTCAGGGGCTTGTATCAATATGGACAAGTCCAAGCTGTTGGATATTAATTGTTCCACCATGTCATTCTCTGACTGGGCTTCTTGGCTCGAATGCGGGGTGGGACAATTTCCTACCAAATATCTAGGCTTACTTCCTTCTTAATGGCAATGTTTCGAGATCCCTTTGGGATCCTCTCATTCAAAGAGCACATATTAAATTGGATGCCTGGAAGGCCCGATACCTGTCATTTGCTGCCAGAATGACTTTGATCAAAGTTACTCTTTGTAACACCCCTTTTTATTACCTCTCTCTCTCTTTCAGGTGCATGCGGTTGTTATTGTCAAAATCAAAGCTTTAATACTCAATTTTCTCTAGAGTGGATCCTAGAATAAGAAAAAGATGCATCTGGTCAGATGAGAGTCGGTATGCCAACCAAAAGCTATGGGGGGTTTGGGTATATGGAGACTTAGAGCAGTCGATGATTCACTGCTTACTAATTGGTGGTGGAGGTTGTCCATACATGGAGACCAACTCTGGGCTAAGGCGATCCTTGGCAAATATGGACTAGATCCTAATGGTCCGTATGAGAGAGGAAGACATGTCTCAGGTCACCTTTCCAGGGTTTAAAAAGGTATCCAAGGTGTTAGAATCCTCTTTTTGGCCTACTCTAGGTGGTTGGTTGGAGATGGTCGAAATAGTAGATTTTGGCATACCAAGTGGCTGGGGAAATATCCTCTTAAAATGGTGTTTCTTGCCCTCTATAACAAATATAACCAGAAAAGAGCTAAGGTTGGAGGCATGGTTTCCCTTGTTCAAGGCAAACCGGTTTGGAACGTTACCCTTTCCACTAGAAGAGTGGACCATCAGGTTGAAGACCAATTCTTGACTTTCATGGATTCTTTGTATTCATTTTGTTTCAATCCGTGGAAGAGAGACAGGTTGATCTGGAGCCTTGGGCCTTTGGGTCACTTCTCTGTCAAATCTCTCTATAAAGAAATTAGGTAGGATAGGTACCCTTGAGGATAAAAGGTATCTTGCCAAATTCTAGAAGTGCAAGGCACTCCTCAGAATTAGAGCTTTCACATGGCTTTTTGCTTACAGGAGACTGCTTACTGTCAATCAGTTGCACCGTAGAGGAAATCATTGACCATTTATTTCTGAGATGCAAGTATGCTATTGTCGTCTGAGACTGGGTTGATAGTTTGATGACCTTGCATGGACCTTGGTCACATGAGGCCAATATATTTCCACAACAACTGTGGACCCCACCCTTTGCCTTTTTGGGTCGTCACCTTTAGAGAATTACCATTGTTACATCTTTGTGGACCTTGTGGAAAGAGAGGAACTTGAGAACTCTTGAGGGTTGCTCTAGGGATTCTTCATCCTTAATTTCCAACATTCAGCGCTTGGCCATCATGTGGACTTATGCCTTTCTTCCCCTCACGACTGTTCCTAATCTACTTCTTTTCTCCTCATTTAACGACCTTTTATTTCTTAAACATCGTCGATCGCTCATTCAATTTGTGTGGTCTAAACCGTCGGATGGCTGACTAAAATTTAATTTTGATGGTAGTGTAAGGGGGCAAGGTCAGGTTATGGTGGACTTCCCTGTGACCTTGGAGACTGAGTGTCATAATGGATGAAATCCTTCTCAGGATTGAAGACAAGGAATGCATCTTCGTCCATGTCTATAGAAGCGCCAACTTTGATGCTGATCTATCGGCTAAACTGGCTACTGCTTAATTTGGTTTCAGATGTTGTTTTGAGCGCTTTGTGCTGACTTTTCCTTCCCATTGGTTTTGGTTTGTCGTTTCTTTTATTTATTTTTCCATCCCATTGGTTTTGGTTTGTTGTTTCTTTTATTTTTTTTTCCATTTTGTTGTACGTTTTCATTGTCTTAATGAATATCGCTTTATTTTTTAAAAAAAATTAATTAGATGTGAAAAATAGACCACCTACGATGAGAAAGGTTATGTCAGCAGTTGGCTAGTACTGATGGAGTGTCGATGGAGCTCTACTACTGCCTCGAATGACATTGACAAACAAATGGAGCCCTACATCTGAGCAACAATGAATTACTTTGGATCGGAAGGAGGAAATGGTCGAGTTGAATGACTAGATCGATACCCTCCTTCTTAACATAGAACTCCGCATAGTTGAGATAGGTCACATCCTATTCACCAATGAATCACTTTTGATTGTGCTCTCTCTCTCTTGCTCTTTCTCTCTCTCTAAACCACACACGCGTGATTCCCTCATCAAACTCATTTCCTCTCACCCGGAACCCAACAGTATCAGCTGTACCACATGGACACACCATTAATAAACTCCATTTATTACTCTTATATATCCCCATTCAACTACACCTAAGCTTTTCTCTTTATTCACAAGTCTCTCTGTCTCTTGTATCTCCATTGAACAACAACTAAGCCTTTCTCTTGCTGACAAGTCCCTCTTTCTTTCTCTCTCTCTCTCTCGCTCTCCACTCTCCACACGCCATGTGAAAAAACTCAACGGCCTCCTCCTCTGTTACCAAGCTCTCTTTCTCTCCATCTCTTTCCTTAAAACTCTAAGTCTCCTTCGTCCCTGTTAACAAACTCTCTCTCTCTCCTTCTTCCCTGTTAACAAACTCTCTCATCTCTTATCAATCCAAAAAACCAAAAAAGAAAAAAAGTTCTCTTAATCTTTCTCTCTCATCAACCATGATCTCAGGAAAGGATTTCTATGATGTTTTAGCTGCCATGGTCCCTCTCTATGTGGCCATGATGTTGGCTTATGGATCAGTGAGGTGGTGGAAAATATTTACTCCTGATCAATGCTCCGGCATAAACCGCTTCGTGGCAGTTTTTGCAGTGCCTCTTCTCTCTTTCCATTTCATCTCAACAAATGATCCATACTCCATGAATTATAGGTTCATAGCAGCTGATACCCTTCAGAAAGTAGTGATCTTGATTGCTTTGGGAGCATGGGTGAACCTAGCAAAAAACGGAAGCTTAGAGTGGATGATCACCTTATTTTCTCTCTCTTCACTACCCAACACTCTGGTCATGGGGATCCCTCTCTTGAAGGCCATGTATGGGGAGTTTTCAGGAGCCCTCATGGTGCAGGTATGCTTCTATAGTCTTTTTCTTTTGGTTTCTCTCTATAAAAAGGTTTCTCTCTCTACAAATTTTATCTTCTCCTAGAAGGCCAACCTCATGGTGAATGTAGGCTTTTCTCTCTCTGTTTATGTTCGGTGACTCTCTTTAGAGACACAGCTACCTACATGTCAATCTCACCATGAAGCATCCATGAAATGAGAAATAAAATGTTTCTCTCTCTAGAAATCTATCTCCTCTCTTAGAGGTTGTTGCATTTGGGATTCTCTATTCTCTCTCTAGAGATTCAGCCACCCATATCCCAATCCCACCCTTTAACATCCAACAGAAGGGAAAAAGGACCTTTCTCTATCTAGATATTTATCTCCTCTCTCTTAGACTTTAGGTGCATGTGGGGTTCTCTATTCTCACCTTATTTTGCTTCTCTCTCTAGAAATACAGCTACCCATGTCCCAACCTCACTATGTACCATACAAACTCTCTCTCTAGAAAATGAAAATGCCTTTCTCTCTCTAGAAACTCACCCCTCTCTCTCATGCAGGTGGTGGTGCTCCAAAGTGTGATTTGGTACACCCTCATGCTCTTCATGTTTGAATACAGAGGAGCAAAGGTCCTTATAACTGAACAGTTCCCTGATACAGCACAGTCCATAACCTCTTTCAAGGTGGAATCAGACATTCTCTCTCTAGATGGAAGAGAGCCTCTCCTAGCTGACGCAGAGATAGGGCAAGATGGAAAACTTCATGTGGTGGTGAGAAAATCTCTCTCCTCAAGGTCTCAAATCTCATCCTACAAATCACAGTGCCTCAACTCTGCAACCTCAGTCACACCAAGGACCTCAAACCTCACAGGTGTGGAGATTTACTCTTTGCAGTCCTCAAGAGAGCCCACACCGAGGGGATCAAGCTTTAACCACACTGATTTCTATGCCATGTTCAGTAAGTTGCCGGCGGGTGGCGGCCAAGCGAATTACGGGGAGGTGTACTCGCTGAATTCGTCAAGGGGGCCGACGCCGAGGACTTCGAATTTTGATGAGGAGGTCAGCACGAGGTTGGGGCGGATGAGGTCGCAGGACATGAAGGATGGGAAGAGTAAGAGTGGTGAGTTCGGGTACCCGGCTCCGAACCCATTGCTGTTGAAGTCTCCTAATGGGGATAACAAGAGGAGGTGCAGTGAGGTGGGGGCTAAGGAGCTGCATATGTATGTCTGGAGCTCAAGTGCTTCTCCAGGTTCAGAGGCTCATGTCCATGGGTCAGTGGCGAGAGGGGGGTCTCATGATTTCGGAGGGGCCATGGGGTTGGATTCTAAGGGGGTTAATGGCTTTACACAGTCCCCAAGGACTGGTTACAAAGGTAGGGTTGGGCTCCCTCTCTCTCTCTCTACTATTTCTTCATTCTCTCCACTACCTCTCTAATATCTACTGCTTTTGTTTTGTTGAGAGATTATGCACGGATTTTAAAATTTAGCTTGGGCTCTAAACAATCAAATTTGAACATATTTTTAAGTAGTATCGAGATATGTGGTTCAATATTAGAAATTTTTATGATAATTTTAAAATATATTTTTATATTTATTTATAAAATTTAAAGCTTCAAAAATAATGTAGATCGACATATTTATGAAAATTTGAAAATTGACGATCCAAAAATGTATTACAAAATACACTATTTCTAAAACTTGAAATCCATTTTTTTCTCGTGTCTATGTACCTTGAGGTCGAGATGAACAATTTGAAGATATTTGAGCATCAAAACAACCTTTTTTAGTGAAATTTTTGAGGTAGGTTCAAATATGATTGTTTAGAGCCTTGGCTCTATATAAACTTATATATATATATATATATATATATATATATATATATATATATATATATATATATATATATATATATATATATATATATATATATATATATATATATATATATATATATATATATATATATATATATATATATATATATATATATATATATATATATATATATATATATGAGAGTAATGATCTTATGATACTCTCCGACACCCATGTATGTAGGACTCTAAAAGATCACTATTAAATTTGGTATGGATTTATAAAAAAATCAAATCCCACATTCATGTAATAACTTTTTTTAAAGATCTGTGCCAACTTTAATGGTGATCCTTTAAGGTCCTACACATATGGTGAGGGATGATCCTACAAGATCATTACTCAAATATAAAATACTCTGCTTATAGGAGAAAATTGTAAAAGAGGTCGGTCAATAAGCTATTTTTTATTTTTTCATGTTTACCTCTCGATCAACTTGAATTTTTATTTTTTTAAATTTTTTAGTAAGGTAGTGCCCAAAACTTTAAGGCATTACCCTACAATGAAAAACTAAAAAGAATTAAAAAAATCAAAATTCAGATCGATTGATTATTATTTTTTAAAACAAGTTGAGTCTTTATTTTTTATAATTTTCGCGTATAAACAAAACATTTTATATTTTATTTAAAATTTTAAAATCCGTACATAAATGACTCTTCACAATACTTTTCTAGTGCTCTCTCTCTCTCTCCTCTCTCTTTGTCTCTCTAACCTACTTTAGATTTTAGCAGGCATGCAGGATCAGGGTGAAAACTACAGCCCAAACAGGAAAATTGCACCAGATGGCGATAGCTTCGTGCCAAGAGACCCCCTAGAGATACAAAGCGGGTGCATTAGCCCTAATAAGTTATCAGCCGTTGCCTCTCCTTTTGCCCAAAAGACCCCCGATTTTAATGGCACGACAAAAACCCGCATTAGTGCCAATAATAATGCCCAAATGCCCCCTGCTAGTGTCATGACAAGGCTCATACTTATCATGGTGTGGAGAAAACTCATTAGGAATCCAAACACTTATTCTAGCCTCTTTGGGCTAGCTTGGTCTCTTGTTTCTTTCAGGTAAATGAGTCTTTGCCATAGATAAGCCCTTTATTGTTTCTCTCTCTAGACAGGCTAGATATGTTTATCTCTCTAGACATGTTAGATATGTAATAGTAGAAAGAGAAAATATTATTCAAGAGTCAAAATCATTAAGGGGTCAAAACATCTTAATTATCGTAGGTGATTTACTTTCGAATTTTTTGACATCTCGAAAATATTTTAAACTTTTCAAATGCCCAAGTTACTCCTCTTCAGGGTCGGAACCCTACTCTAGGGCATTTTAATAATTTGATCCTATAAGAGCCCTATAGGAAAGTAGTTCTACTTATTCAGCATGGCTCAGGTTATTGAAATGGAGTGTTTAATTAATATTTCCAATATTGAACGAGAGTAAGTTTGATAGTTTTAGCATATTTTTAAATAGAGATAAAAATTAAAGAAGTAAACCCTTTAATGTTGACCCCTTGAATGAAATTTTCCTTTGCAGAAGAGTCACTTTTGTTTCTCTGTCTAGCACTTAAACAAAAATGTTTCTTTCTCTACCCAACAAAGAACGAATCTCTCTCTCTCTACCCACGATCAAAATGGTTATCTTCTATAGCATTTGCTACATGAAATGGCTTGTATGGTAAAGGTCGTGGCTTGGTATGAGTTTTCTCTCTCTGAAATTTTTGTTATACAAAATGTTTCTCTCTTTACAATTGAATGATGATTTTAGGTGGCAAATTCAAATGCCCACGATTGTGCATGGATCTATAGCAATTCTCTCTGATGCAGGGCTTGGAATGGCCATGTTCAGCTTAGGTAAGAACTTCTGATCTTTTTCTCTCTCTAACTTCGAGTTCATCACATACTTTCTTATTAAGAAGAATCTCTTCTCTCTCCTGCATTGATTTTGCCTTCTTGTTATTTTCTTTTGTTGTCCCATTAATGAATCTTTCTCTTTAATTAATTGTAAAAAAAATTTGTTGGTTTTGTTAGGTCTATTCATGGCTTTGCAGCCTAAGATTATAGCCTGTGGAACATCAGTTGCTGGCTACTCCATGGCAGTTAGATTCTTGGTGGGGCCCGCTGTCATGGCAGCTACTTCCTCAGCTATAGGGCTTCGAGGGGTCCTCCTCCATGTGGCTATTGTTCAGGTAAAATTACTAACATGCCCATCAACTTGAATGGGGTGTTAATGGTAAGGGGGCAAGGGGTTGGTTGACTTTGAGTTGACCCGACCCGACCCGACATTACTGGGTTTTACATAGAACCCGAGCCAGTCCAAGTTCAAGTTATTTAGACTTGGATCCGGATGTGCGTTTAGAAATTGCAAAAAATAAAAAAATTTATTTTAGGGTATAATTTATGTATTTCTGGGTTGGGTAGACCTCGATATGAACCCGACCTGACCCGATGGGGTCCAAACTGGACCAAGACTCGCTCTCGACTGGGGTCAGGTCTTAGTCATTTGAACCCGAACTAGACATCCTGGATCCAACACATGGACCCGGACCTAGGTGGGTTGACCCTACCCGATTACCACCCCTAATTAACGGGTGATGTCCAGGCCTGGGCCTAATGCCTGAGTGGACTAGGCCTCTCCTGAGTCATGATAATGAGGTCGACCCAAATCGAAAAAGGCACGTAGCTATGGAACCGTGAGAGCTTGGGCCTGGCCTAAAAAAATTTCATGCTGACTAAGGTCGCCCAACATTAGGGCCCACCAGCCTTCACACGCGGCCTGAAACTAGATGAAATTGGGCCTGGTGTGCAACCAATGGGCTGTCGTGGGCCTGTTAACAATTCTTGTGGTCTACTTCTAAAGTTCCATATGATTTATAGTTATTTGAGGGCATTCTTATCTTCTTCTTCTTTTTACTTAACCAATTTGGTTCAACACTTACAGGCAGCTCTTCCACAAGGGATCGTTCCTTTTGTTTTCGCTAAGGAGTACAGTGTTCATGCTGATGTTCTTAGTACTGCGTAAGTTCAAGCCCGAACCATAGATTTTGGAAGTATTTGTTTCGGCAGTACTTTTTTTTTTATATATATATATATAAATAAAAGACATATATAGCATGTATTATTGATTGGACGGCTTGATATGAATCGATAATATATACTATATTATATATTATTAATTATGACCTTACAAATATAATAAAAAGGTGGTTTGTGGCATTGTTCTTACGTCACTCCTAATTGTGAAATTAAATAGATAATTGTGAGAATAATGTATAAATTATATATCCCTACGTACCTTGAAAAGAGTTTATTGACTACTATTTAATCTGTTCTTTTTTTTAATGTGACAGGGTCATCTTTGGCATGCTCATTGCCTTGCCCATTACGCTTCTATACTATGTTCTTCTTGGATTCTAGTGAGAGGAGGAGAGAGAGAAAACAGCTCTCAATCTGGGGTATAAGTTACTACAAAAACACTGTATAAAAACGGAAATGTAGGAGATTCTTTTACATTTTAATGGTGTTTCAAGTTACGAGGGAAAATTTTATTGCTCTATGCATGTGATTGTTTTGTTATCAAGAAGAAAGAAATTTTCAATGACCTAATTTTGTACTTAGATTCGAGCCTTTTGACTTTCATCTCTCTCTCTCTCCTCTCATGTGCCTCTTCACCTTGGCCCCTTTACATATATTTTACCGAGCCTTGTTTAATAATACTTACAGCGATTTACGTATCGACACATTTTAGGGGTCTGTTGTCATTTAATGACATTTTTGTCATAAATTATGCGAACGACCATTCCTTCGTGGTGTTTTTTCTCTAGGTTGTTTATCTGTTTAGCAATAACAACACTTAATACAAGAGCTTATTTTTTCAATAAAACACTGTCTCTGTTCAGTGTGTCAACACTAGATATCTAGTTTTTTTGTTATTTGCATGCCCGATAGTATTGATACTGGACACTAGAGACTGTCTATTGTGTTCGGTGTTTGTATTACCGAATAACACTATGAAATTCTCCAAAACCCTGTCCGGCGGTTCTTCCCAATATTTCTTCTTCTCTCTCTCTCGCCATCTTTATTATGTGTATTGCATTTAGTGGTGCATTTTAAATCTTGCTAGAAGATATAGTTTTGACAAAAAACTTACAAATTCATCATCTTTACTTCGATAACCATGAAATTAAAAAAAAAAAAGAAAGAAAGAATTTAAACTCTAGAAATCGTACATTTCACAATTCTTTTTTAATGCCATACATTTTTGAGTGTTTATCACTAGATCCGTACCATTTCTAGAGCTTCAAATCTTACAATCTGGGGAGGAAATTGAGCTTCAGTCCATCATAAGGTTTTCCAGCAAAACCTGTTGGGTTTTATGTAGCCTATAAAGGCTTTATGAGTGCTTGTAAAATGAAATAATATAGTGGAACATGAACTCAGTGGGAATGCAGTCCCTCGTGGACCATATTAAGCAAACGATGTTTACTGGTACCGGACTGTGCTTGACGATCTAGGTCAGTTAGTTGGAAAACCCAAGGTATCTGGGCATAGAGAACAAACTGAGAAGGGTTCTGGGTTATCTCTTGATGAGGTCGGAGCTTAGGCCTGGATGAATGAGCCGAAGGACTGTGTGACCCTTGTGTGTGATGGTGGGCCTATAGAGACGGGGGTCAAAACCTCATCCATGATCCATCACATGACATGCATATCGATAAATCATTCGAGAAAACCAGATACCCACCGTTTAAGGTGAAGTGTAGGCGTAAGCGAGAGATACCACTATACGCCATAGTGTTGTGGTCGCATAAAGTCTTAGTGACCTTGACTCGTCTCTCGGGGAGGACTCCACCATGTACCATGTGGGTGGGGCCCACACATGCCACACATGGGTGGCATGCCCCACCTCTTGGTTGTTTGCTTTATTGTCAAGTTATTCAAATTTAGGAAATATATGTTGTGTTATGTGATCTAATATTAGATATGGAAAATAACAACATTTTATCCTAAATATTAAAAGCGACTTGACATATCTTTGAATAGTATGGGAAAGAATATGCTATTTTATTGAATGAATAATATTTAAATAGGATTTAATTTATTTAAATATATTGATGGGAAAATGATTTAAGAAAAGGGGGATAATGGTTCAAACATCTTCTATAATGTTGATGGCCCATCAATTGAATGGATGACTCAGATCTCTCACCCTATAAGGCACCTTGATCAACGGTCTATATTCAATCTCAAGAAGAGACAAACTATGAGAAACCCTAAACCTATTTTTTCTCTATAAACTCCCTAATCTCTACACTTTTCTCTCTCCCACAACTCTCTCTCTCTCCTCTCTCTCCCATAGGGGCACGTCCCACTCTCTCCTGTAGGTCTCTCTCTCTCAAACTTTTTCTCTTTAACCTTCTCTCTCCTAAACCTCTGGAGGGGCACGCTCCAACCCTAAGTCTCCCACATTCTCTCTCGTGCTTTAAGGGTGAATATTCAATTTGGCTGAAATTTGTTTTTTCGATTTGAGATTGAAGCTAAACTGTTTCCCGTACCATCGAATGTTGGTGACTCAGTATGGGGTGTAATAAGCCTGGTTGAGGTAATCTCCGACACTCTCTTTTATTTGTTTCTTGTTAGATTTAATTATATTGGTTTTATATTCCCAAGCATAAGAATTACGGATATTTTTTTCGTTTAAAGAAAATTGGTTGAATGACATCAAGGTATTTAAGATATTGGATTTGTTAGTTTTATTTTCTTTGAAGCAAGAATTATTGTAAAATGCATTATTTTTTAGACGTAATCTTTTTATTTTTCATAGTCATACATCTCGATGTCGAGATGATCAATAAAAGGGTTTTTTTAACATTAAAACTACCTTTTCAGATGGATTTTTGAGGGGCATCGATAGTTGTACATTATAAGGTAGCATCTTTATATAAACTTTTTCTATCAAGTAATACTACATCTCAAGTTCAATTCCTACCATTGAACTACAAAAGAAAACTCAATATGGGTGAATCTCTCTACCCTCTCTTTCCCACCACATCATGTTGACGGTTGGAAGGATCCACAATTACCCTTCACGGTCATATCAAACAACGCCATATCCAACTGTCAAAAAATATAATTTTTATTTTTATTTTTATTGCAATATATATTTATCTAAAAATTAGGGTGTAAATTAATTTTTATAAGAGGAACCAAATATAAGTAATTATAACATAGTTTGGGTAAAAAATAACCAAAGCACCCTTAGAAGTAGTTTGGTCAACATTTTTTTGTTGAAAATATTTTTTATTATTTTTATTTTCCTCACAAAAATTAATATCATTCCCCAAATTTAGATCATTATATTTTTAAAGAAAATAAAAATAAAAATAAAATTATTTTGTAATACTCAAGCTAGATTCCATATAGCATGTGGACGTTCTACATCCCATTGTAAAATGGTGGAAAGGCCTTTTTTTTATATTATTTTCCTTATCAAAAAATTCAAAGTTTGTCCAATTTTTGGTGCCCGTCCTTTACGCTAAAATTAGGATGAATTGATCCAGCGATATTTGCCTTCACATATGATGATAATAGGTGCGTTTGTTGGAAAATGTTCAGAAAATTCTGAAAGTGATGGTTTCGATCTCAAGAAGTAGGATTTAAAAAGAAGAACAAGAGTGAGTAATTATACTTCTAAAAATGGTACATCTTGTTGCGCGTTATTTAGAGCATTGATGTTTGCTTGGTCTATATTATTTTTAGATATTTAAAGTCCATAATTAATAGGGAAAATAGATTTTTCAGGTCATTCAAAGGGTTTCTAGTATTTATCCGTTTCATGAATGTTTTTCTTCAAGTTATTTAGCTTTAACAAAAGGCTATAGAACATGTGTTCCCTATCAATTGTAGAGTAATCCATAATCCAAGTTTTAGAATGGCAAACTCCTCAGCATAGTGACCAACCCCATAACGAAAGAAAAAAAAAATAAAAATAAAAAAAAAGAAGAAAAAATAATATTTCCTACCATGTAACTGGAAATAGATCATCTTAAGATTGAATAGAAACCATCCAGTTTTGGAATGGTCAGATCTAAGACTTTAGAAACTTAAAAACAAGTTTTCGATATGAAAATTCGCATCAAGTACTCTAGGGGATATCCCAAAATTATAGGGTGAAGTTTTTATGAGGCCTAAATTTTATGAAAACAAAATAAAGCTTCACCTCAAATCCTTGTATGGAAAGCACTTTTGATAATGGAAATCTCCATGATGAATCTAAAATTAATTTCCTATAATGAAAATAAGATTTGAAACTAAAAAAATAGTACAGATCTTGTGGATCTATAAACACTTATTGTTAGGGTGAAATAGAAGGCGTAGATAATTTATCACAATATATACTATTTTTAGAACTTAAAATTCTATTATTTTTTTTTCACAACCATAATGTTAAAGCCAATATGATCCATGTAAAGGTTTTTCAATGCTAGAATTATGATTTTGGATGAGTTATGAGGTAAGGATTTACTTATTTTGAAAGGGCTGCCGCCCTATTAAACCATTTTCCAAAATTGTAAAGCAGAGAGAGGAAATGTGAGGTTCAAAAGATATTATTATGGCTGACTAGGAGAGAGAGAGAGAGGAGGTGAGCTAGATTCATAGAGATGCAGATTGATGGATAATTTTGTCTCTCTTAAAAGAAAAAATAGAGATGCAGATTGATGGATAATTTTGTCTCTCTTGAAAGAAAAAAGAGAGAGAGAGAGAAATAGAGATGCAGATTGATGGATAATTTTGTCTCTCTTGAAAGAAAAGAGAGAGAGAGAGAAAGAGAGAGAGAGAGAGAGGGTATGCTAGATTCATAGGGATGTAGAAAAGATAGATAATTTTGTCTCTTAAAAAGCAAGGGACAGACTTGTTTGAATCGTAGCATAAAATTTTGAACCCCAACTATCCAATTTGAGTTAGGTCTACTAATATCCAAACAAATAGCATCTTAACATTCTGCCTTTCCTTTCTTTATCATTATTCATGCTTTTATTATATTGGGTTTGGATCCCATTGAAGATATCAAAAGCCTTCTCTTTTCCAACACAAAAAGGTGTCCCTCTTTCTCTCTTGCTTATATTTTATTGGGATTGGATCCCATGGTATGAAAAAAGCTTATCTTTTGGGTTACCTATGACCTCAACATAACAACTCACAATGTCATTACGCGTACGTTTGAATGTAAAGCTTAAAACGAGAGAAAGAGAGAGAGAGAGAGAGAGAGAGTTTAGTGCTTAAAGCAAGAGAGAGAGACAGTTTAGTGCTTAAAGCAAGAGAGAGAGAGAGGGAGAGAGATTTATTAAGAAAGACGATGCTTTTCATATCCTCAATTAGATGCATACCCAATAAAATTTGACAAAAGATTTTATACTCCCACGGACGTATGTACTCTCCATTTACTCCCTCGGGTAAAACTAATGAGGAGTAGTTTTAGGGCTCCAAATTTTTGGGGGTGTAACCTATTCGATCAACATATTAATCTTAATACAAAATTTTCACGCCCTATGCACTTCGAACACAATGTCTCTAGATTGCACAGAGACCACCCAAATTTGAATGTTGAGATCTAAGTATTTGAAAACTAAAATTCAAAATTTTCCTTTAAAAAATTATCATCGGGCTATTAGGTGGATATGAAAAAATAATACTCTCATTAAGGTGTTGACCGAGGGAGTAGATATACAGTTTGCTCCGAATAGAGGATAATATAAGCATCTCCTAATATATAAGCACAAGAGACTAAGAGAGGGGACTTTCGGAGCCAACGAGACAAGGCTTTTGACATCTTCATAGGGATGCAAACTGAATAAAACAATCTATTCTCTCTCTCTTTCTTTTTCTCTTTCTTTCATTCTCTTCTCTCTCTCTCTTTCTTTCTCTCTTTCTTTCTTTCATTCTCTTATCTCTCTCTCTCTCTTTCATTCTCTTAGCTCTCTCTCTCTCGTGCTTTTGTTTCAAGCCCTTCATTCAAAGTACGCGTATGGACATTGTGAGTTGTTATTCATTCTCTTATCTCTCTCTCTGTCTCGTGCTTTTGTTTCAAGCCCTACATTCAAAGTACGCTTATAGACATTGTGAGTTGTTATGTTGAGCTCCTAGCTGACCACTTGTCCTCTTCTTTTCACAAATCCATGTGGATACTTAGAAAACCTTGTTTTTTATTTTTTATTTTTTTATTTTTTAAGCCAAAAGATTCCTTTCAATTTAGTTTAATTTGTGCATTGGGCATTTCCTCCTTGAAAGGTAGACCATACACAACTCCTCTAGAGCACGTGTTTTTTACATCTTGATTTTGATAGTTCAACTAGATTAAATATCATGAAAAGTGTTGTTTGCATCTAGATAAGATAAGGCTAGGTAGAAAGGGCCTTTACATCTAGGTCGTTGGATAAGGCTATATTTGGGGTTAGAGTTTAGGTTCAGCTAGACTAGGTTAGTTAAGGTAAAGTCTAATTGTTTTTATAAGTAGGACAAGTTTCTAATGAATCCTCTCTTCCAAATTTATTTTTAAATATGGATTTTGAGTCCAAAATTTTAATGATTGAAAATCTAAATATGATGAGTTTAAAGCTGGAACAATAAATAAAATTTGAGCAATGATCTTATGAGACCTTCCTACATCCATGTGTGTAGGACCTCAAATGATTACCATTAAATTTAGCATAGATCTACAGAAAAGTCAAGTCCCACACCCATATAATTACTTTTCTAGAGATCTGTGTCAAATTTAATAGTGATCATTTGCGGTCCTACACACATGGATGTGGGAGGTTCTCATAGGATCATTACTCATAAAATTTTAAAAAAAATATTTTTTAATATAATTTTAACACCCTCAATTTTCAATCTGAGTGGGGCCACCAAGGGTAGACATATGTTTGCACATATCGGGGGATGCTATGCTATTTCTAAATAGCATCCCCACATATCGGGGGATGCTATGCTATTTCTAAATAGCATCCCCTAACGCCACAATGACTTTTTCCCTCAAGTATAGTAAAATTTATCAATTTGTTACTATTTCCAAAACATGCCCATATGGCTTTTGATGGGTGTTATGAAATTTAATCAAAATATATTAGTAAACATATTGTTAAACAGTTCATCTCTCATGAGTATTTTAATGAATTTTATTTAAGTATATAAATAATATTTTTTTTACCTTTAATACAATATGGTCATAAATACTCTTAGTCATCATATATGAAATTTGATAGTTGGGGTTGTTTAACTATATTTTAAATAGTGGATTTTATCAAATTCCCCATAAAAGATTAGCAATTTAACATTTTACCTATATCTTTTGATTTAATTTCATAATGCCCATAAAATAACACATGTTCTCAAGTTGGAATAGTTCCAAAAGGATAAACTGTTAAATAGTTCATATTTTTTTTACTCAAAATATATCTTATTATTTTATTTAATTCTACTTATAAAAATAAACCTAAACCTAAAATTTTAATTAATATCATTTTTAAATAAAACTTAAAATAACAAACTAACCTCATTTTGGCCCTTGGATGAGGTTGGTTCAATCTTAAGCATTAAAAAGTGCTTGTGCCCCTTTTTAAGCATCCATGGCATGTGGACACAATATCAACCCTTTCATAAATTTCACTTTGAAATATGAGGGAAATTATTTTAGATGTTATACAGAAAAGTGACACAACTTTAATTATTTCAAACCCTTGTATATGAAAGAAAACATTCTCGTGCCATTTTGCATTAGGATTGTATACTATGAAGCATTGGTACAAGATGGTTATTATAATTATTTTTAGCTGTCGGATGTGAAATTCAATAGATGAAAGTGTGTCATAACAATCAAGAAATCTTATTTTGGATTTTGTGCCCAAACAACGATATATCCTCAACCACCCGCTTTCAAATCTAATGGTCAATGATTATTGTGACCTCTTTATATAAAAAATAAATTATTTCATTGTATACGTTTCTTTTGTATATATAATATGTGGCGACGTTTATTAGGGTGTGTCGAACTTTTCAAAACATCTTGGAGAGGCATTTTGGATTTAAAATTTCACAGCTCAATCATCTCGAACACCATGGTCATGAATGTGAGATAAATAATACTATAGTTTTGAGCCTTAAAATGATATATTTGTAATTTTTTCTTTATTGCTGTACGTTTTACTCCCTCAAAAATATAAAATATACACATTCTTGGAGCACCAAATTCATGATATGAGGGAAAAAATGATATGTTTCATGCTTTAAATCGCTTGAAACCAGGGCAGGCACATGGACTCATCCAAATATTATTCCTTTGTATAAAGAAAGTGATAATGGTGAAGGGTTGGAGACAAGTCCCTAAAAACAATTGTTTCTTTATTCAATTAAAGGGTGTTTTAGACTAATTAGTCCGTGTAATATTGGTTTTCAATTTTATTAATTAAATAAAAAAATAGAAATAACACATTTTTTGAAAAATAACAAAGAAAATGAGCTTATTTAAAATTTAGTAAACTTAATTAGTGTGTTTTTGAAACCTGTACCTTGTGCACGAGGGTTGTTATCAAAAGAAACGAGCATCAATCTTTTTTGACTAGGCGGGGCTTTAATGTGTTGGAAATAAAATTTAGGTAAAATGCCATGTAAGGGATCAAAACTTATGTACAAAATCATTAAAAAGGTCAAAAGATCCCAATTAATATTCGAGCATGTATCTAATAAAACGGTTTACCTTTTGTACGAAGATGTCACATTAATTTTATCTCTTAGATTTGAAATCGGAAGGCTAACAACAATGTTTCATTTATCATGCTTAAAGTCCACAAAAAAAATTTCTTAAACTACTCTAAGCTATCCAATTTGACATTTTATTGCTAGGATTATTGTCACCTCCTTGTTCCAAAGATAAAAGGCTTACATTATACAATCCCTTAATACTATAGGAATTTTTGAGTTTTCATTTCACTCATATACTTCCCCAAAAAATAATTAGAAAAACCGTAATTGCCCCTACTTGTTCATAGTTTCCAACCTAGGCAGGGGCAATTTTGATATTACACAAGGTTGGCAATCCCAAGAGCTATAAACATAGTTTCTATGACTTAAATATGGAATTCAATCTCCCTTTTTAATTCTGCCATTGCTGGTCCCAAGCTAGTCAATGTCGATATCAAGCCTGGAGAAATGCATAGGGCCCTGTTAAATTGACGATCAGTGTAAAACTTTTGCTACATCTATTTCATGAATCCTGATGATAAATCTCCCCCTTGAAGCAGCTCTTCTAAGTATGGCCATTTTGTTGGGTTGGTATGTATTTTATAGTGGTAAAGTTAAGTTGTTTTACCAAGCTCAAGATGTTTGTCCATAAGGTGGAAGATTGAAAGATTTTTAGTTTGCTTTTAACACTAGGCCTTGGAGGTCTGGGTGGGAAATCCAAATCTCTCTTCATGAATTTACATTTCTTCATGCATCGAGTAATAGCGTTTTTGTTGTTTCAATTAAAATATTTATAATTGGGAAAATATACTATAAGACATTTTACCTTGGTGTAAAGAGGACACAATCATTTCTACCCTTTAACCTTTAGATGTAAAATTGGGTGGTCGGATTATGTGATTTCTTCCTACAAAGCTCAAAACAATTCATTCAAAATTTGAGCGCAGCCAATGGTACACCCTTATGCTCCTGATTTCTAATATGGCGGCCAAGGGTGATTGACCTCTTAGTACCAATGATAAACAGTCTTCTCGTATACTTGCCCAATTGATGATTCTATATAAGACTGTTTACAAGGTCACAATTAATCTATCAGTCAAATGCAAATTTGGGTGATTAGTTTAGTTGTAGTGTTTGACTACTTGGTCCGAGTTTCAAGTACTCGGGCGGGTTTCCCCAAGTTGGTTGGTCCACTCAAAGATATTAATAAAAAATCAAAAAATTATAAAAATCCCAAGAAATAAGGAATATATTTGTGATATGTGTTTTTTATGTTTTCTATCATTTTGGTTAATATTTAAAAGTGTTTTAGTCATGAATACTTATTTTTACCTTTTTATATTTTTTCTGGATTATTTTGAAAAATATACGCTGATCACAAATTAATTTTTTGATATCTATTTTTTAAAAACTTTTTTAACCTCAATTTGATGTGTTTCGCTTAACCTTATTTTAATATATATTTTTTTGATTTTTTTAAATCTTTTTTTTATGTTACAGTACTCAGCCCTACTCGGATTGAATACTCAGATCATGCATGGGCCGAGTACTCGCCCTGAGTGGTGGCTTCAAACACTGGTTGAGGAGTATGTCATTTCATTGTATAAAGTTTGAAGTTTTTTTCTTTTTAAACTTTGAGCACGACAATGGGATAGTTCCAATCTCCTGATTTTACATTCGATGGTTAGGTTTATTATGACCATAAAAACAATAGGCCAATTTTAACATCTATATAGTGCCATAGGAAGGTCCTTACCAAAACTAGACTATTTTTTATGGATTCAACTTGGCGCCCAAAGTACAAAGAACTTCTACTTTCTCCCTGAACCTAATGGTTAGTGTCTAGTAACAAATTTGAGAGGAATCACCCCAATTTGGTATATACGTATGTGGGTGATTCCCAAAGTTGATTCCCAAAATATATATAAAGCATCCATCTTAAAGATGGATGCAAATAGGTGGTCCATTTAAAAACAATTGAAACTAATAGTCCAAATATTTATTTATTTATTTATTTTTTTATATTCACGATCTCTATGTTAGAGATTATATGTCTTTCAAAATTAAGTCAAAAAATACATCTCAAAAATAGAATTTTAAGAAGTGACTCATTTCTTCATAGATTTATTTTTAAGAGGTGAGTCAATACTACATAGATTCATAGAAACCGTGTCCATATCACTAAAGGGGGACCAAAAATTACAAAATACCCTCATGGTTTTACATTTATGCATAAAAAATGTACATCCTTCATAAAAATATTGATTTTTTTAATAAATTACCCATATTCAATGTTAGCCAGCAAAAATAATTAGGAGTACTTTGGTAATTTTAAATTCCATGATTTTTACTAAGCTAGCCCGAGGAACACTATGTAAAACAAAATTTGTATAATCTCATTGAAGCATTTATGGTCTAAGAAGGGTGAGAACCTGAAATTTTCTTTTAACCCTTCTGAAGTCCAAGTAAAGGAGGTGGGTTGTGTTAGGTAAGCAAAACTTTTCATGAATCTTGAATCCCCATTATCTTTAGGATTCATGTAGCCGACCTCAATTAGTTGAAAAAAAGTTATGATGATGAAAAATCGTTGAAATGTTTCCTCATCAAAAGTTATCCTATTAGTAAATACAAAAGTTAATGGGAAAGTATTGTTTGAATATGGGCATGGGATTAGACCCTGTTTGGACCTTGATAGTTGCCAAACTTATATTTTTACCCGTCTTTGAAGGCAATCGTGATAATAGGCACTCTTGAAAAGTCATAATAACATGTAATAATATTTGAAATTTTATTAGTGGTGGTAAAAGAGATCTCTTTCTTTTTCACCTAAAATTTATGGTACAATCATGCCAAACAAAATTTTGTAGAAAAAGAAATATGAAGTGCAAATTAAATTTACTTGATTTATCTGAGAACAAAATATCTGTTGATCATTAAACCTACTGAAATTGGATCAAAATCAACCCAAATCCACACCATCGTCTTCAATTTTGCTTGACTGTTAATATTTGAGGAACTTTTGGATATCTTGCATTTGGAAGCAAAATCGATGGGGAATCCTTGTTTAATCGAATAAATTCAAACTACAATACATTTTTTCAATTCACAAATCTCATATTGCTACTTATAATCAATTGAAGATAGGTCTTATAACCATTTTTCATTGATTTCAGAGCAATAATTCTCCATAAACAATAAAAAATCGTCGATTCTAGGGGTGATACGGCCGGTTCTCGATATATTACGGGAACCATTTCAATAGGGTGATTCCCGATCCACACACACACACGAAAAAGTTCATATAAGGATGCAATCTTATAATGTAGAATTACAGATGCACCTAAAAATCCATCGGAAAAGGTAGTTTTAATGTTGAAAAACCCTTTGATTGATCATCTCGACATCGAGATGTCTAACCATTGAAAAAAAAAAAAAAAAAAAAATTAAGCCTAAAAAATGGTGCATTTTACAACATATTATGTACATAGTCCATTTTCAAGATTTTCATATGTTTATAGATCTACTTGATTTTAACTATTTTTGCAATTTAAAATTTTATAATTAGATATAAAAATAGATTTTGAGATAATCCTAAGAACATTTTATATCAAAATTATATACCATGATAAAATTCGAAGGTGCACCTTACCTCTACAGCTACAGATGCATCCGTATGCCAACTGTACCATATATATATATATATATATATATATATATATATATATATATATATATATATATATATATATATATATATATATATATATATATATATATATATATATATAGGTGAAGCACAGTTGTATAATCATATGATGCAACAACCTTCAAATTATAGCCATTTGTTTGATCCAAATTTTAAAATATACACTCTCTTCATTCTAATGAACATTCACAAGAAAGAAAAATATCAAAATATAATCTAGAAAGTATTCTTTTAGCCCAATTAACATAGGCCGTTCATTTTGGTGAAACGCTTAGATCTAGGTTTTAAATGGATTTTTTTCATTTCCAATTTTTTTAGATGGCTTTATTATCATTAGAAAGAGAAAAAATGGTTTTGAGTTTATAAAGGCCAATATCTTGAAATTCACCAAATGAATGGTTTAGATTCATTTTTGGAGGGGACTCATTTTGACATCAAGGGTTCAAATTAAAAATTTTTTTTTTTTTGGGATTGATTATTGAGATGAAGAAAGTGTGTGTGCAAAATTTTAGGTCATACAAATACCACAAATATAGTTTTCTAGAAGTGTCGTTGCATTATACTATGATACAACCTTTGCATGAAGTCACTGCCCATATATATATATATATATATATATATATATATATATATACACACACACACACACACACAAACAGACACACACACAAAATGCCTATAGGTGAAAATGAACTGTGATTTCGTCTACCATCATCAACGTCCAAAGTTCAGCACGATCACGATTGTCTGATAGTAATTTATTTTTCATTTTTTTTTCTATAGATCTAAATGACCAAAAATTTGGAGTGTCAAATATAAGCGAATCTACAAAAAATAGAAAAAAAAATATTTTACATGAAAAACATTGACCAAAATACCCCCTTAAAAGTTTCAGGGGTATTTTAGTTAATTTTTTTCACAAATTATTTTTTTTATATTTTTATTAGGTGCATCTCACTAAGATGTACACACATTCCAAATTTTAGGTATTTGTAGAAAAAAATGAAAAATAAAACACTACCGGATTTTTTCATATGAGCCGTTCAGCTCATATTTTAGATTCAATCTGGGCCGTTGGGCTTATATGTTCATATGAGCTAATACGCTAATCCCAGCTTTTTCTATATATATATATATATATATATATATATATATATATATATATATATATATATATATATATATATATATATATATATATATAGTCTAAACAATCAAAGTGGAGCTCACCTACAAATAGTGTTGAGAAATGTGGTTTCAATTACATTTCAATACTGGAAATCTTTGTGATAACCTTAAAATATAGTTTCATCTCTAATTATAAAATTTCAAGCTTAAAAAATAGTGTATATCGAGCAGATCTATGAAACTTTGAAAATATTAAAAATTGACGGTAAAAAAATACATTACAAGATGCATTATTTTCAAAAATCAAAATCTATTTTTTATGGGGAAAATATCTCCATACCCCCCATTTTTAAGTTTTATATCTCAATAGACCCAAGGTTTCAAAACATATCTTGGGTCATAGAAATTCTAAGTCTTGTATCTTCTAACCCCTTAAATTAACTTTATCCCTTTTAAATTTATTTTTTTTACCCCAAACAAATATAATAAAAACATATCTTTTCTATACACCATAATTTCTCTATCTTCACATGATTTTCCCCTGAATCTCTCTCTCCATGACTTTTCCCAAACCCTCTCTCTCTCCGTATTTTCCCTCTCTCTCTTTCCATGGTTTATTTTTCTTAATATATTTGTTTGATTTCTGTGGATTTTTTTCTATTGATTGGTCGGATGTTATTTGCATGGATGATGAACTGTATGTAGATTGTGCTTGTTTTTGGAACCCAAAATGAGAGAGAGAGAGAGGGATTTCGAAAAACACGGGGTAGAGAGAGAGAGCAAGAGTCCTAAGAGAGAGTGGGGGAAAGTAGAGAGAGAAAGGGTTTGGGAGAATCTCAAGGAAGAGAGAGAAAAAGAAATTTGGAAGGAATATATCATGTAAAGAGATAAAGGGTTTAGAATGAGCATGTTTTTTTATATTTGTTAGGGCTAAACAAAATAGTTAAAAGTGAGTAAAATTAGTTAGGGGATCAGGAGATATATTTTAAATCCTTGTGTCTATTGAGATATGAAAACCCAAAATAGCGGGTACATGATATTTTGAGCATCAAAACAACCTTTTTTATTAAAATTTTTGAGGTGTGCTCTAATTTGATGTTTAGAGCCTTGGCTTTACATATATTTTTTTCATATATATATATATATATATATATATATATATATATATATATATATATATATGGGAAATGATATGATGGTCACTATGTCATTATAATATAATGAAACTATACTTCTAAAAAATCATGTTTGTGGTCTTTGCGTGACCTGAAATTTTGTATACACAATCTCTCGATCTCAATAATCAATCGAAATTTTTTTATTCATTTTCACCTATTTATGGTCAAATTGAGTCCCCTTCAACAATGAATATAGATAATCCATTTGGTAAATTTCAACATTACTTCTATAAGTAAGGTTACAACCTTAGATAAGCCACACCCTCAATGAGAAGACTCAAAGTTACAGTAAAAAAAAAATCATCATCTTTATTTTCAAATCCCTGGTGTAATTTAAAGGCAATGTATATGTTTGAGCACACATAAATTTACGAAAAGATTACACGCTCACGTAGAGCACATATTCATTCCTAGAGCTAACTTCTACCTCTTACCTAACTAGATAAATTCCAATCTTTTAAAACAAATTCTCTTCCTCCTCCAAAGGGATATATATAAAGATCTACCCCCTAAAAACGAATCCCTTCCTCACGGTAATATTCGAGATGAGAACTCCTAAGACATAACAAGGGAGTATCATTGAAATGGGCACTTTTGATAACTGAACTAATTTTACTTAGCTCGTTCTTTTTTGAATCTTTAGTCTTCTTTTTAATCAAATATCAATTTAACCACAAAATCTTGGTCATTATTGATTAGATCAAATATCAATTTAACCACAAAATTTTGGTTATTATTGATTATCGTTTGAATCTTTCATCTTTTTTTTTATCAAATATCAGTTTAACTACAGAATCTTAATCATTATCATAAATCAGATCTCCTATAAAATCTTGTTCTTCATCTAAGTAAATATCAAATATTAGAGGTGAATTCCAATATACAACCGCTGAATTTCTATACAACCTACTTTAGAAATAAACCTCGTTCTTTTTCAAATCATTTCTAACATTGTTCTTTTTAAAATCATACAACCTACGTTAGAATCAACCTTATTTATTTTCAAATCATGTAGATCAACTAAATCCCATTATATTCTCCTGAACATGAAGCTCTCGATGCTGAGTGTGTGCGTTGGGTTTTGCGGCAACCAATGTGTTAACTCTTCAACTTGTCTTCTCAAATCTCTTATCTTAATGTATTGGAGGTTTTGTTCTCACTGGGTGCGCTAATTCCTAGTAGTAGGCCATTGACCATGTCCACCATGGATGATGTCTTAACAATACCATGATCCCGTAAGAACCGACGTTTTGATACCATCTGACAAAGTAGAAAATTCACTGGCAACTGACAACCAACAAATACAATCATGTTTTAAATAGAGAAAGAATCAACCGAGAAAATATTTGCAAAAAAATATATAAACGTGGGGAGTTGAGACCTCCAACTACGCAGTACAAAAACATGAGAATAAAAAAAAAAACCACAAAAGGGCCTCTTTCTTAATGCCAATTTGTTTTTTTTTTCCCTTTAATTCACTGTTTCAAATGCAAAAACAAAACAAGTTCTTTTTTTGTTTGTACCCTCTATGTTGTCTTATACGTCTTACCTAAATAAATAACTTTCAATCTTTTTTTTTTTTTTTTGGGTAATTCAGTAGAGAAGACGCTTATATCCATTTTTTTCATATTGATCAAGGAGTTAACTTCAGTAGGTGGTGTTAGCTGGATAGAAAACTACAACATGATAACTATGGGGGTGCTACATTACCCAACCCTTTTTCTAACCTCCAATCTTTTAAATCAAATTCTCTTCCTTCTCTAAAGGGATATATATAATGATCTTCTCCTTAAAAATGAACCCCTTCCTACGAAAAAATCCTTCCTTTCAAGGCAATATTAAAAGGGATTGTATACAATGAGACCATTTACTTTTGATAATAGTTGGTCACAACACTTACAACCATCCAATGTGAAATTTGATAGCTTGGATGCATCATAAAATTCAAAAAATTTCTTTCGAAAGGTCAATGGAATAATTGCAGCCACCCAAACCTACCTAGAAATTTGATACCTAAAGACCTATTTGATAACAGGAAGTTAGGGGAGGAAGAAGGAACGTTCCCATTACTATACAACTTCCATGTTTGATGTACGCAACTTATACAGTAAAAAAAGTTCCACCTAGAACTTTCGTATTCCTTTCTGTTTAAGAAAAAAAGTTCCATCTAAAATGATGGAACTTAAAATAGGAACTTGATTCCTCGAACCCTATTTTGCCTTCCTCCTTATATTTATATTTATATTTATATTGTTAATTTATATTTGTATATTATATTATATTGTTTTATATATTACATAATACAAATAAATATTAATAAAATAAATTATTATATTATATATAATACAAATATATTAATCAATTTATATTATGTTATATATAATATATGTTTTATATTTTATTGTATGATATATAATATACTTTATTATATAATATATTTTAGTAATAAAGTATATTAAAATAAAATAAAAATATTAATTTATTATATTATATTATATATTTATATTTAAATTATTAATATATTTGTTTTATACTATTATATATATATATATATATATATATTTATTTAATATAATATAATATAAAATATAATGTATTTTATTTTATAATATATTTTATGTATGTTATAGATAGTTAAAATATAATGACAAGCTTGCTTTCCTTACAACATAAAAGTTCTATCCTCCCCCTACCATCCAGCTGTCCAATTTTGATCAAGAGAGCCATTCACCTTTTGATCTTAGATCCGACATCTCAAAGTATTTTATTTTTAGCTTTATTTATACAAATTGTATGAATATGAAATTTGGTATGTGCCATCTTTTCATTGGGGCGCACGCATAAAAAGTATTAAAAAATTATTTTTTGATAAAATATAATGACCAAAATACCCTTTGAATCTTTCAAAGGTATTTTGGTCATTTAATTTTATTGAAAATATATTTTTTTATATTTTTCGCTAGTGCGAGTTTAATAGAGGAATGGACATCCAAAATTTGTTATCAAAACAGTTTATAGAAAAAATAAAATAAATAAAACAGTATAGAGACGTGACATTGTGATTGGAACAATCTTAACCCTCCATTCAGAATGGACGGTTGGATAAGGGCGAGGGTAGAACTTCTATGGGAAGCATAGAAAGCTTGCCCAAAATATAATAGATATTATATATTGTTTTATGTCTAATATAAAAATAATAGTTTAGTAATATTTAAGTAAACATGACTTTATAGTTCAACATGTTGTCAAACACAGGTACCTAGAACTACTTTATATTTCTAAATAACTTCTTTTTTCTTAAAAAAAAAAAGCTTATAATTTCCAGGTAACATCTACCTCCTGGTTATCAAACACGCCTTCAATCTGGTATTCTCTCTCTCTTAGGTGATGAAGGTTAGTTGAGCCAAAAGAGACAGTTCCCCTTATTTAAGGGCGTTTTTTCCTTGAAGCCCAAATTATCAAATACCTTCTTAGTTAATAATCACTGTCATTAAGCTATAATTAAGAGATTAACTAAGAAAAAGGCTGGGGCAAGTTAGTCATTCCAAAATTAAACCAAACGGTAATTAGTAACGTAGAATCTTTAGCCTACATATGTAAACCAAATAACTGATTTTGCTAAATTTGGCTAAGTCCTATACATAGGCCATGGCTGTGCAGTCCATGGCTCTATATAAAGTGGACCCCTTGAACCCTTCATGCAATAAAGAACTATTGATTTCTCTGTCTCTCTTCTTTTTCCCTCTCATGGTTTTCAATGGTTAGTATTGTTTCTTACTTCAACTTTCTTTTTAGTGCCACTGTACATTGAGAGATGGTGTTTTAAAAGCTAAAAAACTAGGTTTCATCTTGGCAATTTTGCTTGGTTTTCAAATTTTGGAGATCCTTATTCTTTACCTCTCTCTCCCTCTCCCTAATATGGGGTTTCAACTCTCTCTCTCTCTCTCTTGCAGGCTCAATACACAATTTTAGCTCTATTCATGTGTTGGTGTTTGGCTGGTCTATGTGGGGCTAGGATTCTTCCCTTATCGGACTCTTCTTCTACTTCCGAGAGCTTTGATGTCATGGATTATGGAGCCAAGGGTGATGGCATGAAAGATGATACTGATGTATGTTCTCACTCATGCTTTCATATTCATTTGCTCTTCCAAATCTCAAAAATATCCATGATTTCTTGACATCTATTCACCCAAAAATAAATATTTTAAAAAATGGCTCGGACTTGGGACAAGACAGGATCCTGAGTCTGAGTCTTCTGTATAGACTCATCCGAGTAAAATTAAATTGAAGAAAGAGTCAAGTTTAACTGGTATTTTTGTGCCCCCGGCACCCTGCCGATTCCAAATACTCAGGCTAGTCCGAGTAGACTTGCCCAAGTTTTAAAACAATATCCAAAACTGAAAATCTTGCTTCCTTTTGATTGACTTGGGACTCACATTTGTTCTTTTTTATAGGCATTTTCCAAGGCATGGAATGCAGCTTGCAGTGCAAAAGGCTCACCAGAGATGATAATTCCTTCAGGAAACTTGTTCAGTGTTGGACCACTTCAGTTTACAGGACCATGTGAATCCAATGATGTTCATGTTAATGTAAATACGTATTACTTTCTTCCATTACTGTGGACTCACTCCTTATATTATACTACATTTTCCACATTTGTATGCTTTAAGTTATAATTATAGAAATTTATCAAAATACACCAAGCTTATTGAATACTCTTAACATTTTAGTCATTTTCAACTATGACAAGATCATGTGTATTTCGATGGGATTTTTGAAATGAAAAAAAAAGAGTAAAATACTTAATAGTTCATCTCTGGGGTACAGTTTGTATAGTACATTTTGATCATAAACCATTTTGGAGCAAAAGTAATGAAAATTTAAATTTTTTTGTAGGTAGAAGGAGATATTTTGGGGCCACCACCTTCTTCATGGGATGGTGCTCGTAAAGAAACATGGCTTGTATTCTCCCATATTAATGGGCTCACAATTAATGGGTCTGGAAAAATAGATGGCCATGGCCCTGCTTGGTGGGCTCAGGCTTGTAGAGAATGGAAGGGAAATGTAAGTATCTATGCATTATTTTTTATCAACGATTATTTCATTTGAACAATTACGTAGAGAAAGCAAACCTTTTTGTGTATCCCAACATGTACATATCGTTGTGTTTGGAGATTCATGACTGTTCAATTTTTATGGGGTGGCAGGAAGTGAGCTGAAAACAATGTCACTCGCTCGCACAAATTATATTCATTAGGCCATAACAAATTTGTGAAAGTATTGACAACTCATTCCCAAGTTGCCCAATTTTGATCAAACAGTTGGATGTAGCCAAATGCATATAAATTATTATGTGTGTGTGGAGTAAATAGAAAGCTCACTCTATAAAATTACTTAGTCTAAAAGGTTTTAATTCTTGGCATTTTTCTTTTTCTTCTGTGCAGATATGTGCAAATCCAACGGTTAGTGCCCTTGCCTGGGAGGAAGCTATGGATCTGGCTTTTGACAAATGCTCTGCTAGTTATTTTTGCAACAAAACATCTTTGTCACAATTAATAGTCATCTAATTTCCTTCTTAAACTTTACTTTCTCATGATCCATTTCATTAATGCAAGATTGTGCCGGCCTTTTGGAAGGCTTCCTATAAGAATATGCCATATTTTTAAGCTTCTACTAGTCAGCTAATAAACAATATGGAAATGATCAGGCATTAGGTCTGAAATTCATTTTATTGCATTTTTCACTAATATTTTACATACGGTCATCATTACAAACAAGGAAAATTTATACAAAATACACCCAATTCATCAACTATTTAACATTTTACCCATATCAACATTTCGAACTTTGCATTTAATTGTGTTTTTAAAATTAATTTAAAAAATATGAACAAAATATTAAATAGTTTATCACTAAAGTGTATTTTGATAAATTTTCCTATTAAACAGGCTCCATTTATAATTTCATCATCAATAATAAGCATTTGAAAGCTCCCCATATGGCTTAATTATTATTACCAATTGCCCCCTATTGATTGAAATTGTTTATTTTTAGAAATAATTATGATAATAAAACCATAATCACACATGTATTAGCATATTGTTGTTGTTGTTATTAGATAAATTTTTTAACACGTTACACATATTTTTTCATTTAATTTTAAAATGCACATAAAAAACACATGGCCTCGAGTTGTTGGAATAGTTACAAATAGACAAAACATTAAATACTTCATTTCTTATGCGTATTTTAATAAATTCTTCTTATTGTTAACCTCTCTCTCATTATTGAAAACTTTTGATTGATATGATATGATTATCTTCTTTCTTACTTTATATATATATATCTATATATATATATATATATATATATATATATATATATATATATATATATATATATATAAAAGAGCTTTAACAAATATTAACATATTAATCATTATAATTTTGATCACAGGCATTTACTGTAGAGAATTCAAGTGATGTGAGGGTAAGTGGGCTCAATATTGTGAACAGCCAACAAATGCATGTGGCCGTAGAGCAGTCCACATCTGTTACCATCTCTCATCTCACGATAGAGGCACCAGGAGATAGCCCTAACACAGATGGGATTCACATACAGGGCTCTAGCTCCATAACCATAGAGGATTGTAACATAGGAACAGGTTTGTGGTTTTAATTTTGATGTAATGTTTCCACATACCAAATGTTGATTATATTGTTTAAAAAATAGCCGGTCCGACTCGAGATCGGAAACATGGCAAATTTGGGGTGAAAAATCCTAGAATCACCCAAGTCTCTTGATTTTTCATAATTTTTACAATTTTTTGTTTAAAACGTCAAAGTAAGTTCTAATATATATAGCTATTCATTTTTCAGGAGACGATTGCATTTCTATTGGACCTGGAAGCTCTGATCTCAATATCTCTAACATAGTTTGCGGCCCTGGTCATGGCATAAGGTCTCTCTCTCCTCACAATTCTTTGAAAGCATATTTTGTTCCACTTTATTGGAATCTCTCCCTCCCTCTGTCTCTCTCCTTGTTCTCTCTCTTAAGGAATTTTATTGGAATCTCTCCCTCTCTCTATCACGGCTCATTCTAATTTTGAATTGTTTTTGGGTAATTCAGTAGGCATACTTACTCATTTTTTTTATATAGATTAGAGAGTTAATTTTTTTAAAAACCACATCGTGATAACTAAATATGGGGGTGCTACCACCACGATCTAGCTCCTTTTCCTACAATTTGGATTTGGAACAACTTAAAGAAGAGAGAATTAGTACTCTTTTAATGCAGAAGAGTAGATGCAAAATTTTTGTAAATGAATTTTGGCAATCAACCAAATAAGTGCACATTAACGGTTAAATTCAAATAGGAAAAGGATTTCATGCTCTTGAGAGCATCATGTCCATTTACTTTGTCGGGTAGAATCCTGACTAATAATATTTTAAAGGAAAGGTTTCTATATTTCTCTTACAACATAGAAGAATTATACTTCCCCTACCATCCAGCCGTTCAATTTTGATCAAGAGAGCCACTCATTGTTTGATCTTAAATCCGACGTCTCAAAGTTTTTATTTTTAGTTTTTTATACAAATTGTATAAATATGGAATTTCGTACATGTCATCTTTTCATTGGGGCGAACCTATAAAAAGTATTAAAAATAATTTTTCTATAAAATATAATGACCAAAATACCCCTTGAAACTTTTAGGGGTATTTTGGTCATTTTATTTTATTAGAAATATTTTTTTTATATATTTTTCACTAGTACGAGTTTAATAGAGGATTGGGCGTCCAAAATTTGGTGTCAAAATAGTTTATAGAAAAAAATTGAAAATAAAATAATGTAGAGATGTGACACTTTAATTGGGAAATTCTTAGCCCTCCATTCAGAATGGAGGGTTGGATAAGGGGAAGTACATAAGTTTTATGTTGTAGAGGAAGCATAAAAACTTGTCTATGTTTTAATAAATCCAGAAGGATGTAATCATCTTACTCAAGAAAAATAAAAAAATTAATACGCACTTTCCCTATGCCTGAAAAAACAGTCGCCTTCCAACGTTTATAGGAATCTAATTCGTTTTCTAAAGTAATACACGTCTGATGATTCTAAAGTAGACTCGTTGAGAGGTCTTTTAACCTGATGGAGAAAGTCAATAATGTGGTCCTACGGTGGTACACTATAAGTGCTTATCTTTAAACGGTTTAACATTTTATGAGCTGATTTCCCTGCGCATGCACAGTATTGGAAGTTTGGGGAAGGGAGGAAAAACATCAAACGTTGAAGGTGTGCATGTGAGAGACATTAACATGACAGGGACAACAAATGGAGCCCGGATTAAGACCTGGCAGGTAAGATTAGTTATCGAAGTAAAAATTTTTGTAAATCAATTAGAGGTGGGGTTCTGTATGTGTCTCTACACACATATAATTTATAAAATTATGTGATAAGAGATATGGATTGTTTCATTTTAATTAGGGCTACCAATGGGCTAGGTAGCTTGGCCCGGGCTGACCAGGGAAAACCATGACGGCACAAACTTTGGCCCATGGGTGAAGCTCGGATGGCCATTCAAGGCCTCTACGGACCTGCTCTGGCCCAACCCAAGCCATGGTGTACCAACCCTAATTTTGATGAAATGCTAGGGACATAATTAATAACAATGTTGTACTACGTGATAAACACAGCTAGCATCCATGTGTTTGCTTTTAGTCCACTCTTAATTGTGTGTTTGATTTTACTCCACTCTTAATTGTTCTATCGAGATTGAACAACGGTAGATCTCCAATCAATGTGTTTGATTTTAGTCCACTCTTAATTGTTCTATCGAGATTGAACAACTGTAGATCTCCAAACAAATAAATCGTATCTTGACAGAGACCCTTATAAGAAATTCCCATGCATGAAATCCCTTCCCTAATTATGCTTTTCCCCTTAACAAACAATTAAACAATGCACAACCAAAATACACATTTGCCACAATCTAAAAAACAAATGAAATCTGCACCAAAAAGGTCTATATCCTATAATAAGCTATTAACTAACATGTTCTAGTTTGTTTTAGGGAGGGGCTGGGACGGTAAGTGACATCACCTTTGAAAGGATAACCATGGACAATGTAGACCGTCCCATCATCATCGACCAATACTATTGTGATGCCAATTATCATTGCCAAAATCAAGTGAGTATCATAAACTCTCTTCACAAACTTTAATTTTTCATCTAAAATAATTATGGACTAAAATTGGTAAATTACAACACTAAGCTTGTGATATACGTTGAATTTATATAGAGGAGTGTAATTTCTTAGAAGTGATTGTAAGTATAAGAGTGTTTGCCTCATTATCACTCTTAGCCGATGTAAAATCAGGTAGATGAGGTGTCATTTTTTCACATAAAATTTAAGAAATATTTTTTCAGACTTTGAGTGTGGTGTGTGGTGAGTGGCACAGCTGCAGTTTAACAGTTAAGGGTGATTGAAACATATTTTACAAAAAAAAACTATCTTCTTAATACTTTTTCTTTTAAAAATAGTTTCAGTTCTAAATAAATCATAATCTTGTGTTTGGTTTTCTATAGACATCAGCTGTTGAAGTGAAAGGGGTGAAATTTATTGGAGTAAGGGGAACTTCAATCAAACCAGAGGCAGTGAAATTGGCTTGTTCTACGAGTGTGGCTTGCACTAATATCCTTCTTGATGGCATAGAACTAAAAACAATTGGTGGGGAGAAGACTGTGTCTTATTGCCTCAACGCCTTTGGCTCAGCCAATGGCCAAGTCATTCCCAAGCCATGCCTCAATTGATCCATTATTACTCTCTCTCTATCTCTATCTCATCTTCTAAGGACTAGATTGGAGGCACATTTATATTGATATACATCATTATGAATACATATTGAGATATGGATATGCATGGGTATATATCTCTTAGGTGTCTTTTGATTATAATAAGATTAGTTAGAAGTTATCCATAACCATTGGTATTTATCTTTAATTGTTACCTGTATATTTATACAGGTCTTGTATATTTTTGATCAAAGAGAGAGTTTTGCATTATTCTGAAATATGCCCAAATATACAGAAATACAGTTTCTAACAGCTTTGGATTTCAATTTTCTTAGGGATTAGAATGGTCACTTTAGATTTCAATTTTCTTAGGGATACACATGGTCACTTTAGATCTTAGTCTTGACATAAGAGGTTCAAGCTTGGAACCCTAGGTCAAAGGGAACTTCAATTTTCTTAGGGATTAGCATGGTCACTTTAGATTTCAATTTTCTTAGGGATACGCATGGTCACTTTAGATCTTAGTCTTGACATAAGAGGTTCAAGCTTGGAACCCTAGGTTAAAGGAAACATGCATACACAACTCTCTTTTGTATGAGAAATACATAGAAAGAATCCTGTAAGAATTAATATAAATACACCATTGAAGCCCAGGTTATAATAATAAGAGAAAATTATGTACATATCCGTTACAGTTTGTGTTATTATAAAACTTTACCTATCTGTTTTTTTATGTCATAACAAAAATTATTTTAAAAAATAATCTTACTCTTTTTCGTTGTTCAACAATCGAATTTAATGGATTTTTTATAGTTCAACAACCGAAATCCGTTGAATTTTTGCTTTTGAAAAACCGAAAATTCAAAATGTTTTTTTCATGTCATGACAAAAAAAATTTTAAAAAATAATCTTACCCTTTTCGGTTGTTCAACAACCCAATTTAATGGATTTTCAGTGGTTCAACAACCGAAACAACCCAATTTAATGGATTTTCGATAGTTCAACAACTGAAATCCGTTCAATTTCTGTTTTTGAAAAACCGAAAATTTAAAATTTTTGGTCCTTCAACAAGCGAAATGTTTTTAGGAACTCTACGTATTCTCTCTCTATGTATCCTCTCTCGATGGATTTTCTCTTTTTCGGTTGTTGATCAATTGAATTCAATGGATTTTCCTTTTTTTGATTGTTGAACAATGGAATTCAATGGATTTTCAGTTGTTCAACAATTGAAATCCTCTATACCTTTCTTCGTATTCTCTCTCTATAGATTTTCTCTTTTTCGGTGGTTGAAAAATTGAATTCAATGGATTTTCTTTTTTTCTCTTCGTATTCTCACTCTATGGATTTTCTCTTTTTCGGTGATTGAACAACTGAATTCAATGGATTTTCCTTTTTTCGATTGTTGATTGTTCAACAACTGAAATCCTCTACACCTTCTTTCACTTAAGCTTTACTCCGTCATTTCAAACTCTTATCAATGTTTATCTACATAGATTAGTCATGGTAGAGAGAGAATGGATAAATATAAGGAGGAGTTTAAACAAGAGAGAATGGATAAACAAGTCATGGTAGAGAGAGAATGGATAAATATAACGAAGAGTTTAAACAAGAAAGAATGGATAAACATACGAATAGTTTAAACCACTCAATCTAAGGTATAGAGAGAGAATGGATAAAGAGAAGGGATAAACATAGGGGAGAGTTTAAACCCACTCAATGTTGATCCATTCTTTCCCTATACCTTACATTGATGGGTTTAAACTCTTTGTTACCTTAAAAACTTTCTCTTATGTTTATCCATTCTCTCTCTTATGTTTATTCATTTTCTCTATACCTTGAGTGGGTTTAAACTCTTCTCTATTTTTATCTATTTTCTCTCTCTTATGTTTATTCATTTTCTCTATACCTTGAGTGGGTTTAAACTCTTCTCTATTTTTATCTATTTTCTCTCCTATGTTTATTCATTCTCTCTCTCCCTTAGGGTTTAAACTCTTCCCTATGTATATCGAGGATTTCGATTGTTAAACAACCTAAAATCCATTGAATTCGGTTGTTCAACAACCAAAAAAGGGAAAATCCAGAGTACCTACGAAAAAAATTCAGTTTTTGAAGAATAAAAAAAATTTCGGTTCTTCAACACTGAAAATTTTAAATTTTTGGCTTTTCAAAAATCGAAATTGGCCTGATTTCGGTTCTTCAACAACAGAAAATCCATTGAATTCGGTTGTTCAACAACCGAAAAAGGATAAAATTGTTTTTTTTTAAAAAAAAATTTCTTATGACATGGAAAACATGAACAGATAAGTAATAACAGAAACTATTAAATAATTTTATAATGACGTAAATTATAACGGATATGTTCGTAAGTTTCCCTAATAATATTTTTTTCTTTTTGTTGGTTTGTTTATTCCTCTTATATAAATCAAACGAATCATAGTTTATTGTTTTCTAAAGGTTTGGTTATATCAACACACCAAGGATGTGATATTTATATCTCCCACTTTAAAATGTGAAGTAGTTTTTAACATTTCTTCTAGAAACAACAGAAATATTCGATTCCCCACTCTTTAAATATCATAAGGGACGTATATGAAATGCCAATTGTGACATTATCGCATTTGACCCTCGTATTTGTGTGGCACCAGTATCCATGTTCTTATTGTAACATAGTTGGGGATGAAGTCATCGGCACAACATTCGAGGTACAAAGCCGATAAGTAGTTCACCACAAAAATACAAAAATAAAAAATGGAATTGTAGATGCATTAGTGGAACTATGGAATAATGTAATTGACATTCTAATCAAATTATATAATATTTCTATTTAGAGAAATTGGGCATGTATAGAACACGCAAGAATACATTTGAAACTTTGAAAGAATGATTATCATTTATTTCTTTCTTTATTATCATTTAGTTATTTATTTATTTATTATTTATCATTATTGTTTTTCAGATATTAAGTATGAAAAATGCCACAATAATAACCACCCTGGTTATTTATTTCTTATAATAATTTATAATGCACATATGCCCTTGTTAGATGTTTTGGTTTAGTTTAGAGAGAAATAAGGTTGATATTTATAATGTGGGGCTTTTGACTATATCAAAGGGGCTCAAATGTAAGGACAAATTGAATTCCAATATGAAGATGCTTTACTTTTACATGTGAGGTAAAGATTAATTTGGTGGGGTATTGCATGGGGTCAAAACTGGTGATATTTTGGTCACACCCCAAAATGAGGCAATCACTGTTTTTTTTTAATCCATTAAGAATATTATGTACTTTGAACGGATTAAACCATAGTGTCGAACAAGCTAGCATTAAATGATTTTAAATTTATGGCTCCATTAGTTTGCATATAGTCCTTTGTAGAAGAAATTAACTTCACCTAATATCCCACCTTCGTTTTTTTTACTGAACAAAAGTATCTATCCCACCTTCGTTTTTTTTACTGAACAAAAGTGTCTATCTGGAAGGCCTATTTTGAAATTGACATTTCTTCCATGTCAGGCACTACCACGAGTTTACATTTCCATTATAACATATATCCCATTTGTTCAACCAATAATTAATGGTTGTGTCTAACCTCATAAACTATCGATTACGTGTCTCTGAAAAAATAAAAGTCATATGCATGCGTAGAAACTTTGGAAGCCTATTATGTTAAGTTATATCATGAAAATTATAAATATAAATTTCAGGGTCCGTACATAAATCACTCAAAAATAAAAATAAAGTTCAAAAATAAAACCATCAAAAAATAGATAACCAAGTTAAAGTAAATTAAAGGCACATAAATACCAAAGAAGAAAACACACAACAATAACAAAGACCAAGTAATAACATTGCAGAGTTCACAACCAATTAATTACGATTACAACTCAACCCTAATTACTCACAATTACAATTCTACTTTATTGGTACTTTGTGTGCAGCTGCATCTTAACAATCCTTTAAGCATTTTAAAGGCATTAATAAGGTCCAAGCAACCGTGTTTAACGTGCATTTGCACTCAATGATGCTTTCCATGCTTGATGGACGGTCAAGATGCAACTATACTCAAGGATCTTATATGCATATTAAACAATAATAATTAGATAAAAAATAATGGTATAAACAAATACATAAAGAATACTATAGTCCAATGGACCATAGGAAACCATGGTCCATATCTAACAAAGTGATGGAAGAGGAGTGGAGCCCGCATTCAAGATCAAGGCCTATTGGTTGGTTCTCATTCCAACCAATTCATCTGATGGTCACCACCTAGATGGACGACAACTCAATCCATAGTCCACTGGATCATAGTATATACTTTACAATAGTAATTCAACACAAATTAATCATCATACAAAGAAACCTTTCTACGTTGTCTCCATGCACATCTAATTTATGTGTTTGGAGACCCACAACTGTCATGTTGATATTAAAGAGCTAGGTCTAGAAGGCTCAACCTTCAATAAGGCCTAGAGCCGACATAATTTCCGGGCGGGTAGTATTCACAGGTGACGAAGGTGTCACCACTGTTGCATATGATCTTAGCACACCCAACCATCTGAGTGTTTCTCCAGACCAGCTGTGTATAGTGGGTGCAGTCTGGGCCTGAGCAGGTGTTGGTCTCATAGTGATAGTCCTGCTCTTCTCTAACCCAAGCCTCCACAGCATCTCTAGCACTCCAATGTGAGCCTTGGCCCCAAAAAATGTTCTCTCCAAAATAGGGACTGGTAGAGTGGATCAATTGGCAGTCTCCTCTCCTTTGGTTTGAGTAAACCCTAGCATAAGTGGCTAGCAATGGCTCCCATTTTAGAGGGGGAACACCAACTTTTGCCCTAGCTTGGTTGTGGCTGTCTAGGAAATGTTGGACCATGTCAGAGCTTGTTTCATAGCCTCTAGAGAGAGAAATGAAGAGAGATGCTATGAGGCCTATGGTCATGGATGAGAGAGAGAGGGCCATTGATGTGAGGTGGGAAAGTAGGGTATTTGTGAGAGAGTAGGAAGGATTAGGGTTTTGAGTTTGGTTACAAAAAAAGTGAAGAAGTTTTAGAGAGAGAGAGAGACAAAGAGATGGGATTGAGGGAGACAAAGAGGTAAGTTTTGATGTTTTTTATTTAGATTTTGGAGTGGGATAATGAGAGATTTTGAGGGTGATGATGTATAGAGGTTTGGGTTTGGATAAAACAGAGTGGAGGAGACGGTTCTATGTGAGAGAGAGAGGGAGAGGAAGTAATTAGGGTTATGGGATTTAGAGAGAGAAAGAGTGTTTTTCTTGAGATTTAGGAGTGGTTGATGAGAGAGTTTTTGAGGGTGGTGTTGTTATATAGAGGGAGTTTCAGAATGTGTTCGCTTTGGTTTTAAGAATGCGCGGGGTGGTGGGTATGGAATGACGTGGTGGTGAGAGAGAGAACATAGTAGATAGAGAAAAAGTGCCCTTTATTACAAGAAAAAGTACTTACTGGAGATACATGCATTACAGCTAAACTCACAAGTCACAAGTTGCTTAACTTTATTACGTTCATGAGCTTACGCATCATTTTAATATGGGAAATCAATGAAGAAAATTATTCTTTCTTTATAATATTTTGGAGAGAGAAAAAAGAGATCGAGAGAGAGAGAGAGTTGAAATTCATAGAATCAATGAAGATTATACATGTAACCCGTGATTTTAAAAAGGGTGGTCACAAAATCGTTCGGTTCGGTCAGGAATTGGTCTCTCCATTCTAGTTTTGCATATATATAGAGGAACCGGCAGTTTTCTACAGTAAAACAACGATTCTCTACAGTAAAATGGCGATCCGGACCATCAATTCACAGCTGCGGACCGGTTTTTGGCCGATTTTTTCATAGGTTTTTTCATCGGTTCATTGTTTTTTCCGCATAGTAAAACGGCGATCAAGACTGCCGATTTACCGATCCAAATCGGTTGTTGGGGTGCCCAATCCTTTTTTAAAATTATTTCATGAAACATAATTTATTATTTTATTGGTAAAAAGAGAAATATTTTAACACTACATATTATATAGAGAGCGAGAGAAAGTTGAAATTCACATTAATAAAAGGAAGATTATACATGCCATATCATTTGGTCATTTTATTGGTACAAAGATATCCTTCCTCTTTATTCTGGTTATTGTATTAGAGATCAAGAGAGATGAAATCCATATAAATCAATGAAGATTATCCATGTAATATAATATGTTCATTTTATGGTAACAAAAAAAATTTTATTCCCGTTTAGTATGCCAGAGAGAGAGACAGAGTTGAAATGCATACAAATTAACGAAAATTATACATGTCAGAGATCGTAGAGAGAGTTCAAGAAAAAATATTAAGGAGATAGAGACTGTGTATTCAAGAGAGAGAGAGAGAGAGGGGGGAGATAGAGGGTTGTGTGTTCAAGAGAGAGAGAGGGAGGGTTTTGGGGAGTATGACTCGGGGGTGGCGGCCTGAATTTTAGGGTTTTGAGTTCAAATTTCGAGGTAGCCGTTGGAGTGCATTTCACTTCATTGCTCTAAAACCGTGTTTTATGTAGAGTTTTTCTATGTTTCCAACCACCAAGGACTAAGCAACCAATAGGCTCATGAATTAAATTAAATGCTAATCCTTACTTTGTTCAACTCAGACTTTTTCAGTCATTAATTTTCATGGGAATTTCACAAAACAAGCTTCCTTAGTTTCTTCAGAGGAGTATAATTTTTATTTTTTTGGAACACGTGTCATCTAGTTTATAAGGTTGAAGACAACTTTGATCGGATGTTTAAGAGTGATTTGACAATAATGTCACGTATTAATTATTGGTTGGACAGATGAGACATATGTTATATAGAAACGTGTACTTGTAATAGTTCCTGATATAGAAGAAATGCCAATTTAAAAATTGGCCTTCCAGATAAACACTTATTGTGCAGCATGTAGGGAATGTGAAGGTGGGATTTTACATGAAGTTAATTACTTTTATGGTAAGACTTCAAAAGGAATGATTCTATAGTGTGGGAAAGGAGCCGTCATTTGATATGACAGTAAAAGGCTTAGGTAGCCAGTGCAAGAGCGCAGGTTCGAGTCCTAAGAGGGGCCACTTTGTGCATAAGCCGAGTGGCCACTTTGTGCATAAAACCAAAAGTTATGACTGTTTCCAGCCCATTGCTCTCGGACCCTGCTTAGGCGAGACCAGCACCGAGCAACGGCGCCATCGCACATTAATTGTGTTCTAACAAAAAAAAAGACGATGTTAGTCTATAAAACTATTGTCAGCTCATTCATAGTTGTTTAATCAATTATAATATCGTGAAAAGTTGATGGTATCCTTATACATAAAAATATTATGTCTGATGACAGTAGGAAAGTGCTCTACTACAAAGGACTATAAGCAACCGTAAGGAATCACAATTTTAAAATCATTTAATAATTGCTTGTTCAACTCTATGGTTCTATCTACTTATTATTTTGAAAGTACCTAACATTCTTAATGGATTGAAAAACAATGATTGCCTCAATTTGGGGTGTGACCAGAATATCACAGCTGTTTTGACCCTTCCAATAGCCCACCAAATTAATCTTTACCCCTCGTGTCAAACTAAAGCATCTTCATGTTGGAATTCAATTTGTCCTCACATTTGAGCCCCTTTGATAGAGTCAAAAACCCCACGTTGTAAAATCAACCTTATTTCTTTCTAAACTAAACCAAAACATCTAACAAGGGCATGTGTGCATTATAAATGCGATGAGGATAGTATAAGGTGTCAACCTTATACAATTAAAGTAAGGTGCGTCTCAAAACTATGCTGAAAATGCAGTTTTTGTGCCCCGTACGATGGTATAACAATCTATTGTTGTCCCTAATTATAAAATTTAAAATTTCAAAAATGGTCATGATCAAGCAAATCTATACACACTTGAAAATTTTGAAAATGGACAGTCAAGATAATGTGTTAGAAAATGAACTATTTTTAAGACTAGAAATTTCTTATTTTTCATGTCTATGAATCTCAAGGTCGAGATCATTGATTTGAAGGCTTTCTAGCATAAAAACAACCTTTCTCTAGTGGCTTTCGAGCATAATAAATTAATGAAATTATTCTTTTTAAGTTTCAAATGTGTTCTTGCGTGTTCTATACAAGCCCAATTTCTCTAGACAGCAACCTTATATAATTAGCTTTTGAACGTCAATTACATTATTCCATAGTTCCACTAATGCATCTATGATTCCATTGTTATAGGTCTTTTTCTTTTTTTTTCTTCTTTTCTTTTTTTTGTGATGGACTACTTATCAGCTTTATACCTCGAATGATGTGCCGATGATTTCATCAACTATGTTACAACAAAGGCATGGATAAAAGCTTACGAGGGTCAAAAGCGATGATCTCAAAATTGGACACATCCTTATGATATTTAAGGAAGGGTGCGCTTTGTATATAACCGAGGTTCTAAACTATCAAAGTAAAGCCCACCTTCAAATAGTGTTGAGAAATATGATTTCAATACTGAAAATATTTGTGATAGGCTTAAAATATATTTTTCATTTCTAATTATAAATTTTAAAGCTTCAAAAGTAGTGTCGATCGAGCAGATCTATTGAAAACTCAAAAATCTTGAAAATTAACGGTTTAAAATGCATAACAAGATGCACTATTTTCAAAAAGTGAAATCTATTTTTTTTCTCATATCCATGCATTTTGATGCCGAGATGATGAATTTAAGGATATTTGAGCATCAAAACAACCTTTTCTAGAGGGATGGGGAATTGAATATTTCTGTTTTCTGTATAATAAATGTTTAAAAGTACATAGCTTTTTAAGATGTCAAGTGTAAATGTCACATCCTTAGTGTGTTATACCCAAAAAAAATCCTGAACAGGTATATAAGTGGAATAAACAAACCAACAAAAAGAAAAACTATAATGAAAAAAAGAAATGAGAACTAGTCATTATTATTATAAATTGGGCTACAATGGTTTGTATATTAATCCTTTTAGTATTGTTTCTATGTAATTTTTCATACAAAAGAGTAGTGTGTCTGCCGATTCCCTTTCCTCAATGACCAGATGAAACTCTGAGGAAAGAGTCACATTTGTCGTATGCAAATTCTTTGACCTAGGGGGTTAAAAGCTTGAACCAGTTAGTTCAAGACTAAGTTCTAGAGTGACCATGCTAAAACCCTAAGAAGATTGAGATCCAAAGCCTCCTATCAAATCCCTAGAAGATGAGAGAAAGAAGTAATGGATCATCCGAAACATGGCTCGGGATTGATTTGGCCATTGGCTGAGCCAAAGGCGTTGAGGCAATAAGACATAGTGTCATTCCCATCAACTGTTTTTAGGTCTATGCCATCAAGAAAGATATTAGTGCAGGCCACACTCGTAGAGCAAGCCAATGTGACTGCCACTGGTCTGACTGAAGTTCCCCTTACTCCAATAAATTTCACCCCATTCACTTGAACAGCTGATGTCTATAGAAAACCAAACACAAGATAAAAGTATTATTTAGAATTGAAACTATAATCTATAAAGAGAAAGTATCGATAGTTTTCTTTTGTAAAATATATCACAATCATCTCTAGTTACCAAAATGAAGTCCAGCTACAGTAGATGTGCCACTCACCACACTCAATGTCTGAGAAAATATTTCTCATAGTTTGTGTGGAAAAATGACACCCCACCTGTCTAATTTTACATCTGACGGCTAAAAGTCTCAGTGAGATAAATACTCTTATACTTACGATCACTTATAAGAAATTGCACTCCTCTATATGAATTCAATGTATATCACAAGCTAAGTGTTGTAATTTACCAATTTTAGTCAATAATCATTTTAGATGAAAATTTAAAATTTGTGGAGAAAGTTTATGATACTCACTGCATTTTGACAACGATTGTCAGAATCACAATAGTATTGGTCGATGATAATCGGATGGTCCACATTGTCCATGGTTATTCTTTCAAAGGTAATGTTACTTACGGTCCCAGCCCCTCCCTACAAGAAGTTAGAACATGTTAATAGCTTATTCTAGAATATAGACCTTTTTTCTGCTGATGTTATTTGTTCTTGAGATTGTGGCAATTGTGTTTTTTGGCCGTACATTGTTTAATTGTCAAGTAAGGGAAAAAGAATAATTAGGGAAGGGATTTTCACTCTGGAAATTTTTATATGGTTCTTTTTCAACCTATAATTTATTTATTTAGAGATCTACAGTTGTTGTTTGATGACTTAATCTCGATAGGACAGTTGAGAGGGAACTAAACCAATGTTACGCACTCACACCAATTGTATTTGTCGAGTAATAAATTATATGTGACATTGCTATTAATGCAGTCCCATGCATTTCATAGAAATTAGGGCTGGTACAACATGGCTTGGGTTAGGCTAGAGCTTGCCTAGGTCCCTAGAGGCTATCTGAACTCTGCCCTCGGGCCAAATTTTGTGCTGCCATGGTATTCCCTAGTCAGGCCGATCAGACCAGCCCAAGCAACCCAGTCCATTATCAGCCCTAATCAAAATTAAACAACTGCATATCTCTTGTCACATAATTTTATAAATTATATGCCAAAGGCCCATACAAAACCCGATCCTAATTTACAAAAGATTTTACTTTGATAATTAATCTTACCTGCCAGGTCTTAATCCGGGCTCCATTTCTTGTTCCTGTCATGTTAATGTCTTTCACGTGCACACCTTGAACATTTCCTTTTTCTCCTCCCTTTCCCAAACTTCCGATACTGTGCATACACAAACAAATCGTTCATAAAATGTTTACCCATTTAGGATGGGTATCTGAAAATCTATTACATAGAAACATATTACAAGGAAATATGAGATTTATCATGTTTGGGTATACTTCAACAGTAAGAAAATAGAAATAAATTATACATGATTTCTCCAAAATACATAAAATCTATTAGGCTGTGAAATCCATTAGGCAAATAACGAGTAATATAGCGTTTCTTACTAAAAAAATCTTCTATTCCCGATATTCTCCATCTCTACTGTGCTCATCTAGTCTCCCTCTCTCCTGCTTACATCCATTTTTACTTTCTCTCTTTAAACTCCACTTATAAGTGTTTGCATATACTTGACACATCTATTTCTTCCATTTCTATACTCTCCTGAGCACATCCATTTCTATATCCTCCCCAATTTGAGTCATAGCATCTTAAGCCATCAGCTCTCATATAAAAACAAAAATAATAAAATTAATAATTGGTAATCAATGAGAAATTACACGTCACAGTCATAATAAAAATTTTCACACAACATAATCCTTATAAGATATTAGTAAATGCTAAATTCAAATAAGATACATTTTTAGTCTTTTCTAATGACTCAAACTTTTCTATTGCAATTACCAAACCTTATAGTTTATTAATCAAATTTCTTCCAATTTTTTATCTTGTATCATAAAATTTTTTATTTTAGTATCATAAATTTATTGTTTATTTGAAATTATATAGAGAGACATTTGAAAGACTTCTGTGAAAAATAAATAAAAATAAGACTCATCATAATAAAATCATGTTATTTTAATCATATTATTCCAATGACTTATCATGTTAAAACCAAGGTCTAATCATGTTAGAAGACAGGTGTTTCCATATAAGCGCGAAATGCATGCAAAATAAGTAGGAAATGGTATCATGATGAGTTTAGATTGGTACATGTTATTATTATAAAATCTTTTTGGAATGGTGATGATGTTATTATTAGAAAATATTTTTGGAATTGTGTGATGATGATTTTAATTCCGCATTTCAATAAACTTTTGTGACAAAAAAGAAAGAAATGATAGTTTATAGGCAATTGCTATAAAATGTTGGTAATACATTTCCCATATTTCTTCTAAACATAACCAAACAGTAGCAATGTACTTCCCATGTTGCATCTAAATATTACCCAAACAATAACAATCCATTTGCAGGTAATGTATTACGCAGTAATATAATACGCTAGTAATATATTTCACACATCCAAACCCCCTTAAAGATAAGCACGTGTAATGTACCTCCACATGACCAAATTATTGATTTACTCCATAAGGGAAAAGACCTCTTTGATTTTTAGGATCTACTTTAGAATCTTCAGATGAGTATTACTTTAGAATTATGGAGATAAAGAGAGAAAGAGAGAGACCTTATGCCATGACCAGGGCCACAAACTATATGAGAGATATTGAGATCAAAGGTTCCAGATCCAACAGTGATGCAATCATCTCCTGAAAATTGATTAGCTAGATATATATTAGAACTAACATTGAAATTTTAAATGAAAACTTGTAAACATTATGAAAAATCAAGAGACTCAAGCGATTCCAAGGTTTTTCGCCCTAACTTTGCCGGGCTCTGGATCTCGAGTTCGACATGCTATTTTTTAAACAATGTAATCAATATTTTGTAAGTTTAAACATTACAATTGTATACAATGAGACCATTTACTTTTACTACAAGGAGGTCACAATAACTTGCAACCATCCAATGTGAAATTTAATAGCTTGGGTATGTCACAAAGTTTGAAAAAAGAATTGTTAGAACTTTGAGTTTGGTCAATAGAATAAATGCAGCCGCCCAACTTCACATCCAATGGTGAAGATTAATTGTAACCACCTTGTACCAAAGGTAAATAGTCTTATTATATACTTTTCCAAAAATATTACATTAAAATTAAAGCCACAAACCTGTTCCTATGCTACAATTCTCTATGGTCACGGATCTACAGCCTCGTATGTAAATCCCATCCGTGTTAGGGCTATCTCCTGGTGCCTCTATGGTGAGATTAGAGATAGTAACACATGTGGATTGCTTTATGCCTACATGCTTTTGTTGGCCGTTCACAATATTGAGCCCATTCACCCTCACATCACTTGAATGCTCTAATGTAAATGCCTGTGATCAAAATTATAATGATTGTTATGTCAATTTATTTCATGTAAAATAATTTTTTGATATTTTTGGAAGATTCATTTTTTTATTATAAACACACGCCTAAAATTTCAAGTGATTCGGATTTGTAGAAAGAAAATTCAAATTCAAATTCAAATATTGACTGACAACAGTGGCCGTCAGATCGGCCCAGATCCAATCTGGGTCATTGGGCTCATATGAACTCATATGTTAATATGAGCTAATGGGTTAATCCCATCTTTTTCGTATATATATATATATATATATATATATATATATATATATATATATATATATATATATATATATATATATATATATATATATATATATATATATATATATATATATATATATATATATATATATATATATATAAGAGTAACAATCCTATAGGACCCTATCCCACCCATGTGTGTAGGATCTCAAAGGATCATTAAAGTTGGCACAGATCTCTAAAAACGTTATCACATAGGTATAAGACTTGACTTTTCTATAAATCCGTGCCAAATTTAATGGTGATCCTTTGGAGTCTTACACACATGGGTAGGAGGGTCCTATATGATCATTTCTATATATGAGTAACGATCCTATAGGACCTTCCCTCACCCATATGTGTAGGACCCCAAAGGACCATTCAAGTTGGCACAGATCTCTAAAAAAGTTATCACATGGATGTAGGACTTGACTTTCGAGAGATCCGTGCCAAATTTAATGGTGATCCTTTGAGGTCCTATACACATGGATAGGGGAGGGTCCTACAGGATCATATATATATATATATATATATATATATATATATATATATATATATATATATATATATATATATATATAAAGAAAGAGAATAACCATATCATATCAATCAAAATTTTCAATAATGAGAGAGATGTGATAATCATAATATTAAGAAAAATCTATAAAAATACCTATAAAAGATGAAGTATTTAATAACTTGTCCATTTGCAACTTTCCCACTCCAAACCATGTGTTTTTTGAAATTAAATGAAAAGATATGGATAACGTGTTAAAGTGTCCATCTCACATGGGTAATTTGATAAATTTCTCTAATAACAACAACAATATGCTAATACATCCCTTCACTATTGTGTGATTACAGTTTTATTATCATAATTATTTCTAAAAATAAACAAATTTAATCAATACGGGCTAACTGGTAAGAATAAATAAGGCATATGGGGAGCTTCCAAATGCTTATTATTGATGATGAAATTATAAAGGGAGCCTGTAAATAGGAAAATTTATCAAAATACACCAAAGTGATAAACTATTTAACATTTTATTCACATTTTTTAGTTTAATTTGGAAAAACGCAACTAAATGCAAAGTTCAAATTGTTAAAATGGGTAAAATATTAAATAGTTGATGAATTAGGTTATATTGAATAAATTTTCCTTGTTTGTAATTATGTTATTACTTAAAATATTTGTAGAAAAAAAACAACGAAATGAAAGGTCCTCAGACCTAATACTTGATCATTTCCATCTTGTTTATTAGCTGATTAGTAGATACTTAAAAAGATGTTATATTCCTATAGGGAGCGTTCCAAATGGAAGGCACAATCTTGAATTCAATGAAATGGATCATGAGAAAGCAAAGTTTAAGAATGAAATTAGGTAACTATTAATTGTTACAAAAAGGTTTTGATGCAAAAATAACTAGCACTTCTAGCCGTTGTCAAACGCTAACTCCATAGCTTCCTCCAAGGAAAGGGCACTAACCGTTGGATTTGTACATATCTGCACATAAGAAAAACAAAAATACCAAGAATTAAAAACTATCAGGCCAAGTAATTTTATAGAGTGAGCTTTCTATTTACTTCCACACATGTTATAATTTATACGCATTTCGGCAATATCCAATTGTTTGATTAATACTGGGCATAGTGCCACAAATCTGTTATGGCCTAATCAATATAATTATCGTGAGCCTGTGACATTGTTTTCAACTCACTCTTCGCCACCCCATAAAGATTAAACCGTCATAAATCTCCATACACAGCACTTTACACACAAACAGTTTGTTTTTCCTATATAATTGTTCAAATTAAATAACCATAATAAATAAATAAATAATGCATGGATACTTACACGTCCCTTCTTTTGCCTCCAAGGCTGAGCCCACCAAGCAGCGCCATGGCCATCTATTTTTCCAGACCCATCAACTGTGAGCCCATTAACATGGGAGAATACAAGCCATGTTCTTAAATTGGCATCTTTCCATAAAGAAGGAGGTGGCGCCACAATATCTCCTTCCACCTACACAAAAAATTAAATATTTATTACTTTTGTTACAAAAAGGTTTATGGTAAAATTATGGGCTTGTATGCTATGAGACTATTTATCTTTAGTATAAATAGGTCACAATAAATCTTAGTCATTATATGTATTAGATGGTTTGGGATATGTCACAAAGTTCAAGAAATTTTTTATTAGGCTTTGAGTTATTCACAAGTACATTTATAATCAATTGATTTGAAATTCAATTAACTAGAACGTTTGTGACCTTCTTGTACTAAAAGTAAATAATATGTTTGCGTACTTTTTCTAAAAAAGTATTACACAAAATGTACCTAAAAATTTAACTATTTGGTATTTTACTTATATTTTTTATTTAATTTAAAAAATCTCATCAAATACACATGATTTTGTTATAGTTGAAAATGGTTAAAATATTAAATAAGCTTAGGGTATTTTGATAAATTTCTAAAATTATAACTTAAAGCATACAAATGTGGAAAATGTACTATAATGTAAGGAGTGAGTCCACAGTATGGAAGAAAGTTATATGTATTTACAATAACATGAACATCATTGGATTGACATGGTCCTAAAAACTCAATTGGTCCAACCCTGAACAAGTTTCCTGATGGAATTATCATCTCCGGTGAGCCTTTTGTATGGCAAGTGGCACCCCATGCCTTGGCAAATGCCTATAAAAACAACAAACATGAGTCCCAAGTCAATTAAAATGAAGCAAGATTTTGAGTTTTGGAGGGCATTGTTTTAAAACTTGGGCAAATCGACTTGGACTCACCCGAGTTATTTGGACTAGACAGGGCACCGGCGGCGTAAAAGAACCAGTCAAACTCGGCCGGTTTTTACAATTTAATGTTACTTGGCTGAGTCCATACAGAAAACTCGGACTCAGGATCCTGTCGTGTCCCAAGACCGAGCTGTTTTTAAACTATTTAATTTTGGATGAATAGATGTCAAGAAATCATGGAAATTTTTTAGATTTAGAAGAACAAATGTATATGAAAACATGAGTTAGGATATACATCAGCATCATCCTTCTTGCCATCACCCTTGGCTCCATAATCCGTGACAAAAATATTTATTTTTGGATGTATAGATGTCAAGAAATCATGGCAATTTTTTAAATTTGGAAGAACAAATGTATATGAAAACATGAGTTAGAACATACAGCAGTGTCATCTTCCATGCCATCACCCTTGGCTCCATAATCCATGACATCAAAGCTCTGGGAAGTAGAATTTGAGTCCGATAAGGGAAGAATGCTAGCCCCACATAGACCAGCCAAACCCCAACAAATGAATAGATAAAAAATTGTGTATTGAGCCTGCAAGAGAGAGAGAGTGTGTTAAAACCCCATAATAGAGAGAGAAAACTAAGCAAAATTGCAAAAAAAAACTTAGTTTTTTAGCTCCAAAAACACTAACTCTCAATGTAGAGTGGCATTAAAAAGAAGGTTGAAGGAAGAAGCAATACTAACCATTGAAAACAATGAGAGTGGGATTGGAAATGCTTTGGAAGAGTGAGAGAGGCCAAAGAAGAGAGAGAAATCAATGGTTCTTCATTGCATGAACAAAGGGTTGAAGGGGTCAACTTTATATAGAACCAGGGACGGCACAGCCATGGCCTATGTGTAGGACTTAGCCAAAATTAGCAAAATCAGTTATTTGCATATGTTGGCTATAGATTGTCTATGACCAAAATACCTTTGGTTAAAGTTTGGAATAACCAACTTGCCCCAGCCTTTTTCTTAGTTAATTTCCTAATTATAGCTTAATGACAATGATTAGTAACTACAAAAGTATTTGTACTTTCTGTTATTATTAATGGAAAAAAAATTAAAAAGGGTAAGGGGGCTTTATCCCCCCCCCCCTTAGATTTACCCTCAAAAAAAAAAAAAAATTACTACAAAGGTATTTTGGTAATTTAGCCTCCTTTGACGTTGACAAACGGTCAAACTCCATAAACGATAGTTAGACAGTTAATCTAGTAATCAATAAAAAATAAGCGGTTAATACGGGCCCTTGTTCTAGACTTGTAGTGCTTAACCACAAATAGGCTGTTAATGAAGGCCGTTAAATTAGTGGAAGTGTCACTTTTGGCTCAAAATAAGGCCTTTGAAAGAAAAGAATGAGAAAGGCCAGTTTTAGTCCCCTCCCCGGTGAGAGAGAGAACCACATTTAGAGAGTTGACTTAAGAAGGACAAATTTTGTTCCCCTTTAAACCAGCTCTCATCATTAAAAATAGAGAGAAAAAACCACATTTAGATAGATGATTTTAGAATAACAAACTGCCAACTTTTGTCCCCTTTGAACCAGCCCTTCATCAGTCAGTGAGAGAGAGCGCAAACCTCATTTCGATAGCTGAGACTAGAATGAGAAAATATCAAAATATTGTATGTTTGGGTAATTCAGTGGGTAAGACAGGCCCTTACCCATTTTTTTTATACTAACAAATAGCAGTTGATTTGAATTCTTTTAAAATAAATTAAAAATTTTTTAATAAGGGTGTAGTTTACATAAGGTTACAACCTTAAATAATAAAAGTAAAGTGCACCACCAAATTTTATCATAAAATATAATTTTACCGTACAAAATCATAGGATGTCTTGAGATATTTTTGTTGTGATGATATGATGTATAGCCTGTTTAACTTGTGTGACGAGTTCAAATGTCAACGATAAGTGGCTCTAGAGATACTTAGTGAAAAGAAATAGTAAAAAAATTTCATTGTAAGAATGTGTAAGAGTAACTTATGTAACTTATAAAACTTATAATGAATTAGAACGAATGAAATTTAATAATTAAAATTTTATAATTTGACTGATAAATTTATATTATACTTATAAATATATAAATAATTGGTTAAGATCCAAAGTTAGCATTCAACTAATATTAATCTGAAATAAATTACTATTTCGAACAGTGGAACATGTCTTTTTTATGGCGGAACTATGTTGTGCTACCCGCTCGACTTGTGTTAAATTATTTTCAAAAAGTATGAATTTTAAGTAAAATATTACCTAGAGCAGTTAATGTATCATTTTGGTGGTGCCATCATTTTGTACTACTGACAACTTTTTAAAAAATTAACATAAACACAGAATTTATTTAAATTGGACACATTGTTTTGTTATAGAGTTTAAAATGTCGATGTCGATCTGGCTTTTATATGATCCATATTTAGTTTTTGATTAGTAATATGTCATTTTTGTGTTGGCACTATGTTGTGCTACCTGCTTGACTTGTGTGAAATTTATTTTAAAGAAATCAATATGAATATAGAATTTATTTAAAATGAGCATATTGTTTCATCGTAGATTTTAAAGGTATCATGTATTGCTACGATATTCGATGCCGTGTGTTGTCATACAAGGTATGATTTTTGTTATTGCTTAAGAAAATTAAATTTTTGCAGTTGCCTTTTATTCTTAAACGAATTTTAACTCGTTTTATACATTATTTTAATAGGGATTTTGAATATCTCATTTAGGAGATTCATTTTGATATATTATATTGTTGGGCTTGAATAATTTGTGATATTGATCTTTTATTCGGGAAAAGGGGCTAACTATTTTTTTATTTTTTTTAGACAGCATGAACAATTGGGTAAATGTAGCTAATAATTGATAGAGAAGTCAAATTTTATTCTTTGCATGTAGATATTTTGGCAATTTTAAATCCCTATATACTAGGGCATTAAATTTAGAAAAAATTTTAGGGTTTTGCATAGAATTATTATAGTGAAAAATTAAGGGTATTGGTTTGATTTATTATGAAATTTCTATTATTTGCTGATATGATTTGTAGGGGAAACATCAGGTAAATAATAAAATAGTAGTATCAATTAATTTCAATATTTAAATTAAATATTACTTATTCTATTTTGATTGTATAGTGATAAATATATAGATTTAATGATAAATAATGAAGCTTTTATATTTTTATATTTTATATCAATTAATATTATTTGTTAAAAATAGTTAACATGGATATAATTAGTCATTCTTATTCAATTAAAAACAACTTAATAATCCTATGATGCCTTTTCGAAAATAAAATTTCAAAATGAAAATTTATACAATTATAGCTAAATCAGATCACGGGCAACACACATGCATAACACCAGTTATTAAAAATTGGGCAACAATGGTGTATATATTAGGGAATGTATATAATGAGACCATTTACTTTTGATACAAGTGGTCACACTTACTTACATCCATCTGATGTGAAATTTGATAGCTTGGATGTGTCACGAAGTTCAAAAAAATTTCTTTTGAAATTTGAGCTTGATCAATGGAATAATTGCAACCAACCGATTTCACATCCAATGATCAAGATAAATATGACTACCTTGTACCAAAGATAAATGGTCTCCCTCCATACTTTCCCTATATATTAATTTGGTTCTTTCTATGTATTTGCTCGTATTTGCTCATTACAAAAGAGTGTTGTGCATGCATGTTCCCTTTAACCTAGGGTTCCAAGCTTGAACCTCTTAGGTAAAGACTAAGATCTAAAGTGACCAGGCTAATCTCTAAGAAGATTGAGATCCAAAGCCTCCAATCTAGTCCCTAGAAGGTTAGAGAGAGAGAGAGTAATGGATCAATCGAGGCATGGCTTGGCAATGACTTGGCCTTTGGCTGAGCCAAAGGCATTGAGGCAATAAGACGGTGCTCTCACCATCTGTGGTTAGGTCTATGCCATCAATAAGGATATCAATGCAAGCCACACTTTTAGAGCAAGCCAATGTCTTTGATTGAAGTTCCACTTACTCCAATAAATTTCACCCCTTTTACTTGAGCAGCTGATGTCTATAGAAAACCAAACACAAGATGAAATATTATTTTGTTTCAGAGATAGTTTTTTGGTAAAATATATCACAATCACTTCTAGCTGTCAAAATGAAATTCAGCTACTACAGATATGCCACTCACCATACTCAAAATCCGTAAAAATATTTTTCATATTTTGTGTAGAAAAATGACACCCCACCTACCTGATTTCACATCTGATGGCTAAGAGTGATAATAAAAACATCATTGAATTCACATGATTCTAAAAATTGAATTGGTCCAATTCTGAACAAGTTTCCTGATGGAATTATCATCTCTGGTGAGCCTTTTGCACTGCAAGCTGCATTCCATGCCTTGGCAAATGCCTATAGAAACAACAAACATGAGTCCCAAGTCAATAAAAATGAAGCAAGATTATGAGTTTTGGACATTGTTTCAAAACTTGGGCAAGTCAACTCGGACTTGCCCGAGTTATTTGGACTCGGCTGGGTGCCGGAGGCATAAGAGAACCAGTCAAACTTAGCCGGTTCTTACAGTTTAATATTACACGACCGAGTCTATATAGAAGACTCAGACCGAGCACCCATCGAGTCCCATGTCGAAGCTGTTTTTGAAAATATTTATTTTTGGACCAGTAGATGTCAAGAAATTGTGTAGATTTTTGAGATTTGGAAGAGCAATTGTATATGAAAACATGAGTTAGAACATACATCAGTATCACCTTTCATGCCATCACCCTTGGCTCCATAAACCATGATATCAAAGCTCTTTGGAAGTGGGAGTAGGGACCGATAAGGGAAGAATCCTAGCCCCACATAGACCAACCAAACCCAACACATAATTAGAGCAAAAATTGTGTATTGAGCCTGCAAGAGAGAGAGTGTGTGTTAAAGGCCCATGTTAGAGAGAGAGAGAGATAATAGTAGAGAACTGGAATCTCCAAGTTTGAAACCAAGCAAAATTGGCAAGAGAACCTAGCATTTATAGCTTTTAAAACACCATCTCTCAATGTAAGGTGGCATTAAAAAGACGGTTGAAGGAAGAAACAACACTAACCATTTAAAACAATAAGGGGAGTGAAAATGCTTTGGAAGAGCGAGAGGCCAAAGTAGAGAGAGAAAAAGAAGAGAGAGAGAGAGAGAGAGAGAGAAATCAATAGCTCTTCATTGCATGAACAAAGGGTTCAAGGGGTAAACTTTACATATGACCTTGGACTTCACAGCCACGGCCTATGTATAGGACATAGCAAAATTAGCAAAGTCAGTTATTTGGTATACAGATGTTGGCTGGAGATTCTCTATGGCGAAAATACCTTTGGTTAAAGTTTGGAATGAACAACTTGCCCCAGCCTTTTTCTTAGTTAATTTCCTAATTATAGCTTAATGACAATGATTACTAACTACGAAGGTATATTTGAACTTTTTTTTATTTTTATAGTTTTTTTTAAATAAAAAAAAAAAAAGAAAGAGGATAAAGGGCCTTATCCCCCACTTGCTTACTCCAAAAAAAAAAAAAAACTACGAAGGTATTTTGGTAATTTGGCCTCCTTTGAGTTGAAGAACCGTCAAATTCCATAAACGATAGTTAGACCGTTAATCTAGTTATCAATCAAAAAATAGGCGGTTAAGTGATCAACCAAAAATAGGCCGTTAATCAAGGCAGTTAAGTGCTAAAAGGGGATACGTCAAGCAAAAAAACCCCCGGTAAATTAATGGAACTGTCACCTTTGATTCAAAATAAAGCCATTGAAAGAGAAGAATGAGAAAGGGCAGTTGAGAGAGAGAGAGAACCAGATTTAGAGAGGTGACTTTAGAATGGCAACCTTTGCTCCCCTTTAAAACAGGGGGAAAGAGAAGGCAAGAAAGATTTTGATTGCTTAAACTAGAATGAGAAAATACCATTTTTTTCTGGATAATTCATTGGGTACCTACCCTTTTTTTTATACTAACGAAATGCACGTGCTCCATGAATTCTTTTAAATTAAATTAAAATTTTTACATAAGGTTGCAACCTTAAAAATCTAAATAAGGTGCACCATCAAATTGTATCATAAGATGTAATTTTGGAATGCAAAATCATAGGATATCTTGAGATATGTTTGTTGATAAGATGTAATTTTACAAAATCATAGGATATCTTGAGATATGTTTGTCGTGATGCAATGTTGTGCTACCTGCTTAACTTATGTGATGATTTCAGATATCAACGTTAAGTAGCTCTAGAGATACCTAGTGAAAAGCAATAGTGGAAATTTTCTATTGTAAGAATGTATAAGAATAATCCATATAACTTATAATAAATTAGAAAATGAAACTTAAAAAAATAAATCAGAAAAATGAAACTTAAAAATAAAGAGTTTTAAAGTTTCATCAAAAAAATGTTGAGATTAGCCCACTAGCTCATATGAATATATGAGCTCAATGGCCCAGATTGAATCTGGACCGATCTAACGGTCACGACCTCATTTCGTATTTTACTTTTAATTTTTTCTATGAATCCAAATAACTTGAAATTTTAAGCGTGTATTCTTCAAAAATAGGAAAATCTAATAAAAATATCAAAAAAAGAATTCGTGAGAAATATATTGATCAAAATACCCCTGAAAAGTTTCAGCGGTATTTTGGTCAATTTAGTTTTTGTGAATTATTTTTTAAATATTTTTATTAGGTACGCCTTGATGAGAAGAATGAACGCTTAAAATTTCAAGCTATTTTGATTTGTAGAAAAAAATTAAAATTCGAATACGAAATGAGGTCGTGATTATCAGATCGGCCCAGATTCAATCTAGGCCGTTGGGCTCATATGTTCATATGAGCTAGTGGGCTAATCTCAGTATTTTCTATTTATATATATATATATATATATATATATATATATATATATATATATATATATATATATATATATATATATATATATATATATATATATATATATATATATATATATATATATATATATAAAATACCTTTGACATACGGGATTTATACTTTAATTGTGTAGAAGATTAGAAGTTTTTTATTGTAGCCTTCGTATACTACATTATAGGTACGTCTGTAATTAATGTTCTATTATTTAAGCCATTCAAATTTATTAATCAGCTTTTTTAGAAGTTTGATCTAATTATAACTTATATAAGTAAATACTTATAAGTTATTAGTTATAATTCACAAATATATATTTATAACTTATATATTTTCGTTATATATTTGTAAGGTATAATTTACAACATATAAATGACAATTTAAATATTTTTATGTTATACATAATATATTCAATAGCAATATATAAAAGTTAATAGATTAATAAACCTATATGATACAATAATTTTGTACTAAAATATACATTCGATTGTTCTATAAGAATTTTATTTTACAGTAATTTGATTGCTCATCAAAGATTGGTGCAGAGTTTTTTAGTAATATTAAGTAAACTTCTTCTTATAATGGTGTAATACATCATTTTTGTAGTAGCACTATATTGTGTTACCCACTCAACTTGTATAAAATTTATTTTTAAGAAGTCAACATAAATGTAGAATTTATTTAAACTTCATATATTTTTTCATTACAGAGTTTAAATGGGCATATATGTTTGATTGCCTAGAAGTTAAATAATGGAGGTTCTTTATTGTGGTTTTGCTAGACTACATTATAGGTTTCAAAATTTAAGGATATATCATCCGATGGATACTTTATATAAAAGAATTGAAATTTTAGTTCTTTAACAATTACCAGCAAAATATACGTGCTCTGCACATGATATGAATCCAATCTATATTAGTTAATTCTCTATCGTATATTTTCTTTCTCTAACAAGTATTGCATCTGATTGTGAAAGGTCATCGGTTTGCTTTTCTCAAAGACAAACATATTACAGACAGTATCGTAGCGACACAAGAATGCATACACTCAAGGTTGAAAGAGTAAAAATTAGGTCTTTTATATAAAATAGATTTTGGAAAGGCTTATGATAAAGTGGATTGACATGTTACACATGAAATCTTAGGGAAGATAGGTTTTAGATCACGTTTGAGAGTGTGGATCCAGAGATATCTAATGTCAACTCATTTCTCCATCATTTTTAATGGAAAATCTTGTGGTTATTTTAAAGTATCAAAAGGCATTCGGTAGGGACATCTTTTGTCCCCATACTTATATACTATTGTGGTTGAAAGTTTTAATACTATGCTGAATTATGTGGTGAGTATAGACCTTATTTTTTTATTTAATATTGGTAGACTACCAATCTCTCATTTACAATATGAAAATGATACTATTATCTTTTGTAATCCTGAGGAACAAGAAGTAAAGAATTTTTTGGTGTTCTTACAGTATATGAAAATAGCAATGATTCTCAAATTAAATTTATAAAAGACCAATTTGATTGGGATTGGAGCTTCAAATAACGTGGTTGCATCTTTGGTAGAAATTCTTGGATGTGTGGTTGGTAAGTTTCCTTACAAATATTTCAGTAGTCCTTTATTTGGAGGAACCAAACGACAGCTATTTGGGATCCTATTATTGAAAGATATATAAGAAACTAGTTCTATGGAAAAGTGTTGTCGTTTGGAAGAAGATATAGTTTAATCAAGTGTACATTGTCCAACTTACCCATTTATTTTATGTCCATTTTCATAATGCTGAAATAGGTGGTAAAGACTTTGAAAAACATTATGTGATCTTTTTTATGGGGCAACATATGAATGGGAAAAAATTGGAACTTGTGAATTGGGAAAAAGTATGCACTCCCAAGAGAGATGGGGTTCTAGCAATTAAAAAGCTCAAATTGATGGACACTAGTCTATTGACTAAGTGGTGGTGACGCTTCCAAAATCAGCAGGATGATTTATGGGGAGAGGTGTTAAGAAAAAAATGTGGAGTATATGTGTTGATTAGCCTCATTAAAAGTCCAAGATCTAAGGCTGGTTTTTCAAATATTTGGAAATGAATTAATGCGTACCAATCATTATATCTTAATCATTATTGCAAAGTAGTTGGAAAAGGAGATCAAACCTTGTTCTGGTTTGATAAATGGCTAGAAGACCTTGCTCACTAAGATTCTTTTGCTGAGGTTTTCTCCAAAGTCAATAATCCTTTGGCCTCAGTGAAAGATCTCAGAGGCGTTGATTTTACTAATATTGTTTGCAAGTACATGAGGGCTTTCTTTCATGAGTTCCAATTGCTTATAAATTTGTTGCATAATTTTTTCTATTCCCAATAAAGATGATCAATTGGTGTGGGAATTCACAGCTTCAGGGGATTTTTCAGTTAAGTTTGTCTATCGATTGTTGTATGAGGAGACTCACAGAGCAACTGATAATAGTTTAGCAAGAATATGGAATTTGTAGGTGCCGCTCAAGGTTCAGTTATTTTTATGGGTAGCTTTTCAAAAAAACTACCTATTGTAGATAACCTTCATAAGAGAGGTTTCATAATTGTCAATATTTGTAGCCTCCCTTTGACGGATATCAAAAGTGTGGACCATATTTTTTTACATTGCCCTTTCAATCTAAGCATGTAGGATTGATGTAGAAAGTTGTTGAATCTAAATACTTTGGTCCCACAAAGCCTAGAGTTTCTCCTCTCTCAACAGATGAACTCTAGTTTGTCAAAAATTGGCACTATAGTACGAAAGCTTTTTAGGTGAGCGCTCTTTAGAATACTTGGATAGAGAGAAATAGAAGAACCTTTGAGGGGACACAACTGTGATATTGAAGTATTGAATTCTCACCCCTTAGCAACATCAGCTTAATGGTTTTCAACAAACAAGGATTGTAAGTTTATTACAAAGTCACATATTTTTTAGAACCCATCTGAAGTTGCTAAGCTTAATAATATCGATAGATTTGTAATGCTATTTGGATGCTTCCTCATGAAAATTTCGTAAAACTCAACTTTGATGGAAACTCGAATGGTAACCCAGGCCTAGCAGGTTATGGCAGTAGTATTAGAGATCATATGGGTAATTACAAATTCACCTACTCGGGACCATGTGGAGATACAACATTGAACGAATTTGAGGCAAGAGCACTTTTGGAGGGTTTAAAGATAATAAAGAATCCTGATGCTAAATGAAGCCATCTTGGACATTATGCAGCATTTTCGACATAATCTTTTTTATTTTAAATAGTGGTTCTTTTGAGTTATATCATTATTTTAGACAGGCTAATATGGAAGCTGATACTTTAGCAAAGGGTGGTGTGCACCAGCATTCATTGGTAGTTACATCCTTTTATTCTTGAACCTCCTTGTAACTGAGTTAAAAAAAATAAAAAATCATCTTGAACATATCATTTATCTAAGTCCTTCGTTGCTAACCATATGTTTTCTCCATGTAAGTCCTCACTCTATAACTATATACATCTTTTCTAATTGCTAAAGAATTCTAGAGAGAGAAAGGAACTTTTGAGAAGATAATTGTGCCCCACATTGATTTCTTCCAAAAACACAGGTTCCTTAAAAACACCATGCAGGAAAGCATTTTTTACATCAAGTTGTTTGATAAGTCAATGGTGCACAATAACTATGATGAGCACAATTCGAATACTAACAGGTTTAATAAAAGGACTGAATGTTTCAAATAAATCAATTCCAGCAACCTAATTGTATCCTTTAGCAACTAATCTGGCTTTAAGTATCTTTGACTTTCATCAGAGTTTAATTTAGATATAAATCCAATAACAACCAATAACATTCATACCTGGAAGGCGTGGAACTAGCTCCCAAGTTGAATTAACATATAGGGCTTTAATTTCCTCTTCCATAGCACGATGCCAACCCAAATGACCTAAGGCAAACTTAATGGTTTTAGATTCATAAGGGATAATTTCAAATGTAGGAACCCTTGATATTGCTACCATCGATAGGAGAATTTGAGGTCTTCGAGTATCATCTTGAGATCTTGTAACCATATGATAACGAGGATGATCAAATATTGGTAAAAAATTAGATTAATTGGTTTCTTGAGCAGCAACATTTTCATCACCATGGTTGTGTGATGCATCATCCTGGATATGTTAGATCGGCGTTGCAGTGGTGACATCTCCCTCCTCAAGAGAAGTTGGAGAGCTATCATTGGTGATGGAGCTAGATACATCAAGGGAGTCATGCATCGATGGTTCATATGGAACTGATAAATCAAAAGAGGAAGGAGCTTGTATGTCAGGCTCAAAACACTCAGACCATTCTGCATAGGTAGATAACTCCCCTTGAACCTGAGCACTATCAAACAAAGAATTGAGATTAGCATAAGGAAATATATTTTCATCAAATACAATATGTCTAGAGATATAGACGCGTCCTGTGGGTGGATGTAGACATATGTAGCCCTTATGCTGGACACTACAGTTCAAGAATACACATGAAAGATATTATGGACTAAATTTGTTTGCACCATAGTCTCGAAGATATGGAAAACATCGACAACCAAATATTCAAAGTGAGGAGTAGTCTGGTAAGCGTCTAAACAATAATGAGTATGGTGAATCCATTTTAAACTAGTAGAGGGAATTTTGTTGATAATAAATATTGCAGTATGAAAGACTTCAACCCAAAATCTTTTATGAATTCTTGCATGAAACATATTGTAAGGCCCAATTCTACAATATTTCGATGTCTCCTTTCAGCTATTCTATTTTGCTCAGGGGTTCTCGGACATGATGATTGTCGCAAGATACCATTGTCATTAAAATGATCAATAAATTCTTTCTTAGCAAATTCGGGTCACCTTTGTTGGCTCCAAAAAAAATTTGTTATCCAACAAAAGCCATATTTTGATTTGGATATGAGTGTCTGTCAGAGATATAGGATTGATTTCTAATCTCATGACTTTAAAGAAGAGGTATAATTTCAGAATATGAAGGAATCAGAAGCTTAAGCATAGTGGTCACAAAACTCTCATATTTTTTACCAAGTCCACTAAGAAGCCAAAATACCTTATTTTCATCCAGCACAGGTTTTCCAATAGCCACTAAATCATCACAAATATTATTGAATTTACATATGTATTATGACATGGGTGAATTCTCTTTCTTGCAGATCACAAATACTATTGAATTTACATATGTATTCTGATAGGGTTGAATTCTCTTTCTTGTAGATTTGGAGCTGCTGAGTAAGTTGAAACTCTCTAGCTTGAGAATTACCTACAAAGGTATTCTTCAGGTATTTCCAAACTTCTGCATAAGTCTTAAGGCCAACAACAATGTTAATGCTATTTTCTAAACTTCTGCAAAAGTCTTAAAGCCAACAACGATGTTAATGCACTTTTCTAAACTTCTGCAGAAGTCTTAAGGCCAACAACAATGTTAATGCACTTTTCTGATATTGTCACTATCTATGATCCAGGCTTTAAGAAGCCGGTCGGACTTTAGCCATAATTTGTAATCTGGATTTTCGATTTCACTCTTACCATCAAGAGAGTCTATTGGAGCATAAAGATTTTCGATAATAGAGAATAATTGATATTTTTTTTTGTTTTGAGGTTTCGGGTGTGTAAGAGTATGGGTGTTGATGTTATAGATACTCTTTATATGGGACGTGAAGACAAACATGTTGTGAAGGTTTATGTAGACGTGAAGACAAATAAATGATCAAAAAGACTTGAAGACAAATAAATGATCAAAAAGTTTATGTAGTGACGGCACCTATCAATGAAGGGAAGCAAGGAGAGCGAAAGGATTTTTTTTATTTAGGAGACAGGGAGAAATACTAGATGGGAAAATTAAGGACGAATTGAGGAAGAGGATGGGACTGACCTTTAAAGACAAATAAAAACGGAAATACTTGATTCCTCTCTAAATTGTCTTTCTATGTCGACTCTACTTCACGGATCGATTGCGCGCTAGCAACAACTACTTTGATACCATATATAAAGAATTTTAGGGAGATACCATAAATAATTATAGAGAGAGAAGAACTTTTGAGAAGATAATTGTGCCCCATATTGATTTCTTGTGTTTTTTTTATTGTATATATAATAGTAATACAATGGTAATATATTTTTTTACTAACTGCAACTGTAATATCACTCTATCAGTTTTTCTTTCCTTAAATATTACATCCTTTCAGTATGATGATATAACCAAAAAACCATGAACACGTATCCGTATTACATAGGTGCCCAACTTTCAAAAAACAATAAACTTTGATTCTTTTGATTTAAATAATAAGAATGAAAAAACCTACAAAAAAAAAAAAACTATAATGAAGAGAAGAAATGAGAATTAATCATTATATTATAAATTGGGCTATAATGGTTTACATATAAACCCTTACAGGTTTCTTTGCCCATTACAAAAGAGTGGTGTATGCCCTTTAACCTAAGGTTCCAAGCTTGAAGATTGTGATCCAAAGCCTCCAATCCAATCCCTAAAAGGTGATAGAGAGAGAGAGTAGTAATGGATCAAAGGTGAGAAAGAGAGAGAGACAGAGAGAGAGAGTAGTAATGAATCAATCGAGGCATGGCTTGGGAATGACTTGGCCTTTGGCTGAGCCAAAGGCATTGAGGCAATAAGACACAGTCTTCTCCCCATCAACTGTTTTCAGGTCTATGCCATCAAGAAGGATATTAGTGCAAGCCACACTCTTAGAGCAAGCCAACGTCACTGCCTCTGGTCTGACTGAAGTTCCCCTTACTCCAATAAATTTCACCCCTTTCACTTGAACAGCTGATGTCTATAGAAAACCAAACACAAGATGAACAGTCATTCCGAACTGAAACAATATTTTATAAAGAGAAAGTATCGAGAAGATGGTTTTCTTTTGTAAAATATATCACAATCATTTCTAGCTGTCAAAATGAAGTGCGGCTATTGCCGATGTGCCACTCACCACACTCAAAATCCGAGAAAATATTTCTCATAAAAATGATACCCCACCTACCTGATTTCACATCTAACGGCTGAGAGTGATGGTAAGGTAAACATTCTTATACTTACAATCTCTTCTAAGAGATTGCACTCATCTATATAAATTCAATGTATATCACAAGCTTAATGTTGCAATTTACCAATTTTAGTCAATAATTATTTTAGATGATAAATTAAAGTTTGTGAAGAGAGTTTATGACACTCACTTTATTTTGGCAACGATAATTAGAATCACAATAGTATTGATCAATAATGATCGGACGGTCCACATTGTCCATGGTTATTCTTTCAAAGGTGATGTCACTTACCGTCCCAGCCCCTCCCTAAAAGAAGAAAGAAGTTAGAACATGTTAGTTAATAGCTTATTATAGAATATAGACCTTTATGGTGCTGCTGTGATTTGTTCGTGAGATTGTGGCAATTGTGTTTTCTGGTTGTGCATTGTTTAATTGTCAATTAAGGGAAAAGGGAAAATTAGGGAAGGGATTTTCATGCCTGAATACAATTTATTTATTTGAAGATCTACAATTGTTTGATCTCTATAAAACAGTTGAAAGTGAATTAAAACCAATGTTACACACTGATGCCATTTGCAGTAGACATTGTTGTTAATTCAATCCCGGGTATTTCATCAAAATTAGGGCTGGTACAACATGTCTTGGGTTATGCCAAAGCTGGCGTAGGTTCGTAGAGGAGGCGATAAATGGCCATCCGAGCTTCGCCTTTGGCCAAATTTTGTGCCGCCAGCCCAAGCCATCCAACCCATTGTTAGCCCTAATCAAATTGAAATAACTGCATGTCTCTTGTCACATAATTTTATTAATTTTTATAAATTATATGTGTATAGAGGTACATACAGAACCCCCTCCTAACTGATTTACCAAAAAAATTCACTTCGATAATTAATCTTACCTGCCACGTCTTAATACGGACTCCATTTGTTGTTCCTGTCATGTTAACGTCTGTCACGTGCACACCTTGAACGTTTGCTTTTTCTGTTCCCTTCCCCAAACTTCCAATACTGTGCATACACAGAGAAATCGTTCTTAAAATGTTGACCCATTTAAAGATGAGCACGGCCACATTATTGACTTACTCCATCAGGGAAAAAGTCCTGCCCTATCAATGGGGATTTTTATTTTTTAGAATCATCAGATGAGTATTACTTTATAAAAAAAACGAGATTCCTACAAACAGCGTCGGATATGACCATTCAAACCTTGGATCGCCTTTATTTAATCTGAGACGGTTTTTCATGCACAGGGAGAGTATGTTTTATTTTTTTCTTTTTCTTGCTGAAAAAAAAAAAAAAAAGCTTGTTCCACAATGAGATGTATAATATAAAAATATATATATATAGATATTGAGTATTAGAAATAGTGCATCTTGTAAGATATTATCTAGATAGTCCGTTTTTAATATTTTCATACGTTTACATATCTACTTGACTTTAATCATTTTTTGAGTTTAAAATTTTATAATTAGATATAACAATAGATTTTCAGATCAGCCTAAGAAATTTTTTGAGCCAAAATTATGTGTTATGATAAAATTTAGAGGTGGGGCTTAATTGGATTGTTTAAAGATACAACCTGATGGAAACCACACCCTTAAAATATTATTACTACGAGCGACGAAGTAAATGTACATTATGCTCACAAGTATTTGAATTTAACAGTTTAGTACTTATTCCATTGACGGCCAAAATTCATTTACACTTGCGCTTAAAAAAATTTCCCACCAACCGCAGGAGCATGTAATCTTTTGCATTAAAAGAGTCTTAGTTCTCTCCTTTTGTTTTTCCAAAATCCAAATTGTAGAATGAGCTGTGATAGAGAGAGAGAACAAAATTTGCTTTCAAAGAATTGTGAAGAGAGAGAGAGGGAGGGACCTTATGCCATGACCAGGGCCGCAAACTATGTGAGAGATATTGAGATTGGAGCTTCCAGGTCCAATAGAGATGCAATCGTCTCCTGAAAAGTGAATAGCTAGATATATTAGAACTTATATTGAAATTTTTAACGAAAATTGCAAAAATTATGAAAAATCAAGAGACTCTGGCCATTGAATTGAATAAGCCCTTATGGAAGGGTTTTTTGCCCCAAATTTGCTGGGCTCCGGATTTCGAATCCGTAACTGGCTATTTTTAAAACAATGTAATCAACAAAATTAAAACCACAAACCTGTTCCTATGTTGCAATTCTCTATGGTTACTGAGCTAGAGCCCTGTATGTGAATCCCATCTGTGTTAGGGCTATCTCCTGGTGCCCTTATGGTGAGATGAGATAAAGTAACAGATGTGGATTGCTCTATGCCCATATGCATTTGTTGGCTGTTCACAATATTGAGCCCACTCACCCTCACATCACTTGAATACTCTACCGTAAGTGCCTGTGATCAACATTATAATGATTGTTATGTTCATACTTGTTAGAGCCCATAATGAAACGAATAGGAATACAATGAAACAATTTTCAAAAACCATGTTGAGGTCCAAGTGCCTGTGATTAATTATGTTAATATTTGTTAGAGCTCATAATGAACCTGTTGTATAGTAACATAATGATACGATCTTCAAAAATCATGTTAATGCCATCATTTGTTTGATCCAAATTTTAAAATATATACTCTTTTCATTTAAATGGAAAATTAGAAAACAAAACAAAAAAAACAAAAACAAAAAAAAAGAAAACAAAACAAAAACAATGTAGAAAGTGTTTTTTAGCCCAATTAACGTAGGCCGTCCATTTTGGTTAGATACTTAGATCTAGGCCTTAAAAGTATATTTTTTCTTTCCAAGTTTTTTAGATAGCTTTATTATCATTAGATTTAAAACGTTAACAATAAACAATTGATTTTGAATTCATAAAGGACTAGATCTTGAAATTCATCAAATGGACGATCTAGATTCATTGTTGGAAGGGACTCATTTTGACCATATATAAGGTGTAAATTAAATGTTTTTTTAGATAAAAATGTGTGTGTCAAATTTTATATCATGCAAAGTTGAAATTGCTGAAATGGTTAAAATGTTAAATAGTTGATAAATTACGTGTATTTTGTATAAATTTTCCTTGTTCGTAATGATGATAGTATGTAAAATATTAGTGGGAAAAAAATAAAATAAAAGGGGCCTCAGACCTAATCTTTGATCATTTCCATCTGGTTTATTAGCTGATTAGTAGATACTTAAAAAGACGGCATATTTCTATAGGGAGAATTCCAAAAGGCAGGCACAATCTTGCATTTAATGAAATGGATCATGAGAAAATAAAGTTAGGAATGAAATTAGGTAACGATTAATTGTGACAAAAATGTTTTGTTGCAAAAATAACTGGCACTTCTAGCTGTCAAAGGCTACATCCGTAGCTTCCTCCAAGGAAAGGGCACTAACCGTTGGATTTGCACATATCTGCAAAAAAGAAAAAGAAAAATACCAAGAATTAAAAACTATTAAGCCAAGTAATTTTATAGAGTGACTTTTCTATTTACTTCCACATACATAATCATTTATATGCCTTTCAGTTAGGGGTGGCAATAGATCCGGACTCGACCTGGACCCGTCGGGTATACTCGATACGGGTCCGGGTATGGATCCAACATTTGGACCATGTGGCTCAAGTCCGCGTCCAAACCCTGGACTCGAACATTATTCAGGTCCAGGTCCAGTTGAACCCGATCCGTACCCATAAACCATTGGAGATAAGATACTTCAAGCCCTATCCGTTTGGGTTTATTAAACATCATAAGTAGTAAGAACTCGTAGTCATCTTTAACTATTAAATGACAAATCAGATGGTTTGAAATATAATGGCAGGTGATTGTGACTTTGTTGCCAATAATATAGATATTTGTTGTCAATAATATTATATGATGTAAAAAAAAAAACTAATTCTCAGGATGGCAATGGATTGGACCCGAGACCCGGCGGATATGGGTATGAGACAAGTGGGGTCCGGGTCAAAAACAGGGACCCGAATAGTATTCGGGTCTGGATCGGGGTGACCTGACCTATTGCCACCTCTAGTTTCGGTAGATCTAATTTTTTGATTAAAAAAAAGCAACTTGAGAATAAGGTGACAATAATATCACAAATTTGTTATGACCAAGCAAACACCTCTACCGAGGTCTACCGAAACTAGAGGTAGATCTAATTTGATTAAAATAAGGCAACTTGAGAATGAGGTGACGATAATATCACAAATTTGTTATGACCTAGCAAATCTAATTTGTGGGAGCCTGTAATATTGTTTTTCAAATGAAATAACCATAATACCCCAGACACAACAATCTATACGTGCATGTCGACGAACACCAAAAAGATTAGCTTTCTCTATGTAATTCTTCAAATGAAATAACCATAATAAAAAATAATGCATAGACACTTACGTCTCCCTTGTTCTGTCTACAAGCCTGAGCCCACCAAGCAGGGCCATGACCATCTATTTTTCCAGACCCATCAACTATAAGCCCATTAACATGGGAGAATACAAGCCATGTTTCTTTACTAGCACCTTTCCATGAAGAAGGAGGTGGCCCCACAATATCTCCTTCCACCTACACAAAAATTTCAATATTCATTACTTTTGTAACAAAAAGGTTTATGACAAAAATATACTATACAAAATGTACCTAAGAGATGAACTATTTAGTCTTGTACTCATATTTTTTATTTAATTTCAAAAATCTCTTCAAATACACATGATCTTGAAATAATTGAAAATGACTAAAATGTCAAAAAAAATCAATAAGCTTGGTGTATTTTGATAAATTTCTATAATTATAACTTAAAGCATACAAATGTGGAAAGTGTACTATAATATATGGAGTGAGTCCACAGTATTGGAAGAAAGTTATATGTATTTACAGTAACATGAACATGATTGGATTCACATGGTCCTGTAAACTGAATTGGTCCAACCCTGAACAAGTTTCCTGATGGAATTATCATCTCTGGTGAGCCTTTTGCACTGCAAGCTGCATTCCATGCCTTGGCAAATGCCTGTAAAAACAACAAATGTGAGTCCCAAGTCAATCAAAATGAAGCAAGATTTTGAGTTTTGGAGTTTGGACATTGTTTTAAAACTTGGTCAAGTCAACTCGGACCTATTTGGGCTTGGCAGGGTGCTGGGAGCGTAAAAGAACCAGTCAGACTCAGCCGGTTCTTACGGTTTAACATTACTCGGCCGAGTCTATAAAGAAGACACAGACTCAGGACCCTGTCGTGTCCCAAGTCTGAGCCATTTTTTAAAGTATTTATATTTGGATGAATAGATGTCAAGAAATGGTAGAAAATTTTGAGATTTGGAAGAGTAAATGTATATGAAAGCATGAGTTAGAACATACATCAGTGTCATCTTTCATGCCATCACCCTTGGCTCCATAATCCATGACATCAAAGCTCTTGGAAGTAGAAGTAGAGTCCGATAAGGGAAGAGTCCTAGCCCCACATAGACCAGCCAAACCCCAACACATGAATAGAGCAAAAATTGAGTATTGAGCCTGCAAGAGAGAGAGAGAGAGTTAAAACCCCATATTAGAGAGAGAGAGAGAGAGTTAAAATACCATATTAGAGTGAGAGAGAGAGAGAAGAGTAAATAATTGGAATCTGAAAACCAAGCAAAATTGCCAAGTTTTTAAGCTCCAAAAACACCATCTCTCAATGTAGAGTGGCACTAAAATGAATGTGGGCAGGAAGAAACAACACTAACCATTGAAAACAATGAGAGGGGAAGAGTGAGAGAGGCAAAAGTAGAGATAGAAAAAGAAGAGAGAGATAGAAATCAATAGCTCTTAGTTGCATGAACTAAAGGTTGAAAGGATCACCATTATATAGAAGCATGGACTGCACAGCCATATCCTAAGTATAGGGACTTAGATACCCAAATTTAGCAAAATCAGTTATTTGGTATACATATGCAGGCTGGAGATTCTACATGACCAAAATACCCTTTTGTTTAATTTTGAAATGACTAACTTTCCCCAGCCTTTTTCTTAATTAATTTCTTAAATATAGCTTAATGACAATGATTATTAACTAAGAAGGTATTTTGATAATTTGGCCCCTTTGATGTTGACTAACCGTCAAATTTAATAAACGATAGTCAGGACGTTAATCTAGTAATCAATCGAATTGAAAAATAAGCGGTTAATCCGGGATGTTGATCTAGTGCTCAACCAAAATGGGCCATTCAGTGCTAAAAAGGGTTGCATTTTCTCTAAGGAAAGCTGGACCGCATGATTGCATATGCGGTTCAAAAAAATGTAACGCATCCATCTTTAAGATGGATGCAAGTAGATGTTTCATCTAAAAACAATGGAAACTAACGGTCCAAATGTTTTCTTACTAAAAGTATTATATCTAGTTTTTAAAATTTATTTATTTTTGTATATTCATGATCTTCTTGTTAGAGATTACATGTCCTTAAAAATTAAGTCCAAAAATCCATCTCAAAAATAGATTTATTAAGAAATCCGCATTACTACATATACGAGCTTGGCCGCATAGAAATCGGGTCCTTACTCTAATGGGGGTTGATCAAGAATGGGTTGATTCAAAATTTAAATTTTATTTTTATTAAGTGCATAGTAAGAATGGGTTGATTCAAAATTTAAATTTAATTTTTTAATTAATTTTAAGTTTTTTTCTATAGAAGATATGAAGTGGCTTAAATTTTGCAAAAGTCCACTCTTTATGCAGGAAGGTTGAATACGTTTTGTTTTGTAGGGGTAGGGTTGAGGTAGGTTCGTCTTTAAGGATTAGAGGCCTACCTCTTAACACTACCGTGTAATTACCGTGAAAGGAAGGTTTCATTCTTAGTTGGAAAATCTTTATACATATATCCTTTTTAGAGGAGGAAGAGAATTTGTTTTAAAAGATTGGACGTTAGGAAAGTGGCCGGGTATGGTAGCATCCCAATATCTACTTATCACGGTTTTCATTTCTGCTGAAACTATCCATTCACACCTTCAAAAAACAAAACTCTCTCCCTAATGTATATGAAAAAATGGGTAGGGGCTGTCTTCCCGATTGAATTATCAAAAATAAATATATAAAAAGATTGGAGGTTATCTATTTAGGTAAGAGGTAGAAGCAGTGTAGGAAAAATAGAATCGGAATAGTTAACCGGATATGGGCTCAAAAGCGGTTCAACTGGCATGACCGTTAAACTGGCCAGTTCAACCGTTCTAACCGGACAAGTCCCGAGTGGTCAAAAAAGTGTTTAAAGCAAAACAAATCTAATAAAATATGAAAAGTATAATTAAATAATGATCTAACGGGCAAGTCCCGAGTGGTCAAAAAAGTGTTTAAAAAAAAATAAATCTAATAAAATATGAGAAGTATAATTAAATAATGATTAAAAAGCACATCTAAATGAAGTTGAAAATTAATGAAAAAAAATAGATTTTAAAGAATCGATTTGTGTTTAAAGGTATTTTTAAAATTTTTCAAAAAAGATGAAAAAATATAAAATAAGTATTAATAGCCAAAAATATTTCCAGTCTATGCCAAAATGATTAAAAAAAAATACATTAAGATATATTACAAACAAAGCTCCTTTTTTTTTGGAATTTTATATATTTTTTTATTTTATTTTTTTAAAATACCCAGCCGATCATCAAAATCGATCGAAACCAGAACCAACGTGTGGCCGATCCTGATCAAAACAGGCAGCTATCGGTTAGACAGATTGAGTTTTCCTTCAATGGGTAGAAGTATAGAGAGAGACCTTGTAGTGTACTGGAGAAGCTCACATCTCCCCGCAGTTTTACTATTTTCTTGTGGATTTCTTGTCAATTGACTTTTTCTCTCTCTAAAACATGATTGTATTTGGTTGTTCGTTGCCGGTGAATTTTCAGTTACGTCAGGTGGTATAAAAGCGTCGGTTCTTGTGGGATAGTAGTGTTTGTCAATAAGGCATCATGGTTGGTGGACACAGTCGATAGGCCGATACTTGGAATGAGCCCATCCATCGAGAACAAAAACTCCAAGACATTAAAATAAAAGATTTGATAAGGCAAGTTGAGGAGTTATGGCGCAAAACCGTGCCCACACACTCCACGTCGGGAGCCTCATATTCAAGATAACATATTATGGGATGTAATTGATCGACATGATTTGAAAACAAATGAGGTTAATGCTAACATAGGTTACATAAAATTCAACAGGTTGTGGATTGGGTTCACCTCTAATGTTTGATATTTACTTAGATGAAGAACAACATTTTATAAGATATCTAATTTACAATGATGATCAAGATTTCATGGTTAAACTGATATTTGACAAACAAAACAAAAGACTCAAAGAAGAACCAATAAGTAAAGTTAGTTCAGTTATCAAAAGAGCTCATCTCAAAGATACTCTGTTGTTATGTTTTAAAAGTCCTATCTCGAAGATGCTCCGTTGTTTGTTGTTTGTTTTAGGGTTGAGCATAAAAACATTAAACGGATTATATGGATGAACTAATTATATGGCTGAATATAATCTGTTGTCATACAAGGATCCTTTGTTGGAGGGTTTCTCAGTTTTGATATAAAATCATTGTATTTTGATTAGTGCAATAACCCACAAGTCACAATTATGTTTTCAATATTTGAGATGAAGAACGTTATGGGACTAATACAAATTTATCTCCGAGTTTTTTCCAACCAATAGAGAGTAATACATATCAATAATGGGTTGAATCAAAATTAAAATTTTATTTTTTTACTTTTTTTATTAAGTTTTGTTTTAGAATATATGAATTGGCTTAAATTTTGAAAGAAATCATTTTTTTAATATAGGAAGGTTGAGCACGTTTTTGTTTTTTGTTTGTAGGAGTTGGGTTTAGGTAGGTTCTATCTTGAGGATTAGAGGCCTACCTTTAATATTACCGAGAAAGGAAGGATTTCTTTAAGCAGGAAGGATTTCGTTTTTAGGGAGAAGATGTTGATATATATAATGGAGGTTATCTAATTGGTTAGGAGGTAGAAGTTTCTTAGATGATAGAAATAGATTTATGGGGCTTGTTTTTGTATTAAAAAAAAAACAGTTTGACGTGTATAGGGAGACCATTCTGTGGTTTTTTACCTTCTCTTTTTTTTATTCTTGTGGTGCGTAGGGGAGGTCTTGACCGCCCGTGTTTTGTACCCTTTTCTTGCGGATTTTTTTCTCAAGACACTATTTCTCTCTCTTTCACATATTGAGGCCCCATTTAAATGTCCAAGTAGTGATACCCCAGCCTCATCTTTACTAGCCTTATGCCACAAGCATGAAATTCCAAACTTTATAATTACCCTAACCAGTGCTGCCCTCGCCCTTTCTTGTTACCGGTAAAAGAGGTAGGTTTCTTTTTGTTGGTATTCACAAAAGAGAGTATCAATCGTCAAGTTATACCCTGAATAGTAGCGAGCCAAACTAATGCATCACGCATTCTGATGTAACTCCACGAGGAACCCCATCTGGATAGGCTTTGATGTGACAAAGAGTTGAAATTCGATATTTTTTGCTCCATAACTGTAGAGAAAAACAGATGTCACAACACCATAACAATTCGCTTCTCAATTAATGTAATATTATCATACTAGTCCAAAACTCATTACCAAATAGAAAAAAAAAGAAGAACCAAAAAAGTTGGAAGAAAAAACTAATCTTTCGTTCAAGAAAAACATGGCCTACACGAAGGCATCACAATCTTGACATCCAAGATTAACACAGGTGACGCGGATTACAGAAAGACGTTACAATCTTGATATCCAAGATTACCCTTAAACATATGTTCTAATTTTCCCACCACAAACCTCTTTTTTAAATAGATGTTTTTACGACCATAATTCCTACAATAACTACCCATTTATAACTGTAACTACTAACCTACACCAATAACTACTAACGACCTAATAGTTTCCCAACTTCTTATTACACAAACTCACAAGTACAACGTCACTACATCATTGATAATGAAATAACATAAAAATTAATATACTTTCTAGAAAATAAACTTTAACAATTTTAACATCCCCTCTTAAAGTGATCATTTTAGAAAACTAGACTATGTGTACACGATTATCTTCATCATTTCCCGAAATTGAAAATCCGGCCATTTAGCAAGACACCAAAAAGATTCTCAGATTCCACCAAGTAGAGTTGCATAACCCACCCTAGAATAGAGGTAACGTTGAGAATATATTCCCTCTTTAACCTGCCTCCAAATAGGTTCTTCCGCATCAAACCATTAGACCTTCCACTGAATCCATTTTCAAGGAGAAAATTGATCTTTTTCACCGAGAAAATCAAAGCAACATAACCACCACCATGTGGCTCTGATACCATTTAGAGAAGATGGATGACAAAACCCTGGAACAATCCGCTCCTCAATTAGTGTAACATGGTACACTAACTCAAAACTCACAACCAAATAGAAAGAAGAAGAATAACTAAAATGAGGTGGAAGAAAAACGAATCTTTCATTCAAGAAAAACATGAAGTACACAAAAGCATTATAATTTTGACACCCAAGATTAACCTTAACACATGTGACCCCGTGGTACATAAAGGCATTACAAGCTTGACACCCAAGATTAACCTTCAACATGTGTCTCAATTTTCCCACCACAGACCTCTCTTTTAAATAGAGGCTTTTACAACCATATTTCCTACAATCATTGTCCACTTATAATTATAACTACTAACCTACAACAATAACTACTAACCACACAGTAGTTTCACAACTTCTTATTACACAAACTTACAAGTACAACTTCACTACATCATTGATAATGAAATAACATAAAAACTAATATAATTTCTAGAAAATAAACTTTTAACAATTTTAACAATAACTCTTACCTTTCCCAAGACACTAAAAGGCCATTTGGCTCCCCGGATTTTTCAATCATGTGGAAAAGTGTATCCTGAAATTGGTATTTAGTGAAATTAGTATTTCCTGGAATATAGTGTATACTATTTGGATTGCACCTCGTAGAAACCATAAAAAAGTAGAGTTCATTGTTTGGATTGCCTGAAATATTTTTTTAAAAAAAAAATGCAAATCCTCTCTCTCTCTCTTCCCCCTCTCTCTCTTATTGCTTCCTCCATGCAATGTCAAGAAGCGGTCTTCCTCCCTTTTCAAACACCAAGCCCAAGCCAGATATCTCTCACTCCAGAATAACACCAACATAGATAACAAAATTTTATATAATTTCTCTCTCTAAAACTCAAAATTTGAGATAGTCTTTCTTTAAAAATTTGATATAGTTTCTCTCTATAAAATTTGATGGGGTTTTTTCCCTAAAATTTTAATACACTTTCTATTTCTAAAACTTAAAATATAAAATAGTTTCTCTCTCTAAAAAATTTAGATAATTTCTCGCTCTAAACATTTTAAATATTCTTTCTCTAAAATTTGATATTGTTTCTCTCTCTAAAATGTTAATACAATCTCTCTTTCAAAAACTTAAATTTTAAAATAACTTCTCCCTTTACAATTTTGAGTTTGTGTAGAGCTGCAACTCAAATCTCATTGAAAAGATACGTTCTGGCACTATAAAATTCTTAAGTCGATCATATCAACCTCAACAAATATAGATCTAATATATATATATATATATATATATATATTTCAAACCCTAAAATAGTATATCTTTTTCGGTAAAAAAGTAGTATATCTTGTTACTCATTGTTTGGACTGTAGCTTTGTAACAATCCTAAAATTTCAAAAAAAAAAAAAAAAAAGGGGGGAAATGATGCTTTTAATAGGTGATGGTCTGATTGAGTATGATGGTCCTTGGGGACCATCACTATTTTCAAAACTTTTGCTTTGGATTAACTTTTGCTTTGCCTTTACTTTTTTCCTTTGCCAGCTTTTGCCCCATGCTGCTTGCAGCTGGCAGCGTCCTTTAGCGGACGTGGTTTTCGTACGATAAAAGTCTGCTTTTAACGCGACACCTCAGGTATGAGGTAGAGCGTAATAAAATAATATAATAATACGTTATAAGAATTTAAATAGGGGAGGTGAGCACTTTTACCCTAGAAAATTTTGAGATCTCTCTCTCTCTAGCAGAATTTTATCGATGTTCCCTCTCAAATATTTGTGGGTAAGTGATATCGTCTTCCTGAAAAATAGTATATTTTTAATAAATAGTGATATTTCCGTCTAGGATCTTTATTTTATCAGTTTTGTGTGTAAGTGACCTCATTGTCTCGAAAAATAATCCATTCTTTTTAAAAATAAAATGAAATAATTATTTCTGCTTATTATCATGAATTTTAGGCGCGATAAATTTTATGCGCACGTGACCTCATTATCTTGAAAAATAATCTTTTTAATAAACATTGTGATATTTTATCTATGTTAGAAATTTTGAATGCTGTAAATTAGAAAAATAAATTTATTTATTTTTCTTGTCTATTGTTAGAAATAAATGTGATATTTCTGCTTTTAGTAAAATTGTGATATTTCTTTCTACTGTATTGAATATTTAGACATTGTAAAATTCATGTGCCAATGACTGCCTTATTATTTAAAAATTGACATTTTTGCAATTAATTATAGTATTGTTGTGAAATGTTTATTTGTGAATTGATATTCCATAAATTGTGATAATTCCGTATTCTTGAATTTTTATAAGAGTTTTTCTATACATATTAAATTGGCAATTATGCTAGAATGCCTTTACAAACTGCTACCTTTCTAAATTTGAGCCCAAAATATTTGATTGGTTATTTTTGAAATATTATAGAGAGTGACTGTTATTAATGGTTTAAGTGAAATTCATATTAATGGTTTCAGTGATATGTTGAGTACATGATATTGCTGCTTTCGAATGTTTAAAGAGATTTAGAAATAATTTAAGTATGCAAGTGGACTCATCCGGTTCGTCGGTGAGGTATAAGTGGACCTATCCGGGACGTCGGTACGGATTAAGTGGACTCATCCGGTACGCCGGTGAGGTATAAGTGGACCTGCAAGGATTAAGTGGACCTATCTGGGACGTCGATAGGGATTAAGTGGACCTATCTTGGACGCCGATAGGGATTAAGTGGACCTATCAGGACGCTGATGGGGTATATAGGTGACCTACTTGGGACGCCAGTAGGGTATTTTGTGAAATCCTTTGAATTATGCATTGACGCGTTAAAGTGTTATGTGCATTTCAATTATTCGGATTATACTTAATTATGCATTTATTGAAAGTGAAACTGTTGATGCATTTCTGTTAATAGATCTTCTTTTTGAAAATATTGATATCTTTCAACCATGATTATTTTTAGAATTATGATGATCACTTACTGAGTAGCCAAACTCATCAAACAATGGTAAACATTTTTCAGGATAACTGCGGTTTCATTTGTGTCCTCGTCAAGATCAACTTTGGGAAGATATTGTAGTTTTGCTTAAACCTTCTTTTGTTACTTTGTAAGACCTCGCCACTGTAAATTTATCCTATCAATAGATGTATATATGTTTTGTCTGTCACATTTCGGGGTGTGACAAGCTTTCACAAAGCCACCCAAATTTAACCCATTTTGAAACATTAGATTTAAGTTAACAATTCACAATGGACATATAGTTACTGGCATGGCTTTGAGCCGCGGCTCCACTTTTGTTGTAAGACCGCGGTCTCACTTTCATTAGTGAGGTTGCGGCCTGGGGCTGGGAATGGGCCCAAATCCACCCGAATCTAGATTTAGGTCCGAAAGGCATATAAAAGATCCAGATAGATACAAAATAATATATAAAAAAATATTATACAGCATATATACATATATATAAAATAATATAATATATTAAAAATTAAGTTGAAGTTTTGTGAGATCCATCTATATTCAAATCCAAATCTGAGTTATCGGATCCAAATCTTGGATCCATACCCAGATCCAAATAAAACCTAATCTGACGATGGTAAATATATTCTTACACAGGGTAGATTCTCAGCCCCTTAAGCTAATTGAACCACGGTCAATATATTCTTACACAATGCACGTGTAAACTCACACGTTTGCACCATGCTCTCTCTCCTCCCTCCTCGCTGCATTTATTCCCTCTCCATTTGCAGGCCTCCAAAGGTAATTTCCCATTGTTCTCCTCTGAAAATTTCTAGGACTTTCACTGTGAAGGCCATGAATTCTATCAAACCGGAGGAGAAGGAGAAAAGTCCATCAAAAATTGAAGAAAAAGACCCTCTGGTTCAGTACGTGGTTTTGAGAAGAGACCTCATTGATTCATGGCCGCTTGGTAGCGTAGTAACTCAGGGTTGCCACGCCTCTGTTTCCGCCATTTGGTGTTTCAGGGATGACCCATTAACCAGTCGATATTGTGCCCCTGATGATATTGATCACATGCGTAAGGTTAGCTCTTTCTCTCTTTCTCTATCTATCTAGGTAAAAATTCCCCTCATTCTCTGACATACACTCTCTCTACAATCATTTTCTTGTTTTCTCTCTCTAGAATGGGTCCTCTGATTTCTAGGACATGGTTAATGGGTTTTCTGATTTTTGTGTTATGGTTTCTCAAGTAGTGACATTTATTATGAATAACAGTGGCTAATTCAGAGTATTTGATTGTGGTGAGATTATTAGTGTTTTTGGTATCAATTTTTCAATTTTTTGGAGAACTTTAGGGCTCTAGGTTTTATGACAAGGTTTGTGAAATTGTCTAATTTATGCATACAAGAAAAAAAATGTGAATGTAGCTAATGTGCATTAAAAAAAATGAAGAATAAAAATAAAAGGTATATACTTGCCATTTGGTCTTTTTTTATTCTTGTTTTTTACTTATTGGGGATCTTTTTTGGTGATGTTGGGGGGTTTCCATAAAAAAAATTTGAAATTTTTTAGTACACAGTAAAATTTTGTTTACCTCAAAACCTTACATTTCACTGTCCTTTTGTTGCTTATCCTGGTGAAAACTAGTAGTGATAATGTTAAATAAACTGATATTTAGAAGTAATCCAATAAGCAATTTGCAATTGAGTTTTTGTACATTGTGAAAATTGAATCCAAATTTTTGTTGATATCACATATGGTATTGTTTCTTAACCTTGACCTAGTTTCTTTGCAGTAGCCTTCATCTCATGATTTAGTTACCTTCTAATCTTGCTTATTATTTCTTTGGTATGCAACCATACAAGGATAGAAGAGAAGAAATTATAGTGCATTTGTTTATGTTTTGTGGAACAACTAAGTAGTATAAGTTGGGAGATTTTAGTTAAATGAAAATTTGAGCTATGCCTTGCACCCCAATTGAAGTTTGAAACAAGCATTAAATATGAAGTTGAGGATCTATTTTGTAGAGAACTTGAGCTTCCTTAGTTGAGTTAGTTGGAGATGGATGGGATCTAGTGTTACACACAGAGTAAATATTAAGTTTTGGCGTTTGTGATGAGAGGATTATTAAATTTTTTGGATAGACTCGTCATCATCATTAGAACCTTTTTCCTAAGTATTTGGGGATAGACTATTGAGAATAAAGTTTTATTCTACTTATTTGAAGAAATCGTTACTGCTTATTATCCGAAAATCTTATATAGTTTAGAAGGTTATAGATCTATTTCCCCCAAATTTCCAATTGTCATAAAAGATGGTCTAGATTTGTCCTTGTGAGAACCTCATATTTTAGTTATGAGATATTTCAGCTAAATCCTCTTGCCATTCCTGTTATCAAGCCTTTGTAGGTAAGGCACACCGTTCTTACAATGAACTAAAAAGTTATGGAATGATAGAACACTTTGTTGGTAGAATTTTTTAACTGATCCGTTACCCTTGCATCAGCACCTTAGAGACCCACTTGAAAAATGTCACATTTATCTGGCCTTGAAAGAAATTTTAAATTCCATTTTGGTAAAAGATAGTGTGTTTTCATTCATTTCTAGAATTCATTTGCACTTACCTTTGGTTTGACCATAAAGTTGTGGTATGAAATCTCGGATTTTTATGGCAGATGTTTGATGCGTTAAAGAAAAAGGTGCTACAAAAGCCCCATCTGCTACATGTTTGACACTAACTTGAGATGAACTTCATAAATCCTTAGTGAAGGTTTAATTTTTTGTTGCTGAGACTTGAGGACCTAAAACTTCTTCAGAACTATGTTCAAGGACACGATATGAGAATCCATCACCTAACCTTGCTTTTCACATCTAATGGCTAATGGTGATTGTGAACTCTTTGCATCAAAAGTGAAAGAAAAACAATGCACTTGTCCAATTCATTGACACTCGGCCCCAATGGTGCAGAGACATGTCTTACAAAAGGACATGCATGTCTTACAATGCGGACACGCGTTTTACAAATGGGGGCACTTGTCTTGTTTGTCCAATCTGTGGACTCACTGGTCCAGATTGCAGAAATGTTGTGTTCCCCAATCCAGAAAATTAACTTTCCATAATAAAAATGCAGTCATTTAAAAAAATGTGAATCCAAAAAATGACAATTTTTTGAGACACATATCCACACAGATTTCCCATGTTTGTATGTATATGTTGCATGTTGACACGTGTGTCTGGTGCATTGCTGTGTTTGATTCTCCTAAGTACACGCAACACACATGTCATTGTTACATAGCTTAGTAATATGCTCATTATAAGCAACAAACAATCTATATCTTATGCTACTCTTTTTCCTATCAAGTCTCTCTTGAAAATCAGAAAACTGGAACTCTCACTTTAGGCCAAAAGAACATCCTTTACATAAATTGCATGTTTTTCTTGTCCTGAATGTTTGGATAGAAAACACGGATCCTTGGATTTCCTTACTGTCTATTGCTTATCCAACAAGAAAAAGATGAAAAGAATAATCAAGTAGACATAAGTTAACTTTATGAAGAAACAGATCAAACATTAGCTTTATATGTGTCACCTTGCAGGTCACTCTTGAGGTGAAAGGAGAATCCCAAATCCTGAATTTATCCGAAAAGCTTAAAGCTGGTGGAATCGACCATAAATTGTGGATCGAGCAACCCGAAAACATTCCCACCTGTCTGGCTACAAAGCCTTATCCTAAATCTGTAGCTTCTTCATTCTTCAAGAAATTGAAGCTCTGTAAGTGACTAAATTATTACTTAAAATTTTGAGCATATATCCTTGTCAACATTGAAAAGAACTCGAGCTTCAAAGCTGAAGATTCAACCTGAATAACTAGGGAAAGAAAACATTTTGAGAGGTCATATTTCATTACTCTCTCTGGGTCTTTCTCGTTCCTTCGAATGCTCTGCTGCATGATTCATTTTGAATAGATGATGCACCTTAAGAGGTGGTTGCTTTGTGGTGTTCCTCCAAAATCTCATCTGAGTTATAATGGAATATTCAGATTGTATCGTAGAGCTTTAGTACCATTTTTGCGATGACTCTTTTTTCTTTTGGAACAAGTGTTGTCAAGGTCAGTTGTTTATATGTCATGGTTTTTCAACTATCCGTTTTCCAGTTCTAGCTGAGATTTTAACTTTGATTGGAAATATTCGTTGACTAAAATTGTACGAGATTCAAGATTTTCTTTTCTTTCTTGTTTTGGTGATCCACTGAGATTATTTAATAACTCAAATGTTAGGAACAAAAATTAGTGAAATCATGAATTGAAATATGAATTCAATGTTAGGAAATCAGGCAAAACTTAAGCGATAATTCATTTTTGCACCAGTGTTCATTCTTTTTCAAGTGAATTACCATTTGAGAGCGACTGATCAGCTTCTATTTAAACATATGGGGATTATCATTTTTGGTTACTCTTTTGGTACAAGAAATTAATTTGTTTTCACTCATAAGAAGAAACTAGTAAAGGAGCATGAGAATTATGACCACATTGTATGTAAAGCATTCTCATTTAGAAACCGTGAGGGTGCTGATCTCCACTATCCATCATTTCGAACTAATTGGTGTCGGTTATATGAATCATGGTATCCCATTCTACTCTATCTCCACTATGCATCAATTACTTTAAATATTAATAACTTTTGTCAAGCTGTAACTAAAGTTGCATGGCCTTTAGTCAAAATTTCATCGTGTGATGGTGGACAGTGGAGGTCATATGGGATTGTATACAATGAGACTGTTGCCTCTTGTGCGTAAATATAAAATATGCAAACACCTCAAGCTATCAAATGAACTATTCGACAATTGGGGCCTGTTATTTCCCTGTAATAAATTTGAGGAAAGTTCCTTAAACTTCAAGCATGACTAGAGGTGCACACTATCTGATGACTCTGACCTGTAAACCATCTCTTATTATATACATTCGCTTTTCATTTAAGATTTTTCATTTTTTCTTGTATAAGAAGTTCCCTTGTCCTAATCAAACCATATATTAGTCAACATTTCTCAAAAAATCAGCCATATATTATATGGAGATAAAGGAGTCTTAAGTTAAAGGATGCCTGATATTCTTTGAGGTTATCTTAAACTACAAGTATAACAAAGCAGTGCTTAAGTTTGGTAAATATTTATGTGCCTTCATAGGCAATATATTTTATGTGTTTAGAGACTCGCAGTTGTTTGATTTTAATTGGATGGTTATGAGTGAACCGATGATAATGTCACGTGCTTCAACTACATATATTTATGAGTTAAAAAATTTTTGGGACAAATGAAAAAAAAAAAAAAAAAATTTAAAAATAAAATATTATTTTATGTCAAGAAGTAGTGAAGACTTTAAATTTTGACTTAATTCAAACCCTGATAAAAGAGCTGGGTTGTGTTAGGCAAAACAACCAACATAAAACTTTGTCAAAATTTTCTATGAATCTTGAATCTATGTTATCTATTTATGCTAGGGTTTTTTTATAGCCTCACTGAGGGTATATCTTTTAATAGAGCAGAATGGCAGACTAGGATTCATGTAGCTGCTCTCAAATAGGTAGAAAAATGTTATGATGATGATTATTTTAATATCAGAAATTAAATGAGTGATAAACAACAAAGAGATGAAATGATGAAGTTCATTTTTTTGGTTTTAGGCGGCTATCGCTATTGATGAGGACGCCCACGCCCAAGTGGTGAATTCAAAGGGCGAGCTATTAATTTCTTAAATATATGATTTAGGGAAATTTTTCTAAGTTGCAGTAACATATCAACTATTTAATATTTTTATCTTTTTCAACTGTTTCATGTGTATTTTGATAGGATTTTAAAATAAATTGGTAAACTATTAAATATGGAGGAAAAGGTTTCTATACTTCCCCTACAACATAGAAGAACTATCCTCCCCTACCATCCAGCTGTTCAATTTTGATCAAGAGAGCCACTCACCGTTTGATCATAGATCCTACGTCTCAAAGTATTTTATTTTTCTTTTTTTTTTAATACAAGTTATATGAATATGAAATTTGGTACGTGCTATTTTTTCATTGGGGCACACCTATGAAAAAATCATTTTTTGATAAAATATAATAACCAAAATACCTCTTGAAATTTTTAGAAGTATTTTAGTCATTTTATTTTATTGGAAATATTTTTTTTATATTTTTCGCTAGTGCGAGTTTAATAGATGATTGGATGTCCAAAATTTGGTGTCAAAATAGTTTATAGAAAAAAAATTAAAAATAAAATAGTTTAGAGTCGTGACATTGTGATTAGGGTAATCTTAGCCCTCCATTTAGAGTGGATGGTTGGATAAGGGGAAGTATATAAGTTTTATACCGTAGGAGAAGCATAGAAAGCTTGCCCAAATATGGAGGGGCATTTTGATAAACTTTCCTATAATTTATGTTACAGTCATTCAATTTTGATAAGACAAATAGCAGTCGGCCAATAATAATTTTACAAAGTAATTGCAGTTTAACAAAAGTAATTCACACTAATCTCTTACATTATTTGCAGCTCACTGCCTATCGTTTAATCAAGAATAAGTTGTCGTCACCCTTCACAAATGTAAACTATATAGGTATAGAAAACCAACAAATTAAAGGGAAAGTATACAATGCGATCGTTTATCTTTTGTACAAAGTGAGCACAATTAATCATGACCTTTAGATGTGAAATTATTTCACTAACCACAAAGTTTAAAAGAAAATTTCTTGAACTTTATAACACACTCAAGCTATCAAATTTCATAACGGATGGTTACAAACAATTGTGACTTCTTTGTACAATAGTCGCATTGTATCCAATCTCATAATTAAATCGCCTGCAAAATTATAATTTCTTGTCTATTAAGAATAAACTCAATGTTTAAACCTTGTTACCCACCCCCAACTATAAAAAATAACATAAATGCATGTATCTATAATTTCCTCCAACATGTGCTCTGAAGAAGTAATCTCGGTGGTCATCTGCCCACAGTAGTGAATACTGCTCAATTTCCTCACTTTTGGGGATAAAAAACTTATGAACTATTGACAATCTATATATTATACAAATATATATCATGTTGGGTCGACCCGGACCTTGAGCTTGCTATACCCGATGAGCTCTTGGATTGACCCAGATCCGGTCGTGTCTAATATCTAGACTCCAGGCCTAGTCGGGTCAACTCATCAATCAAAGAGACCTGATTTTAACCCCTGTACAGAGGATTAAGTATGAAGTCATTAAGAAAAAATATAGACTTATTATGTTAACTAATCGTAATAAAGTTTTATAATATAAATTTTTTTTTAGACCTTTAGAGAATTTTTAAAGATTGCAGTTCACATAGTTAAACTTCATACCACCATGAGATAAAATGTTATAATTTTTATAATATTTTCAAGTGGCCTGAATCCTAAATAGGTTGGATATAGCTCGGATGTGGACAATGATTTAATTGGGCCAAACCAAACCATGACTTAAGGGATAACATTTTCTTAACATATTTTTTTGAGAAATTAAAGCTCGAAACATCCGTTATGACGAGATTTGCCCCCGAAATTTTGTATTTTACATTCATACTCATTTTTTCTACAATACCTTGATTTAGACCTAAAAATATATATATGAAAAAAGTTTATATAAAGATGCAACCTTGTAATGTAGAACTATGGATGCCCCAAAAAATCCATCGGAAAATGTAGTTTTAATGTTGAAAAACCTTTTGATTGATCATCTCGACTTCGAGATGTATGACTATGAAAAATAAAAAGAATTTAAATCTCATAAATAATGCGTCTTACAACATATTATCTACACCGTTCATTTTCAAGATTTTCATATGTTTATAGATCTACTTGATTTTTACCATTTTTAAAATTTAAAATTTTATAACTAAATATAAAAATAGATTTTGAGATAATCCTAAGAACATTTTACATCAAAATTATGTACCATAATAAAATTTGAAGGTACATCATACCTCTACACCTGTATGCCAACTGCACCATATATATATATATTTATTTATTTATTTATTTATTGAATCTTCATTATCCAAAACCAAGTTAAAAATCTTGACTTCCAATCGTTTATCCGAAGTCCAGACCCAAAACTCACTTCAAAACTTAAAGGTCCTGACTTATAGTAAAAACATACTTTGTTGATCTCGATATGAAGTCCTTGTCACTTTGGACCTATTCCAAACAAAATAAAAAATATATAAAATTGAAATACGAAAGTTTGAGAAAAAATTGTAATAATTGATATAGGGCGGACAAGAACGTAAATTTCTAAAAAAAAAAAAAATTAAGGATTAGGAGGTCATATTCCAAGTCGAAATTTCGATACCGAAATCGATCTTCCGCCGAAATATCGGAATCACTGAACGCTATAATTTTGGGCCCAGCTCCCCTTTCTTGGTTTCGCTTCTGCCAAGCTCTCTCTTCCTCTTCCATTCTCCATGGCTCCCAAGGCCGAGAACTCTTCTCTCTCTACTTCTTCAGACACCGAATCCATGGATCCCCTTCTCCATCTCTTGAAGATCCTCCCTTTCTCTTTCCTTAGAGTCCCAAAACTCAGGCTGAAGCTCCCCTCTCTCTCTCTGCCCTCGTCCATGACTGTCTTCTCTCTGGTTTTGCTCACTTACTTCCTGGTTATCTCTGGTTTCGTCTATGACGTTATAGTCGAGCCTCCTGGCATAGGAAGTACCCAAGATCGAGCTACTGGTGCAGTGAAACCAGTGGTTTTCATGTCAGGTAGGGTTAATGGCCAATACATTATAGAGGGCCTTTCTTCTGGCTTCATGTTCGTCCTTGGAGGAGTTGGGATCATTTTAATGGACCTCGCGCTGGATAAGAACAAGGCTCGGAGCGTTAGGGTTTCTTTTGCAGCGACTGGTATCACATCGGTGCTGATTGCCTATGTTATGAGTATGCTCTTTATTCGTATCAAAATCCCTGGATATCTCAGATAGAGAAGAGAAATGGTCATGTTCCATGTTTTGGTTAGGGTTTCTGCCCTAGAAAATGTGGTGGATTCAGGAATTTTACTCTTTTACCTGTGTTTTACATGTGTTATTAGGGTTTTTGAAGCCTTTTGTGTTCTCTGAGGCAAATTTTGGTGATTAAGAAATGCTTACCTTTCATTTATTTGTTAGTTATTTTAGCATATGCAGTGAAAGGTGATAGGAAACCCTAAATGTAGGTTTTCTTGATTGGGAACGGATGAATAATACACTGAAAAAATTGTAGGTTGTTGGGTTGTTACTGCTTCTTTTTCTCACTAAATAGTGTGGTATTTCTCCGCTTGTTATGAGATCTTTATATCCTGCATGTTTTTTGTTGAGAAATTGGGGTTTTCTTGCCTTTACTGTACCTACTAAGAAATTATTTGAATTCATTTTTGCAATTTCCTCTCAGCATGTGTGATTTGTGGAAATGATACTCATGATAGGCTTAAATAAGTAAGATTGTTATCTTGTTCCTTTCATGGGATTGAATTTTCTATACAGAGTAGTAACCTATAGGTTTTGTATTAGTTTTTCTTAACGTTAACTGTTAGTAGTGTGTTAGCAATTTTTGAAACCATTAGTAGTTTTCGAAAGGGGTTAGCATTGTTAGGAACGGAAACGAAGACTTGTGGATCTTTATTCGAAATCATGGATTGCTTCTAGTAATGAAACTAATTTGGGGTGTAATTCTATCTTTGATTTTTGTTTTGAGGCTGGTAAAGTTTAGTCGATGTCATGTAAAAGACATCTGGATACCTGATAGTTGCTTTGTTATATATTTCTTTTGAGAATGTTAACTTTTGTAGTAATAAAAAGAGGCAATTACATGAAGAGGAGACTACCAACGGCATCCCACATATTGGGTGCTCAAATTGCATTCAAAACAAACAGAAAGAGCAAAAAGTGCTCACGGGGGAGAAAGAGAAGGTTTCTTTATTATATATTTGTTGCGATTATTTTACTGTGGTGCAATGTGTGTGTTTGTTTATTTCAGGTTTTACGCATACTAGTAACCTGAAAATTACTTAGTCCCTTAAAGCTATGAGTAGGATTAATGGAATAGTAGGTTTCCACAATTGGTCACACAATCATCACTGAGTGTATTTAGTATGCACTTTTTAAAAACCTGGATCAGCTGGGTGGATTAGCTATCTAGACAACGATCCGGATCGGTGGATTAGAGATACAGATCGGTGGGATCAGCTCGACCAGACCGATACGGCATTAAAAGAATTAAAGAAGTTCTTAAAAATCGTTCCATATATTGTCTTGGGGTTTTTGAAAACAATGGGGGTAATGCATTATGGATTTTTATTATTTTGCAAAAATACACGAATATTGAGAGGTGGTTTCTTGTTTGAATGTTTGTTGACCATTACATTCTTTTCATAGTAAAAATTGAACATAATGTTATCTTGATTATGAATTATACATGGTAAAAAATAGAGTATTAAAATATGACATGGTAAAAAATAGAGTAACTTTAAATATGTGTTCTTCCTCTCGATGACATTATCTCCACTAGTTGAATTCTTGAGACAATTCATTGTGTCGGTTAATGTGTGACCTTGATGGTTTAGAGTCATTAGTAGCCAGCTGACTATTCCCAAAACCCCTGGGATTGGTGACGGCTCTCATAGCCCGAATATTTTGATATAAATATTTTGTTTGAAATGATCCTCACTCATCTCTTTACAATATTTTGAATCAATTATGTAGATATCAATCTGTTACTATGCAGATCTTGCTGGAAAAAAAATCTCTGGTTTACGGTTTTTGCTTAATGTTTTTTTCTTCTTGTCATCATCTGCCATAGAAGAAAAATCTTTAGACTTAATGTGTTTATCTTGACATTGATTTGGGTATTTCAATCTAGGAGTTCTTCTTTCATCTAAAGTATGGATCTCTAATTTTCAATTATCTATTTTTTTACGAAATTGTTTTCTTGGGTTTACCTATTCCTATTGATTTTTTCATTATCTTGGCACAATCCAGCATTTGGCAAATTTCATGATGGATTTTGAACCAAATTTGTGCAAATTTTGATCAAAATGATCTTCATTCGCCCCTCTACAATATTTTTTAATCAATTTCATAAGTCTAAACCTATTACTATGTGGATCTAGGGCAAAAAAGCAAGCTTTTTTTTTTTTCATGTTAGGGTTCTTGAGTTAAAGTTGAACCATTTTTTTAATGTTGGACTAATAAAAAAAGGGACTACCCAACGCCTAGGCGGTCCAGAAGGCTTGGGCGCATCACTCAAGCCTAAGCGGTCAAACTAGGCGGTCTTCCTTGGGCGGTCGCCTAGGCAGTACGGAATCCACCAGGCGAGCCACCTAGAGCCCAGCCCTGGGAGGCCGTCCCGCCCAGAGCCGAAAAACTTTTTTTTTTTTTTTCATTTTTTTCAAAGATATAAAAGTTAAGAATGATGGATTTTAGGTTCATTTGAACCCTAAACCCATCAAAACCCCTTTTAGAGTAACAAAAACCTCCAAAAAACTACATTTCATTGGATCGAATTATTGAAGTGTTTCCCAAAGTTTGAAGCTCAAGCAACCAAAGTAAGTGCATTTTTTAGATTGCTTGTTTTATTTTGAGATGTCTTCTTCAGGAGTTAGTTGAAGTGGAGATCCGCGTTGGAAATATGGATACAACCCGAATTCAAATGACAAAAGTTGCATTAGAAGCAATTTTGTAAAAAAAATACAAAAAGAGGCAGAAACCGGTTTAAAAAACATCTTGTCAGTATTAAGGAGGATGTTGCCCCTTATAAAAATGTTCCTGAAGCTATTAAGGAGGAGATTAAGCAATTTTTAAGTTTTGGAAAACAAGAATAAAATTATTGTCATAGATCTATTTCTGCTACTCCTAGAAAAAGTGATCCGGGTTGGAAGTATGGGTACAACCCAAAACCAAATGATAAAAATTGTATAAGGTGTAATTTTTGTGAAAAAGATAGCAATGGGAGTATTAGCCAATTAAAAAAACACCTTACTGGTGTTAGAGGCAATGTTGTTTCTTGTACAATGGTTTCGGAAGCAGTTCGAGATGAGATTAGACATTTTCTGAATTTTGAAGAACGAAACAAGAATGAAAATAAGCCTTGTTCTATGGAAGTATCTTCTCCAGTTTTTCTAGTTGGAGTGGTGATCCGAGTTGGAATTATGGTTATAACCCGAATCCAAGTGATAAAAATCGTATTAAATGTAATTATTGTGGAAAGGATACTAATGGGGGTATTTACCAGTTTAAAAAACACCTTGTCGGTATTACGGGGGCTGTTGCCCCGTGTAAAAATGTTCCTGAGGCTATCAAGGAGGAAATTATACAATATTTGAGTTCAGAGAAGCACAAAAAAAAAGGGTAGAGTAGCCAAGACTCTTAGGGCCTCATTTGCACAGACTGCACATACTAGTAAGAGGAAGGTAGAAGAAGATGAGGATGAAGAGGCATATTCAGAAGAAACAGAGGAGGACGAGCATTATATTGAAGAGGGAGATGACTCTGATGATGATGGCCTCGATTGTGATGCATATGATGAGGCTTGCCTTATTGATATTTTTTCTGATGATGATGACTGAAGACTCTTGCCTCTTGGTGCTGACTGTTGAGAGTTGAGTCTGTTGACTGTTGTGTTGAGTCATGAGTGTTGACTTTTGTTAGACTGTATATTTTCTAAATTTCTGTATATTTCTGTTGTATGGAGTGTTGACCGTTGACTCTTATATCCTACACTTGTATGGTTTTACAGTTTACTGTTTTAACAATATGGATAATCAAAATGCTCTTCTCGACTTCTATCTTCTTCTTTTTTTTCAACTTGGAATATGGTATATTGGGATTTTTACTTTTTTTTTTCAACTGGGCAGCCGTCCAGGTTCTGGGAACTCGCCTAGGTGGCCTGGACCCCCCAGGCCGCCTAGCGCTTTTTGATACACTGCTGATATTACAGTTTCTTTTAGTTTAATGTTATTTATTTGTTTAATTTTTGTAATTTAAATTTTTTATTTAGGTCCCATTTATTTAAAAAAACATATTTATTGACATTTAAATTTTGTTCTAATTTTGTTAGAAAGTAAATATGATTTCTTTTAATCATTTTGTTATGAAGAAAATGAAATTTGTGTAAAAAATAAATTAGTAAGGATTTTGTAGTTTCTAATTAAGAGAATATTTATATTGAAATATTCGGGCGAGGAGAGCAATTCACCAGCCTTGGGGATTTGGGTATAGTCAGTGGACTACTAATGACTTTGAACTCGAGACTCGTACATTAACCAACTCAATGAATTATCTCAATAATTCAACCATTGGAGATAACATGATCTTGAGGAAGAACGTCGTCGTCGTTTGTTTTGGTATCAGATTGTATCTTCATATTTGTAAGCTCCATTTCAAACATTACAACCTCTCATTATTCACATATTTTTGTAAAATAATGAAAATCCATAATGCATTACCCTTTTTTTTGGACAACCGAAAAGCAATATTTATTACTATTTTAAAGAATTTTTTGGAGTTCTTTTAAGGCGGATCCAGCCAATCCATTGATCCAAACCAGTTTTCTGTACAGCCATTCCGGGTTTTTAAACACTGGTTATACTGATTAAATTGCTTGTGGAGATTTTATTTGAAACCACATTAGCTTATCCCTTCAAACCTATCCATGTAGTGGCCTGTACATTGATTTGCTAGATGGTTTTAATTATAATCGCAGTAAACATGTGCTTTATGAATGTGGTGATCAATTTTGTATGCAGACAATGTATCATCATGTTTATTAGTGTGCTATTGTTTGAGTTGCCTATGTTTCATTGAACGGGATGAGTTCCAAACAACTAAATCGGCAGATTGTACACTCCAAGATATTGTCTAGGCCTCGTAATTGGGTCTGTTTGGTCCAAATCTGGCTCTAGGTCCAAAAGCATGCCCCCGACTATATCCTCAGCTTGGTCTAGGTAGACCCAACCCAAGCTGACCAGGGTGTGTGTACATACTTTTATTCCAATTTAAAGCCGGCAACTTTATCAAACGAAAGAAAAGAAATAAAAAAAAACAAAAGAAAACTTTCATTCTAGATAGACAACTGATCTCTTATGACTTGTGGCTAAACTGACTTCCTCGCTATGTGCACTGTACATATTTGATGTTGTGGAGGCATCGTGTTTTCGTAACCAATCTGTAAAGGAAATTGATCAGTGTTAGATTATTTTGATGGCCCGAAGAAAGTTTATATGACAAGTATGGAAACTTCTCCAAATTTTGGTAATTTGTTTATCTATGGTCTACAAAAGTTATTTTGATATTTCATCAAGGATGGCTATTTTTATTATTTATTAACTGGGTGTATAATGATTCGTAACATAGTGTCACAGTGTACCTTGCAAAACCATCCATATTTCTGCTCTGGATGAGGGTTAAGGTTGTTTTGATATTTATTTTGTTTCGATACTTGTTTAGTTTCCAAAGGCTTACTGGCACTGTGTTACTCGAAACCTATTACGGTTCTTTTCATCATAATATACATAGCTTTCAACTGCATGACCAGACAAAGGCGGTGTCCTAGTTGGCTGGATTTTCTTGTCCATAACGCCTTCTTTTCAGCCACTCTATCGAGAGTCTAGTTGATGGTGGTTAGTTTGCTTATGTATGGTGAAGCTAGCACTAGGAAGTCATAATTCAACTAAGTGTGACTAATGGTTGGAGCTCTTAGGATCTAAGTGAGAGATAGTCTAGAATGTATCTCAAGACAAAAATTTGAACAATGTTCTTTCCAAATAAAAAAAGACAACAATGTGGGGTGCTTTTAATTTGGAAGGTGTGTCATTCATCACTAGTATGAAATGTGGTAAGCTACCCAACATCCACCTTCCATTCCTAGCGGTGGATAGTGGATATTATCCATTATCAGATACGTTCTTCAAAAAGAACTTTTTCTAGATTGCTTCTAGGTATTTCGCCATTAGGTACGGGTAGATTACTCGGGCATTTTGCTGCTAGACTTGTTGTACAGTGTGAGGGATTGTTTGCTGATTTAGGAACTATGTTACATTGGAAAATATCCAGCAAAAGATAGAGTAATTGGACAATTGGAGCTTTCGCATTTCCAGATGAACTCAATGCATTATTACCTTTGCTTCTTCGCTTGTTAAAGAAGTCCTTGATTGTGTGGGCACTCTTCACTGACAATGCTCCTTGTGCATTTTTATAATAACTTCTCCTTCCATATATAGGAAAGCCACCTACCATCTTCTTTAGCTGATAATGAGTTTGAGATCTACTTAAATTATTGTTTTGATCATGGCTTCATCAAGGTGACTATCTTATGATCTTTCTTTGGAAAACATTTAGCTTTGTTATTGTTTGATTATTCTTTTATCTATCTGGAATGATCAATAATTTGGACCTTCGTGAATGGTCTATGCTGTTTGATTCCGACGTCACTACAATAAACAATTAGTTTGAAGATCCACCCTCTCTAGTACTTCCTTGAAATCTCTCCGGGGCGGAATGATATGCCATGCAGTTCTTTCAGACTCAGGCGAGTCAACTCAAACTCCAAGCCCAAGGCCGTCCCGAACTTGGGGTAATATATAAGTGATCTATAATTATAATGGGTTGATAATGATTTAATCATTAAATAAATCAATTATTGTTAAGAGCATCAAAAAAAATAAATCAATTATTGTTAGCAGAATATAAATAAATAAATCAATTATTGTTATAATTAATTTCCTGTATATTTTTATGGATCTACGATTTTTAATATTTTTCTTATTTATTTCTGTTTTTTGAGAAACTGATAGTTAACAGTTCTCTTTCTTTTACATTTTGGAAACTTTTTTTTCATCTTCTATATACTGCTTCTTGTGTTTATTATTTTTTTCCTGATTTTTACTGATTATACAGATATTTTCTTTTTTTTTTCCAAATTTCTTTGCTCTTTGACCAGCTTGGGGTGGATTGGATGAGTCAACTTGGCTTGACCGTGTAACACCTTCAGGCTAGAGCCCAAGTTCCAGGCATGAGCCAAGTTAAAAATATTGATAGTATGAGACTATTAACCTTTGGTAGAATTTAGTCACAATGACCCCTAGTTAGCAAATGTGATCCCAGGCGGCTGTGGGTGTGCCATTGACAGCTTTTGGATGATTGTGACTTTCTTATATACCAAAGGTAAACGGTCTTGTTGTACACTTTCCATTTTTTTCATAACTCGCATCTTTTTTTTGTATTAGACTTCTTAATGTCCCAACTCCTAGCATCTTTTTTTGCTCTACTGCCAGTAAGTTTCTTTTGAAGATTATTGGTTAGGGAAGAGAACATGTGGAGATCTTTGACTCTCACACGGTAATAGATTCTACAATTCTGTCTTAAATTTCCACCCATGAAAAATAAAACCATCACTTCTTTGGTGACTTGATTCTTGAGTAGGCTTTGCTGCATATGGTTTGTTCTAATCATGCGAGTTTATTTCCTATTTGCGGATAGATTCTTGAGCATACTAATCTAAATTTCTAAAATGTGTTAGAATTTTTTCTTTTTCTGATGGGTAAGCTGGGATTTGAACATCGGAGATCAGTGCTGTGTAGGCCTGCTGCCTGACTACTCAGTCATGAGGTCAAAATCCAATTCTGTTTATCCTCTCTAAACCTTTTCTCATTCTCCTACTCTAGAAAAACTTATCTTCTCCTCTTCGAAAATAGAACAAAGCAAATCCGACGATCTCAACTTGTATACCCTTCATGGTCCTAAGAAAACATCATGTAATTGCTTGCAATTGCCAAGCTTTAGTAGCATCTGCTTATGCTAGAATTTTTTCTTTCCTGGTGTTCTTGGACGATCATGAATTCATGTTGTGTTTTTGGATGAAAGACAATAAATCAATACTTCCACTTTAATGAGTGGAACGCCACCATATATCTTACAAAGTATAAAACAGGAATGAGTGGTCAGCTTGATTGCGTTTGTGGTCATTATAAATGTTGTGTGTAATTCAGCTTCTTCTTTTTTGGGTTGTGATTATAGCTGTGGTATAGGTTCAATGGTTAATATGATCTGGCAGATTGGAAAATTTGTTTACTCTTTCTCTTGATACAAACGTTAACAGATTCAAGGTGGGGGGGGGGGAGAGAATAGATTAGAAAAATCATCTGTTGCATTTTCTTGAAGGCTTTCTATTGGTTAATGCAATTTAGTTGGACAAAAATGCCATTCAATTTGAGTGAGTACGGACTATTTATTTTTTGTACGAAGTCACAATCATTCTTGTCCCTTAAATTTTGAAATGGGCAGTTGTATCAAGAATGTCATAATGGCATTGAATAAACAAAAAGTTCCAAAAAAATTTTGTCAGATTTCATATTTCCTTCCAAGCCACAATTTGACATCTAATGAGTGGGAGCTTCCAAAGCTTCCAAGTGTGAAAGATAGAAGGTCTCTTTGTAGGTTATCCTTAATAAAATTTCACCATAATGGATATGGTCATTACAAATTTACAAATACATGGAATTGCTATTTATGCTTGCCATTTGCAAATATCATTGCCCACTTTGTAGTAACTAGTGTGAAAAATGTGCCCAAGTAATGTGCATAGGGTGAGTCCTTTTGCAAGAACACTAAAAAAGTGGGGTTTTTATTAACATTCACCATATGTACTTACAATTCACCCTAATATTATAGATAAAAATTAATTTGAGGTGTAGGGGTATTACTATTTAATATAACAAAAATTTGAAAATATTACTAATTGCACATTGGCTTTTTGATTTAGTGCCACATTAATCACACATTAAATGTTTGGAGCCCCATTGTCCATGAGAATTATTGCATTTATCCTCTGTGAGTGAGAGAGATATTTTCCTTTCAAATTTTTTTTCCTCTTTCAATTCCTTAATAAAGAAGCAAGTCTAGGCAGAGGCTGACTCAAACTAGAAACCCAAGCCAGCATGCGATAGTTCAAAATAAATCATCTATGAACTTGTTCATCTCACAAGCTAAACCTAAAACCACAAAGTATAAAACAAATTCCACAGACCCAAAACCAAATCATAAGTCTAACAACAGTGTAAATGCATAATATTGACACCCAACATGCTAAAAGAAAACCCCCATTCTCACTCTGCACATTCTCTCTCTAACCCCAACAAATCTCTCTCATCTTGCAAAATGATGCCTTGGAGAAAAGAGCCTCTTAGGAGAGAACATCCCCAGGTAACCAGGTGAAGAGAGCCCATCAATTGATCTATAATCCTTCGAAGGCAAAAACCCTTCTTTCCCTGTAGCATTCAGCATGGATCCATTGAAAGTCCCACACTTAACCAGCTTTCCAATCCATGACTTCTTGGCTTCTTTTCCGTTACCATTCATTTTATTCAGTAGATACTCTTTCACTGCCTCAATGCTTTGCTCTGTGACTACAATGGGAGGAGAAACCAGAGGGTTCCCTAGAACACACAGCTTCTGCAACTTCGTCAACCCGGCTATCGATTCGGGCAAAACCTTAATTTTGTTGTAGCTGACGTCGAGGTCTCGAAGAGAGAGCAAGAGACCTATAGAATATGGCAAGGTTTCTAAGTACTGAAAGTTTTGGCTCACATTTAAGACCTCTAAGTTTACTAGGTTTTCCAGGTCTTGGGGTAAAGATCTCAGGCAATTGAGGCGGATGTCGAGAACTCGTAGGGAGGTGAGGTGAGAGGTGGAGTATGGAAGGTGGGGGAGCTTGTTTGAGCTCAGGGAGAGCTTCCGCAAGTTTAGGAGCTCGAATCCGATGGTGTCAGGGAGCGTTGTTATGTTATTGAAAGTGGCATTCAGGTCTTCCAATGCCCTGAGGAATGTCAGAGAGAGAGAGAGCAGTGAATAGCTGTTCCTTGTGTGTGTATGAGAGAGAGAATAGATGTGACTGAGAGCAAGAGCGGTTATGACGTGTTCGTGCGTGAGACAGAGATGTGAGAACCAGAAAGAGGGTGATAGCAAGAACATTGATGTGCTTGTGTGAGAGTGAGAATAGATGTGTGTGTCTTGGGGGGAGAGAGTAGATGTGTGTGTGCTCTGTGTGAGAGAGATGGATGGTTTGTGTGTATGTGTGAGAGGGATGGATGGTGTGTGTGTGTGAGCAAGCAAATAGATGTGTATGTGTGTGTTAGAGAGAGCAAATAGATATGTGTAGATGTGTGAGAGAGAGCAAATAGGTGTGTGTATGACAGTATGAGAGAGAGAGAGAGGTAAGTTTAGATAAGATTGTACCAACAATAGTAATGGAGATTGAAAATTTACTTGCAATTTTCAATGGTTTTTGGGAGTGTTTCTAGTAGGTTCGCAGAAACATTGAGGACCTTGAGCTTAGACAAGCATCCAATTGAATTTGGCAGCAACCTCAACTGGTTTGAGTGCACATCCATTATAGCCAAATTTAGCAACCTCGCTATTAATGACTCGGGAATGCTCTGAAAATACAACAAAAAAATCATTACTTCTCAGTATAAACATGTACTAGAAAAACCATTTTATTTTCGATATATATCTCAATTATCCCTGTTATTTATACAGGTCACAATGGGTTGGGTCGGGATCCATCGCCACCCACACTTATTTACTGTCTCTCTCCCTCTAAAATAGTTGAGTTATTTGTCGTTTGTGGAGGAAAATCCCAAATGGCATGCAAAAACGTAGGGTATCCTGTCTTCTTTATGGGGGCTGCCATTTTCAGATTCGGGACCAGAAAAACCAAAAGCAAAATACAAGAAAAAAGGTAATTAAAGAAGGCGGTGTATAGGCAAACGAGATGAACCCAAAAACACCGGAAAGTTTATATACGTGCCGAGGTTATTTTATTTTATTTTATTTATTTTTATTTTAAGAATAGGGAGTGAGTAACGATATTTAGGTGGGTATGGGTTTATTTTGTGTTTGAATTATATTGATTAATTGGGTTGGTTACTTTGTAAAAATATATATATATAAATAGCATAAAATCAAATCTAAGGGTTAAAATCTAAAAAGAGGTTTTGGATAAATCGTGGGCTATTTATTTAAAAGCAAATCTCTTTGGCACGTGAAGTTAAGAGAGAAAATAAATTAAAAAAAAAAAGGAGAGATAAAATAAGATAGTTTGTTTTAGTTATTATTTTATTTAAAAGATATCTTTTTTTTTTTTTTAGTCTATTTAAGGGAGATCTTCTTTTATTATAAAAAGGAGTGAATGAGTTGTTAGAATTAGAAAGGGTTTCTATGTTTCCCCTACAGCATAGAAGTTCTATCCTCCTTTTATTATTTGATCAAGAGAGCTACTCATTGTTTGGTCTTAGATATGACGTCTCAAAATATTTTATTTTTAATTTTTTATTCAAATTGTATGAATATAAAATTTGGTACATGCCAAATTTTCATTGGGGTGCACCTATAAAAATATTAAAAATTATTTTTCGATAAATAAAATGACCAAAATACCCCTTGAAACTTTCAAAGGTATTTTGATCATTTTATTTTATTAAAAATATTTTTTTATATTTTATGAATGGCCATCCAAAATTTGTGTCAAAATAGTTTATAGAAAAAATAAAAAATAAAATAACGTAGAGGCATGACATTGTGATTGAGACAATCTTAGCCCTCCATTCAGAATGAAGAGTTGGATAAAGAGGAGGATAGTTCTATGTTATAGGGGAAGCATAGAAAGCTTGCCCATAAAAATTTTTTCTGAGATTGCTTTTGGGATAGATTTATTGCTTTTGGGATAGATTTACTTGTAAGGTATACTTTTTTAAATCATTTTTTTTTGGTAGATTCCCTCTCAATGGGAGGGGTAAGGTATATTTTTTAAATCATTTTTTTTTGGTAGATTCCCTCTCAATGGGAGTGGTATATTGTGGTTCCCTCTCAATGAAAGGGGTATATTGGGGTTTTTTCTCTCAATGAAAGAGGTATATTCTGTTAACTTTTTTTTTTTGGTTTTTTATGGTTTTATTTTCTCTGCATCAATTGGTATCACAACAAATTTGATACCAAAAGCCATCAATAATCAAGCTAACCATGTTCATTGTTGGGGACGAGCTAATCCTGCTAATCGTTGGGGACGAGCTACAGAAATTTGACTAAAGCCCTAAAGGATTTCGATCGGAAGTACTCAATTGGTGTCACGAATTTGGCCGATAAATTTCTTTGTTATGCTAAATCAACACTCAAGGTTTGTCGTGGTGTTACAGACGCAAGATTAATAAGGATGTGAATATCTTCTTCATGAGGTAGATTTTTCTCCAACTGTTTGGATCTTTAATTTATCTCTATGTGAGTACCTTCTTAACAAAACCGCCGGATCGAAATCCTCTAGGGCTTTAGTCAAATTTCCGTATCGAAATCCTCTAGGGCTTTAGTCAAATTTCTGTAGCTCGTCCCCAACGATGAGCATGATTAGCTTGATTATAATGGCTTTTGGTATCAAATTTGTTAAGTATTATTAAGTGAGGATTTTATGGAATAGATTAAGAATAATTAAAGATCATGCGAGAATGAGGTAGCTATTTTGGAAAAGTTGGTGAGATTTAGAGATAAAATAGGGAGATAGCATGTGAGGAGATAGGGAGGAGATTTATGTGGAAGTTTGAGAGCAAAAGAGATAAGAGAAAATGGTACGGAGACTTTTAGAGAGATAAAAGAGTTTATTTATAGAGAGTTTATTTATTATGGATTTTTTATTTGTTTTTTTTTTAAAGTCTATTTAAAGTGAAGAAGTCCTTTTATTATAAGGTAGTGAATGAGTTTAGTATAATCCTTCTAGACTTTTGAAAGAGTCCTTTCTTTTTTTTTATTTAGCCTGAGGAAGAGATTGTTTTTTTAGGTGGATTCTTTCCGGATCTTTCAGATATGGTATATTCTCTCAATTTTTTTACGGTTATTTTTATTTTGAGAGAGAATATATTCTCTGAACCTTTCTCATGGGATCAGAGAGGCTCTAAACATATAAGGCCGCCTCAAAAAATTTCACTAGAAGAGATTGTTTTGATGCCCAAATATCACCAAATTGAATTCACCTAAAAAAAAATTGGTGCAAACTCACCCAAAAAATAATAATCATCAAATTGAACATCTTATTTGAAGATATTGAGGTCAAGATGTATAGACATAAGAAAAAAAATTAGATTTCAAGTTTCGATAATAATGTATTTTGTAATGTATTTTTGGACGGTCAATTTTCAGGATTTACAAGTTTTCATAGATCCGTTCAATCTACACTATTTTTAAAGCTTTAAATTTTATAATTAGATATAAAAATATATTTTCAAAATATCACATAGATTTTCATAACGATAACCACATTTTTTTACTTTTTTTTTACTTTAATCGTTAGGTGACCACATTTTTTACTTTAATTGTTTAGAGGCTCAGCCTTATACAAACCGCATAAAAAAACAAACAAGACAATACAAGAGAGAAGGTCAAAGATAGAGAGAGAGAGAAAGGAAAAGCCAAAAATAGAGAGAGAACCCACTTAACTGACAGCAGTAGAGCGTGTCAAGCGGACCACCCCAAGAGAGAGTAAGAGAAAAATACAAAAGCAAAACATAGAGAGAGAACCCACTTAACTGATCGCATGAGAGTTTCAAGCAGACCACCCAAGAGAGAGAGAGAGAGACCACATACATGAAGAGAGAGGGAAAGAGAGAAAAATGCCACATACATGGAGAGAGAGAGAAAGAAAGAGAGACAAATACCACATACATGGAGAGAGAGAGAGATGGACATGGGCAACATGAAAAGATAAGCGTGTCTATAAACTGCACTAGATTCAAAAAATGATACTGGAGAATTTTCATCTTTTTCTACTAATGGTGATGCTTTATTGGTTTAAAATCTTTCAATTTTTTTACAACTTAGAAGAGAGAGAGAGAGATTGCACTCTCCACAAATGCTGCAACAAAACACCAATTATCCACTAGAGATACAAAAAAAATAGAAATGCTAGAAAAATCTCTCTCTGAAATTTTTTCTTAAAAAATGGAACTCCACAATGAGAGAGAGGATGCCAAAAAAAAAAAAATGAAAAAAAGAGCCAAGGAAACAGACAAGTACCTCTAAATTATTATTAGAGAGGTCCAATTTACTGATGACTGCCAAATTAATGGAGGGGGATGAGGGAACCTTTTCCAGCCCCAAGCCGCTCATATCCATGGCCTCCAATTCCTCCTCCAAAACCCTACTGTTTCTCTCTCCTCCTCTCATCTCCACCTTCACTTTTTTCTTAATTTCTCCCATACACGGCCAAAAAAAACGCACACAGAAATACAGGAGAGTTACACAGAGAGATAAAAAGGCAGCTGGGGGGTCGACTGGAAAACCAAGAGACCCTAAAAAAAACAAGAGAAAGAAAAGCCCAAAAATTGAGAGAGAGAGACGAAAACAAAGAGAGATACAGAGAGAAAACCTGAAATGACTATGAGAGATATGGCGAAAGACTGAGATAGAGAAATGCTCTGAGAGAGAGTTAAAAAACTACGATAGAGGAGAGAGAGGGGTGAAAAACCAGAGGGAGAGTTAGAGAGAGAGAGAGGCTGAACGACCAATTGAGAGATGCAGAGGCTGAAAAGCCATGGACAGAGGAGCTGAAAACCCAAAGAGAGCTAAAGCTAGAGAGAGAGAATGCTAGAGAGATACAGAGGCTGAAAAAGCAAGAGAGAGAGAGAGAGAAATGGAGACTGAAAAAGCAATAGAGAGTGGAGAGAGAGCTGAAAAACCAGAGTGAGAAAGCTAGAGAGAGAGAGAGAGAGAGAGACTGAGAGGAAGGTGAAGAGGGATTGAATGGCCCTCCCTATCATCCATCGTATATAAGCAGTTCGTACGTATTGAACCTTGCAAGTACAACCGTACACGTGTTTCTGACGTCATTACGGATAATGTACAGGCCGTAGAGGTTGCATGTTGCGCCACGTGGATAACAATGTCAACTCCCTCGGTTGTGGCAATCGACGGCCCTCCGTGAATGACGGCGATGGTTACCTTCTCTCATCTTATTTCGCGTGCCGTTTTAAATTGGAAGTTAGGACAATGACAAAACTGCCCACTAGGAGCAAGTCTATTTCCCTAGATGAACCTCCTTTTTTTAAAAAAATGGAAAATTAGAATTGTAATTAAAAAATATTGGAAAAAAAAAACACTTGGTTTTAGATTAGAGAAGCGACTTATGGAGATGATTCTATGGGCCGACTGGCCGATAGCACACTGTAGAGCAAGTAGCCAAGATTGAAGAAAACAGATGATGGGCTGCTTCAGTCATTCCTAACAAAAGTTTCTGTTGCCTATCTAATACAACCTTCATTCTTTCTCATTCGGGCTTAGGACAATTGGTTTTAGATTAGAGAAGAGAAATATGATCCAAAAGTGAGAGATGATTCTTTGGGCCGATAGCACACTGTAGGTCAAGTAGCCAAGATTTAACAAAATATACGAAATGTGTAGTTGAGTCATTATTATTAGAATTCATAACAAAAATTTTATGTTAACTGCCAATCTAATACAACTTTTTTTTTATCGAAGCTTGGGATCGGCAATGACAGAATAATGATATGACAATTTTCTCCTTTTTCATCGAGGCTTGAAATTCCTTTCAAGAATAATGATATGACAATTTTCAAGAATAGATAGGTTTTGAGTTGCTAAATAGTTAGATTTAAACCTCTTTAAAATTAGATAACATATGCTCAATCTGAGGTGTATATATATAGTGGCATTTAATGTTATATGTGGGTTATGCATACCCATGTAGATGACATCACATCTCTGCTAATTATTAAAAATGCTTTTATTAAAAAAAGCTCTATATATAAAATAAGGGTTTGTATGTGTCCAAATTTTGTAGAGTATAATGATACACCCTAATACATGTTATTTTATTTTATTTTTCATGTTGATCACTATATTGAAGATGACGCATTTCAAATAGAAACCACAACATGATAACTAGGTGCTACTACCACAACCTCAACCCTTTTTCCAAAAGGGAGGGCTTTCTATGTGATCCCACCCACATATATAGTATTAGTGACCCCGGTTTCAACCATCAGATCTGAGTAGATGGCTGAGATGACTTGAGTCACAATGTCACAAGCTAGCACTTAACCGTCAGATCCTAACTAGGCGGCTCATAGTGTTTTATTTTTATTTTTATTCTACAAATAATTTTGAAGCAAAATTTGGGGCATATATAGATCTAATAAAGGTGCACTTGACAAAAATATTAAAAAAAAAATATTTCCGGTGATAAAAATTTACCATAATACGCCTGAAAATTATAAGGGCATTTTGGTTATTTAATTTTACATAAAAATATTTTTGTTTTATTTTTTCCATGTTCACCCTATTTGTCTAATGGGACGCCCAAAATTTAATATAAAATTTTTTATAGAAAAAAAATGAAAAATAAAATAGTGTTTGACGTGATATTGTAGTACGAATCATTGTAATAAATGGGTCACATTTAACTTATATATTGTTCGGCCACATATAAACATTTTCTTTCCAAAAAAAAAAAAACTGGATAAGATAACTTCACTTTGTTGACGTATTGGAAGATAGACACCACTTAAATAGTTCTGACTTTGTATAAAATTTATCCACTCATTTATTGAAACATTCTAAATACACATCTGTACGTCAATTTTGGAAGTAAATACTCATGCGAAAACAAATAAGAAAAATTTATATCAAAACAATCCTCAAAGATGAAGATTTTTAAATTTAATTTCAAATTACCCATCAAATACACATGATCATTACTTCAAATAACTGCAAATGGATAAAATGTGAAATAATTTATAAATTATATATATATATTGATAAATTTCTCAGTAAATAAATATGCTCCCGCAGGACTAGATAATTTTTTGGTTTTTCCTAATAATATTTTTATCCATTTAATTGTCTTTTGGCTTTGAGTTCGTAGGTTATTTATTTGGTTTTTATATCTATTTTTTTGTCCTTTAATTACATTCCCAAAGAAAGAGAATCTATTATGTGACATGTCTTCATTGACTTCTCTTCATTGCCGAGTCCTAGAAATGCCACGTGTCATTATGAATATGATACGTGGTGTTATCGATTATCGCCGTACATTCAGCGACGACTTTTCCCTCATTCTTTGATCGGCTCGGCTCTGGAAATAAATAAACGGAAAAGTTTTTATAGAGGCGAGGCTCTAAACAATCAAATTACAGCCACTTCAAAAATTCCACTAGAACTGATTCTTTTGATGCTCAAATATCTTCAAATTGATTATCTTGGCATCAAAATACACGGACAAGAGAAAAAAATGGATTTCAAGTTTTGGAAGTAGTGCATCTTGTAACGTATTTTTGGACTGTCAATTTTCATATATTTTTTCAAGTTTTCATAGATCTGCTTGTCCTACACTATTTTTGAAGCTTTAAGTTTTATAATTAAATATGAAAATATATTTTAAGGTTATCACAAAAATTTTCAGTATTGAAACAACATTTCTTGATACTATTTGAAGGTGGGCTTTTATATTTTGATTGTTTAAAGCCTCGGCTCTATAGGAACCACACCCATAAATAAATAGATAAATAAATAAGAGGCACAACATGTGTGATTTTGTTAATAATTATATATATGTATAGAAAAATGGGATTGTATATAATGAGACTATTTACCTTTGATAAAAAGTTTTCACAATTATTTACAACCATTCGTAGTGAAATTTGATTACTTGGGTCTGTCACAAAATTCGAGAAATTTTCTTTTGAAGTTTAAGTTTGGTTAATGAAATAAATTCAGCCACATAATTTCACATCTAATGATCAAGATTAATTGTGACCACCTTATACTAAAGGTAAAAAAATTCTATGCCTTTCCAAAAAAAATTTGCATAAGGTGGATACCTAAAATTAAGGTGTATATATACATATAAGCTATTTTATGAGGATAAGTATTGGATAATTATCAATTAAATGATCAAATCAACCTAAAATTATTAAAGTAGTTAAATTTCACTTCACAGTCAGAGCAATTATTTTTTAAATTTCTAATCCAAGCAACTACCTTTTTTAAAAAAGGATGAGAAATAATCAAAGTGCCTATGTTTAGGATTGTCAACCTTAAACAAGTAAAATATTTGGTGGTTTGGCCCACTTAAGAAGCCCAAATCACGTAACATAAACACCCCTAATTGTTCGAAGAATACTGTATCTTAATTTCAAATTTTGAAAAATAAATTTCAATAACAATACGTTTTGGGTTTGAAACCCATAACAAATGAAGGTAAGTCATCTTGCTGGTCCAACTTAAATATTTGTAGGGCGTTTGACCATCTTAATAATATTGTCTAAAGCGTGCATTCATTTAAGGTATTAGCCTTAAAAAAAAAAAAATATGAAATTAAGATGCATCTTCAAACTTTATTAGAAGATGTACTTTTGGTGTCGTAGGTACCTAAGACGACCTCTAAATCTATTTTCACCCTAAATCTAAAATTTAAAGTTACAAAGATGGTAACAATTGAGCACATCTACAAACACTTGAATGTCTTGAAAATAGAATGTTTAAATAATATATCATAAAATGCACTAGTTTTACAACTATTATTTTTTATTTTTATATCTATGTACGTCAAGGTCAACATAATCATTTAAATTCTTAAGCATCAAAACAACGTTTTATTATAGATTTTTAAGGTGCGGTTATTATTATTGCCCAAGGTTGACGCCTTGTATATATATTTTTTGTCGAAAAGATAACAAAAAGAAAAAATGGGTCGAAGGATTAAAAGATTCGCTTATTTTTAGTACAAAGAGATCATAATCATTATTGTTCATTAGATTTCAAATCAAATAGTTGTGAGTGAACTGTTGGCTAGATTCAAAGTTTAAAAATAAAATTCTTGAATTTTGTGACACAGCTTAATACATTCAATTTAACATCTGATGGCTATGAGTAATTGTGACCTCCCTAATAAAGATAAATCATTAATGCACAATCCCAACAAATAAAACAACATTCAAAAAGTAAATAAAATAAAACAAGAAAAATTGTTTCGTGCGGGCTAGACTGCATTTCTACATATACGGTTCCGAAAGTGGGTGTTCCATCTAAAAACAATAGAAACTATCGATCCAAATGTTTTTTTACTAAGAATATTATTTTTACTTTTTAAAATTTATTTATTTATTTATATTTATTATCTCCATGTTAGAGATTGCATGTCCTTAAAAAAACTAAGTCTTGAAATCCATCTCAAAAATAGATTTATTAAGAGGCCAGGATTTCTACATATGCAAGCTTGACCGCAGCTCTACATATGCAAGCTTGGCCGCCTAGAAACCGTGTGTGCTTCTTGCTTGGGCCAAGCCTAGAGCCAGTGGGCAATATTATTTTGGAATTTTAAAAATGAAGTTGGTGAAGATTCGTTTACTCAAAGGCACGGAGCCGTACTGATTTTTCCACCTCGTTATGTGTATAAAATTTATTGCATTATTTATTTTGTTCCTTAAATTTATTATTTCTTAAAAGGGCACCTCTTTCTTTAGGTTTAAGGTTTCGAGTACAGCTACGATATGTGAATGCATCCAATCCGTCGCGACAAAGGATGAGAGGAGTACGTAGAATCATAGTGTGGTCCCGCATGATCATATTGTATAATTACTCCTTCAAGTAAAGAAAATGAAGTTCTTTTTTGTTATGTGAAATTTTAAGATCCATATCAGAACATAAGATGATTATTTTTAGAAAAAAAAGAAAATCCAAGTACTGTAGTACTTGGATCTTGCCTTTCAAAAATTGGATAGGCCATGTTCAAATTTTGGGACTTTTTTCAAGCACAATTTGAATTTTTCTTTAGGATTTAGAGGTTACGCCCCCAGATTTTGTTGTCAAAGAGTACTCTTTAGGTGGGTTCTGCGTGAGTGAGTAAATTGACATTTTGCTCTAGAGGGAGCATGAATTCTCTATAGATTTTAAAAAGTACAAGAGAGAGAGAGAGACTTTTGTTTTTTTATTTTATTTTTGGGTAAGCCTTTCAATGCTTCCCTTCCATCATAAAACTTAAATGTTTATCCCTATCCATCTGTTATCCATCTGCCCATTCTAAATGGACGATTAAGATGACCGTAATCACAGTATCACGTTTATGCTACTTTATTTTTAATATCCTTTCTACAAACTATTTAATACCAAATTTTAGGCATCCACTCCTCTTTTAAAGTCATACCTATAAAAAAATATTCTCAATAAAAAAAAATGAACAAAATACTTTCAAAGTTTTAAGAGGTCTTTTGTTCAGTATAATTTATCAAAAAGATGTAAAATTCTTTTAAGTTCGTCACAATGAGATGATGGCATGTACCAAGTTTCATATTCATATAATTTATATAAAAAAAATAACAACAAAATACACCAATACGACGGATATAGATCAAACGGTCAATGGCTCAGTTGACCTAAATTGGACGGCTGGATGACGGGGAGAAGCATAAAACTCGCTTGACCTAAATTGGGCGGCTAGATGAGGGGAAGAAGCATATAAGTTCTATGTAGTAGGGGACATATAGAAACCTTTCCTTTTTTTTAATTGTAAATGTAAATAACTTTTCAAAGTATCGAATCTACAGTATAGGTCCAATAAATCTTTAACTATACACTTGCTCCTGGTCACCCAACCTGTTAACTAACAAAAATGCTTGGTTAGTAGTGGGTATTTTAGGGTCGTTGAGAAAAAGTTGAGAGAGAGAGAGAATTGCATTATGCAAGTTGTTGTAGGTGAGGAGAGGTGTACAGCCACATATAAGGGGAATATTATATTTTAAGGTGTGGTGTATAATGAGACTTTTTATTTTGTGTTCTCACTTGAACAAATTATACATTTGTTCCCTCCGCCAAACAACCAGTTTAGAATGACACTTCGAGAGTACGTTTGATTTCGGGAAGATGCATGGCATCCTCTCAAAGTTCGGAAATGACAGCTTCCACGGCGAGCATCAAGGCTGCAGTTCCCATTTTTCGTGTTATTTTGGAAGTCGCAGGAAGTGGCAACTTCCAAAACTCCGTGGCACTTCCCAAAATCAAACGTTGGAAGCGCTACATATTCGGGAAGTTGTGGCTTCCAGAGCCGCATCCACCAGAAATCAAATGTACTTTTCTTTAAGGTTGGTAACTAGGTTGAGTAGATCATATGCCCAAAATTTGGGGGTCTTACAAACACTCCTGGCGATTGCTTTGAGGGAGGGAGCAAACATACATTTTGCTCCTGCCGGAGAATAAAATATTTTTATATAATCGAAATTTCTTTAAATTTTTGAACAAGTTGTTAGTTGGTCAATAAAATATCTTCAAGGACATGAGGAACCTACAAAACAAGTTGTTCATTTTTTAATTTCTTGATAATTTATTTTAAATAAAGTTAAGGTGATTTTATTATCATCACAAAGTAAACCTTGAGAAAGTGTGTTCCCTTGAAGACTAGGTAGATGAGGCCTGAGAGTGACCTCCACGAGTGGAAATAGGAAGAAAACAAAACCCTACTTGTCTCTTGGGGTTTGACTATACTAGGGCAAATAATATCTCCTTTGGATTGCTTGCATTGAAGTGGCGTACATTATGAGTCAGGACAAGGTGGCCTGCACCAAGAATAAATCAACTTGGGGAGTATGATGGAAAAGCTTGACCTTTGGTTCATGTCTGACTCATGCATTTGAGTACAATACAAAAAGGTCGGTAGATTTAGGGGTTATAAAGGAAAATATGGTTTTTGTATGGAAAATCTTGAATGTAAATATGTTTTGTTTTGTAAAATTTGAAGATCAAAAAATGATACACATTTGTGAAAACTTGACAATTTTGAGGTTCCAATACCCGTGGCAAATTTATTTGATTTTGTTTCAAATGCATTATTACATAGAAAATGCATTTTTTGATGCGATTTGAGGTACAAATCTATAAATCCATGGTCCTACATAATGCTTTATTTTTGGAAAAAATAAAAATATACAATGTGACTATTGACCTTTGGTACATCACAATTAATCTTGAAAATTGGACGTGAATTTGGGAAGCTACATTTATTTCATTCATCGAGCTCAAAGTTCAAAAAAAAAGTTTCTTGAACTTTGTGATACATCCAAACTATCAGTCCCTATATATAATTATGATCTTTTAGTACTAAAAAAAATAGTTTTATTATATACAATCTCTTAAAAAAATGGCACCAAAATCAGCCTAATATTTTGCAAGGACAGATGCAACTGAAATCATCTTTTCCTTTTTCCCTTGTCCAAATTGAGTTTTGATTCTACAAGGTTTGAACTTTGAAGCCCTTCCAAAACCTCTCTTACCTACCCAATTAAAATACAAAAAATAAAGAAATATGAAAAGAAGCCAAAAAAAGAAAAAACATAGAATGCCCCTAGTGCATTAGACCTCTAGGTGATAATGAGTGTTTACCTCATTTGCAATTAATTAAGCACAATGTTTTGTCCATCATTTTCACTCAAGTATAGTTTTTGGTGAGCAAAGGTGTAAACCATGTCCACATAAGGTCCATTCATCAAAGTTGTGGTTGAAATTGTTTTAAAGTTTATTTTTGAATCCTGAAGGATTTTTCTTTGAGTGGAAAGTATATTGTAAAACCATATTGCAAAACTTTATAAAAATTGCAGTTTTGGGAATGGAAACTTGTAATTTGCTCATCTCCCCCTTATCATCATGAATTATAAGAAAGTATGGATTCCAAACCCTAAAATTAGTCAATCTTGAGATACTTTTATCTGGCCTGACTATTTTGAAGCCTTCACAAATTTGTCATATCTCTACCATTTTTTTGAAGCTTAATACTCCACAGGCAAACAAATTTGTGGGAGCCGCTTTACCATATTTCATGAACCCGAGGTCTTACGAGGAATACACCTTTCTTTGAGGGCAGGGACAACAAAGTCCACTTATTTCCAAGAATATAGCAAGTTACCATACTGATATATTATATGACTAGTGCTAGGGGTGCATATATTCTTGTTAGACCATCTTTTAAAGTTGAGAAGGGAGCACAAAGAAAAACACAAAGAAAGTATTATATGAGGCTGAAAACCACACCTCAAACATTGCAAATAAACTATAGGTCACAAAACCGAAAAACCTGCATAACGATCTTCTTGATCTCAACAATCACATATTTGGGAAAGACAAAAGATTTCAAGCTTTAATAATGGTTTATTTTGTAACAAGTTTTCTACTCTATCATTTCAAGTTTAGTAGATTATTTCTGGTGCCAAAGTTGTGTTTTTTGTCAAGGTTTTGAGGTGCAATTATATTGAATATCGAACAGCTACACCCGACAAAAATGTATCTACCTTCTTTTAAGTTAGTTCCAAAAATCATGTATAATGATTGAAACTCATAGTTTTCATGGAAAAACCCTAGAAACATGAAGTTCTTTTGTCATATCTTCCTACCTAGGGTTTGAGAAGAAAGAGAGACGTTTCATCTTCACATGCTTTTTATAAGAATCTTTATTAATCGATGTCAAACAAGTTTTAGGAAAAGTTTTCTAGGGCAGTCTTTATATGAGAAGAATTCTACTTTCTCAAGTTTTCTTTTTGTGGAAGATGACTCCACCTGCACTCATGCTTTCACTTTGAACTGATTTTATCTTTGTCTCTGAAGGGTAACTCAAATATAGTGGGGAAAATTATATATACCCCCTGGATCATACTTTGTGGGCATGCTTACCACCACTATGTTTTAATTGACTAACATCAATATTATTTATTTTTGCATCTAACCCTTAGTATAAAAATAATTTTTTTTAGAATAAAAATGCCCACAATGCATAAACACATATTCATTCCGATTCTTTCATTCCCTCTGGGGCTTTTAAATTTGTATAAAGTTTCTCTCTTCAAAAACTTGAAATTCGAGATAGTTTCTTTCTCTAAAACAATTAAAGCTAGTTTTTCTTTTGAGAATTTGAAATTTAAGATAGTTTCTATATTTAAAAATTTTAAGGTAGTTCATCTCTCTCTAAAAATTTGAAATTTGAGATCGTATCTTTCTAAAAGTTTTGAGATAGTCTCTTTCTAAAATTTCAATGGTAGTTTCTCTTTCTAAAATTTCAAGTTTTTAGAGAGAGAAACTATCTTAAATACATTGACGTGTTTTCATCCTAAAAAAATTACTTTTTTATTTTGGCGGGTTGGATGCAAAAATGAAATAATATTAAAGCCAATCGTGTAGTATCAAAAGTATAGGGGCTTTAAAAAGTGTGGTCATTGGGGTATCTATAATTTTCTTATTTATGTTCCAGGCAGATAATAAGAATGCATTAAATTTAGGAGATTTGTTCTATCCATGTATCTGTCTCTCCCCGTGATTACATTAAATTTAGGAGGTTTTCTCTGGCACACTCTTCCCTCTCTATCCATTAAATTTAGGAAGTTCTATCTGTCTCTTTAGCATTAAATTTGGAGATTTATCTCCATGTATCTATCTCTCTCCACCCCCAAAAATACTACGTCTCTCTCTCATTATTTTTAGGAGCCTTTATCTCTTGTGTCCTATTTGGGAAGCACCTACCCTACAATCTCTCTACATATTCTCTAAAGCTTGAACCCTATATTCCAAATTAGAAAATGTAGATCTCTCTTGTGTCTATTATTTGGGCTACATGTGACTATTTTTTAATATTATTTTGTATCTTCTCTCAAAATAAAAATAGGAAGTGAATGGTACAATTTGGCCTAAATTGTTTGAATGTGTAGGATATCTACCCTTTCTCTTCAACTCAAGATAGGGTTCATTTTTATTATTTTTCTACTTGTCAACCACATTAGGAGGTTTCTTTCACTCTCTCTTCTCTCTTTATCCATTAAATTTTAGAGTTTCTATCTGCCTCTTTAGCATTAAATTTGGAGATTCAGCTTCATGTATCTATCTCTCTCTACCCCGAAGATACCACATCTCTCTCTTATTATTTTTAGGAGCCTTTCTTTCTTATGTCTTATTTGGAAAGCACTACCTTACAATCTCTCTACATATTCTCTAAATCCTGAACCCCATTTTTCAAAATTAGAAAATGTAGATCTCTCGTGTCTACCATTTGGGGTATGCGTGGCTATTTTTTAATATTGTTTTGTATATTCTCTACAAATGGGAAGTAAATTGTAAAATGTGGACTAAATTCCTCAAATGTCTACCATACCTAGCCTTTCCTTTCACTCATGATATGGTCCCTTCTTATTCTTTTGCCATGTGTCCACCCCTTAACTCGCTTAATAATGTAGTATAGATATAGATAAGGTGCTAACTTTAGAATATACAAGTTAGGCACACCTCAAAAATCCATCGAAAATTCTTGTTCTTTTGCCATATGTCCGTCCCGTAACTCTAGCTTCATAATGTAGTATACATATAGATAAGATGACTATATAAGTTAGGCACACCTCAAAAAACTATTAAAAATTATTGTTTTTTGTGTTAAGAAACCTTCCAACTGATCATCTCGGCCTCGAGATGTGTCGAAATGAAAAAAAAGTAATTTTAGGATATTGAAAATAGTACATCTTTAAACGTAATATTTGGACCATCCATTGTTTAGATTTTCAATTCTTTATAGATATGCTTGATTTGCAATATTTTAAGAGCTTTAAATTTTATAATTAGGCGTGAAAATAGTTTTTTAGCTATTGTAGGCATTTTTTGGTCCAAAAATATATATTTTTTTATATGATTTGGAGGTGCTCCTTACTTTGATTATTTAAGATTGAGACCTTCTATAAACCACACCTTTAAAAGAATCCACAAATTGGATCAAATTTCCTCTTGAAATCGGAAATTAATCTATTCTCTACTAAACCAATTATTCCTCTTCTATAAAATTAAATCTATTAGTCCCCTTCTACAATATGATGATTTGAATCAAGGTTTAAAAAAACGAATCGGTGACCTGGATCGACCACCCTAAAAATCGTGTCGGATCAGCGGATCGACAATCCTGATCGGAGAATTGGTCAGTTTCAGCCTAAATGTTTTTTAAAAAAGTATTATAATTTCTCAAAAATCTAGTTTTTTAGGTTTCTAAAAGAAATAACGGAAATTATATTGTGATTTTTCATTATTATGTAAAAAATATGTAAATACTGAGAACATGTCTCTTGTTGAATGTTTATTGTCTATTAAATTCATTTTATAATAAAAATAAAGTTTAAAATGTAACATGAAAATAAAATAAATCTCTCTAACTCACTTTATTTATTTCGTTATTGTATTAACTTAAGAGTTTTGATTTATTAAAAAAGCAATATGGAATAAATTTAATGGAAGATGTTGTTAGTATAGAGAGAGAGAGAGATAGAGAGAGAGACTTTTAGTGGAATTGTTTGTGGATCGGACAATTTTGATCTAGATTGTCAACTCGATCTAGAATCAAACGATCCAGATCAAGAATCAATTGGATCGTCTCGGATCCAGCCATAAAATGGGATTCGTTGATTTCTCAGTACAGACTCGGTGTGCTGACATCACGACATGGCAATTTGGTGTGCTGATATCACAACACTGCAATTCTGTAGAGTGAATCGCTAAGTCCACTGATTCCACTACAATGAACAGAGAAAGAATTTCAAAATGAGAGTGAATTATTGATCATTTTACAACCTTTTATTGCATTATAAACGAATCTCTGCTTGATTTGAGATCACAAATTCAATTTGCATTCATAATTTTTGAAGAACAAATAACTGTTTTTTTTTTCACCATTTAATCGATTCCAATCAATTTTGGATAAATTTTTGGTTCATATCAGAAGGTTCATATTCTCGATAGTGTTGTTGAACAGATATTGTGACCTTTTTTCATGATTTTGGTCGATTGTTGGTCGATTTTCGATTTCAAGTGACGTTTTTTGAAGAATATGTAACTTTTTTCCCCTCTATTTAATCGATTCCAGTCGATTTTGGGCAAATTTTTTGCTCATATCATAGGGTTTTTGTTTATGATAGTGTTCGCCCTTTTTCGTGATTTTTGGTCGATTGTTGGTCAATTTTCGATTTCAAGTCACATTTTTTGAAGAACAGTTAATTGTTTTTATTTTTCTGCCAGTTAATCGATTTTTAACGAATTTGGGAAAAATTTTGGTTCATGCCATAGCGTTTTTGTTCTTACTAGTGTTCTTGACCAGATAGTGTCGCCCTTTTTCGTATTTTTTGTCGATTGTCGGTCGATTTTCGATTTCAAGTCACATTTTTTGAAGAATAGTTAGCTGCTTCTTTTTTTCCGTCATTTAATCGATTACAGTCTATTTGGGACAAATTTTTTGTTCATATATCCCTTTTCCGTCATTTAATCAATTACAGTCTATTTGGGACACATTTTTTGTCTCATAAATTTTTATTTTGTTTTTTTATATGATTTTTTTATTGACATGCTCTATGGTTTGAAATCCAATTTAGGGTTTTTAAATAATTACTTTTAAATTGCCGATTCTCTTTTCTAATCTACCGATCCAACAATCTGACATGGGCATTGGTGTGAACGATTCGGGTCACCGATTTGTTTTTTATGTTATAGATAACGAGGATGATCAATACCGATTTTTTGTTTTCCTTTATTTTTACTTTGGAGAAAATTACCAAATTACTCATAATAGATGGACAATTTAATATTGAGTAATGATCCTATGAGACCCTCCCACGCCTGTGTGCAGGACGCCAAAGGATTACCATTAAATTGGTACAGATCTCTAAAAAAATTATCACATGGGTATGAGACTTGACTTTTCTAGATATGTGTGCTAAATTTAATGGTGATCCTTTAAGGTCCTACACACATGGGTGTGGAAGGGTTTCATAGGATTATTACTTTTTAATATATTAGCCATATTTTTCATTTAATTTCAGAATAATCATAGAAAAACACATGGCCTTGAGTAGGAATCATTGCAAGTGGGTAATCATAAAAAAAAACACATGGCTGCAAGGCAAAATGCTAAGTATTTCATCATTTATGGGTATTTTGATAATTTTCCTTTATTTTTTGTTTTTTTTTATTTTTTGCTGGATTGCCTATTCGATCAAAATCAAATGATTGGGTTTACCTGAATACCGATCCACACCCATCGAATTGTGTTCTTAAAACCCAATATATAATTAATAAACTGCAAATTGTGTTCTTAAAACCCAATATATAATTAATAAACGGCCCTTGACTATAAATTATTTTATTTTATGTATATTTTTTATTTTATTTTATTGATATATTAAGGGTGAGAATGGAGGGTAGGACATTGTGTTGAGGCATCACCCCCTGCTTTAATCGCCTTTCCTTATATATGTTTCTCCCTTAGAAAAAAAAGAAATCAACAAAGAAAATTGTTAATTTGTAACATCTATGGAAAACTGTGGGTTTCGTCTTAGTGTTTAGGTGTAAGGACGCCAAGGCAATTTCCTTTCATTTCTCGGCTTACTTACCCTAAAGAAATCATATACATAACAAAGTTTATGATCACTTGAGAATATATCCAATATACATAACAAAGATGGGCAAGCTTTCTATGCTTTTCCTACAGCATAAAACTTATATACTTTCCCTTATCCAACCGTTCATTCTGAATGGAGGGTTAAGATTGCTTGAATCACAATGTCACATTTCTATACTATTTTATTTTTATTTTTATTTTTATAAAATATTTTTGACACCAAATTTTGGACGTCCAATCCTCTATTAAACTCGCAATAGCAAAAAATATAAAAAAAATATTTTCAATAAAATAGAATGACCAAAATACCCCTAAAAGTTTCAAGGGGTATTTTGGTTCTTATTTTTTATTCTCAATTTATTTTTAATATTTTTTATAGGTGTGCCCCAATGAGAAGATGACACGTACCAAATTTCATAATCATAATAATTGTATAAAAAATAATAATTTGAGACATCAGATCTAAGATCAAACGATGAGTGGCTCTCTTGATCAAAATTGGACGGCTGGATGGTAGGGGAAGCATATATCTTATATGATGTAGGGGAAGTATAGAAACCTTTCCCGACAAATATGATCACTAAGGAACATATCCAATAAAGGTGGCATGATCATCTAGAGACTCCAAGTGGGCCCCACAATCCCATATGCATATCCTATACAGATCTATGGTGTGTCCCATACCAAACATGCTTTATAAAAATATAAAATTGACTTTTAAAATATAGAAAATAAAATTGTCTCCTGGATGTTTAAATATTGAAAATTGAATATCTCCATTTATAAATCTATGTTGTTAAAATAAAATATCTAGACACTCACAAAAATTCAAATAATCAATCTAAAAATCATTAATCATTAAAATAATTAAACCCATATAATTTAGATGGGAATCGGATCCGTCTAGATCTAGGGATTATAATATTATTGAAGCACTTCATCTACTACTGTAGACTATAATCTACATTTGCTTTCTTAAACTGACCCAGCATTCCCATGATCCATAAACTATGGCATGGGTTCATGATTGGGCTACCAAGGTCAGCCAATGGGCAAGAGGACACAATCCCAGTATACGGATTGTAAGATTTCCCTTAGAGACGAGTCTAAAGTCCGATAAACCTGATGCAACCACAGCTCTATAGTGCATAGGGGTAATCTCTCGTGTATGTACGTGTTTCACCCGCAATGGTGACTCGCTTTTTCGATATGACTTTCATATGTACATGTCATGTGATGGTTCAATGATGAGGCTTTGGCCCTTGTTTCTAAAGGCCAATCATCACACGCAATGGTCACATAGTCACTTCACTCATACACCGAGGCAACTCTGACCTCATCAAGGGGTAACCCATAAAACCCTCTTCAGTTTTTATTTTATGTCCAAGTAACAAAGGTAGCATATCAAGTCAAGTTTGATTATCGGCAAATAACATTTGCCTATCTCGGTCCCTTTAGATTATAATCTCTTGGTCCTTTAGGATTATATTCTCTTGGTCCTTTAGGATGATATTCTCTTGGTCTCTCAAGACCACAGTCTCACTAGAGTTTTTGTTTCACTATATCAAATGCTGATTGTGTGCTTTTATAAGGCCTTTAATGGCCACATAAACCCGACAATTGTATACAATGAGACCATTTATGTTTGATATAAGGAGGTCACAATTGCTTACAACCATGCAATGTGAAATCTGATAGTTTAATTGTGTCACAAAGTTTGAAAAAATTTCTTTTGAAGTTTGAGCTTGGTCAATGAAATAAATACGACCGTCTAATTTCACATCCAAATGTCAAGGTTAATTATGACCACTTTGTACCAAAGATAAATAGTTTCATTAAAAACAATCACTCTAGAGCCTCGATGTAGCACCAATATTTTAATTGATACTACTACATCTTCTTTATCCTCGATTTTTTGAAAATTTTAATTTTACGATCTTCTTCTTTAACACCAAGAGGATTTGTGCCCCAATTTAGAGCGAAACAAATGCTCCCAAGGCCCCCAAAATGGAGGAGCATGAATACTATCCAATCATATTTGGTAACTAGGACAACAAGGAGAAAAACCTGGTTTTTCAAATTCATATAGCTTTCTCCTGATTGATACAAGAATGTTACAACCCCCCTTTAGCCATTAGGTATGAAATCAGATGGTTGAGTTCGTTATTGACTATGCTCTTAAAGATTTCACATCAAATGACTAAGAATGGTTAAAACCTTTAGCGCTATACCTAACCAATATTGCAATAAATATACAAGCTTATGTTATTGTGTTTATGTGCATGTAGAAGTGAAGGTTTGCACAAGAGAGAAGGTGAGTTCAATTAAGCCAAAAGATATGATAATCCTGTAGGTGCATACTGCTCATTTACTCTCTTGGGTATTCTGAAGCTAGGTATATTTTTAGGACATGTAACCAACCTCCCGAAAAGATTTATGAAGGTAGGTATATTTCTAGACTGTAGCAACCAACCTCAATTTTTTTTTTTTTAGATTGAATGATCTATATGCTTAAAAAAGATAAGAACTTGAGATTTAGCAAGGAGAACCCAATGAGATCTACGTATTGAAGGACTCAAAATCCACTTTTTTTCTTCTTGTTCTTGTGAAAATAATCATTTGGTTTTCCGTAGTTAGATCCCAAAAATTTGAAAAATAAAATAAAATCCAAAGCATCTCTTTTACCTAGGGAGTTAATGTATAGTATGCTCCCATGTGAGAATGCTATACTCACTCCATTTAAAGCACATCATAAATGACTTGTGAATCGAGATTAGATTTCTCCTTTTTTAAAAAAAAAGCAAAAATAAAACATCCTTTAACTTTTGATATTTTAAATCTAAAGAAGTCCCTGAGTGTAAAAAATGACCTTTTTCATGTTAACCATAAATAAAAACTTTTGATATTTTAAATCTAAAGAAGTCCTTGAGTGTAAAAAATGACCTTTTTCATGTTAACCATAAATAAAAAATAGAATAATGTGGGCCTTAATCATCATCAAAATCATAGTATCTATTAAGAGCAAAGAGTTCCTTCAAGATCGCAAAAATATTAAATTTAAAAGAAAAAAGGGCATTTTCCATATCGGAAGATATTGGATCAGAATGGGCATATTAAGATGGATTTTGGATCGAAAATTTCACATATTTATTGTTTCCACTAACAGCACCATAATAACTCTAGAAATAAAATAAAATATAAGAGCCTTTAAAATAATAACTTTTGTAATATTTTTGGATAAATATCATCAAATCTTTTTTTTTTTTTTTTTGACGTTAACTAGAGCTTCATTGAGAATGAAATGGAACAAACAAACAAAATAAAAGGCCAAAGAAAAAAGAAAATTCTAGTGAGAAAAGAGCAAGGGACAAGTAAAAAACTCTATGACTCAAGAAACAAAGCCAAGAAAGATGGTCGTTTTAGCTAGAATATCTGCTTGATTCTGCTCCAAGTTCATAAAGCAACTGCTCCAAGTTCATAAAGCAATTCGGTGTATCGGCCGATCAGAGGAAGATTTCGGAATTTTTTTTAAAATATAATATAAATACTGTATATATTCATATATAAAAATATATTAAAATTATAAAAAAAATTAATTTAAAAATTCAAATAATAATAATAAATTAATAATAAAGATAATCATGTGCTTCGGCCTATATTTCCAAATTAGACCGAATTAGTCCGAAACACATAATTGTATTAAAAAAATACAATTTTGTACTTCGGCCAAAGAAGTCTAATATTTAGTCGAAGAGGCCGAATCAGACGGAAGCGGCTCGTAGCAAGCTGAAGCTGATGCACTTCTCTTCACTTGGGTCTAAGCTGAAAATCGAGTGAAAGTAAGTATTGAATCTCATCAGATTTTTTATATTTTTATAGGTCAAATTTCATATATTATGAACTAAAATAGACTTCCAGTGATTTAGGATGTGTTTGAGTCCTAAAACCATTGAAAACCGCAAAGACCGCATTAGCCCTTGCAAAAACTTTTCAACATTCATAATTCATCGACATTTATTTTCTAAAAAATATAATGACTATAGAAAATTGTGGTTTTCTAAATTGTAGAAAATCATGACTTCAGGCACGCTCCACATCTTGCTCATGATGCCCCCATTTGGGGAATATAATTTGTGCACAGGAAAGGGCCACCAATAAATAAAAAGTAAAAAACCAATCATGGGGCAAAATGGTCCACTCAGAAAGTAAGGGCATCCAAGTCATTTGAAGTACGGAAAAGTTTTCATAGAGCCGAGGCTCTAAACAAACAAATTTGAGCCTACTTCTAAAATTCACTAGAAGAGGTTATTTTGATGTCCAAACATCTTCAGATTGATCATCTTGAACAAAAAGAAGAGGTTATTTTGATGTCCAAACATCTTCAAATTGATCATCTCGAACAAAAACTCATCTCTCTAAATTATAAGAAGATTATCTATTCTATTCGTCATGATAAATATTGGGTTAATTCAATTTTCATCTTTTTAGAAAGGAATTGTCTATTCCATATACCCATAAACACTTGAAAAAATACACACCATATCAATAGCAGAAAACCAGAGAAAGTTTTAGGAGAATAGAAATAGAAATAAAAATTTCATAAAATTTAGGAGAATAGAAATAGAAATTTCATAAAACAAGAAAGAGCTATTGAACTTTCCAAAAAAATAAGATGATTATCTCTCTAAATCATAAGATGATTATCTATTATATTCGTCATGATAAGTATTGGGTAGGTGAATTCAATTTTCATCTTTTTAGAAAGGAATTGTCTATCCCATATACCCATAAACACTCGAAAAAATATACACCATATCAATGGCGGAGAACCTGATAAAGTTTTAGGAGAATAGAAATAGAAATAGAAATTTCATAAAATTTAGGAGAATAGAAATAGAAATAAAAATTTCATAAAACTGAAAAGAGATATTGAACTTTCCAAAAAAAATGAGATGATTATCTCTCTAAATCATAAGATGATTATCTATTCTATTCGTTATGATAAGTATTGGGTAGGTGAATTCAATTTTCATCTTCTTAGAAAGGAATTGTCTATCCCATATATCCATAAACACCCGAAAAAATGCACACCATATCAATAGCGGAGAACCAGAGAAAGTTTTAGGAGAATAGAAATTTCATAAAATTTAGGAGAATAGAAATAGAAATAGAAATTTCATAAAATAGGAAAGAGATATTGAACTTTCCAAAAAAATAAAACGATTCTCTCTAAATCATAAGATGATTATCTATTCTATTCGTCATGATAAGTATTGGGTAGGTGAATTCAATTTTCATCTTTTTAAAAAGGAATTGTCTATATCCCATATACCCATAAACACCCAAAAACCTATACACCATAACAGTTGCAGAGAACCGAAAAAAATTTTAAGAGAATAGACATCGAAATCAAAAATTTCATAAAATTTAGAAGAATAGAAATATAAATAGCAATAGGAATTTCATAAAACAAGAAAGAGTTATTGAACTTTCCGAAAAAATAAGATAATTATCTCTCTAAATCATAATATGATTATCTATTCTATTCGTCATGATAAGTATTAGAAAGGAATTGTCTATCCCATATACCCATAAACACTCGCAAAAATACTCACCCTATCAATAGCAGAGATATTTAGAAGAGTAGAAATAGAACTAGAAATTTCATAAAACAGGAAAGAAATATTGAACTTTCCAAAAATAATAATCAGAGTATATTAATAAGAAAGATTTTATCTCTTTCCAAATAAATAAACAGAGTATATTAATAGGAAAGATTTTTTGAAACGATTTTTTGAAAATTTGAAAAAATCACGTTTTAAACTTTTTCCTGAAAAAATTGCATATTTTTACCGATCTATTAAAAAAGTCCCAGATTAAATCATTTTTCAAAAAAAAAAAAAACGCGGCCTTTTAGAAAAAGTCGCCTTTAAATGGGCAACTTGCTAACTATGGTCGGACCTAATTTATCGGGTCCTAAAATTAGAACCATACCAGGGCCCGAATTCGGTTCTACGCGTTGAATTGTGCGTCTAGTCGAGTCTATTGCCCCCCAAATCAAAAGTGCGAAAAAGACCATTTTAACGCGAATCAAGGAGCTCTATCGTTTTCCTACTGAGGTGTCGATGCAATAAACAACTAAGGAAGCGAGTCCTACAATGACTCTGCAACCTGTAAAAGAACCATTTGAGCTAAAAATAAACGCATTTTAATGGAGAGTAAAATTAGGGTTTTTTTGGGTTTTCTGGGCTCCATTGAAGTGAGGTGTCACTTGTCCTGTACCATTTGTATAGCTGGTTAGAGAGAGAGAGAGTGTGTGGAGAGCGAGGTGTGATCTGGTTTAAAATGCCTGGATCTGGCTAGATAGAGAGAGTTTTAGAGAGAGAAAGAGGTGGGGTTTTGGTTTTGGGATTTGGAAATGGCTGTGGATCCGAGGCAGGTGGTGGGCGCTTTCTTGACGCTGTCCATGTTTGCAATGTTGGCGAATATGATAAAGAAAGATCATTTTGATACAATGGAGGTGAGTCTCTCTCTCTCTCTCTCTCATTCTATCTCTCTCTATGATGAAGAAAGAGAGTTTTGATAAAATGGAGGTGAGTATGTTTACTCTCTTTTGCACAATTGAGTGTGCAGGTCTATCTCTGCATAGTGGCACCTTCTCTCTCTCTAGAGTCTTTGAGTCTGGCTCAGTCTCTCTCTTTAGTACAGTTTGCCGCAGTGCACGCACGTACACAGTTACAATCAATTGTTGTCTCTCTCTCTATAACACATTTTACACAATTAAGGCTCTCTTTCTCTCTCTCTCTCTCTCTCTCTCTCTCTCTAAAAGAGGGGCATTTCCTTTCCATTACTGAGTTCTAAGGGGTTAAATTGATGTGTTTTCAAATTCAGGTGAAGCTACCAGGGACCTCAGGTGTGCACCTTGATGTGTTCCCTTCTGTTGCAGAGGGTAGAATAGAGACCATCCACACTGCAAATATTGTGAAAGGGCCATGGAAGCAAAGCAATTTTTTGAAGCCTTGTTGGACCAATCCTGGATCAAGTATTGTTTAGTTCATTTCCTTTTTTTATAATTTCATTTTTCAATTCATTTGAACCTCTTATTTTTTTAAATTTGAATGCAAATTTTACTACATAATTATTGTTTGTCTCCCCTATAAATTGATTAATTTTTTTTTAAGAGGATTCAAATTTCCTAGTATTTGAAGCTCATATTTGGAACTTGAGTGCATGTTTTATTAAGCTATGTTTCCCTCACACCCTCTCTTACTAAAAATTTATTGTTTATCTCTCTACAAATTGATAAGTTTTGCAGAGTTAATTTTCCTAGTAATTAAAGCTCATGTTTCGGAATTTGAACGAAAAATTTATTAAACTCTTTCTCTCTCTCTCTCTCTCTCTCTCTCTCTTAAAGGTATTGTTTCTTTCTTTATAAATTGATAATTTTTCCAGAAGAGCCAATTTTGCTACTATTTAAAGCTTATATTTTGGAATTTGAAAGCAATTTTTATTGAACTATACTTCTCTCTCTAACTCAATTCCTCTTTTCTCAGAAGAAGGAGATCAAGCAAAGGGTTTTATCACATTCTCTTTATCACATGGTCCACATTACCATGTCTCTCAGGTATCTCAATTGGGTTGCTTGCTGATTCCAATTTGATATTTTTTAGTAAAAATGACCTATACATCTACCAATAAAAAAGAGAAAAAATCAGACTCTATGGTGTAGCAAACTGTAAAGTCTATCACTGCCAGTCATGTATAAGTAGTTAACTTGCTTGGATATGATTTACTATTTGATAATGCAAATACTAGTCTCTTTTTTTTTTTGAGCAAATAATGCAAAGACTGTCATCGTTAGGCTCTAGTTAAAGTTTGCAAAGACTATCACCACAATCAAACAATGTTTTCTACTTGAATGAATTGCTCTGTTTTCCTTCTTTTTTTTTCCCTCTATATTTCTAGTAACATGGCTAAAGAGTACTAACCTTCCCCTTAATTTGTGTTTCCTTATTTATTTAGTAATTTGCAATTCAAAGCTTTGTATTCCTTTCTCCTACCTAGGATAATTTAAAGGTAGAATTGAAGCTTTGAGTTTTGGATTTAGAGTGAGGCGGGGATTGTCATCCACCTGTTAATTTGATTTTAATTCTTATCCAGGTTGCAGATGCAGTAGTCGTAGCTAGATATTTAGGTGCAACACTGGTAATACCTGACATTAAGGGGACGAAAACGGGGGACAAAAGGTAATTATCTTGATACACACTTAAGCTGTTCATTGAAGACTTATTTGATTGCTTTTTGTTATGGGGGTGAGATGATAGTGATAATCTGTGACTCTGACATGAGAGTATATATTGGTAAGTTTATTAGATTATATATAGGCTTTTTGTGTTTGTTGTGAGCCCTTAACGTATTGTATTGTTTTAAGCTAATTTAGCCAATTTATAAAATTTATAAAATTTTTAATGATGTAATTGGGATAATCAATTATACATTCTTCATATAATGCTCATGGTGTGGCTTAGATATATTTGAGAGTTTGGCTTCCGTAATCCTTTAGGATTACAGAATAAATGAAATCAGAATTCTTTGTCAATTATGCCAAGTTAAGATATGGACTTTGAATGTTTTTTATACTTTTTCTCAGGAATCAAGGATCTTCAGTCAATTTTTACTATAAAAAAACTTTCATATCATGGATATTGGTGATCTTGACTAGCTAAACATTCATGCACTTGGAAATGACATCGCAATATAGAGCTTTATGCCAGTCTTGATACTCTTCGGCTTCTTTTTGTAATTCTGTAACAGTGTCCATTTTATAGATGTTCAATTACTATCAGGAAAAAATAAAATACATTATAATCCTTTTATGTACATGACATTTTTTTTTCTCTTGGTTAGTAGAATGCACTATGCAGGTCCATGTCACTGCAGATATGCTTTTTCTTCTGCAGCAATGTTGCTCCTTGTTGCATCAAATCAATTCTGATCTTCATTGAACTATTTAATATTATACAAGGAAATTCTTGTAATTTGAACAAATTCACATCTGCCTACTTTGGATTCATTTGCCTTACTTTTAAGTCATGGCTATCTTTTTTGATATCATCAAAAGCCCCAATGATGACAGTATTTGATTCTCAAAATCGTCTCGTTGCAGTCTACGTCTTTCTCATTTGTTTCCGCCACTCTCAAAATAATTTTGAAGACAAAAGAAAATTATACACTGTAAAAGTAGGAACATGGCTGAAGTTACTAAAATTCCATAAAGACAATATCTCTATAAGAAGATTCACTAAACAATCCTCCCTTCTACCCAAAATTTTGATACAAGTAAGTAAGGGTATTTTATCTATTTAAAGCTAATGGTGAGCTGATGTCATAGCCATGGTAAACAAATCTATATGTGTTGGTCTATATATATGAGAGGAAGTGTGATTAAGGTTAACCTTTTTCTTTTCTTTTTCTTTTTTTAAGTATGATAATGCTAGCTGTAAGTCACTCAAAAGTATGAAAGATCCGACAAGTGGAGAACCAGACGATACCCTCTGGTCATAGTGAGTGTTTTTTCGGAATTGGTTCTTCTCATGGTCTTGAACCTTATATTTGTGATGGGGTGATGCCTACCTATTGTTAACATTTGAATCTATCTAGATTACTTTCAAGTCCATCTTGAATCATGATTGCTCTGCTGATGATAGAGAGTTTTAAATTGACAAGATATGACAGAACAAACCTGCAAATCTTAAGAATGAACTTGCAACATGCTAGTTGTATTCTTACGAAATGACTAGAGATCAAAAGAGAGAGAAGGTCCCTTGAGACATTTACCTAGTAACTTACTTCATTCGGGATACCTTAGCAAAATAAAAGTTCATCTGGAAACCATGCCAAAGATATCAGAAATTCATAATGCTTGCTTAGAATTTTGGTATGACAATATGACCTCTAGTGGTTAGAACATAGGTGGTTAATTTTTATAATCATCTCAGAATATTTATACCAATATTGATGGCTAGAAATCCAGAAAATGAAAACTTGGTAGCAATTTTGCATTATCATTTTTGTGCACCAATTTATCTTGAAGTTTGGATGGAACTCATTTCCAGCGCATACTTCTCCTGCCTATTAAAATTAAAAGCTTTTCCATTTTTTTTCTCTCCATTAGGTTGCTGTTCTCAGATTTCTGCTTTTTTCTCACAGGAAGTTTGAAGAAATCTACAATGTTGATAAGTTCATGAAGAGCCTGAACGGTGTAGTTAAGATTGTGAGAGAAGCACCGAATGAATTAAGAACAGTAAAACCAGCACCCGTGAAGGTCCCCAGTCAAGTGACTGAAGACTACATTTCTGAACACATTGAACCAATATTCAGAATGAAGGGAAATCTGAGACTAAAAACTTTCTTCCCTGCTGTTAATATGAAAATAAGAGAGAAGAGGAGTGATATGGATTCAGTGAGGTGTCTTGGAATGTTCGGGTCTCTCGAATTGAAGCCTGAGATTCAAGAAGTGGTAGACATGATGGTCCAAAGACTAAGAACTCTAAGTCGTTCTTCGAATGGTAATTTCATTGCAGTAGATTTGAGTATTGAATTGCTGCAACAAAAGAGTTGTCAAGTTAGTCAAAACGATAACTTGGCAGGAAGGAAAAGGTGTTATACCCCAGGAGAAGTTGGCACTTTCTTAAGGCAAATTGGCTTCCAAAGTGAAACAGTTATCTATTTAACTCAGTCTGGATGGCATGAGAGTCTGAGTACCCTGAAAGAAATATTTCCAAAGATTTATACCAAGGTGTGTTGAAAATATTTCTTTTTTCTGCTATTTGAATTCTTCTATCCTGTATTATTATCATTTGTATTACAACTCTTGCTTTTCATGGCATAAATATTATGGAAACACTTCTGTTTTTATTTTTATTTTCTGAAGAAAACCATGCATATACCTCTTACCCATAGTGGTTGGCTTTTATTCACATGATGAAAGGAGCAATTGGATATTCCTAGTTACCTCCAATCTTCCAACTCTATTCTTATAAATCATTTCCCTAGAAAACCAATTTTTTAACTGATGGTTTGGAAATCCTTCCTAGCTTGATAACTGATTTTTCAGAAAGTGTTTTGTTAAAAGATTGTGCAACTAAATAAGGAAACCCCTGTCCTCAATCTCACTTTGCCTTCCCAAACAATGAATAAATGCTCCCTAGATTTAGCTAATTTCCACTGAAATTCAGGTATAATGTCGGTATACGGATGTTTGCATATTTTTCTTACGTACGGGTCATAAGTGACTGTCAATCAAAATTTGGCTTGTATTCATCTGAAACTTTTGCCCATGGCTTCATGTTTGTGTCAATTGCTCCTAAAGAAAAGCAGCTTTGTTGGAAAGTCGGATGTTCTTGTTCTCACTCTGATTTTTCCATTCCTTTGTCCATAACCATCTGAAGAGGTTACAATTCCCTTTCATTTTTGCAGGAAAACATCATCCCTGCAGAGAAAAAGGACAAGTTCCTCAAATCAGGAAGCCCAGGTTTGGAGAAAGCCCTCGACTTCCATATTTGCTCGAGAAGCGACGTCTTTGTCCCTGCCATTTCTGGTTTATTTTATGCCAATGTTGCAGGCCAGAGAATACCTTATGGAAAAACTCAGATTCTGGTACCAAATGGATCCTCCACTTCTACCTCGGCCACGGATTATTTGTCGGCTTTTGTATCCCAAAAGAGTCACCTCGCTTACTCATGTTTCTGCTAAAATCATCGACAAACATAGTGGCGTTTCTCTCATGGTTAATTCTTTAGAAACATGGGCTTCAGCCTTTTCCTTTTCTTTCTCTTTGAGTGTGAAACACTGGGTTTTAGGGACCGTTATTCAAATTCAACATGGTCCACGGACCCCAAGTCAAGCTTTGAGTGTGCAGAAAAATGATATACAAAAGAGTTCATATTGTACTGCCAGTTTGTGAAAAACAAATCAGTATTTTTTTTTATTATTTCTTTTTAGAAAGTTCATAAGAAGTCAAATAAGTTGTAATTGTGTGTGTTATACTGTACCAACAGTCTATGAATGTTGCTGTAATATGTAACATCTGAGCAGGATCTTCACATTTCATTTGCCTCTCATAATGAAGAATTCATTATAAACATTGTTATTTTTCTTGTTCTTTTTGTTTGTGAGATTGTTTACAATGAGTCTGGTATCTTTTATAGACAAAGGTCATAAACACTTCAAGCTGCCGGATGTAAAATCGAATGGTTGGGATGTCGTTTCTCTGCACGAAGTTTGAGAAATATTTTTCTAAACTGGAGCATGATAATGGTACAACCCATGCGGCCCAATTTCACAAATGGCTGGGGATGATTTTGGCCTTTTCATGTTATACTAAATGGTCGTACTGTGGGCTTTTTCCTTTGGACTTTGGAGCACTCCACAAAATTGAGCCAAGTTCATGAGTGGGTCTTCAAGTTTAGGTGATCTTATTCTTGATTTTAATGAATTTATAGGGTTAAAATCATAAATAGTTATAATTTTTGTGCCATTTTTTAGTAATTGAGCCAAATTTGTGAAGGAAAATTGTTCCATGCGGGCTGGACCGCATGACTACATATGCGATCCAAAAAGTGTAAAGCATCCATCTTAAAGATCGATGCAAGTAGGTGTTCCATCTAAAAATAATGGAAACTAATAGTCCAAATGTTTTCTTATTAGAATAATTATTTTTAGTCTTTAAAAATTAAGTCCAAAAATCCATCTCAAAAATAGATTTATTAATAGGCCCGCATTTTTATATATGTAGGCTTGACCGCATAGAAACCGGGGCCATTTGTGAAAGGTGTGGTGTCCTTCGATTTTTTCCCAAACGGTTTGAATACTATTATTTAGTTTTCTAGCACACCCACCTTCCTAACTACCAGATATGACAATGGACGGTTGATTCACCCACTCAAAGTCCATTAAAATTTAATCGACTTTGAGCAGAGGCAGAGCATGCCCCAACTGTCTATTGTTGATATTTGGCAGTTAAGTGAGTGCTATGAAACTCTAGGAAACGCAAATGGTAGCATGGCATACAAAACTTTTTAAATGGTCTTAATTATATTTCATATATACTTTTTTTTCTTTTTTTTTTTTTTTTGGGTATAGTTTGTTTCAAATATACTTCATGCATTGCATGCTATGATACCATGTGTATAGAGCGAAGCCTTTCCAATGGTATAAATTTTTTATGTTGGGTGATTTATTCAATGTACAATAGCTGTTACATTCAGATAGTTGTTAAATAGTTGTCAATGTGTCGACAACAATGTCACATATTACTATCAATTATTATTTTTATTGCAAATAAATTATTGTATGATATAACTTTTGGGCCGTTTTCAAATATGACTATCTAGCCTTGTGCATGTATACCAATTAATGCTTAACATTATTTTTAACTCATTGCCAAAAGCTCTCCTTTGCTAGTCACACATTGCATGTTAACCCGGAAAAGGATTATATAAAGTTGCAACTTTACTTGTAAAGTAAAGTTGTAGTAATATACATCGTCCACACTATCTAAACAATATAAATTTGATATTATTTTAAAAGATGTGGTACGTTTTAATGTTTTGAAAGACGTTTTAAATCTACACTATACAATTAAAATTGATAGTACAAAGTATCACAATTTACTTTTACGAAAAAAAGTTGCCAACTTATATGGACCGCACCATGTATGTAGCAACATTTGACTAATTTTCTACTTAGCTGGTAATTAATGTATGAAAATGTCTAAAACAATGAGGATTATGATTAGATACTTTATTATATAAAGTTAACTATTTAAAGGAAATAAATACTTTATTGTAAATCTTTTTTGTGTGTGTTAGAGACTGTTAACCTAATTTTATCAGGGGATAAATATCCATAAAGATACCTATCCGTATTGATATGTCATACATATCCAAATGCTAACATAGACAAGCTTCTTTTGTAATTGAGGCACCTTTCTTTTGATTTTTTTCCTTTTGAAACAAAAAAAAACTAATGTGGTCCCCTTGGACTGGTTACCCTCTGAGCTGGTAATAAAGTATTATGATACTTCATCATGAACATCCATTTTGCAATAGACAAGTTTATTGTTTTATAATTCAAGCACTTTTTTTACTTTTATCCTTCTTAAAGGGGTAAGGTATTTGAGCAATAACGTTGGGCCATTTTTAAATGCCAATCGTTCATATTAAAATCCTTAAATTTCGGTTATCTAACTAGAAATATATCACTCGTAACTTATTCCCTAGTTTAACTTTCTAATGTCAAACAACCTTTCATGATCAACTAATTTATCTAAAAAAGTGGTCATTTTGAAAAGATAATTTAAGTCGAGTACCATTTCAAGTATTTTGTGCAAACATCCAAAATGCTTTTATTTTTTTTTGGGTTTAGAGTCTTGATCATGCAAAAGTGATTTTGATAAGGGCGTGGTTTTGTAAAGAGCAACAATCAAAAGTAAAGCACAACTTCAAATGGTGTCGAGAAATGTTGGTTTTAATATTGAAAATCTTTTTAATAGCCTTAAAATAGATTTTCATCTTTGATCATAAAATTTAAAACTTCAAGCAGATATATGGAAACTTGAAAATTTTGAAAATTGATGTTAAAAAAATACATTACAAGATGTACTATTTCTAAAACATGAAATCCATTTTTTTCTCATGTTCATGTATATTGACGTCGAGATGATCGATTTGAAGATATTTGAGATCAAAACCTCTTCTAGCAGAAGTTTTGAGGTGGGCTTTAATTTGATTGTTTTGAGCTTTGGCTCTATGTAAACCTTTTCCTTATGATAATTTAGCGTCAATTAAGTAGGCTGAGCCAAATGATAAGAACATAATATATTATTTTCATTGAAAAAGATATATATATGTCATATGACTCAAGTAGCTCGAGTGAAATATCAAAACTTTTCTTTGAGTTTCAAACCTAGAATATGAACTATTCTCTCTTTCTTTTCTTTTTTCTTTTTTTCTTTTTTGAAAGTTAACAAGATTTCATTGAGATAATAGAATATATATAATATTCTCATCAGAGAATTTTGATATTTATTTGGAATCGAGAAAAGTGTGCATGGAAGTTCATAGATATAAAAGTAGTACATCTTGTAACAAGTCATCTGGATCAATTTTTTGAAAGTTTATATGGATCTACTCGGTCTTAATTAAATTTTAAATTTATAATTAATACTAAGGGAAAAATTTATATAGAGCCGAGGCTCTAAACAATCAAATAAGACCCTATCTCAAAAATTTCACTAGAAGAGGTTGTTTTGATGCCCAAATATCCTCAAATTAATCATCTCGACATCAAGATACATGGACATGAGAAAAAAATGGATTTCAAATTTTGAAAATAGTTTATTTTTTAATGCATTTTTAGACCGTCAATTTTCAAGTTTTCACTTGAAAATTTTGAACAGTGATGTAAATCTTCGGTTGGACTTAAAAGCTGAGAGTCCCGCAAGCTCAACAGAGCGTCTTAATGGAGGTTTTGAGGTCGTCGATTCTTGGTTCGCAGCAACTGTTCCCTCCATTGAAACTGTATTCTTTTAAAACCAGATTTTCTCTCTCTAAATTGATCCCTTTTTCTTCTTCTCTCTCTTCTTCCTCCTCTCTCTCTTCATTGAGAGAAGATAGAGGCAAGTTTCGCTCTTTAATTGAATCTTTTGACCCTAAGACTCCATTAGAAGAGGCCTTCACTCCACCAAGCTCATGGTACACTGATCCTTCATTTTATGCCCTAGAATTGGAGAAGGTTTTTTACAAAGGATGGCAAGCAGTAGGTATAATCCTTTTGACTTTCAGCTCATTTCTCTCTCTCTCTTATCCAGCTGTCTTGTCTGGTGAGAAGTTTCAGATATTTTCCATATATTTTTCCATATTTAGCTGTTCTCAGTCTTTGAAATTACGTCGGGAAAGTATTGTTCCTTTTCAACTGAACCTCTTTTTTTTCGTGTGAATGATTACTATCATTGGAGATTTAATGAAATTCATGGCCGAAGTATAAGGACTTTGATATTTGTTGTTGGACCATTCGAGGCCCAAATTTTAGTTGAAGAATATCATAAATTTATTGGCCTTCGATAAGTTTGTTGCTTAGTCTTTTATTTTTCTCTATTTTCATTAATTTTTTGGACTAATTTGAAGTCTATTTGATATGAATTACTTTCTTTTTTCCTCAGTTTCCTCGGTTCTCTTTTGGATATTGCAAAAATTAAATGATTACCGAGGTTTTTTAGCATGGTGAAAATCGCGTGGGTGTATGCTATTGTCATCTGAGCTTTACTCTGATAGGTGGCATTAACTTAATTGCTGTTTCTTTGATGTTCAAAACCCATTTGTTGGATTTTCATTTACTTGGTTTGTTTCCTCATGCAATGCATATCAGTGAATTCTCATAATCAATCAAGCTAGAGCATCTTGCCATCATTTGGTATGCCTATACTTTTCTCTTTTGAATATTTGGTAAGTTCTAACATTCTAATAATAATAATGATATAAGTAACTATTTAAAGAAGAACAGGAATTGTTGTTTGGATATTGATCTCATAATTTGAAGTTTTTACATGTTCATTTTCCTAATTCTTGGGTAAGTTGGTTGTTAATCTCGTAAAATGAGGTCCTCATTTTGAATATGTGTTGCAATGCGTTGATGCAAGTTATCATTTATTTGTTTGACGTCCTTGAGTTCTTGGTCATACTGGAGCCTAATTCTTTTCCTTTTGTTTTTTTCTTCTCAATATCTTGGGGATTTGGTTTTCATATCCTTGCTGTTCTCTTTTTCCGTGTTTTCATACATTGCTATTGTCTGCTGTTCCAATTACTGAGTAGAGATACTTGCATGAAGGAGTTTTCTAAGTTGTTTTTCCCACCTTTAAGTTCCTAAATTTCTTTACCAATCATATTATTTATAACTCATCTCAGTAATTTTCATCTGCTAGAGTTTCTGTAGGGAATTTCCTTCGTTCCACGTATTCTGATCATGCGGAAAGTCTACAAAAGGCTACTGTCAAATGAGGTTAAGATGGTGAATCATGGTGGAACCCTTTTGATAAATCACATGCCTCTGAGTAACATTATTTTCTGTCTTTTGTAGGCTATGTTGAACAAGTCAAGAGTAGCCATGATTTCTTCACTGGAAGGTATTTTCAATCTTTATCAACCAGAATTGAAGAAGCTATATCATAGAGTTCGTCGAAGATGACTATGGCACTAATTATCCTTGTGAAATAGCGCTGAATTTGGTTTTGGTAGAATTATAGCCAATTTAACACTTAAGTTTGTTTATCTTGTTGTTGTGTATTTGGAATATTTAAAACCACATTTTTTTTAATTTATTTTTTATTCTATGATAACTAATCAGATATTAAAGCAGATTGGGAAGTGTACAATTTGTGATCTGTCGAGATGCAAATGGAGACCTTCGTGCTTTCCACAATGTGTGTCGCCATCATGCTTCTCTTCTTGCTTCAGGCTGTGGTCAAAAGTCTTGCTTTGTCTGCCCTTATCATGTGAGTGATGATGATGCTTTTTAGTGAAATATCATTTTTATAACTCAGTTACAGGTTCACTCATGTGTGCTTCATGAGTTTGAATTCCTTGTATCATTGTTTATGTTGGCACTTGTAAAAATCAATTAGGCCTAGCAATGTAGTGCATGGGTCCATACCTTCTTAGAAAACTATGTTTGCTATATCACCCATTATATGTTTAGCTTTGCAACCATTCACATCTGAAGAGGCTGATCACCTGATGATACAACCATGTTTTGTATCTTTTTTTTTATCTTTAAAGAGCCAACTGATGCTGGTGCATGGAATAAAATTCTAATTTGGGTGTGTGCATATTTGCTTGCCAGAATAAGACGGCAATCATCAGTAATTGCCATGCAAGCTTATACAAAACTTATTTTCATATGTTATTATCTAGGAGGGTTATATGTAACAAGTATTTGAGGAAATAGATTTGGGATTTGAATCTAAACCAATATTCTGCTATGAAGAACGATGCTAAATAAAGATGTGAATGTCATGATCACTTCGTAGTATGATGCTTCCATCATAATATTAGTTACATGTTCTCCCCTTCCATGTAATAGATGAAATTTAATTGTTTATTTTTTTATTTTCGTGGATGTGTCTATTTATCGTAAGTGATAAAATGTTTGGATTCAGCACCTTGTCATGTATATTTTAGAGTCTTTTTGCAAAGCCCACACCAGCGAAATCAAGTTTTACCCATAGCATCCATTCACATATGAAGGCCATGGGCACTTAACTTACAACTTGAACTCTACTTCATCCCCCTCATTCCTTCACCTCATACATACTTTGGGGCATTTGAAGCTTCCATTTTGGGTATGGTTCCCTGTAAGAATGCTATCTGCAAATGTTAACCTCTCAATTCCGACCACCCTCAGAGGGGAATGGACCCACCACATCAGTTTTGTTGCCTCTGCTAGGATTACAAAGCCGTCGTTGTTGCCAAACACAGATCTCTAGAACCAACTGTCCTTCATATGACAGTACTGCATCTTCATATATTTATCCAAAAAAATAGCGTCTCTATATATTTATAAAAAAAATGACATGAAAAAAAAGTTCATGCATTACTTGTATTTTAAATAAATATCATTGAAAGTCAGGGCAAACAAATGAGATATTAATGTAACCGTGTTCCTACATGATGAATTTTACTTTGGATGGTGACGCATATTTTCGCAGGCATGGACCTATGGGTTGGATGGTAGACTACTCAAGGCTACTCGAATTTCTGGGATTCAGAAATTCAATGTACATGTGAGTAATGATTTTTAAGGCCGTAAGATTTCATGTTTTCAATATGTTATACCTCATGGTTCCTTTATGACTTGTTTTTATTGCCTTTGTGAATAGGATTATGGGCTTCAACCTATAAATGTGGCTACTTTGGGGCCATTTGTACTGATAAATATGGATAGTAGTAATACGAATTCAGCAAATGAGAACTGCAAAAGAGTGGCAGAGGAATGGCTTGGCAGTTGCTCAGAGATTTTGAGCACCAATGGGGTTGACCTTTCGCTCCCCCATGTTGCTAGACGCGAATATTCCATCAACTGTAACTGGAAGGTTTGACTAGATTCTGAACATTTATATTCAGAACAATATATTGCTTTGTTTAACATGCATCACTCTGGTCTTATTTCGCAATCTTTTCCTGAATCTTTTGGTTTTAAAGAAAAAATAAACCATCCTTTTCTGGCTAATCAGTGGCAAGTTTGTTTTTGTCATCTGCAGATCTTATTATATCTTGGGACTGTTTTCTTTCTATATAACATATTTTATATAAAAATATGCATAATTTAAAACCAAAATACCATAGCAAATAATAATTTGTTGCCAATACATTCATAATATCTTTTGCTTCCTTGCTCATACCTCATGCAGGTATTCTGTGACAATTACTTGGATGGGGGATACCATGTTCCATATGCTCATGCAGCTCTTGCATCTGGTCTCAATCTCCAGACATACTCCATAGATGTATGCCATTTACCTAATGATATTTTGCTAATATGACTAGTTGATTTTTACATCATTAAAGTTTGTTTCTTTTTTGGCATGCATCAAGGCATGACAATGAGTTGATAACATTAACTTATCCGGTTGCTATGGGAATTCTCATCACAGACCACACTGTATGTTTTATATGAATTCTGATATTCATTCCGAAATTTCAAATAAACTTGTTTATATTACTGATCTATATACTAGTGGTTTCATATGATGACTGATCTTTCTATTTACCTAGCTAAGGATTATTGCTTGTTCAGATTTTTGAGAAGGTTAGCATTCAGACATGCGAAGGTATACAAGAGGGAAGCAAAAAGGATTTTGATAGACTTGGATCAAAAGCAATGTATGCTTTCATTTACCCAAACTTTATGATCAACAGGTAATCGCCTCAATATTCTCCGTTTCTATGCTGTATCCCATTACATTCTATGATCCATTTTATTGAATCTTATGCATTTTTTTGTTCTCTTATTGGTAGGTATGGACCATGGATGGATACAAATCTAGTCCTACCATTGGGATTCGATAAATGTCAAGTCATATTTGACTACTTCTTAGATTGTTCATTAAAGGCAAGACTTAGGTTTCACTTTCATCTAAGATGATCAAAATTGCACATGGAAAATTTGCATCTAGAACATCTCCCAAATAGTGAGAATGGAAACTATATACCTGGATTCTCAGCCATTCTAAGCACTTCTTATTAATTTTATTACAAGGATTGGTGTATTTGGTGGGTGGTCATTATGCCTCGATGCTTAGGAAACTATTATTTTTCAAGTAGTGATCTTGGAATGACCATCTCTAGAAATACCCTGATACTTCACTATGGCTAATGTAACAGTATAAATACAGTGCAAATTTTTAACTGGTATTGGATACTCTTAGGACACTTATGAATATCGAATCTTGTAAACTTAGGAAATCTTATATATATATATATATATATAATATAACTTTATGTATGTATACTAATACAATATATTTGAAGTATAATATATCCAATATGTACAATATTAATACGTTAAATTATATCAAAGATATAATTTTACAAGTGGTACACTTACAACATCGATTGAAGTTTTACAAGAATGATTGAGGTAATGTGGTCTTATGTTATTTTAGTTCTCTTTTTTTGTTCCATTTTCCCAATTATGAAGCAATTCAATCTAGTATCGGTTTGATTTTCATAAGCTATTAGTATCCAATGCAAGAAGTAATGGCACTGTAAATTTGGTCATAATAAAAGCCTCATGATAGGGCATTTTGTTGGTGGATTTCCCATATTTAGCCATTGATTCTTGATACTACATTTTTCCTATGCCCAGGATGACAAAGCTTTTATTGAAAGAAGCCTAGAGGAAAGTGAGAGAGTGCAGGTACCTCCAATGCACAAAAGTTTGGATTCACTTTGTTTCATGGAAAGTATACTCATAGACAATATCAATATGATGTATTTTCCCGGGTAATTTATGTGCATGGGGACTGATCTGACACCTTGCATCGAGATCAAATGGCTAGCAACAAGCTGATGACAATGTTAAGGGCTAGCGCTACTTGTTCCTATCAAGCCTCAAGTAATGCGCGACATTATTGTCGGCTTGTTACTAGGATTGTCAGTCCCGGGCTCATAAAAACATAAAAAACTCGCTCTACTTTTCCTTTGCTTGCAATAAAAGCGAGCTTCTATGCATCTCCACACATGGAATTTATATATATCATGAAACATATAGCCGTTTGCTATCACATATTAATTATAGCTTGACAAAAACCAGTTAAGCCTTTAGACATAAATTATGTTGTTGGGGACTCGAGACGTTTCCCTTTTAGTATCTTCACAAGTTATGATTTTGACTAATGAGTGATGAGACCAAGTGTATGATTAGATGGAAGACATCATACTGTGTGAAGGAGTTCAAAAGGGCCTTGAATCACCAGCATATTGCAGTGGTCGCTACGCACCCACAGTTGAGCATGCCATGCGCCATTTTCATTGCTGCCTCCACCAAAACCTTATATGAATATATTTTCCCATGAGACTTTTTTTCTTTTTTTTTTTGGAGCCAAGTCAAGATACATATTTACATGGATTTTCCTTTTTTCTTTCTTTTTTTGTGCCGAAGACAAGGTACATATTTTTTTGCATTGATATGTAAAACTATATGCATGATTGCTGTCAACAAACTTGTTAGAAGTAAAGTACACCTCATAAATCCACCTTAAAAGGTTCTTTCAAAGTCGAAAAATCCTACATTGATCAATCTCTAACTTGAGATGTATGGATATGGAAAAAAAACGATTTCAAATTTTAAAATAGTGCATTTGATAACATATTATCTAGGCCATTCATTTTCAAAAAATTTAAGTGTCTATAGATCTACTCAATTTGTATCATTTTTGGAGTTTTAAATTTCATAATTTGATTTGAAAATGGACTTTTAGGTCATCATAAGGGTTTCTGGCAGTAGAATGGAATCTTTTAGTAAGCTTTAGAGGTCCTTTACGATTGACACTCTATACAAGCCACCCCCTTTTCTTATTTCTAGAACTTAATTAATCTTAGTAGAAGAAAAAAAAAAAAAAACATAAATGCATGTTTGTTTGATACTTCAAGGTGAAAAGAGTATGATTCATATGGTCCTGATGACAACATGACCTTGTGGGTTACATTGGTCTATCAAAAGGTGTGGTTTCTATAATGTTGCAACTTTAAACAATCAAATTAAGGAGTACCTCCAAATTTTATTATAAAGGGACCTAAAACAATCAAATCAAAGTGTACCTCTAAATTTTATTATAAACATAATTTTGTTGTAAAATAGGTGATAAAATGATAGTAGATTTAGGTGGGCTGATTATGTGGGACCGGTCAAGAACAACATTTGTTCGGAGGTGTTAGTTCAAGTAGGATTTAAAAAGGCAAGGGGTAGGTTCAAAAGGATGTAGTTGGAAGTAGTTCGAAAGATATAAAAACTTATGACCTCATTGTGGGTATGACTTTTAATGTAGTATAATGATAGATCAGGATTCGTGTACTTGACTTTAATTAATTGGGAAAATGTTATGATGGTGATTTTGGTGAAAAAAATTCTTCAGATTGTTTGAGAATTTATTTTCTATCTCTAATTACAAAATCTTAAACTCCAAAAATGGTTCTATTCAAGTCAATCTATAAATAATTGAAAATCTTGAAAATGGACGGTCTATATAATGTATTTCAAGATGTACTATTTTTAATACTTTAATTTTTTTTCTTTTCATATTCATGCGTTTCGATATTGAGATGATTCGTTAAAGGGTTTCTAACATCAAAACAACTTTTTATGATGGATTTTTTAGGTGCATTTTAATTCTGTATTTAAAAATTGCGACCTTGTATAAACAAATTTCCTATATCAAATGCAATGTATGGTGATGATGAAGAAACAACAATGCGTGTAAATAAATTGATGGAAGTTTCATGGGGTCCACTTTGTCGCTGGATGATGTTATCATGAGAACATGGATCATATTATACAGGCCCTCTAGAAGTGTTTCCTACTTTAAAAAATTTATGTAAAGTTACACTATAAAAGTAATAGTAAGCTGTCAATAATATACTAGGAACCATTGTTTCAAAGTTAGAAAACCTTCTGATTGATCATCGGTATAAGGGAAAATTAAATAAATTGAAATCTTAAAAATAGTTCATCAAGTTATTTGAATTATCTATTTTCAAGATTTTTTAGTGTTTATTGATATGTTTAATTTAAATTGCTTTTAAAATTTTAGATTTTGTAATAATAGTGGAAGATGGATTTTCATGCTAGTGGAAGGTTCCCATTGAAACTATATCTTTCAATAAAATTTAGCTGAGCGCCTTACTTCTATAAGGTGGTCACCTTATGTATCTCTCTCTGTTTTTAATCCTCATTGGATAGTGTTATAAATAAAAGTTCTTAGCATTTGTCAAAAAAAAAAAAATGGTCACCTTATATAAGCCTCTTCCTTATATTAATCTACTAAAATACTTAAGAACATTGTTTCAATGAGTCCATGTAGAAATGAGTCACCTCTTAAGAATCTATTTTTGAGATTGATTTTTGGACTCAATTTTTAATGAACGACAATATCTAATATGGAGATTATGCATATAAAGATAAATTGATTTTAAAACTTAAAAATAGTAATTTTATAAACAAAAAAAATTAGACTGTTAGATTCAATTGTTTTTAGATGGACCACCCATTTGTGTCCATCTTTAAGATGGATGCTCTATACCTCCGACGCAAATGTTGAAATGCTTTCCCCAATGCAATGCATGGAACAATTTTTTAACATTTAATGCCAAATTTTGAAAGCCAAAAGATATTATACTCTTGCATGAGTATATTGTTTATTTGCTAACCCAGTTAAAACCCAGTCTAGAATTAATTTTAGGACCTCAAATTTGAGGATGTAACATCTTCAACCCATATATTAACCTCAATAAAAAAACATTTCCAAATTGTACCATCTATGTACTTAAAAAAAATAATGTCATGCTATTAAATAGAGGCCATCTAATTTTTAGATGGTGAATAAGTGTTAGAAAACTCAAATTTCAAAAACAAATTTTCTGAGAATAACCCTTCCGTCTTTCTGAAGATTTAGATTGAAAAAAATCCTCTTGTGACTGGGGTAGAAGAGTATACGTGCCCATTTTGAATTAAGTTACCATAGAGAAAAGAGGAAGTGATTAAAAAACAGGTGACTTAGGCTCGGAATTGCCGAATCACTCAAAATCGGACCCTCTGATGGTCTTGACTCACTAGAATTGAGATCCTTGATTTCAATCTAAACTGACCTGTTTTTTTTTTTTTGTTGAACTTTGCTTTCTTAGCCCTAGTAGAGTGGCCATGACTAGCTTTTTTATTTTTGGAAAATGGTTTGATAGGGCTACAGCCCTGTCAAAATAAGTAAATCTTCCTTTTATAACTTATAAAAAATTGCAAGTCATGTATTGGAAAATGATCATCTCAAATTGAAAATTATGGTTGTGAAAAAAAAAAAAAGATTTCAAGCTCTAAAAATAGTGTATATTGTAACAAATTATCTAGACTAAACTATGGTTGTGAAAAAAAAAAAAGATTTCAAGCTCTAAAAATAGTGTATATCGTAACAAATTATCTAGACTATCCATTTTGTTTTAAAAATAGGTGTTTATCATTTTTTGAGTTTCAAATTTTATTGTTGGTGTTGGAAATTAATTTTAAAGCAATTATAAAGATTTTTATTGCCGAAAATACTTTCTAGAAGAGGATTTAAGGTGAGGCTTGACTTGGTTTTTGGATAGCCTAAGCCTTATGGAAACCTCATCCTTTATTTTATTTTATTTTTTGTCAAAAGACCTTCTTGCAAGAACATTTCCTCTATTCGCCTCTCTAGGAGTATTGGAGTGTTCTTTCAACCCTAGAGGTTGACAATATAACTTCTTCAACCTAGATGCTGACCTAAAAAAATAAAATAAAAGGAGAAGTATCTTATGAGGTCGGGAGTGCAATCCTATATTCGTGCCCCTTGCATAAAACATCTACCTTAAAAATGGATTTAAACCGGTGGTTCCTCAAAAACAAAACAAAAGGAAAAGAAAATCCAATGTTCTAATCTTTTTTAAAAAATTATCAATTTTAGTTTGAAAATTTATTTATTTCGACGTATTAATGATCTTGATGTAAGACTCTTAGAAAATAAAGTCCAAAACCCATCTAAAAAATAAAAAATAGATTATAAAGAGGGGAGGAGTATCTGTAATGCAATGTGTAACGTGGCTCTCTCTCTCTCTTCTCCCTCTAAGTTTTATTTTATTTTGATATTTAAAAATAAGGGTGCAGTTAGAATGCGGATGCATCCGTAGCTGTAGAGGTGGGGTGCACCTTCAAATTTTATCATGGTATACAACTTTGATGTAAAATGTTCTTAGGATTATCTCAAAATCTATTTTTATATCTAATTATAAAATTTTAAATTTTAGAAATGGTTAAAATCAAGTAGATCTATAAACATATAAAAATCTTGAAAATGGACGGTGTAGATAATATGTTATAAAATGCACTATTTCTGAGACTTAAAATCATTTTATTTTTCATGGTCATACATCTCGATGTTGAGATGATCAATCAAAGGTTTTTTCAACATTAAAACTACCATTTCTGATAAATTTTTGAGGTGCATCCATAATTCTACATTATAACATTGCATCCTTATATAAACCTTTTCCTAAAAATAATCTCATATTTATATTTTACACTCGAGGTCCTATTTTTTGATAATATAATGTATTGTAAATTAGAAAAAGTTTATATCAACCTTAAAATGTAGAATTAAAGATGCACATCAAAAATCCATCGAAAAATGTTGTTTAAATGTTGGAAAGACCTCTAAGTGATCATCTCAACATCGAGATGTATGTATATGAAAAAATAAAAATTTTGAGTCCCATAAATAATACATCTTGCAATACATTATCTAGAAATTTGGAAGTGCACTATTGTAGAAAGTTGCAACCTTATAGAAACCACACCCTTGTAAATTTATAGAGTAACGATCCGATGAGACCCTCCTAAACTCATATGTATAAGACTCAGATCACTATTAAATTTAACACAGATCTCCCAAACATAATTTTTTTTAGATGTTTGTACTAAATTTAATGATGATCCTTTAATATCCTGCACACGTAAATATGAAAGGGTCTCGTAGGATCATTACTCAAATTTATATCATTATCTTTAGATTTGGTATCAGCTCGTGCGTACCTATACTCACCTTTATGCAGTTATAAAATAATGTTAAAAAATTAAGTTGAGACAAATAAAAACACCAAACTATCCCCAAATAGTATAAAGGCATTTTGATAATTCTATTTCTTTTAAATTATTTTTAATAGTTTTAATAAATGAAAAATAATAAAAAGTATGGACATGCCAAATTTGAACATAAAAATAATAATTAAAATACACTATTATGTTCTATAAAAAGGATTTCATGGTAAAATATGAAACATAAGATGCTGTTTTTAAAACTTAAAAATAAAACAAGATTATATGTAAATTTCACCGCATATAACACAATGTACAATTTCGTACACAATTTCTCAACACATTGTGTATTGTAGCGGTCTCTCTCTCTCTAGCTTACTAAACAATGTGTATTCATAGCACACATTCTCTCAAGCTTACTAAGAACCTCCAATGTGGTACTCTCTCTAAAACTCAACGCAATGTGCATTGGGGCTCTCTCTCAAAGTCACTAACGCAACGTGCATTCTCTCTCTCTCTCTCTCTCTCTCTCTCTCTCTCTCTCTCTCTCTCTCTGTAACTCTCTCTGTAATGTGTCTACATTTGAGCATTTAGTTCTCACTTCAAAATCCAAACCACAAAAGCCTTATTAAACCCCTGCCACCATCACATGTGTCAACCCAATAACTATATAATTCTCGACGAAAAGTTGACAAATCAAAATTTAAGGGGAAAAGAAATAAAAAAAATCTGAAATCCATTTACATTTATGAGAAAATATCTATACATCTTGAGTTAGAGTAAGCAGAAATTAGTGGATGGCGTGTTGAACTTCAATCACGGGATGATGTTAAGCAAGAAAAAGAAAACAGTTTCTATAATAAACATAAAATGCACTCACTTCAAACATAAAAGGCAGTCACACAAGAACCACCACCAGAAGACCACAGAAGCCCAATCCTTCTCTACTCGACACAATCTCATGTGAAAAGGACTTCAGTGTAAGCCACCATCCGGCCTTCAGTTCTCTCCATGTGCTGAACAACAGAGTCAAAATCGTGAGATGCAGTATTTAAAAACCAGCCGATGCAGATTGGGAATCAGCCCTCTCTAAAACCCCCTTTCATAATTTTTTTTTTTTTTCCTTTATTTTAAAAGCTTATCCTATCGCTTTCTTAAATCCCCACCAAATCCACCCCAACTAATCCCTATTTTAATTTTTTATTTTTAATATTTTTCTGGATTGACAATCTGAAACAGATTTGCGGGGTGGACGATCCACCACAGTGTTTCGGAATTAGAATAAGATGCATAAAAAGTAAATAATATAAGGGAATTATAATATTATATCAAAGTAAGTATAGATTAAAGGGAAAATGACCTCTACCCCCTCGCAATTTCCATCTCTATTAACCCTTTGCGTTCACCAAAATCCCTTGTAGCCCCTCATGTATAAAATTTTGAGACCTTTAGCCCCCCAATTATGTTTTTCTTTGTCCATTTTACAAATTTGATCTTTTTTTTTTATACAAAATGCTAAACCCACACATTAGTTATCTATATTTTTTTTTGTGACTTGATATACAAATTGCATTGATCATAATAACAATAATGATAATTATTATTATAATAATGATAATAACAACAACAATATATTAATTGTTAAATAATTCATCTCCTATAGGTATTTTGATAAATTAATTTAATAAATGAATAGATAATAATAATAATTTATTAACAATAATAATTACGATCTTGATTAATCATTTTTCAAGTTCAAAAGATATTGATGCAATTGTAAAATAGGTCATAATATTAAAAAAAATAAAAGTCTAAATTTGTAGAGTGGGGTCCACGGAGGTAAGATTGGTTTTGGGCAAAGAGAAGAGAAAGTGAATGGAGTTGACTGATGGATGGTTGTGGCATTTTGTAAGAAAAAAAGATCTAAGTTGTAAAAAGAACAAAGAATAACATAATTGCGGGGACAAATAGTCTCAAAGTTTTAAACTTGAGGGGGTACATGGGATTTTGATGAACTCAAGGGGCTAATAGGGATGGAAATTTGGGGGAAGGAGGTAGATATCATTGTCCCTAGATAAAAATTGTTCTTATAATCAAGAAAAACTTATCAAAATACACCTAAAATATCAACTATTGTAACATATGATCAATGTACTTTTATGAGATTTTTGAAATTGAACAAAAAAATTCAATTGTTAGATAAGTTCATCTCATAGTTATTTTTTATAAATTTCTCTATCATCCTTAAATTAGAGAACTGTGAAAGGTTAGGCATCACAAGAATGAATACCAGATGATGGTGAAAGCGCATCTAGCGGAGTGTGTTGCTTCTTGCGAATATACTCCCCAATTGGTCTTGCAGGAACTGGAATCACCTTTATAATGAAAGCCAGGGGCCAACTAAGGAAGAAATGATACCGACTTAGTTGTATACGAGGGGAGAGAAAAAGAGAGAGAGAGAGAGAGAGAGAGAGAGAGAGGAACTATTCAAGAACCATCCATTGTTAACTTTTGCAGACATACATGCGAGAACGCTCATTGGAAGTCATGGCAGGTAAAATGAACTTCATGTTATTTTTCTCAAAAAGCAATGGCAGCTTCACTCTCTTAACAAACCTAAGAAAATAAGAAGAAAAAAACTCGGGCTGAAATTTTCTTTTTTGCGGCCCCCAAAAGAGCATTAGAAGATTCGGGATTTAGAACTTCAATGAGTTTTTTCATCATATCCAAAAACTTTAAGATTCAACCATTTTCCATACGGATAAGAATTTTTTTGAGAGTGAAGAAGAATTCCCATGCACATTTGCGGAAACCATGTCTCACTAATTAATATTCACAGAAAGCATATGGTAAATTGATCAAGCCATGACAAATCAAGTAATCATTAAGAAATCACTAAATTCCAACAAGAATTGAAGAAGAAATTCAATATAAAGGGCCAACCATCAATTAGAAACACAACATACCTAAGGAGGCCGATCGCAAGACAGATGAGCCAATAATACCAAGAAAGTCTGACAGTAGAAGTGAACTTTCCAAGGACCTCAATGATCAAAATCTGGAGCAGAATATTTGAGCGTGATTGCTCGTGTTGAACCACAAACAGAACAAATAGAAAGTAGACCATATGCCATGGAAGAACATTATACATACTTCACAGGAACTATCCACCATTCATTCATGTGAAGGACAGTGGCGAATAACAGTAACTGGGTGAATGTCACCATGGCCCTCGCCACTGGTAATCTCCACTGCATGTCATTGGAAATGGATGCTGGACATCCCTTTGGAGTCGGACATATAATGGATATAGATTTCTAGCGCAAAAACCCAAAAACATTATGGAAAAACTAAAACAAAGAGAAGTGATCTTACCTGAAGAACCACTGTGAAACTCACAATCCCCATAAATAATTTATTTTTTAACACCCCCTCAAAGATGTTCAGCTCATCCGGCTTCCTAGCATTAAATTCATTGAACACCTGCAAATCAGAAGGTTAAACGCATTATCCCCTAGGAAAATTAACAAAAAAGGAAAAGAAAAATTAAAACTTAATACGCATAAAATGGGGGGTTAACCTGAAACAAAGTAACAAACTGAACCATCATACAATGATCATCATTTATGCAGGCGTCCAATTACTAAACTATGTACAAAGGAAAACCAAATATAAAGCAAATATTGCAAAAGAAAGGACACCGGTAATAGGATAATCACGACTTGCACAAGAAACTACATGGAGAAAAAACTCTTTCTACAAAACCTTTACAAATAGAAAATAATTCTCTCATTACCAGCAAGACCCTATAACTTACTTGGCAAAAGACAAATGCGTTGAAAATAACGGTGTTTTTCACTTTATCAGCTTCTGCCCTGGGTCTGCTCTTCAGCCGTAAGATACTTGTACCATCAAAGTGGAGGATTAGCAGAACAGCCACTTGATACAAAGCCTAAACACCATAAACAAAAAATAAAAAGTCCAAATTGTTGTGCTGAAATATTACACAACGAAACTCAGCCCAAATAGAAGTTGAGAAAAATAAGAAAACACGGAAATTGAAACTGCACCTGGCCAGTTAAGTTTCTCCACATGACATTTGTAATTAGAGGTTCCCTGAGAAGACAGGATAAGAATGACAACTATTCATGTTAAGACAAAAACATCTCACACAAAAAAATGGTCAAGAGTAGGAACTACAAAAAACTTCTCACCACCATTTAAAGTAGCTGAGATCCTGGAAGCAGTAAGACGGTGTATAATTGAATATTGAATATTGACTATTGAGTCATGTTGGGCTCTCACCATTTAAAAAAGAATCAAGGAAATGGGCAAACAGTTACTTCATATCACTCCCTTAAAATGTACATGATAATGGCTAGAGAGAGGGTGATTAATATGGTCCACTGAGAGTGCTAGCTCTCTAACTAGAATGTCATAGTAGTATAGAGGAGTTGACCATTGATTGGGACCTTCATTCCACTTGCTTAACCCTTGTTGCTTCAGAGAAGGTAATGTCTCTCTTAATAGTACATAAAGTTATTTAAAACGGATCTACCAAAAATAACCTTCTACATCCACTACTCCGAAATTAAAGCTTCTCTCACCTTCGACCAACTGGAGCTCTAACCATAAGGTGATCTGTTGGTGGTTCAGTGGCCAATGCAAGGGCTCCAAGAGTATCCATGATAAGATTAACCCAAAGAAGCTATGATAGAAACCAAAATAAAAAATCAAGCAACAGATAAATACATTAATAAATGATATAACAAAACTAAGCAAAATAAAACAGTTGAGTTAGCCAAAATACTAACCTGCACCACATTAAGAGGGACATTTCCTGATGAAACAGCAGCAACAAAGTTTATAACAAGGGCTGCAACATTGACGGTGAGCTGGAACTGAATAAACTTCTGAATATTTGCATATACTGAACGCCCCCAACGAACAACCTGATAAACACAGCAAGAAGAGAAAATCTATTACTCACACTGCTATTTGTAAAATAAAGAGGAGATCTTCACATGCTCAGGACCCCATACTAACCTTCACAACAGATGAAAAATTGTCATCTAGAATGATAATATCTGAGCTTTCTTTTGCAACTTCAGTTCCTTGAATACCCATTGAAAGACCTATATCTGCCTAAAGTTCAGGTTACAACATGTAGTAAGCTACCATTTAAAACAGCAGACTGGTACAGAGAAAAGTATGCAGAATTATCTAGTAAAAACTGACAAAGTTCAAACCTCATGCAAAGCAGGAGCATCATTAGTACCATCTCCCGTTACAGCAACAACATGCCCCCTCTTTCGCAAAGCTTGCACAAGTAGAAGTTTGTCATTAGGAGAAGATCTACCCATAACCTGCATATAAAAAACAAGCACAAGCATGTGGTCACGTCCTGCAATAGTGCAAAGTGAACAAAACCAAACCACCACGAAATAACTAAATAAAGACTCCATAAAAGATGTCTATAGCATACAGTTATTTTTGGTGCAATTTGCTCCCTGCCTTTTTCATCATAGCTACGAAATGCTTTTCCCTCAATTATGTATGGTGGTTCACATGGCATTCCGGTGTCGAGTATCCCACTCTCCAATGCAATTGCTTTTGCTGTTTGAATATTATCTCCAGTGACCATGCGCACCTGTTAAAACACAAGGTGCATGTTGCTTTAGTCTAAAGTGCTTAAGAAATAAGGAATGAAAACAGATAATGAATGAAACCAATAAATGTAAGGATTAATGAAATTAAAAAACAAATCAAGGTATATGGAAACAAAAATCTCTAATTACACTAATAGATTATGAAAGAATATCCATAAAATAAGGAGAAAAGAAAAAACTACAGGTAAAATAAGAAAAAAAAAAATAGTTGCCCTTCTCTGCAATAAAAACAGTTTCTATTGGAATGGCCGTTAAACCATATCAATTCCTGACTACCAGACAACTGAGAGAGTGAAATCTCACCAGAAAAAAAGGTTAGCCAGCAATTACCTTTACACCAGCACGTTGGCACAGCCTCACAGCTTCAATCACACCTGGCCGACATGGATCCTACACATTGTATGCAAGATTCTTTCCATTAGAAATTGTTTCAACAAAAAGAAGTAAACCAAACAGAATCAACGTTAAGTTCAGCTAACATAAAACAAGAATTACAAGAGAGAAAAATAGTGAATGAAATAGATCTTGTTTAGATAAATGCAAACTGTTAAGTGTATGTTTGTGTATGCATGGAACATGGTTTAGAAACTCACATTTGCCTGAGTTGGCTCAGCCAACTGCCAAGTTTATGATGAAAAGATAAGGCATGGCTGAAGTCTTAAGTAATTTCTCTAAATCTCTCAAATTATTTTTTCTTTAGTTTTAAGACTCACGAATTTCTTCTTCTTCTATTTTTTTGATAAAGTTAACAGCGTCTTAAGATAAAGAGAGATTACAAAATGCAGACCACAGCGTGGCTGCACTATACAAAATTACACATGCCCACTGTAACAAAAAAATTGGGGCACTCAAAAAATGCTATATAGCATGATATGAACAGAGCTACAAAAAGGGTGGGCCAAGCATTTGGGACATTAGATCAGAGAGCTTCTTGGGCTGTTCCCAAAGGACTGCTCATACAGGCTCCTTCTCCAGGGAGGTTGTCTGCGACCGAGTTCGCCTCGTGCCAGATATCCTTCCATAAGACGTGTATATCCCTGCAAATACGGGCAATTTCATCAAAAAGATATAAAGCAATCTCCAAGGCAAGGAGTGAGATCCAAAGCCCAGGAAATGACATTCTTGGAGTCGCCATCTATGATCAAAATGGGGCTCCAAGCTGGATTGAAGCTCTTGAGACCTACTAGGAGAACATCGGCATCAACCGTTGTTGACTCGGCCTGCCCAATTGGAAGGGAGAAAGAGAGGAGAGTGCGACAAAGGTGGCCACTAAAGATGCCCCCAATTCCGGCCGGGCCGGGGTTACCCAACGAGCTCCCGTGAAAATTGAGTTTGACCAGACCAGACTCAGGTAGTCTCCACAAAGAGGAACGAGAGATGGTAACCGACTTTAGATAACGAAAAGCCTGCCAGTTTTGGAGGAAATCTGCATAGGATGAATGCTTGAAATATTTGTGATTGGTAGCCCAGAAAATGACTGATGAAAGGACCCTGTTCTTGATGTCCTCGATAGAGACTTTGAAGCCTCAGAAGGTCCTAATTGTTTCTTTCCGTCCAAATCACCCACAGATTCACGACCACAGAAGCTCTCCAAAGGAGGATTCCAGATTTACACCAAGGGGCTCGGTGTAGGGAGGTGAAGAGCTGAGCAACCGAGAGAGGTGTTACCCAGGTCAATTCGATGCATTGGAGAAGGGCTGCTCAAAGAGCTTGGGCTACAGTGCAGTGGTGGAAAAGGTGCTCGTTGGTTTCTTCCTCTGCCAGAAACATGATACAGTGGTTTGGGAGCGGTAGCCTCTTTTTTGAAGCTGGTCAATGGTTAATGCTCTATCAGACAAAGACGTGCACGTAAAGAATCAGATCTTTGAGGGTATAAGGGTGAGCTAAGTTTTGGAGTACAAAGACCGAGAGGGTTCAGATGAGATGGGTGGTTGTTGGAGGACCTGGTAGAAGGATGAAACCGAGAAGGGGCCCAAGGAGTCTGGGGACTAGATGATTGAGTCTTGACCATGAATGGGGAAGGTGATGGAGTGAAGAAGGGTGGCTAAATTCAGGAATTCTTCAACTTCACTCACCACAAGGAGACTTCTAAAATTTGGGTTCCAACTCCTGGCTGAACCTGTGTGCTCAAGTTGGTCTGCCACCGAGGCCAAAGGATTCCTGCACAGAAGAAACAATCTCAGGTAGCAGACCATTAGCAGGTGTTGTCAAGCCAAGTATTTGACCAAAATTTGATCATGTTGCCTTCCCAGGGGTGAAAGCAAATGTTGGTGATAAAAAATGCAAGACTTCAGGAGATGGATCTCCAAATACTCGAAGGTAATGTTAGGGGTAGGGAAGCTATAGGTCCAGTTAGACCCATTGCCACAGAACTTACAGCATACGACCACTTGCGAAAGTTGATTATCCAGAGTGGCCATGCACCACCACCACTTACGAAGGAGGCGATATTATTCAGCTTTATAATTCGGATGCCTAAACTGTCCTAGTGTTTGAATGGCAGACTCTGTCCCAAGAAATGAGGTGGAACATTTTGGTCCCATCCACGCCCAAACAAAGAAAGTTTCTCATGAGCTGTTCTAGCCCGACCACATTGGAGGACGAAACAAGGACATTTAGAATATCAAGAAATTAGCAAGGGTGACCTTGATGAGAGTGAGTCTACCCGCTGAGGAAAGGAACCTGCCTTTCCACCCTGCCAGCTTACTCTCCAATTTGTTGACCAAGTGGCTCCAAAGGCGTTTTTTGGGCTTGCCTATGCACAGGGGTAAGCCTAGATAAGTAGAGGGGAGACTGTCCACTTTACATGTCTGCTAGTTGGGAAATGATATGGTCATTTGTGAGAACGCCCAGCAACTGGGTTTGGTCCATGTTTATCCTAAAACCGGTGGCCAACTCGAATAGTTTAAGGAAAGGAGGATATCGATTTGCTAGATGCAGGCAAGGAAGAATAACATGGTGTCATCTGCGTATTGTAGGTGAGAGATTACAGTGCCAAGATGCCTGGTTTTGAAACCCTTCAGAAGCCCCTCACATACAACCTTGCAATGGATTTGCTGAAAATATCAGCTACAACTGTGAAGAACGGGGAAAGACAATCTCCTTGTTTGAGCCCTCCGGAGGAGCTGAAGAAACCTGCGAAGGAGCCATTGATAAGGATTGGGAAGGTTGGCTTGGATATGCAGCTGTGAATCCATTTCCTTCACCTCTCGTTAAAGTCCATTCCGAGGGTTACAACCAAGATGGCTCATTCCACATCATCATAAGCCTTCTCCCAATCGAGCTTGATGATCACACCAAGGGTTTTGGACCAGTATCTCGAGTAGATGCATTCGTGTGCAATAAAAACTCCATCGAGAATTTTGCAATATTTTACAAAAGCCACCTGGCTATGGGATATGATACAGTGTAAGACTTCCCTAAGCCAAAGAGAAAGGACCTTGGAAAGTATCTTGAACAAGCTGTTGATGAGGCATATAGGGCAAAAATATTTTAACTCCTAGGCCCCTTCCACCTTAGGGATCAAAGTGATGACTGTTGCATTCATGACCTTATGGATGACGGTCTGGTCATGGAACTCAGAGAAAAAGGCAAGGATATCAGGTCTGAGGGTGTCCCAAAAAGTACTAAAGAGACAACCGAGAAGCCATCAGGTCCCAGGGATCGGTTTAGGCAAGAGACTTAATGGCTGAGAGAGTCTCATCCTCGGAGAAAGGACATTCTATGCTGGCAGCAATGTCCAGGGGAATAGATTGGAAGGATAAACCAGCAATTATAGACATAGGACTAGAGGGGGCCCAGAGAGCTCCCTGAAAAAGTCAAGGATAGCTTGTTCAATGAGGGGAGGCTATCCAAGATTCGGTTCCCTACTTTGATCTATGAGATAATGTTATCCCATCCACGGCAGTTGGCTATCTTGAGGAAAAAGGCAGTGTTTTGGTCACTACATTTGAGCCACTTGACTCCGGACCGTTGGTGCCAGAAGATTTCCCCTTTGTGGAGTAAAGCCTGAGAATCGATTCTAGTTTGAGTTCTCAAGAGGCTCTCATCGGGGGAAAGCATTATGCTCTCCTCAAGCTGGTCCCACTGTTGGAGTGAATGGAGAAGGACAGCCTTTTGGCCTAGAAAGTTACCTGGAAGCTGGCAGCTAGAGCTCTTGAGGGAGTTCCTGAGCATCTGCAATTTACGCTGCAAGCAGAAGCCAGCCCAACCTTGGACCGTGGGGGCAAAAGAGGCCCACCAAGAAGGAATGAGGGATAAGAAATTAGGTTCCTTGAGCCATGCTAATTCGAAATGGAAGGGGGAGGGCCCTCTGGTTAGATGCTGGGTATCTAAGACAATAGGCTTATGGTCAGAGGCGTTTTTTGGAAGGGCCAGGGCATGAGAACCAAGGAAAACCTCATCCCAGCCTGGTCTAATAAGGAATCTGTCTAGTTTGGATAAGGATGGGGAGGATGCATGATGGAACCACGTGAAAATGGCCCCTTGAAGGGGAATATCGAGTAGATCATTCAGTGAAATGAAGTCGGAGAAGTCCAACATTCCTGGGGAGATACGACCGTTTGAGTCTCTTGTGTGACCACCTAGTGATGTTAAAGTCCCTACCAAGGCACCCAGGGGGGGGGGGGAGGGATCTCATCCAGTTCGTTCCACAGTTGGGTCCCAAAGGGTCGAGGAATTGGGACCATAGACAGCTGAAAACTTCCATTGAGGCCGTTGGATACTCTAGTGACGGCGACAGTGACAGAGAAGTCTGCTACCCTAGATGACGAGAGGGAGTGGAGAGTCACGTCCTAAATGACCCAGATTCCTACTGAGGCCCCAACGGCTTCGAGTAATTCCCATTGACGGCCCCAGACTTGAAAGATTTGGGGGAGGGAAGGGGAGAGCAGTTTGGATTCCAGGATTGCTAGCATGGAAGGCGAATATTGGAGGCTTAACTCTCTAACCGCCCTGTGTTTCTGGGACTGGCCGAGGCCCCTGATGTTCCAAACACGGACTTTCATCCGGTGTGGATTTTGAAGATGAAGGTGCATCTAGGAGAGCGCCTCAGGGACTAGCTGAAAGGCAAGGCCGGCTCGACGGAAGAGGAGGAGGACAGGTGGGAGGGGGGGAAGGTCTGTCTCTATCATAAGAGATGCTAGTGTGCAAATTGGATAGCTCCCGAGATGCGTTGCCACCTACTCTGAAGACTTACTGATTTCTTTAACTTGCTAAAATACATACAAACACAAGAAAAGATGCACATTCAAATATTTATATCCTACAAAATTACAGACATATGCTTAAATATCTGTACATACTCATGAACATGTACAAATACAACACATACAAATACAAATTACTGTAAACACACATGCACGCACAAATTGTGACTAAAGAAAAAGCCAGCACACCCATGCAAATTCACATTCATGCATAAATGTGAGCATCCATATACCTTCATGTATATGCAAGGAATCTTATGTTGATTTAAACACAAATAGGAAGACAAGGTCCTACCTTGATCCCTACAATTGCTAATAAAACAAGGTCATCCTCGGGCATCGCCCACTGCTCCAACTCTTCTTCACCCTGTGGAACCCCTTCGACATTACATACCCTATATGCAAACGCAACACAACGCAAACTAGCTGCCGCCATCTCGTCAATAGCTTTCTGAAACTCCGCTATCTGCAAATAAAAGGACATGATTAGACATCAGATCTTCATTTTCATCACCACAGAACACAATTTTAATACCAGAATTTTTCAACCTTATCACCATCCATTCGATGTTCTACTCCATCTTTGTCAAGCCATTGAGTGCAGGAAGCCAAGATTATTTCTGCAGCTCCTTTCCAATGTATATGGACTTCAGATTCTGACTGGAAATGAGAAAGGAAGAAAAACAAATTAGCATGTAAAATCAATAAAATAAGTATCAAGCATATCATGTTACACCAACCATTGATGTAAAAGAATAGATATAACAACCAATACCAAAGAAAGCAAGGACAGCACTCTAAAAAGAAGATGTGATATGCAAGACTAAGCCATGCACTTGCAATCACTTCAGAAACACAGGCTTTTAACCCTAAAAGGTTTTGTCTGTTGTTCTTGTTTCTAATTAATATTTCTCCTCGTTTATCATTTGCCTTGTTTATTGTTTTGATTAATTATTTTTTATCAGAATGAGTTCCCACAGGGTTCCAGCACTCCTGTCCCAAGCCCAAACCTTTGAACTTTGACTTTTGACCTAAGGCTGTCATTAGCATGGCCAGCAGGAATATCTATTTACAGTATCAACCTGAATTAATACAGCAAGATGAAAGCCACTTGCCAACTGTTTCTTTGAACAAAATATAACCCAGAAGTATCCTCTTAGATTTATTTCCACATTTTCGGATGAAGAGGTTCAATACTTCCCCTTAATGGGGTGTTGGGGAAGGTTCTTTTTAACCTGTGTTTCTGCTCTAGCTAGATTCAAGAGATTGGAGATAGCGAAAAGGCTTAAACATAGAACATGTAGCTTGGATCTAGGATTTTATATGTTGAAACGTTTTTTCCAGTGCTCACATAACAACAAGCCAAGTCAATAGATGATGTGCATGGTGTGAAGATTTTTGGCAAACCCTCTTTCCCTTGCATTTCGAAAGGTCTTAGAAGAGCAAGTTTTTGTGCACCAATGACTATATAGTGCGTTAACGACTATCTAGACATAATATCTTGAGCATGTTCCCTACTAACTGGGAATCTGTACAAGCCACTACAGTTGCAAAATGAATACATTATGGGCTTGTTTGGATGTACTGATTATCACTGGTGATTCATTGTTTAAATAAAAACTAATCCTGATAATGATTTAACCATTGTTCGGTAGAGTCCCTAATAAATTATCCTGAGATAAAACTTATAGACAGTTTTATATATAAGTTTCTCTTTTTGTAAAGCTAGTTTTACTTCACTCAAAAGAAATTTGTTCAAAATCAACGTTTTTAGCTAGAAATAATTAGAAATAGCTGAAAAACATTAAAGAGTAAAATAATTAAATAATATTGTACAGAATACAAAGTACATACTAAACAGCCATTAGAATAATATCATGCAGAATATTTTAATTTTAGATATCATAGAACATATTAATTTTAGATAACATAGCTTACATAAGATTAATCATCATCCAAAGAGGCCCAACAAAGGCCCTATTAATTTATTATATAATTGAAAGTAGACATAAGCAGTGTTATCAAATGCAGAAGCATAACACATTGTGCAGGCACCCTGAGGCACATGGCCACCCTTGCGCATGTGGGATTTAGCAATGTGTCCCCATTTGCGGCCCATCTCTAGCATATGTGGGCACATCGTATTAAGCACAATGTGCCCGCATATGCAGCTAACTGACCAACTACACATCGCATAAATGCCACAAGCAGGAGCATTAAGATTTAGGTCATCTGTTAGTATAACGTGGGTTTGCAGATATATTATTTAATATTATCTACAGAAAATAATAATATATTTCTATTATTGTTACTACTCATAATATATATATATATATATATATATATATATATATATATATATTTAATATTTAATATTGTGCATGTTATTCAATTACTATAATAAGCATTATTGATACATGTTATTGTTTTGTTAATTACTATAATAATTTCCAATAATGTCATTGATATTCTTTATTATTATAATTATACTGTTATATATTATTTTGATGTTGATGATATGATTAATCTACATATATGTATGCATATTATTTGTAACTAGCAATAGAACGTGCCTTGCATGTTCAAGATGCGCACTGTTTTCATAAATAATATACTGCCACATTGTTATTGTTAAGAAATTTCTGTGCATTTTCAATATAAACATTTCATGTATTTTTGTTAATGTTTTATAATGCAACTTTGAAATTTTCAATGTCAACTAATACGTAGCTAATTGCAAAAAGAGAATTCAATTGCTCTCTCTCAAAAAATCATCCTTCTCTCTTCTTTTTTTCGTTTTCTCACTTCAGTGGTAATACCCCAATGAACTAACCTATGGAATTTTTTTCATTTCTCACTTTTTGCTCTATGTTTCCTTGTTATCTCTCTTCAATTTTGTTTAAGGTTACCCAAAAAAGGTAGCCCTTCAATTTTTTTAAAAAAAAATTATCTAAAAAAGCTAGTATTTTTATGCCAAGTGAACTCATAACATTATTATCGAAAATAAACAAAGACCAAAGTATATGAAATTATAAAATGTACTTTTCTAATGCATGGTTTTGAAAACCATGATGCGTAAATCTATATGATTGATGAAATGGTTTAATCACAAACATAGTGAAACTTTCACCAAAGCATATTTATCATCTTACTTATTGTATATACTTGAGTTTATTCATTTTTACTCTTCATCACAATAAATTTTTTTTCGTGCGTGAACTTAGAAGTTAGTTGCTTTTATGTAAACTAAATTTCTAAATTCTTTTAGGAGAAAAATAATATCATCATCGTCAAAGCCTTTTCCTAATTAATTCGGATCGGCTAAACGAATCCTGGTCCGCTACTATGCTCTACTAAGGGTCATACCCTCAATGCGGCCATAAGTTTCCATATAGTTTCTCACTACTTCCAACCGTGTCCTTTTAGGCTATCCCTTAATATTTTTGAGTCTTCCACTTGAACTAACTCGCACCTCCTAACAGTTATTGTACTTGGTTCACGCCATACATGGCCAACCCACCTAGGTCTACTCTCTCTCATCTTATCGTCTATTGGTGCCACACCAAAATTATTCTGAATATATTCATTTCGAATTCTATCCCTTTTTGCCTTGCCACTCATCCATCTCAATATGCTCATTTCCTCTACACTCATTCTATGGGTATATTGTTTTTTGACCGCCCAACATTGCATACCATAGAGTAAAGCTGGTCTCACAGCTGTCCTATAGAACTAGCCCTTCAACTATATTGGTATGTGACGATCACAAAAAATTTCGGTTGCACATCTCCACTTCGCCCATCCAGTTCCTATTCTATGTGCGACATCTACCTCAATCTCCCCATTTTTTTGGATTATCGACCCAAGATATCGACAGTGAGCTCTTCTTGGTATTTCTTGGCTATCAATCTTTAACTACTATCTCATCTCTACTCCTATTATTACTAAACTTGCATTCCATGTATTTTGTTTTAGTCTGGCTATTTTTAAAATCTTTTGATTCTAGAGCATCCCTCCAAAGTTCTAGCTTTGTGTTGACGTCGTTTCAGGTCTCATCGATCAAACTTCAAAACTATGTCATCTGCGAACAACAAGCACCACGGTACCTTATTTTGTAGGTGCCTAGTTAAGTCACCCATAATTAAGACAAAGAGGTACATGCTCAATGCTAACACCTAATGTAGATCTATTGTCACCGGAAACTCACTCGTCTCCCCACTAGTTCGTACACTATTCAGCACTCTATGATACATATCTCTCACCAAGTCGATGTAGTGTCTGGAGACTCCTTTCTTTTCCAACACCCATCAAATCAAATCTCGAAGTACTCTATTATAAGCTTTCTCTAGATCAATAAAAAACCATGTGGAGGTCTTTTCCCTTCGCCCTAAATTTCTCAATTAGTTGCCTAAATAGGAAATTAGCCTCAGTTATTGACCTCTATCACATAAGCTGAATTGGTTTTTTTATACTAAAAATACTATGCCACTAAACAATTATTGCCAATGAGATATTCATAGTTTAATTGTTTACTAAATTCTTGTACTCTTTCAAAAGTCTAAAAAGTTGGACAAACATTTTTGACATAAGTATTTGATATACTTACAAATGTTTTATAATATAATTTGGGATTGTCTACAAAGAGACCATTAATCCTTTGCACATGAAGGTCACAATCATTCTCATCCCTTAATTATCCAATTAGGTGGTTGTAAGGGTGTCATTGAACAGACACAAAGTTCCAAAAAAACATTCTCGAACTTCATGACTCATCCCAAGCCATCCAGTTTGACATCGAGTGGGAATAATTGTGACCTCCATGTACAAAAGATAAATGGTCTCTCTTTGTAGACAACCTCATGTAATTTTACTAGAAATAAATATTAGATTTTTGAAAATTTGACATTTTAAAATTTATGATAATTAAAAATTATTCTTAATATGATTCAAATTTTCAAAACTTTCACCCTCTATATAAAATTTAGCGAAAATTGCTTAAAACCCCCAAAAGTAGACTTTCTAGGCACTTTACCCCATCCTAATTTTTCTTAGCATATTTTTCCCAAAAAATCAAGTTTTATAGAAAATACCCCGCCAATACAAAAAAATCATTTTTTTGACGAAAATACCCTTCCCCATACATAACAAATCATTTTCAGATCCCAATGAAAGGAAACGCCGAACCACGGTTGTATCTTGTCGGACCCATCCATTCTGTCAGACTGGAACTATACACTGCCAAGCTACCTATTCTAGACACAATTTTGCCAGACCGTAGCTTACAAATGTTGGACCGCTCAATAATCCAGAAACAAATGCCAAACCACACTTGTAAAACGCCGAAACGACCGTTACTCCAGTGACAATCGCCGGACCACCTCTTCCAAATGCTGGACCGCACACTCCAGTGACATAAGTGCCAGACCGCCTCTTCCGAACTCCGGGCCGCCATGGTGAAGTGTTTGAGCATTCCAAATCAGTGACTTAAGTGTCGGACCGCCTCTTCCAAACGCCGGACCGCCATGGTGAAGTCTTTGACCGTTCCAAATCAGTGACTTAAAATGTTGGACCGCCTCTTCCAAACGCCAGACCGCCATGGTGAAGTGTCAGACCATCACAGTGAACTGCCGGACCGTTCCAAGTGTCGGATTGTCATGGTGAAATGTTGAACTGTTCCAAAAATAGTGACTTAAGTGCCTGAATGCCTCTTCCAAATGCCGAAACACCATGGTGAAGTGTCGCACAACCATGGTCAACGTGTGAGGTAAGGGAGGGGTATTTTAGTTTCTTTTTTTTTTTTTTTTTACTTGGTGGGGTATTTGCTAAGAAACATGGTTTTGGGGGAAAAGTTGCTAGGAAAAGTTAGGTTGGGGGTAAATTGCTTAGAAAGACCATCTTTGGGGGTTTTATGCAATTTTTCCTCAAATTTATAGCTTTTAAAACAAATATTGACAAATAATATAAATGTAAAACTTATTATTTCATTATATAAATTTAAGTTTTTTAGTGAGGTACTCCTTTTAATAATGGGTGTGGTTTGTATAAGATTGAGGGCCTAAACAATCAAAGGGGTACTTCTAAATAGTGTCAAATGATGATTTTTCAGTCGCAAAAATCTTTGTAATGGTTATACATCTCAAGATCAAGATGATCGATTTGAGGGTCTTTCGACATCGAAACAACCTCTTCTAGTGAATTTTTTAGGTGCACCTTAATTTGATTGTTTAGAGCCGCAACCTCATAAATTTTTTCCCTCAATAATGTAAAATATATGTAACTAATAAATATTTAATTGAATTAATAAAGAAAAGTATATTGGTAGTGGTTGTTTTGGAAAAAAAATAAAAAATTAATCCTTATGATGATCATACATGCCTCTTGTCCAGCCAAGGTACCCCCCAATGGGGTAAAAATATTGTCATATGTTCCCTTAGAAACACAGTATACACCTAGTCCCTTGGAAAAAGAACTTATTTAATAGCATGATACTAGACCTAAAATTTGGGGTCTACTCTTGATTGACGCATATGACCAGTTTTTAGGGAAAAAGAAAGAAAGAAAAAGTTGAAATTTGTGTTCTAAAAAGCCTACATAGATTTTTTGGATGAGGGATCATGCACTTTGAGGAAACATAAAATCAACTTAGTGTATAATGATCTTATTTTTGCTTAAATTAAAGTACACTATTGTATAAAACACAAACCTACAAGACCCTACCGTCAAAAGCTTCCAGTATATTTCTTGTGCACCACATGGTTGCCAAACCATGTGGCGTATTATATATAGTAGATTTAAAGTGGTGACTTTCATTATTTATTCGTTGATTGGTGTGTTCATTAATATACATTTATTTTATGGTACGTAGGTATTCTCATCATTGTTATTGTCTACAATATGGAATAATATATATCATATATATTCATAAATAAGTAAACCAATAAATATCATTTACTATATTCTATTACATTATATTACAACCAAATAATACACTAAGATGATACATGAAAATAATAACTATAATAATAATACTATTATTTAACAAATAATAATAAGTGAGAGAGAGAGAAGTTGACATGCAGCTTGCATCCCAAATGAGTAGATGTTTGCTTCTGCATAGTCATGTGATTCATAATAGTCATGTGATTCATAATGCAAGTTGTTTTCTTTCTTCTTCTTTTTTTCTTCTTTTTTTTTGTACTTTGAGATAGGTTTCGAGGTACTTTTTTGCTTAGTAATAATTTGAATTTAATGAGAGAAAAATCACCAAACAGCTTTTCCTACCAGACAACTCGAACCAAAGTTTGTACAGTCAAGTATTCAAACGACCCATAAATCTTTTCCTCGGTTCCAAAGTTTCCAAAAACACTAGTGGATCCTTTAGTCTATCATTTGAATCGTTTTAGCTCTACAACCTCGGCTTTGGATGTTGGAGATGCGCATATGATGGATCATATGACTTGTATGATTGAGAATCGAGATATTGATTACATTTATTATCTCTATTTTATATGTCATGAACTTTTTGTTCAGATGTTATGTACTTGTGATAGATTCTACAATGTAGCACTACCATACTTGCTAGTACTTGCCAAATGCTAATATAGTTTCTAAGTTCTTGGTTGGTCACATGGTAAATTGGTATATGTTTCATTTAATTTAATGAATGGAATGAATTACTTCGTTGATATGTTTATTGAATTGTATTAGAGAGCATATAACATGCTCCCTCAGGAGCATACTGTACAACAACTCCCTCAAGCAACAGAATTTTTTTATTCAAAATTTTGGGATCCATCTAAATATCACCAGAGGATTATTTTCAAATAAAAAATTTAGATATTGAGATCTTGAACATCTAGAACTTCCACTCCAAAAATTGGAACGACATTTTTTTAGGCACATAAAAAGTGCAAGGTGATTCTTTTTCTTTTTGAGGAAGGTCATTGAATTCTAGAGATTATATCCCCAAGGTCTGGGATCTAAAAAATATTGCTAGCATGAGTTTTGCCCAAGGGTAGATGGATAGTGAATATTCCCATGGGAATATGAAATCCTTTGGCATTAGACAATTAGAGGAAGGAATATACCGTATTCCCACCTGCATATTGTCCATTACTCCCTTGGGCAAAAGAACTACTTGGGAGGAATTTTTGACTATTAAATTTTGGAAACTATATAAGAATAACTAGATGATTATTTTCAAAAGATAAAATTTTAATTTTAAGTTCTTCAACAGTTAGATCTCACCCTCAAAAAATTGGATAGTCCCTATTCAATCTTGCGATACTATTCTTTTCAAGTGCATAGAGAGTGCAATTCGAAATTTTTCTTCCTTTTAGTCTATGAAGAGGTTGCAGAATGGCAGACCAGGATTCAAGTGGCCGATTCTAATTAGTGGGGAAGTGATTTTGATGATTGCGAGTCTATGAAGAGGTTAAATCCCCAAAAGTTTGGATCTTAAAATTCCTCCTGGAGTGGCTTCTACCCAAGGGAGTAAATGGAGAGCATGTTCCCATGGGAGCATGAAATCTTTTAGCATACTCTGTAGTTTTTTATCAAGCTACAACTACAACAAGAGATATATTTGAGATAAGTACTACATTCACCAGCCTACTATCATATAAATCACATATTCATGTTATTCTATGCATACTTATATTTTTTAAAAAATTTAATTTATTGACTGCGTCAGAGATGATGCGCCTGCATTGAACATAGCGCATCGGACCCCGATCGATCGAGTCTTCATTAGCATTTGATAACACCGGTTGTAAGGTGAAGAGAACATATTAAATCCTTGGTTCCAAGAACAGCATGAAAATTATCAACCCCCTTTCAGTACCCACAAAGACTCATCAATCACATGAAAGAAACAATTGGTAATAAAAAATCATTACCAGCTTGATTGCAACACCTCCCCGTTTTTTCTCTGAATTGAAGGTGAAGACATGGAGAACTGAAGAAATAGATCGCAAGACATCAAAATCCATTCTGAGCTGAAAAGAAGTCCAGATAATCAACATCAACAGTCAGAGACCAAAAGAATAATAACGACGAAGTATATTGGACAGTTGTAGTCTAATGGACCATGGAGAAATCACAGTTTGTAAGCTCATCACTATAACATGATTTACAGTTGAGGAGCGAGAGTGGAACCTCCCATTGGGAACCTGTCCTAGTTCAGAGGGTTCACTCAGTTCTCATCACAGTCCATTTGAGACGATAATGGTGACCCAGTGGACTATGGCTTTTCCATGGCTTAATTGGATTGTCTTCTGCAATGGTAGTAGGAGGGCAACAAACCTGCAGACCCCAGGAGAGGATAGCCCTCTCAGTTGGTGAACCAGTGACATCTGGAGCTCTGCCTCCCTTAAAATAAAAAATTAATTTGTTTCAGAAGTTAGCAAACCCAATTAGATATGTCGAAGAGTAAAAGTAACTCAGTGTGAGCATGCATAGTTGCACATACAGCGAACATGAACAAGTACACGTGCAAATATGCGGAGCATGCACATACACATGCACATGGGTACAGACAGCACATGTGAATGGCCACACATAGACAAGTAGATATACGACACACAAAATGCAATATATAAAATGCAGGTATGCACACACACACATTCATCCATGTGTGATAGTATGTTTAGAGTTTGATCATGGGCATAAATTGTTTGGTTGATGAGCAATTCACAGAACTATACCTCTTCAACATAGAGACCAGCAAAAATGGACGAGACTAACCTACTATCCTAGATGTTATAGGCCATTTGCTACCAGCAGTAGACATACACAACATCCTAACACCATGTGCAGAGCATTTTACCTCCGGAATAAAGACGCTGCCTGTAGTATTCTGAGCTATGCCTTCAGTTATTAGAGAAGCTACCTTTGGAGACATCTTCTCAGTGTTTTCTGGTGGATGTACCATCGCCCCACCAACAAATGCCTCAACGACAGTCATCTGCAGCAACGAAGTATGGCTGAACATGAAGCAACACGCAACTGAAAGGGGTTCTCAAGAAACTCAAAGTACAAAATCAGGTGACATATTTTCTGTTTAGAAAGAAAATTTCACTTGAGTTAACCTGATTTAAGGTCAGCGTTCCTGTTTTGTCACTACATATTGTTGTAGCAGAGCCCATAGTTTCACAGGCTGAGAGCCTCCGAACCTGTGATAACACTACTCTCAGTAAAGAAAACACCCAAATAATACCTCCATATACAGCAGAACAACTCAAAATAAGAATCTCACCAAGGCCTTGTCTGCCATCATCTTTCTCATAGAATATGCTAATCTGTTATCAAATTGCATGAAACAAAGAAAACAAAGATGAAAGACTTTCCTAGCAAAATCATCATGGAAGCACTAATATACCCATAAGAAAAAAAGAAACCAAACTTACGTTAAGGTAACTGCCAGTGGAAGCCCTTCAGGAACAGCTACAACAACGATAGTGACCTGAAATTGAGATATGGTGATTCTTTAGTCGCAGAGCCAATATATGATTATAGATGTCAACAAGTTCAAAAAATGAGATTACGTACTGCAATTGCAAATATTTTGACACAATCGTCGAGGATAGTGCTAGTTTTTGTCTTTCCCTTTATGAACTGAACAGCACCACCAGGGTCCTTTGTATTTCCCGTGAAGTATCTAAAAGCAGAGATAAAATTTATCAGGAATATTCAAAAAATCATTGTCAACCGATAAAGCATTTACAGCATTAAAGGCATGAATTTACCTAACCAAAAGGATACCTAGAACAAGAACGGCTACAGAAATTCCAATCGCACCAATCAAAGTAGCAACACCATTCAAGCGTACCTGCATGAAGCAGTTATTTAATTACTGCAATCATTGGAAGGAAAACACATAATCTTTAGGAAAAATAAGAACTTAATTTTTTGGCATGGAACCTGCAAAGGAGTTTCTTCGCCACTGTCCTCTGAAATACTAGCCATCAATAGACCCCATTCAGTATTTAATCCTACAGCTGTTACCTGTAAATAGCATTTGTTAGCCAGATGAAGGAAACCTAGATGAAGGGGAAGATATATACAATTTATTGACATAACATGGACAAAAATGTAGGACCTGAAAGGTGGATACTACAGAAGCACTTCCACATGCCAGTACATATGACTTGCACAAAAGGATTAATGCACTGATATATTTTACTGCCAACTGATTTATATAACTTGCAAAACAGATGACAAGATATAGTGATTCGCACAAGATGTTCACATTAATGTATCACCTTACAACTGCTTATTGACTCAACATGTATCACATGAATGAATAGACTCAACATGTCATAAGACTTCACGGAATCCGAAATGTTTCTTATTAATGTGTTTCCCCTCTAGTGTTTTTACCAGAACCCAGCTCATAAGGCCCAACAGGTAACAAATTCACTACTCACTACGCCTGCCTTCTCAAAACCAAACCCAACTACTCCCCCCCCCCCCCCCAACCGAAAATAAAATAAAATAAAATGAAACACAAAAAGAGGGCCAAAATCTAAAGAATAAATATGATCTTGGAGTTTCTTATAGAAACAACTTTTTCTGCAACAAAAAGAATCATAGATTGAAACTTTCTCTGCAACTAAAAGCATCATATATTGAGACCCCATATTTCATAGCCACCAAAATCTAAGAGATTCTTTAGCTAACTACTTGTCTCATGTCGTCAACATCATTTCTCTTGGAAAATTGGTACAAATCACACTACCATGTTCAAGAATTACGCTGAAACTTATTTTGGAGAAATTTTTGTGGGGGGTTTGGACTTATTTAAGAGGATTGGCAGGAAGTGCATGAGGGGATAAGTGGAGTGCTAGTATGTGGGTAGAGAGAGATTTGGAAGTTAAATTTTCTTTTAAGTTTGTATTTAGGAGGGACGTTCCCTTGCATGCTTAGACGCAGTTTTTTTTTTTTTGTGAAGAACATTTTCAATAAAGAAGAAAAGAGCATCTTCTTCTACTTGGATTCATTTACAACTATATTTCTTTCCTTTTTGTTGCTGATTTGTGTGCATTCTAAGATCAAAAGACGGCTGAATTTCGTTTCCCAGGCTCCTTTCCATATCAAGTAGTATTAGAGAAGGATTAGCAGACGATCAGTGATAATAGGCTGGTTGTGGAGGTCGTGGAAGTAAGAACGCCGATCTGACCCGAGTGCGCAAGAAAATCCCACAGTAGGAATACCAATGTGATTTGAGCACACAAGAAAATTGACAACTTGACCAAGATGGTTACATAAGTGCTGCATGAGCAAGATCTGCAACAACTTGCCCCTAAGGTTAACAGAACACCATGGTTGGATCTAAATCATGAGGGTTTTATATAGATTGGAAACAGAGCCCGAGTCTATGTGGGAGCGAGCTAAGGGCGTGTCTGATCATCTAGATGGGTTCGATGGGCGATGGCATCACCAGGAGCACGAACATGAAAAAGGTTCGGACAACTGCCCACCCTGAGGCCAATGTGATTGGCATGGCGGCATGGATAGGGAAGAGGGGGGGTATACATGATCATAATCGTGATAAAAGAAGATCCAAGGAAAGAGAGTTTGAACCAATTATTAAAGTTGATTTCCTTGAATGTTATCAAACCCTCTCCAAGGCTGACCACGGAGGAAATATATTTACCTTTAAGGCTTTAATTAGTTTCCAAAATCAACAAGTCATAGATTGGTAGTCCCACCTATAGTTGTTGGAAACGTCTGTGATTCTGAATCATTTCTGGAATCACGGAATCAGAAGTTTCGAAATCTACGAATCGTTGTCTATACGATTCGGATTTCAAAAAAATGATTCTCACTATTTCGGAATCACGATTCAAAAAGTTAGGAATCGATGTCCCTTCATGTTGGAATCGCGTTTCATACCTATATGGAATCACACATGACCCCACTTGTTTCGATGATTGCTGGAATCATGATTCCTAAAAATATGGAATCGTGATTCCTAAAATTCTATAATCGTTGTCCCCATCAACTTCAAATTAACATTCTCATCATTCTGGAATAGTGATTCTCCCCATATTGGAATCAAGATTATCCCCTTACTAGAATTGCGAACCAATTCCCTCCGCTATATGAGAGAAGTGTTCAAAAAATATATAAATTTACCCATTACTACAACATCGAATTTTGATCTATATATACTCAGTCCAAGACTCCCAGTACTAATGTCAACCTTTATGATATCTTTGTGGACAATCCCATACAATGGACTCGGTCTACCGATAACCTTATTATGCCTGCAAGGTCTGGAGCTAGTCAACGACATACAAGGAGTGAGAACACGAGCAAACTCCCATGATCTCCTTTCCTTGAACTATAAAATAAGTACATGACATAGTAATCCGTCTTTGTTAAATGTAGTTTTGAGTCTTTTGACTTTTGAAAATTAAGTTATTCAATTTTTAGTCAATTTCTCTGATATTTAAAAATTAATTTAACCTAAAACACCACACATGGCACTTCGCTCATATTCTTATTATCTTCTTATTTTACTTAAAGAAAAGAATTTTTATCCTCTTATTCAACTTGAAGAAATGACGGTGTCAATCATATATTAAACATTATTACATTAGAAGTTTAGTACCCACACCATTTACCAAACATTATTAAATTTGAAGTAACATATTTTTTAGTATCAGTTATTATTGGTAAGAGTTCTTAAACAGTAACATGGAATAAAGGATGGAAATTAGTAAATAAGAAAATAAAAAATTTAACATATTACTTATATTTTAAATTTTGATTTTATTGCAGTGAGCAACAACTTCAAATTCTCTCACGCTCTCATATATGTCGCGCTCACTCATGATTGAACACACATCGAAGGGTTTCTGCTCTCCTTATGCTTACATATTACTCATATTTTAAATTTTGATTTTATTGCAATGCAAGAACTTCAAATTCTCTCACGTTCTCATACATGTGGCGCTCACTCATGATTGAGCACACATCGAAGGGTTTCTGCTCTCCCTATGCTCACATTGCTTCCTGCCAACATGGATTCGCAATTCCTTAATACTTTGAATCAACGTTTAGCATTAGTAGAATCGCATTATTGTGTAGCAAGGAATAATGATGTTTGCGATATGGAAATCCAAACAACATGGATTCTCAATTCAAAAATTTGGAATCAATGTTTCTCACAAGCAGAATCGCATTCTAGTGTAGCTAAGAATCATAAAGTCCTCGATATGGAATCTTCATTCCAGCAATCCAAGAATCGAGATTCCTAAACTAAGTGGAATCACATTCTGCAAAAAATGGAAACGTGATTCCTTTCTTTTAGAATCGACTTTCGCCCGAGGAAACGCCTAATCGAGATTCCAAAACGGTATCGTTACCCTCATAGGCGATTCGGGTAACTATAGTCTCACCTGATCCGTAGCGAGAACTGTTACGAGGATACTGAGTTTGTGAAAAGTTCAATTTTTTACTACTCGTTGGAGTTCAAGGAGTAGAAAAAAAAATTTTAAGAGGATGTTGTTCTCTCAATGTCTTGTCCACAACAAGGAACTAATGGCATTTTCAGCTTGGTTTCTTGCTGGTGACGTCGATGAAGACAATGTCCACCTAAAACTCGGTAATATTTTCTTCCATGCTGGAGAGGCAGGCTGGGCTACTTCTGTGTTTTAAGTGGAGAGCTTCAACTGCAACTTACCATGTTCGAATTAAAAGAGACTATATGTTGAACATGGGACTTATCTTAGTCAACCTCAAAATCCGTGGTCGAATTTTCTCGAGTTTCTTTGATAATGGGTCACAATGTTTTATGGAGACAGAGATCCATGGATTTGGATTTTTCCATTCTCCTCTTGCTGGTGTATTTGCATCAGAGTACACACCGCAGGTATGGAGAGTACAAAAGCCATTAAGGACACACGTACGAAAGCTCTAAGATGTGGATTCAGTAATAATCTTTGCATTGCCAATGCATTCATACCACCCCTCCGCAAAGTTGACAAGCTTCCTATTGCAAACATGATGTTTGATTCTATGAAATACAGAGGTGAATAATCTTGTGAGGTTGTAGAGTGGACTTTCAAACAAGGAAGTGATATAAAAATCATTTCTCTTAAGATCTGCCATGACCTTACATCAAGTAGTTTGGCTTTCCCTGTTGTTATCAACATGTGCTCTTTCTTGAACTTAAGACATTCAGTCTTCGGTGTTCGAGTTCATAGGTGTTAAGTGGGGCTTAGGTTCAAATGATTCCATGGGGTATTCTTTTACTGCAGTCTGTGTCAGGTCTAGTTCCTTGAGGACTGCATGGTGGCAAGACCGAGGTGCTTTTAGATGGGAATTTCAGATAGGACCTCGTGTTGTCCATAATCATGGAGGAAGAACTCTAAATTTTCTTTGGAAATTCATGGCTTTGGGCTTTGACAATAAGTAAGCTGACTTTTGCTAGCTTCTTTTTGGCATCCGCAACTCTTGTCATTCTCGAACATGTAAAGCGAGACCATGCTCTCAAGATGAATTTAAGACCTCAAGCGGGTATTGAATCAAATGAGATTGTTCTTACCATGCACTATAAACCCAGAAGTTCGAGCTTTTTGCATGTACCAAATTTGGAGGAATCAAATGGTGTGGGTCGTTTCTTTGATCCTAGCAATTGAACCTTTACGAAACAGTACTTGTTTTAGAGAAGTACTCCATCTTTTTCCTGATCCATATTGAAATTTACTGAGAGTTCCAATGGACTCAATACTCGCTATGCGGCTAATGGTCATGTGAGAGGTGCAGGTGTTGGTGTTTGTCATGTTGTTTACTTAGCTGGGGTCTTCAGTGCTCTCTATGCCCCTGCTGAAATTGACAATTGGAATTTGCCAATGATTTGTGTGGTTTATGAGCTACTTCCTTTCTTCCTTGCATCTACAGTGAGATGTTCAGTAGGCCTCGATGCCGCTATCAAAGCATTCAACAAATCCTTGAATTGGGTAGTAAAATCAGTGATGACGTGTGTCCCAGTAGTTTCACAATCATGCACAACATTCGCCCATTCATGCAACTATGCTGGCAGTCATGCCTTCCATCGATGTTCTCATTTCTGAAGTCCTACATCACATAGTAGGGGACCTAATGAGGAGCACCAAGCACTACATTATATGCTGCAAATTGCGGATCCAGATAGTGCCTACTTATTTGCAAGGAAATATTTGATGACTGTAACTTAGTTGGCTATTTTTTTCTTCTAAGAACAAGAATTGAGAGATTGCACTTGGGAGAACATTTCTTAGATCAGACTCGAACTTCTTCAGTGTGGGAAGCAACGCTGCTTCTTGAGTGAGGGTATTCAACGTTGAACTCTCAGTCAGCAGCGCTTTGCCAATTATATATTCCAAATGGATAACTATGATAGACACACCAGAGTGTTCAGCCTCATGCCTCACAAAGAACTATTGCATGGAGTCATGGGACTTCACCATCAGCTAAGGGAGGATGATGGTGCAATAGCAAAACCCCGAGGGTGAGATTTCTCATGACTGGTGTGGCTCAAGAATCACGCTGATTTATTTTGGAGAAATTCAAGTGGAAGTTTGGACTTATTTATTCGTTTTATTAGCATTAACTTTTGGGAATTATAGTGTAAGGGTTAAATTGGGTTTCATTTATTGTCATGGGAAAAGGTGGTCAAATTCTTATTTACTAGGATGAGGGTTTTAGTTAGTTTCCTTTTTTTTCCTGTGGGAGTCTAATTTGGTGGGAGTAGATCATTGTTGGAGTTCCTAATGGGTATCGTCATGGCATTAATATGGGGTGCAAGATTATAAGAACGAAATTAGGAAGAAGATTAAAAGTGAGGATCAAAGGATCCTGGTGAAAGATGACAAGGTCAACAAACTGTGGAGAATTCACTTTTAAAATTTGTTAAATAACAAACATAATGGGAACACAATATTACAATGAACCTTTGACATAAATGAGGGCGAAAGTCATAATTACATTCGCAGGATTAAGATATTCGAAGCAAAAGACGTTTTGGGAAAGATAAAGATAGAAAAGGCTTTAGGACCAGATGCCATCCCGATAAAGGTTTAGAAGTGCATGGGGGAGATTGGCATATGTTGGCTCACCAACTTGTTCAACAAGGTGTTGAGAATAAAGAAAATGTCAAATAAATGGAGAAAAAGTATTGCCGCACCTATTTATATGAACAAATGGGACACAAACTTTTACGAACTATTGATGGATCAAACTTATGAGCTACATTATAAAGCGGTGGGAGAGAGTGGTAGAGCAACGACTAAAACGTGAAACAAATGCATTAGAAAATTAGTCCGGTTTTATGCCAGGGAGATTAAATATCGAGGCCTTTTTCTACTTAAGCAACTGATTGAAAAGTTTAGGGTGAATGGAAAAGACCTCTACATGGTTTTTATTGATTTAGAGAAAGCATACGATAGGGTACCAAGAGATCTAACTTGGTGGGTATTGGAAAAGAAAGGAGTCACCAGAGGATATATTGACATAGTAAAAGATATGTACGAGGGGATACTAACTAGTGCGCAGACAACTAGTGGAGAAATAAGTGAGTTTTCAGTGAGAAAGGCCCTACATCAGGGGGTCATTTTTTAGTACATATCTCTTTGTTTCGGTTATGAACGAGTTAACCAGGAACCTACAAGACGAGGTACCATGGTATATATTGTTCGCGAATGACAGTTTTCATTAATGAGACTCGAGGCGTTGTTAATGCAAAGTTTAAACATTGAAGGGATGCTCTAGAATCTAAAGATTTTAAAATTAGCCAATCAAAGACAGTATATGGAATACAAGTTTAGTAATAATAGGAGTTGAAATGAGGAAATAGTTCAGATCAATGATCAAGAAATACCTAAACGAGAATATTTCCAACATCTAGAATCAATAATTCAGATGAATGGAGAGATTTAGGAAGACGTTGCACATAGAATTAGAGCTGAGTGGGTGTAAGTGGAGATGTGCATCTGGAGTTTTATGTGATCGTCGCATGCCATCAAACAAGGAGCACAAGCAAGGCTTAGCCAAATAAAAAAATTACTCATTGCTGACCATGGTAGTAATGATATTGGCAGTCCACATCGATGATTAATTCATCACATACAAATTTAATGGTATTAAATAGACCAATCTTAGAGATTCACATGACAGAGTTGAGGCATCCCCGCTAGGTCAGGAAATTAAAGTAGCAAACACAGGACATGATAATACTTAAGTAGCATACTTTTTTCAGTCAACCAAATTTACAACAGGCGTGCCTTTGAAAGACAATTTTGAGACAAGATCCAAATTTTATGTTTAAGAGCAATCTCATATAGCTACGCAATATATGGCAAACCATAACTAATACTGTTCATGATGTCTGCAAATTTAATGCAAACTCAAAAACATGTCCTCTGAATGGTATCATATTACAGGACAGGTCAAAAAAATCTGAAACCTTTGAAATCTATCAATTGCACTTATGCTATTCAGGAATCGAGGATCAAGACATCATTCCTGACATACACGTACAGTTCACCCTGGGCTCCATACCCATTTTGGAGGTGTTTCCACCTTGGCATGGGTATGGGTTTATACTATTCGTACTAGTATTTAGGTATCATTTCCAAAGGAAGAAAGTCATATCATCCTATTCATAATATGAATGAGTTTCTTTACTTCATAACTTAAAAGGAACATCACTCCATGTCATTGATGCTGAGCAAAATAATGATTTTTTTATAATTGATAGATGCAAAGCAAAATTTCCCCTTAAAAGCCCCGAGTTTTGAAGCTATTTTCAGTCCCAACTACTATTTGCCTTTCTAGAAATATTTGTCGAGTTCTGTGAGTACATACTAGAATACTGCCATATCCATCAACCACCTTGCAACCAGACATCATAAACGGATCTCTTTGATCTTTGTGAACCTGCATTTTATTCCTTTTTATAAGTAACTGAATGTATTATTTAAAAGGAAATTGCGCAATTTAAGAAGAAAAGAGGTGCCATGAAGATGACCAAATAACATCTGAGTTACAATTTTAAAACAGGCATGGAGCCAAGAAGGATGAAAGAAGATAGACTTACTGTCTTGCTCTCCCCAGTCATACTAGATTCATCAATTGCAAGTGAGTGTCCAACAATGAGGACACCATCTGAAGGCACCTGATCATAAAGAAAACAAACATCGGTAACTAGCACTACACAAAAATAAGATCAATGAGGAACTTTTGTTTACCTGATCACCAATTTTAAGTGGTACTACATCACCAACAACTATATCAAATATTGAGATATGGAGTCTCCTACCGCCCCTAATAACCTTCAAAACCCAAATGGACCCAACAAACATGATTAATAATAACCAGAAAAATTAACAAACAACTGCAACTAAGAGCGGCACTCACCTCGATCCTTATATTCCTCTTCTCATCATTTAAATCTTGGAATCGAAGAGATTGTTTGTAGTCACTTATACCTGACATAAAACAATAAATAAACCAATTTCCTCAGGTATAATAATTCAAATCAAAAGTGAATATCTTGATTTTTGTAGCTAATTCCCTAAAACAAAAGTGATAGCCTATACAACTGCGTAAAAACTGCAAAAAATGAATATTTTCTGCTAAGAAAACAACTTTTGCGGTTAAGGTAGAGAACTTGAACATGTTCAGATTCCAATATCTGATAACACTATCGAGTTTGTGAACAAGGAAATGATCAGATTTTGTATGACCCATGCGCATCAGCAGCATCCTAATTGGCAAAACAAAAAGAGAGGAAAACATATAAAAAAAAATCCATCATGATAGGGATGAAGCTGCCAAAAGGATATTAGTCCTATGCTCTTTCCATCACCTGCTGTATCAGAAGCAGATCCTCTTTTATCAATATTAAAAAGGATCACCCATCGAGGTATTAACCAATGAACCTAAAAGTTATGTTTATTTAATATACATTTCCGAAGAGGTACAACAATTTAAAATTTATGAGACAGTGGCCTCAAGGGTATCTCCAGAAAGAATTTTCATCTTAGGATAGCTTTTCCAGTCCTCACACCAAGTAGGCCTTAAAACAATTTGGGACCTCCTTAGGGCTTCTAAATATCTCAAAGATGTTAGATATATTGGGTCTCAAAAGTGACCATGCTTATATCCTTTTCCTTTTAAGTAACATTTCATTGAAATTCAGAAAGTGTGTACATCGAGTTGCATTCCAGAATGCAGACAAATGCAAACTATTAATATTGGTGGGACAATTTAAAATACTAGGCCCGGAGAGGTTCTTCATCATAAAACCTATAGAACAAACCAAGAGAAGCAACAGAGAGAGAGAGAGAGAGAGAGGTTCTCCATCATAAAACCCATAGAAAAAATCAAGGGAAGCTGAGATATATATATATATATATATATATAGATAGATAGATAGATAGATAGATATAGAGAGAGAGAGCGTTCTCCATCATAAAAACTATAGGAAAAAACAACGGAAGCTAAGTGTGTGTGTATGTGTGTGTGTGTGTGTGTGTGTGTGTGTGTGTGTGTGTGTGTGTGTGTGAGAGAGAGAGAGAGAGAGAGAGAGAGAGAGAGAGAGAACAATACCAATTTGATGTAATTGCAAACTTTCAAAAAGGCAGGAAGCAGAAAAGCAATACATTGAGGTAGTCATCCTTTGGGTTTTCTAAATGAGCTTTCTGGATTGGAGTTTCAACTTGGTTTACTGGATCCATATGGGACCAACATTATGACATTTAACATATCCCTTTTCTTTTCAACAGCAGAATAATTTTCTTATTCTAAGGGAATATTTCTTATAATTTTAGTTGACATTATTCTGTTCGTTTCAATCAATAACAAATCCAATCAGCAAGGCAGACCGTGAGCATCAATCTTTTGTTATTGACTCAGTCAAATATGTGAGAAGTATGACATTTCTATCTGCAAGTAAAACTCTTCTAATTTTCCTTGAAAATGTCATTTTTATATAACAGTCGAAAACCCACTCTTTAATAAGTCAAATCAGTTTTGAAAGGCTAGGCATACATTTCATTAATATCAAAAATTAAAAAAGACAGTACTTCATTAACTGAACCAACAAACAAGGTAGATAATCATTGATTGAAAACAAAGGAATATGGATTAAACAAGGATTGCAAGACATTTTCCTTTCATAACTCAATTCAGTACACACAAAAATTCTATACCAAGAAGCCTCAACAGCTAAGTTAAGGTCGGTGTAACTTTTCAATAAACCAAATATTAGTTTCAATAAACCAAATATAGAGAGAGAGAGGGAGGGTGGGAGGAAAAGGTGGAAAGCAAATTGGAATCTGATAGATTAGAACTATTAATCTCTAGTTTCACCATAGATTGAGCAACATACCAGTGACCAGTATAACAATAATAACAGCTAAAGCTATGCTCCCCCCATCATACCATCCTTCCTTGATGCCCTGTAATTATAAGAAACATGATAACATATGAAACTAAACTGTAGGGCTCACTCATCTATGAAACATCAAAGAAACCTAGAATTGTCAACAACCAATATGTAACAAAGGAAGCCCAAAATAATCCCACCAATTCTAAATAAAGAGCAAACACATCATTATAACTGGTAAGTTGCACCTGTTTCGCAGGTCCCATTAAAAGGGTTATATAAGTGACATTAAATTCATAGCAATAATATATAATTTACACATCATTATAACGGGTAAGTTGCACCTGTTTCGCAGGTCCCATTAAAAGGTTATATAAGTGGTGGCATGAAATTCATAGCAATGATATCAAAAATTATAATGAACGAGAATATGACTGTCTCTCTTTATATTACGCAATTAAACATGAGACATATCCTTAGTGAAATGAACAAATTCTTTATGTGATGTAAAATTTAAATATAACAAACCAAATTTGATGTAGCAAATAAAACAAAATCAAGGAAATACAATTGGGATCTTAATTATTTATCAGGCCTAGGCTTTATGGAAAAAAAGTAAACCATCATCTCAAAATCTAATCTCTACAATAGATTTTACAATCAATTTCCACCACTGATAATGAACTTTGTAACTCAAAGAAGGATGCAAATCTTGCAGATCCATGAACACTTGAAATGGACAATCTAGATAATTTGTTACAAAATACACTATTTTCAGGGCCTAAAATCCTTTTTTTTTTTTACAACCATAATAATCAAGATCGAGATAATTGATTTGAAGGTTTTGTCGATGCTAGATGTGCAATTTTTGGTGAGTTTTGAGGTGAGACTTTGCTTTTTCCCATAAGGACTAGGAGTTATATAATTGTTATTATTATAACATTCATTATATTATAATTACATAATACTAATAATTGAAATTATACTATTTTTATTATTAAAAGTTTAAACTTTATCATGATTAATTTAATATTATTATTATTTCTAATTTTATTAATAAATTTTATTATTGTATTACAAAATTATATTTATAAAATATATTCATAATATTTAATTAGGATTCTACTCATTTGTGATTGTTTATAATATTCATTATAATATTACAATTATATTGTCAATATGATTAATAGTATTTATATCAATTATGTTTTTAATTTTATAATAATTATTAATACTATCAATTACAACAATCAAAATAATTAACTACAATGATTTAAACAATTATAAATAGAGTATGAGGGAGCACCATTGAAAATGTGCTCCATCAAGTTATCCCATTTCACTTAAGTAATTAGTGAAGAGTCACCATAGAAAGGGTGCATCCATGCGGAACTCATAATTCATTAGTGAAGAATCATGATGGATATGAATGAAAGGGTTTAACCCCATAAGTAATTAATGAAGAACATTGTAACTCCTGGAATTGTAGGGTGGTGTCTTTTGAGTAAGGGAAAAAATATATATATTGAAAATTAAGAGGACAAAATTGGAAATAAAAAGGACACATGACACAAACATAAGGAGGTCCCTTATCAATTAATATATAGTACATATATAGATAGATATATAGGAATTAGGGGTTTGTACAAAGTCACCTTCCACCAGTATGTAACAGTTGATAAACAAGTATCATTGCGCTAACCAAATGTCTAGAACCAGATTTACCTCAGTTTTAATACCCATTCCCAGTGAAACAGCCGCGGCTACCATTAAGATGATGAGAGTCAAGTCTTTACTGGCTTCCCAAAGGAAAATCTATTGAAACAGAGAGAGTATGCCATAAGATGATCTTTACTTTAAGAAACTGATCCAGAAAATATCAAACAGTCACGGAATCAAATGCTTAAAAATCAAGCCAAACCGTACAAAAAAATTTCGTCCTTTTTTCTTGGGATATGTGTTTTCTCCAAATGCCTTCCTGCGATGGAGAATTTCACTCTCATCTTCACCAAGACCCTTCTCCAAATTGGTCTTTAAAAGGTTCGCTAGTCCTTTGACCTGAACAGGGAGGATATTCAAGGGAATACGCAATACTTAGAAAGCAATAAACATTAAAACAAAGAAGCATATCAAAAGAAAGCCATAGACAGGACTAGAAGCTTGCCCCTCCATGTGCCTGCAAGGCAGGAAGGTTATGATCGCGGCTCATTGCAACAAGCTCATCGGGACCAATTCCGTAACCATCTGGAACTGGTCTAGTAACTTCTTGAGGAGGACCTAGAAATCAAAAGCAAGCCAAGTACATGAAAGAGCACCATAAAGTTCTTGCTCAGTCTGATAGATATTGGGCTTGGTTGATGAATGTTATATAAATGGAACAAGCAATCCCAAAAACAAAGCATCATAAGGAGAACTTAAGAACCAGGTAAACTGAACAAATTGAAGATCACATTTGGAAGGGCACCAATCCGAAATCACTTTATCCATTACACAAGCAAAGATTGCCACAAAATATCTGAAGCTTGGGTGCCCTTTTTGCACTTCCATAGCTTTTAGCAATTGGACCAAAGATCATAGTTTAGTGGACCCTCAAGGAAAGGCTAGCCAATAAAGTAAAACCTAGGAAAACTTATTAATCAAGGAATGCCCTCAATAAATCAGTTAAGGTCAATGTCGCAATATGTATTTTCTTAGAATCCGATCGATCGAGGGGAAACTCTAAAGAAATAGCGGCCGAAACCAAACACATACGCAAAGAAAAAGAGCAGGTACAAAGGACAAAAGAAGGGACAGGTGACAGTTCAAAAAAAAAAAAAAAAAAGAAGGGAGAGGTGAAGATGTCATCTTCCAATAGAAATGATATGATGCAACATGATTCCAGGTTCAATTCCAAAGGTAACGAAGTAAAAGCTTTCAGGACAGTTCAAGTACCTGGTACTTTCCCTTCACCAGCTGCCTTGAAGAGTAATGCTGCCTGACACATAATAACAATAGAAGGTTTAAAAATATACCACACAGCTGTGAGAGATTTATATCATGATCCTGAAAACCAATACTGACTCGTATAGCTTGAGCATGGGCCCTAATTTTTCTTCTTATTTGCTCTTTCTCTTCTTCCTTTTTTAAATCTAAGGTGTAACGAAACCGTCTCGAAGCATTGAGCACAAGGGCTGCTTGCTGCATTAGAGAAAACCTAATCAGTAAAGGACATAAAGAGACATAACAATATGCTTTCATTTTCAAGGAGAAAGTACAACAATTGCAATCAATCTACATGAAATAGCTAGTAAGAGTATCTTGCAACACATTCCAAGCTGCAGCCTAACTCCAGAAGTAGGTGACTCGACTATAAAGAGGTCATCCTCTCATGCATCTAAAGAATGAGTGCTCAAGATATCTCACGCAAGTAAAGTTCTGACTTAGACCCCCCCATATTTAAAGGCACATTAAAATTCCAAGGGAATTTCCCTACCATCTAATCTCCAAGACACCCTAAAAATATGCCGGACCTTTCTGCAAATGAGCAGAATGCTATTTATTCAGAACCACCAGAATATTTTAGAAATGAACTATGCGGCTTTGAGTTTTGATAAGTATCGCAAATTCGCAATTAATCGCTGATGAATAAACGAAATATTTCTTCCATTAATCAGAATCCAAAATCCCTAGAACTTTAGGAAAGGACCAAAATACTTCAGTTCCAAGACAATGGTATCAGTTTTACCTTTAGAAACAAAATAAAATGGCAACTTCTTTCTCAAAAAAAAAAAAAAAAAAAACCAAAATAAAATGGCAACAGTTTTATCTTTAAATACAAAAACAAAAATCCAAGGTTTTGATGAAAACCAAGAAATTCAGGGTTGTTACACAAATTGTCTAGAGGCAGCAATGAAAACCAATCACACAGGAACACAATTAAGAAGAAAGCCACAGCACTATTCCAACAAACACCAAGTGAAGTAAAAGCCCATATTGTTCAAGGATATGTCAGGATATGTGAATGGATGGATTTGAAAATATAAATTTTGACCAGGCACATGGATTCTTCTAAAACTGCTTCAGCAATTTTATGGCTAAGAGAATAGTATATAACTGGTATTTGTAGCTTAAAATACATGGCTTTCAAATACTCATCCATTTGGAAGGTACGAATGACTGCATAAGTTTTTTAGTTCTCCTTTAGTCAGACCAGTTAAGATGCAAGATATTGATTTAAAACCACTCTTTCTATTGCCGAAGTCCATATACTTTATTGTTGGAACAAAAGAAAGAGCAATATTAATCAAATTCCACCATGGAATGCTAATTCTAGTTCGAAATAAATGGAATAAGAAGCGTTTTAGTAGCCCCATTCTTTATTTCACATAAGGAAACAACCTTCACATCAAGCAAAGTATCAAATGAATGAACTATATGAAAAAAAGCAAAAAGAAAGAACATTTCTGAAAGAATAGCTTTTCGTCATAAAATTCACTGCAAATAGATATTCATGTGGGTACAAAGAAAATATTTTCTTGTAATCAGAGCAAACAAAATAATATATAATAAACAGAAAAAAGCAATTCCTAGATAAGGAAATATGTGCTCGACCCATGTATAATGAAAAACAAAATTTAAATAATTGAACCACAATTTTCACTCTTCTCCATACATAACCTTAAGCAGAGGCACCGCTACCAATCTAAGACAAAATCATATGAATATCACAAAATTTGCAGAAAATCATCACACCTCTAGGATATTTCTTACTGACCCAATTGTTCATCCATTTAAAACAATTTCAACAAAAAAAGTTGAAACAAAGAATTACAATTAATACAATAAGAGCAATCAATCCAAGAAAAAAAAGTACGACAATTTCCAAAATTTACAGAAATTTGCACCACTCTTCACGCCTTCAAGAGTTTCCCTATTAACACACCATACCCAAATAATGAACGAGAAAAATAATCATTATTACCCAGCAATACCAAACGGGACAATCTATTTATTGATGTAATTAGTGTAATTTTCCCAATATCACATTGCTATTTCGTAAAAATTAAAATAAAACGAGGTAATAATTTAAACAAAGAGGGAGAAAGAGAGTGTACAGAAGAAAGTGACAGAGACGGAGAGAAGAGACGATTGGGGTTGGGGGACAGAGAGAGAAACAAAAATGAAAGCAATAAATGAAGAGAGAGTCCGAGGGAAAAGATACCGAGAGAGATCATAAATAATGCATTAGCCCAGGAAATATATATAGAGAGAGAGCGCACAATAACCTAATAATTAGAGAGAGAGAGAGAGAGAAGGGAGAGAGCATAATCTGACAAACGGTGAGTACGGGAGGAAGTGATGCGTATAGAGAGACAGAAAATATTAAAAGAGACGGCAATAGTAGAATACAGAGAGAGATGAGAGGTTGGAAGAGAAAGACAAGGATGGGGAGGTAGAAAAGAGAGAGAGGAAGGAGATAAATAACGTATTAACCCAGGAGAGACAGTAGAAAGAGGCAGGAGAGCGCATTAAAATGAGAAATAGAGAGAGAGAGAGAGAGAAGGCAGATAAAGAAATAACGTGATAGAGAGAGAGGGGGAATGAGAAAGAGCAATGCATTTACCCTCCATCGCTTGAGCTTCTCAATGGGAGCTTTCTTGGCTGGAATATGGAAAAGTCCAGAGTCATCTGAATCGAAGGGCGACAAATCATCCCCATGTGCCCTCTCCTCGTCCATCTGCCTCCGATAAGGTGAAGAGTTCCAGGGAGAACTCATCGAACCAGCAACAATGGCTGTCTCAGGAGAGATGATACCGGCTTTGTAAGCACCAGATCAAATGCCACTTCACACACAAACATGTGTATCAAAACTACACTACCGAACCAGAACAACACAGAAGAGAGAGAGAGAAACTCGATGAATGACAGAACCGCCTTTCCATGAATGGATTGATAGTTACCTTGAGAAGATATTTAACGGCGGATTTGGAGAAGATAGAGCATGGAGCCGCTTCTTCCTAGGGCTTCGTGCGGAGAAGGAAACGGATGTATAGGGAGGTATGAAGTTGCAGAGGCAATTACAGAGACAGGAAGCTTCCTCGTCGCTTCCTATGTAACTGTAAAGCCGTGTCGTTGCCTCCTCTCACTTCACGTATGCGGTCCGTCTCTCTCTAAGAAATTTGCAATCTCCCTCTTAAAACCTGTCTCCACCGACGCGTGGGGTCCCTCTCTCTCTAAAAAAATCTCTCTCTCTCTAAAAATCTCTAAGCTCTCTCTCTCTCTCTCTCTCTAAATTTAGGCGCGCATTAAAAATCTCTACGCTCTCTCTCTCTCTCTCTCTCTCAATTTAGGCGGGCCTCTTCCTCGTTTACGAAAAATGAGGACGCGGAAGCGTTTTTAAATCGCTAACCGATCTGAGGAGGAATATACATACGAGCATGATCGCTTTATAGGCTCCGGGAAAAATGGCTGGTGACAAAAATACCATTCTTGTTTTTTATCAATGACATTACGATTCTTGACTTGTAATAAATAACGGTTAAAAACGGAAATAGCGGCCGTTCAATTTCATTTAACTGGATCGCACGAATTGAGGAGTGATTGTGTGTGCTATAGTACATGTACCATAGTAACAATATGGTTATCGGGTTAGCACGGCTCATCCATGGCTGGACGGTTATGATATGGGAGTCATACTACACTTCGAGATGCTAATGAAATTGGTGGGATTGAGTTTCAGCCACCGCCGTTCATACCACTGTTTCAAATGCCAGTATTAGGCTCCCTCACCAAGTTTGTCTGATTCTTAGTAGTTGCGATTCTTGAGTCATATTAGGTTATGTATAATTAAAAGGGCAAGCTTTCTATACTTTTCTTAAGTCGGATTAGGTTATGTATAATTAAAAAGGCAAGCTTTCTGTACTTTTCTTATTGTATAAAATTTATATATTTCGCCTATCCAACTGTCTATTTCATAATGTCATGCATCTACACTATTTCATTTTAAATTTTGTTTCTATCAAATATTTTGACACCAAATTTTGGATGTCTAGTCATCTCTTAAACTTGCTAGTGTAGAAAATATATAAAAACAATCTCTCATATAAAATAAAATAACAAAAATACCAAATTTTAGGGGTATTTTAATCACTATATGTATCGAAAATATTTTTTTATAGTTCTTTTAGGTGCGCCCCATTAAGATGATAGCATGTACCAAATTTTATATTCATATAATTTGTAAATAAAAAATAAAAAAAAACAATATTCTAATGCATCTGATCTAGATCAAACAGTTGGTGGCTCACTTTATCTAAATTAGACAGCCAGATAAGGGGAGTATTGTATATATATTATATACAGTAGGAAAAATATAGAAACATTTCCTTAATGAAAATGAGGGAAACAATTAAAACTTATACGACTCTTACTCTGTAGCTGACTCGGGTGATTTTGATTAGGCGAGCTCACAACTATGATCCATGCTATTTATTGTCATTTGGTTCGCAGTAATTTCCTATCATGAAGTAACACTTGTCCTATTTTTTGGGGCAAATCTGTCCATTGTCAGATTTATTAGGCTCAAATAGTGATTACTTTTTAGTGGAATTATGTGGCTTGAGAAGTAATGCCCAATTTAAGTAACCCCGTGCGCTTGCTTCTTTGAGTCGAATTCTACCCATTAATAGAAGGTTCGCACCTGTAAATTTAGATCATTGAATTGTTAGGCCATGTTATTTTTGGGTCTAAAAATGTGATTTTTATACAGTATTCTTTCTTTGTGATTTCTAATAATAGAAGTCCTTGAGAATAAAATCATACAAAAAATGCACAAAATACTATTTAATTGCATTAGGGGATGACTCCAAATGAAAGGGGATGACTCCAAATGAATATTTTTATCATTATAAAGAAAATTATTCCTTACATGAAAAATAAAAACAATAACTTTTAAATCTTAGCAAGGGAAGTTTGCATGTTTTAAATTGTAAAGATATAAACATACGAGACATGGTTTCCATGTTTTGAATGGTCATAGATATATAAACATATATAAACACTTAAATTAGGGTAGAGCCTAGGATCTAAACAATCAAATTAGAGCCTACTTTAAATAATGTCCAAAAATGTGGTTTCGATACTGAAAATCTTTGTGATGGCCTTAAAATATATTTTCATCTTTATTTATAAAGTTTAAAGCTTCAAAAATAGTGTAGATCGATAAATCTATGAAAACTTGAAAATCTTGAAAATTGACAATCCAAAAATGCGTTACAAAATACACTATATCCAAAGCTTGAAATCCATTTTTTCCTATTGTCGATGCATCTTGATGTTGAGATGATCAATTTGATGATATTTTGGCGTCAAAACAACCACTTCTAATGAAATTTTTTCGGTAGGCTCGAATTTGATTGTTTAGAGCATCGGCTCTATATAAACTTTTCTCTTTAAATTATAAGCTTAAGTTTTATCTTTGTCCATAATATATGAATGATGGTGATAGCTTCCAATATTTCAAATCTTACATATCTTTTTTATGATTAATTGGGGTTAACTACACAAATCCTGATCCATCATTCTACTATATTTAAGGTCATACTCTCGGTGAAACCATAAATCCCCATATATTTTCGGACTACTTCCAACCACATCCTTTTGGGCTCCCTTTTCAATCCTTTCACTTTAACTAATTGGTACCTCCTAACATGCGCTATATTGGGTCGACGCCACACATGGCCAACTCATGAAGTATACTCTCTCTCATCTCATTGCCTATTGGTGCCACACCTAAACTTTCTCGAAGAGATTCATTTTATATTCTATCCATTATTGTCTTGCTACTTTTCCATCTCAACTTCCTCATATCCGTCACACTCTTTTTATGGGTATATTATTTTTTGTCCACTTAACATTATGCCCCACAAAGCAAAGCTGATCTCACTGTTGTCCTATAAAACTTACTTTTCAGCTTCATTGGTATGCGGCAATCACATAAAGTTCTAGTTTTACATCTCCACTTCACCCACCCAGCTCTAATTCTATATACGACATATTCCTCAATCTCTCTATTTTCCTGGATTATCTACCCAAGGTATAAAAAAATGCGGTATTTTTTGTACTTCCTGACCGTTAATCTTTATTGCTCCCTCGTCTCTACTCCTATTTACTATTAAACTTACATTGTACAAATCATTATGAAATATCACTATAAATATATTATGTGCTTGCGCACGAATGAAAAGTGCACTTGCACCCTCTTGCAAAGCTCCAACTATAAGCTTTTGTGGGCAGGGGTTGCAATGGGTCGGGTCGGGACTGGCACAAAAATGAAAATATATGTGTTTAAATATATTTAAATATTTGTTAAGAAATCTCTTAAAAACGCCTATAGGCAAAATTGAATAGTGTTTTGCCCCGCTATAGACATATTTTGTCCATGACGGTTTTGCCTTAAAAACTGCCATGGATCTATGGGAGCCGTGGCGGTCGCCCGTGTTCTTTTGCGTGAAAAAATACTACAACAGACCTACTATGTCTGTTGCGATTTAATCCACACCGTATGAAAAAATCGGACAGCGCCAAGCCTATGGGCGAAAACACTGTTTATTTTCGTTCATCGGCATTGCGTAATGTCTTCCTTATGTTAAATATATGCATGTATTATTTAAATATTATAACTACAAATATATAAAATTTATTTAAATATTATATATTAAGTATTATTTAAATAATAACACTATTCGGGTCTAGTCCTTGTCGGACCCATACGGACTTGGACCCGAATAGTGCTCGGGTCCAATATTTGGACCTGGACCCGACCCACCGGGTCCAATTTTTTGGACCTACACCCATACCCTAGTCGGGTCCAGGTGCATTGCCACCCCTATTTGTGGGACCCTAATTTCAACCTATGGGGAAACGTTTTCAATATTTTATTTTCACACGTGAACCCACTATTCACTATTTTTGTTTATATATTAAATAATATATATAATATAATTTTCAACAATATATTTATTTAATATATATAAGTATAATATAATATTATAGTGTGTATTATAGGATGAGGTTTCTATAGGGCCTAGGTTCTATGAAAACAAACTAAAGCCTCCCTTCAATTCCTCATCCGGAAAGCACTTTTGGCAGTAGAAATCTCCATGATGGCTCTAAAATCATATTCCAATAACAACAATAAAATTTGAAACTAAATAAATGGTATTCGTATCCAGGATATATAAACACTTATTTTTTAGGATTAAATGGACGATCTAGATAATTTGTTACAATATATACCATTTTTAGAGCTTGAAAATATATTTTTTTTTACAACCATAATCTTCAAGCCAAGATGATCGATGTAAAAGTTTTATAATGCTTGAATTGCAATTTTTGATGAGTTATAAAGTGAGGCTTTACTTGTTTTGATAAGGTTGTAGCCTTATCAAACTATTTTCCATTAGCTTATATTCTACTCTAAAATTTAGCCTTATGTGCAAGCAAAATATTATAATATAAGGAATCATGGAGAACACATCATCGCTATTCGGTGAATTATTAATATTTATGCGGGCTATGGAGGACACATCATTACTTGTTTTGGTAATTGCTTATGAATCTATTGCATAATTTTTTTTATGTTCCCAATAAAGATGATCAATTGGTGTAGGAACTCAAAGCATCGCGGGATTTTTCAGCTAAGTCTATCTATTGACTGCTACATGAGGAGAATCACATAGCGATTGATCATAGTTTAGCAAGAATTTGGAATTTACAGGAGTTGTTTTTTGTGGGTAGCTCTTAAAAAAAAGTTGTCTATTATGGATAACCTTCGTAATAGATGTTTCATAATTGTCAATGTTTTTAGGCTATGTTTGAGGGATAATGAAAGTGTGGACCATATTCTTTTATATTGTCCTTTTACTCTAAGCATGTGGGATTGTTATAGAAAATTATTAAATCTAAATATCATGATCCCACAAAGCCTAGAGTTGATCCTCTGTCAATGGATGAACCCTGGTCTATCGAAAATTGGCTATGGATAGCTTTATAGGTGAGCACTATTTGTAATATTTGGAAATAGATAAATATAATAACATTTGAAGGGACACAAAGTGAGATTGAAGTTTTGAAGTCTAACACCTTAGCAACAACAGCTGAATAGTTTTCAACAAACAAGGATTGTAAGTTTATCCCAAAATTGCATATTTTTTAGAACTCATATGAAGTTGCTAAGTTTAATGACGAACATACTAAAACGCTATTTGGATGCCTTTTCATGAAAATTACTTAAAACTCAACTTTGATAGATGATCGATTGGAAACTAGGGCTAGCAGGTTATGGTGGTACCATTAGAAATCATATAGGTTGTTACAAATTCACCTACTCGGAACGATGTGGACATACAACAGTGAATGGAGCTAAGGCAACAGCTCTTTTAGAGAATATAAAGATAATAAAAAACCTCGAGGGCCAAAAGATGATTTAAGGTGATTCAAGCAATATCATTGCTTGGGCAAAAGACAAAAATTAAGCCACCTTGGAGATTATGCAGCATTTTCGATGAAATCTTTTCATTTTAAGTAATAGTTTTTTGAGTTATCTCATTGTTTTAGGGAGGCTAATATAGAAGCTGATGCGTTAGCAAAGGGTGGTGTGCACCAACATTCATTGGTGATAACATCATTTTCTTTTTGAACCTCCTTGTAATCATTTATGGGTAAATGAAATTCATAGTAACTGATTTCAATAAATATGAGCTAGGAGAAATCATTTATGGGTAAATGAAATTCATAGTAACTGATTTCAAAAAATATGAGCTAGGAGGGACCCATTATAACAAGCCACCATCCTATGATGAAACCCATTTAATCTCCATAGCAACGCTCATCGTTTCAATGGACAATGATGAACCATATACTATTATTTCTCTTAAGAAATACAGCCAGTTCCATTGTATTTTAAGCCTTCAAGTTAATATTCTAATGATCCAAGAGGATCATCATTTCAATGGACAATGATGAATCATATACTATTATTTCTCTTAAGAAATACAGCCAGTTCCATTGTATTTTAAGCCTTCAAGTTAATATTCTAATGATCCAAGAGGATTGACAATAAATTATTATTGTCATCACTATAGCCAAAACCGTTTTAGAACTGAAACTTCCTAGGCATGAATCTAACTACAATGAAACATCTCCAACTTTAATTGAAGGGTGCGGTTTGTATAGACTGAGGCCTTAAACACTTAAAGTAAAGCACACCTTTAAATAATATCGAAAGATGTAGTTTTAGTATTTAATGTTTTTATGATGGCCTTGAAACTTTATTTTTATCTCTGATTAAAAAAATTCAATCTTAAAAAATAGTATAGATCAAACAGATATATGAATACTTGAAACTATTGAAAATTGACAGTTTAGATAATGCATTACAAGATGCAGTATTTCTTAGACTTGAAGTCCATTTTTTTTTTTTATGTCTGTGCATCTTAAGGTCGAGATAATTGGATTTGAAGGTTTCTTAGCATCAAAAAAACTTTTTCTAATAGATTTTTGAAGTGCGCGTTAATTTAATTGTTTAGGGCCTCAACCTTATATAAACTTCTATTGACTAAACTCATCAAACGGAAATAAGCATATGAGACCCTATCCCACTTGAAATGCTTAGGACTCAATTTTCACAACTAAGGGCCTACCATGGCAATGATTAGGACTCAATTTTCACCACTAAGGGCCTACCATGGCATAATAATTTATACCCATCATTTGTCCATGCAGGGCCCCAATTAACACTCAACAATGGATTTTGATATCCTATCAATGTTAAAAAAGTTGCCCACCTAACTCGAGCAAGGTGACTTCTGGTCATAATACATTGGAATCACCTGTCTCCCAATTTATTGTCATCATCATAATTGTCATTTCAACCTTATACCAACTACTTGGGGTTAGCTATACGAATCATGTTCCATCACCGTGCTCTATTAAAGCTCATATCCTCAATCAAACTAAGTGGAAGTCTCTAATGTGAGCATAAAACATTGAATCAAGATTCATAATAGAGGTACTGTAAAAGTTTTATAGTGGCTGTCAACCTAACACAACCCTCATTTCTCATCCGAGCTTGGGATTGACATTGGTATGCTTGCCCTAATTGGATAAATGGTGATCAAGCTTGGAACCTTGGCGAGTCAGTGTCCATATCTGATTTTTGAAACTCTAGATCCTGTACGGATTGAGTCTCACGCAAATCACAAATCTCATGTACATATTGCTAGAATACTCTTTAGATACGACTTGTCCACCCCACCCTACAAAGATTAGGGCACTTTTGCCCCCATCTTTTTTTTTGAGAGGTCACAGGTGGCACCCACATGATCATTTCCCTAAGCACTATGTTAAGGACACTGAAAGATTATCTCAGGGGGTTCTAAATAATTAAAAGAAACTTTTTATAAAGTAGGGCCCTCTCTCAAGGCTTTGTCCTTCCATCCCAACCGATCTGTCCCAAAAAGACCCCCCAATTAGGAAGGTTCGTATTCAAACAAATCTAAGTCGAATTAGTTGCTATTGAAAACAGTGCCACTTTTTACTTTTTCCCTTAAGGGAAAAAATTTCATAATTACCACTATTTTTTGGCTTCCCCTTTCTTAAGAAAAATAAAACACATTCATAGTTGCCACTAACTTTTTGCAAGACAATTATTAATGTTATATTTACAGACACACTAGAGAAGAACGTGATCATTTTTTTTTTTTAGTTTTTTGGGTAACTCAATGGGGAATACTGCCCCTATCGAAATGGTTAGTGGTTTTTAAAGTGGTATTGGGAATAGAAACCACAACGTACAATTAAATTATGTGGGAATGCTACCACCACGACTCAACCCTTTTACCGAGAACATAAAAAATTGCCTTGAATAATGTGTGAGTGCCAAATAATTTATCAAAAGATTCAAAACTATTATGGACATATTGTCTTTCTTCTCCCCTGCATAAAGGAAAAGCATACACATGGACAGCTAACAGTGGTATGGTCCATGCTTTTATGGAAGATTCAATTACTGTTAAAAAATCTGGACTTGGGCTTTGTTCCACCAGGGTCTCGAGCTCCAGTCAAAGGTAGCTTAGTCGAATCGGACCAACTGACCAGGTTGAGCCTTAGATAAAATACACAAATTAGCATTGATTGGGTTAGAACTACTCGATTTTCAGGGTTAGTCTTTCAGACCCACTCCATTTTGGTCCAAATGACTCATCGAGTTCGAGCCTGAGTCATTAATTTTTATATCAAAAGATTGAAGAAAAAGGCATTAATGGTAATTGTTTGCCTTAAATAAGGCATTTCATGTCACAGCTAGTAGTTTCTTAAATAAAATTCAAAACCAAATATACAATGACATTCATTTAATCCAGGTCTAGAAAATGGAATAATGCCAATAATTTCAAAACCAACCACTTTTAAACAAGTGAACTAATTTAGTATTAGAAAACAATGTTTTCAACATAATTGTTTTCTTCAAGGTTTAACTTATTTTCCATGTTTCCTCATTTTATAGACTATGGGTTACATATTCAAGGAGGTGCTGGAAACTCTAGAAACGCAAATGCTAGCACCAACTACTTTTCACATCTCCAAAACTTCCTATTTTTCCTATTCGAGTCAACTCATTATTTTCAAAATATATGATTATATTTAAATATTAATTAAATATTAAATATTATTTATATAATAATACTATTCAGATCGAGTCCACTTTGAACTAGACCCAAGTAATGATCGGGTCCAATATTGGGACTCAAACTCGGACCCGATCCACCAAATCCAACATGCCGTGTACAGATGTCAAGTCGAGGTTTGGGTCCATTGCCACCCCGACATGAAATGGGGATACTTGGGTAATTTAACCTCTTTTATTCATTCCCATCTTTTGTCAGTCTCGTGTGCAGTGCACCGTTTTGGTCTGACCGGTGGAATCGATCATTTTCAGGCGGACCGGTGAATTGACACCGGTTGTGGAGCGGAGACAGCGCCACGCATTTAGGCGTGAATTTGATGGAAACCGGCGAACGCCCATGAAAACCTCACTTTCCTACTCGTTTTATTCAACAAAATACGTGCTTTTTTGTTTTAGAGGGGGCCATTGAGGTCGGCCTGCCGACCTCTAAGTGGTTATTTTTACTTTTTATTTTTATAATTTATCGAGCCTCTTTATATATAAAAATTACGATTTACAATAGGAAGTTTATATACACGGGGTTAACTTTGTAGAGCCAAAAAAGTTGTTTTAGGATTTGCATACAGGGATCATTTACCTTTCACATAAAGCGGTCACAATTTTTTACAATTATTTGATGTGAAATTTGATAGCTTGAATATGTCACAAAGTTCGAAAAAATTTCTTTTGAAGTTTGAATTTAATAAATGGAATAATTACAGCCACCAATTTTACATCTAATGGTCAAAATTAATGAGACCACCTTGTATCAAAGGTAAATGATCTCGTTCTATGCTTTCCCTGATACTATTTTCGGAGCTTTATAATTAAATAGGAGTAAAGATTTTGAAGGCTCTCATAGAGGCTTCTAGGACCGAAACAACTTCTTTTGAAAATTTATCAAAATGCCCTTTAAATGATGAACTATTTACTATTAATTTTTTTTAAAAATTAAATTAAAATACATGTGATCATGAATTAGAATAGCTGAAAAATAGATAAATAGTTTATGCATCCTATGTATTTTGATAAAACGTTTTTATTGTTTGCACTCGTATTCTTGTTATTTTCACCCAAATATTTGTGGAATTGCCTAGAAAATGGGAGGCCATAATTTTGAACAGCCAAACAAAAGTTTATAGGGAAAAAAATATGCTAAAATATAGAGAAATACTATTTGCAAACGGAATTTATTCCGATTATTGTGTACTATGAGACAATGTATCTTTATTATAATGATGTCACAATTGCTATGAGCCATTAGATGTCAGATTGGATAGCTTGGGGCATGTCACAATCCATATATATATTTTTTAACTTTGAGTTGAATCAATACGACACTTACAATGACCCAGATTGAAAAGTATATAAATGGTCTTTTTATATACTTTTCCTTTATAATAGGCATCACTATTCCACGGAGAAAAAAAGTGGCACTAGCAATATAGGGCTACTTATTATTGGAACATTTTATTCAGGGTGAATTACTAATTAAATATTTTAGCGCGTATATTATGCTTGAGTAAAAATATTATATGCTATGAGCAGATTTTTAAGATTCATTATAGAATCGCCATATGAGCATCTTCTGGTTAAGAAGTACCATAAATTATCTGCCTACACATCCAGATTTGCCTATGTGTATAAATTTCTGTCATTGAAGTAAGGTGCACCTTAAAAATTTGTCTCCAATCTTAAAAAACCTTCAACTTGATAATCTCAATCTCAAGAGGTATAGACCTTAGTTAATTTATAACACATTATCTGGACGGTCTATTTTTTAAATTTTATAGATCTATTCAAATTCTATCATTTTTATAATTTTAAATTTCATGGAACTATCACACATATCCTTTTTTTTAAGAATTTCTAAAAGTGCTCCTAACTCTTTCAAAAACTCATTCATGGACTTTATTGTCACTATTCACATAATGTTTGTATTTTTCTGCCTAAAATACCCTTTATGATAGTAAAAGTACCCTGATGGTCATAGAGCCCCTACCGCTTCCTTATGGTAGATTTAGAGGTATATGAACCATCACAATAGTCATAGAAGCGTGATAGTTAACCACCACAATAGTTATAGAAACGCGATAATTAACCATCATGGTCATTAGAGGACCGTGATGGTCTAACCAACCATTCTAATCCTCTAAGGATTGTGATGATATTTTGTTTCCTAACTTTTATAGTTTATGAGAACAACTATCAGGTTGCTCTTACAACCGTGATGAATTATAGGAATCATAAATTATCACGCTTGTCATAGGACATGTGACTATGATCGTGTTTTAAGCCATCAACCATCACTATCATAAGAGGACCGTGATGGTGTTTTTTATATTATGCTAACCATCATAGTCTTGAAAGGACGGTGATGGTTTAATCAACCATTACGGTTTTTAAAAATGACCGTGATGGTTTTTTCACTCTTTTATTTTCTAATTTCAAATATTTTTTATATGGGAACGACCATCAAAATTTTAAATTCTCACCCATATTAAAGTCTTGGCTTGTGAAGTACTAGAGATATGGAAGTGGCATCTAAAGACACGTTAAGATCTTTGACGGCCTAGGTCTTAAAGTAGGCCCCACCATGTGGTCACGGTTAGACAGGTGTGGAAGAATGGCCTCAAGAGTATAATTAAAAAATCATGAAATATAAAATGTAGAGCTACAGATCAATCTGTCGCCCTATTATTGTATATTAATCGAGAAGACTACCTTGTTTATTCTTTCGTAACCCGCTCCATGATATTAATAACCCTCTCATCCCTATATCTTTTTCATGCACTTTCTCTCTCGTCCACATGTTTGTTATGCTCATACATATCATCTCATGTCTATTTCTCTTCTCTCTCGATCAATTCTTTCCATTCTTTTAATTATCCATTTCTCTTTTTATTTTCTAGTAACTTCAAGCCAGAAATTCAATTAGCCAGAAATTGAATCTATGGACCCCAATAATCAGAATCAAAAGCGAAACACTAAAATTACAGAAAAAAGAGAGAGGAAAGAAACGGCCACACATTAGTATGAACTTTTGATATGGATTTGGTGGTCTAACGTATAGACATTTAGACCAAGGCTTAAGAGTCCTTGACACATTACTTATTTGATAATAAGACCATGATTTGTGCCCATATCCATTTCCTTTATAAAATGAACTTTTTATAAAGCCTAGGTTTTATGAAAACAAAATAAAGCCTCATCTCAATTCCCGTGTTTTCCGGACAAGATTTCAAGGTGAGGCTATACTTTTTGTTTGTAAGGCCTATTTCGTATAGAACCTAACATTGGACTATGTATCTCTAGCATACAAATGTTGCAAACACCTCAAAGTCATATGTGAAATTAGATGGCAGCGGTATCTTACTTTTCGGAATAAAACCTGGGGATATTTATCTCAGTGTGATCAATAGTACATCCTCCGCTGCCCGATTTTGCATCTAATGGTTAAGACTGACTTTGAGCCTCTATACATTCTCATTGTATATTTATGTTTTAAGTAACATCAAGTAAAATTTAGAACTACAAACTCTTACCAGAAAGCATGGCATGACAATCACCGTCTACACCTGAGATGAACAATGCAGATGACAAATAAATAGCATAGTTACTGGTTGAACTGCTGACTAATGCCTTAACCTTTTTGATCAATAGTAAAAATCAATGTTGATAAAAACTTGGTTATAATCAATATTTGATTAGTTTTGACTTGTCTAATGTGGCCGGTTTCAAACCATTCTACCGACCAAACAAAATGGGCAACTTTTTTTAACATATTACACACTTTAAAATTATCATTCATACTTTTCTTAATATTTTTGAAATCCTGTTATACATGCTTGATCGCTTATCAGACTAGTTTTAAATGGACCAATGGTCCAGTCTGATATTGATAATACTAGGAAATACAACATTTGTTATTGAAAATGAATGGTGGGCACCGGCCTATGTATAGTAAATACCATATACAAGCTATGTACATCCTACTTTCCCAACTTTATCATAATTTGAAACTTCGGTGACAAGGGGGAAAGTGATTCAAAGTCTCATTCAAATTACAAAATTAATATGGATCTAGTCTAGCTACTTTAGCTTTCGAAAGTTTACTTCTTCCAAACGGCCATGGAAAAGCATAATAAAGCTTCAAAAAGTTAAAAAAAAAGGGTAGAACGTGCCAACCTACGTATCTTTACAAAACGTTTAGGTAGCAATTGTTAACTTTCACTGCAGTGTCTCAAAAAATCACTCATTGCAGTTTCTTTAGAGAAAAGTATACAAATAGATTGTTTACTTTTAATACAAGGAGAAAATAATCACTCTTGTCCGTTGGATTTCAAATTAGTATGTCATGGACTAGACTCCAAGTTGAAAAAAAATTTATCGAATGTTGTGACACACTCTAAGCTATCTATTTTCCATCTAATGGCTATGAGTAATTGTGATGTCCTTGTAACAAAGATAAATGGTTTTACAATATACAACCTCCTTTACAAGATTTTCACCATGCGAGGGAAAAATATTTAGTGAATGTACAAACTCATTTGTCTTTCTAATCTCGAAGAGATTTTAGAGTTTGAAACATGAATTTTGATACAATAAATCCTATTATAAGACTTTAGAGCTCTAAAAATGACTTTGGAGAAATTGAAATAACTTGTTAACGACTGCAAAAGAAGCTATATCTAAGCTTTTTATTTTGGAAAATTGTTTCATCCGGTGGGGACCGCATTTCTACATTTGCGATCCCCAAGATACAAAGCATCTACCTTAAAGATATATGCAAATAGGTACTCCATCTAAAAACAATTGAAACTAACCGTCCAAATGCTTTATTAATAGAGTTATTATTTATAATTTTTAAATTTTATTATTGTTTCATATTCATGATCTCCCAATTAGAGATTCCATGTCGTTAAAAAATAGGTCCAAAACTCCATTTCAAAAATAGATTTTTAAGAGGTGACTAATTTCTACATGGACTCATAAAAACCGTGTCCTTTTATTTTTCCTTGGCCATATGTTAAATCTTTATGAGTTAACCTATGAAGTAGCCACCGACCATTAAACTTTTTAGATGCCCAGGCTAGTGCAAAATGAAGTTTCTACCTTGCAAAAAAACATATCCTTGCATAAGAATGCATAAAAGTAGACAAATATCTAGCAAAATCTTTTATGCCTTTTGCAATTTAATATTTTTATGAGAAATTTATCAAAATTTATCTAATAGATGAACTATTTAATTTTAAAAATCCATAAAAATCATAAGAATTAGAATAATTGAATCTGAGTGGTGTCAAGTAGTTGATTTTTCAATATATTTTTAAGTATATTTCACAAAAGGGAGATCCAAAAGGATATAAATGGAAGTAGTTAGGAGATACGACAACTTATGGTCTGACTAAATGTGAGTAGAATGACAACATATAATTCGTGTAGCCGACTTCAAATAGTTAGAATGAGGATCCTGATGATATTTTACAAACTACCCTATTTCTTTTATGCATTCTACACGTTACATGATCAACTGACCATTCGGATTATGAAATGGGATGCCTTTTTTATCCATTATTTTTCTCTCAAATAGTATCTAGACACGTGAAAAGCCATTTGGCGCATCACTTGTGCATGAAGTAAGGAAAAAGAAAAGGAAAAAGCTCAACCTACCATTTATAGAATGTCTATGGAAAGTTCTTTGAGATATAATAGTAATTGGGATTATTCCTTTTGGCTTGCCTCAATCCAACTTTTTCTAAATTCAAGCCTACACTTCAAAGACTGAATAAAGAGGCCATAAGGCCCTAGAATTTGCCTGATGGAATAAGACGACTCTTAGTTCTTTTTATTATTTGATTAATAAAAACTTTTTTACTCGTCTTCACATGTAATTTACACATATCTAGTCTGATCAAAACTAGGTAGTTGGGGATGAACTAAGAACAATGTCATAGACTGATGTCAATTTTATTTACTTAGTCATAATTTGTACGCGATATAGTTATCGATTCACTCACAAATCACAATCATCTGATCAAAGATTAGATGGCTCTGAGATAGCTGGGTGTCTCTAGAGTCCAGACAGATGGATTATATGCGTATAGAGACGCATAAAAAAGCGATTCATGATATAAGTAGCATGTGAAAGAAAGAACTATGTGATCTTTTATCGGGCAATACATTTTATTTTTTTTTCTTCACCCCTTTCTTTTGACAAAATATCACTTACATGTGGTCTCTATTATAATAAGATAAATTTCAAAATAAAATCAACATAACAATAAAACCAAGATCTTAACAAGTTGATGCCATTGAAACAACTATGCACTATGCTTGAGAATAAAAGATAAAATTGCAAGAAATAAAAGGAACAGTGCTGGAGATTACCTCAACCGGGCTTATTACACCCGACACCGAGTCACCATCATCCGATGGAGCGGGATCAATGTTCTAGCTTCAATCTCGAACCGAAAAAAACAAATTTCGGCCAAGCCACACCAATCGAACATGAACCCCTTTGATCATAAACTCAAACCCTAAGTGAAATCTCTTAGCAACCTAGTTTGAGAGAGATGAATTCTCTTTTTGCTAAACCCTAAAACCCTTAGCCATAAATCCATATTTGACAGATAGGAGAGAGAAGAACTCCATAACCTAAATCCTTATGTTCTTTCACAATGTGGGAAAGAGAGATCAAACATGAGAGAGATAAACTTTCTTAAGAGAGAGAAGTAGAAAGGTAAAGTGTAGAGATTTTTTGGTAAAGACAATCCCTTTTTATAGGCTTTGAATAAGATTAGGGTTTCTTAAGGTTTTCTTTGACTTGCCTCTTCTTGTGAGATTGAACATAGACCGTCAATCAAGGGTGACTTGTGGGGTACGAGATTTGAGTCATCCATTCCATAGACGAGCCATCAACATTATGGAATGTGCATGAACCATTATCCTCCTTTCCTAAACCATTTTCTCATCAATAGAAATTAAATCTAATCAAAATATTGTGCATACCATAAAATAATACAAGTCTACTCAAACTTTCCACAAAATATTTCAAAGATATACCAAGTCAATATTTAGTCAATATCTTCCAATTATATGGCCACATGCTATATCACCAAAAAATAGGAAAGAGAATAAGGTGGGACGTGCCACCTAAGGGAGGTACTCATGGGCCCCACCTTATAAAAATATGGTGGGTTCATGTACACAATGAGCCCCCATGATATTTTTATATATTTAAAATTGATAAAAAGATTTTAGAATATTATTTGAATATTTAAACAATTGTAAAATCAATATCTTTAATTTTAAAAATCCAAAAATTATAAATAAAATATTAAGGGGTTCATAAAAATTCAAATAATAATTTTAAAATAATTTCTATCATAAAACAAACACAATTAAATTAACTTGATGGGAAAATGATCCATATGGTTTAGGATTCAACAATCATGGGGCACTCCACCTTCAACTGTGGACTACAGACCACACTTGCTTTATCAGATCGACCCAGTGTTTTCCATGACTCATAATCAAAGCAGGGGCTCATTAGCCGGTCATCAAAGTCCGCCCGATGAGTCAAGGGATCGTAATTCCAGTATGTGGATTTCAGGTCCTCCCCTAAAGACAAGTCAATGTTACCAAGACTTTATGCGACCACAACTCTATGACGCATAAGGGTATCTCTCGCACATGCATACGCTTCACCGTAAAAGTAGATTTTTGGCTTTCCTGAACGATCTATTGATATGCATGCCGTGTGATGGTACATGGATGAGGTTTTGGCCCATGTCTTTGTAGGACACCATCATACACAAGGGTCACACAGTCCCTCGACTCACTCATCCGGGCATGTTCTTTGACTTCATCAAGGGCTAACTCATAAACCCTTATCGGTTTGTTCTTCATGCTCAGGTAACATGGGTTTTTCCCAACCGACTGGCCTAGATTGTTAAGCACATATCGGTATCAGCAAACCATCGTTTGCTTAGTATGGTCCACGAGGGACCATACTCCCACTGAGTTCATGTTCCACTATATCATTTCATTTTACAAATACTCATAAGGCCTTTAAAGGCCACATAAACCCAATATGTCCCACTTGGCCTTTGAAGGCCTTACATTATCTCTTTATCACTTTCTCTCATTCTCATCTCTCTCTCCTAATTACAATATCTCTCAAGTTTTTTTACTTATTCTCTCAATACATTAATCATGGCTTTCGCCATCAATCCTTTCATAAAAGAATTTATAGAGGCAACACATTTTTTTCTTTGCTGCTCGGATCTCATCCCAAAAATGGTCGTAGCTCATCTTTCACGTCACATCACGAATCATGGATCTGTTGCCGCAAATGACCATCACATACCCTCATCGCATGGGGTCGTATGTTCATGGGCTCAAAAGAGTTATTCAAATAAGCTGCTCTCTTTGGCATGCCAAATACTAGTAGGTGCTCGTACTAGAATATTTAGTTTATACGGATCTCGATCTTTCTCAATCTCACATCATTCCTGTGATAAAAACATGGTTTTATATGCTTTGAGTTCTTATGGAATCGTGACTCATTTGACACGCATATCGTCACCGTGCTGTTGCAGAAAATTCTTACTCCCTCACAACGCACGAGCTGAAAGTCAAATCGATTGAGAAATTTCCTAATCCATACAGCCTCCTCGATCACCAAATAGCACGCCACGTACTCTGCCTTCATGGTGGACAATTTCGTCACATTCTGTTTCTTTGATTTTCAAGAAACAGCACCCCCTCCAAGTATGAGCATATATCCAGATGTAGACTTCGCATCATCTACATCTGTGAGATAGCTTGCAGTTGTATATATGAATATCCAAGCAGCTAAAAAACGTGGGACTATAGCTGCTCCCACTCAATTATTGCACATACAACATATACATTCTCAACATTCTTATGCATATATCATGAGGTAGCATATCAAATCTCATGCAATATGTAATTCAATACTCGTTGGTTTCACAATATGTAAAAACCTTCATGAACTACAAAGGTTCAAGCACACTAGACATCTTGGTAGTAAATTCATACAAACCAAATTATCTAATCAACACAATATGTGTCAGAGAAGCCCAACATGATAGCATTCCTACAACAGTCCCTATGGTTTAAAGTATTAGGTAATCGATGATTCTAAATAACTAGAAACATAGGTCAAGACATATAGGTATTTTAAAAAAAAACCGTGCATGATAGTTTTTTTCCCACTTTTATAAATACCTTAAAGACGGAATGTTTTTCTTTTTAATAAAAAAAAAATTGACTTGCTATATATATATATATGCATAGCCTTCATAAATCATTTGACCACATTCACATTTAATTTCCTACCAAGTCAAGTTCATGGCCATAAAAACAAATTATATGAACCATCTTATAATTTTATCCAAAATAAAGCACAACTAAATAATGTTTATTAAAACCATGACAAAATACTTCATTTTTGGCAATTATAGAGAATTTATCAAGAAATCATCATCACATGCAACACATCATATTATAGATATTATTGAGAGTATAATCACCAAGACCAAGTTCCATCAGAACACTCCTTTTGTGCTTACATATTTGAATGAGCCACACCCATTTTTTGTGTTTCATCCTTAAGACTCAAAGCCCTTGATCAAATTACATCTCTATGTGTATCACTGCCTTAAGTAGTTCATACTCAAGCAAAAGGAGGCAAAAAACACAAGGTATTCAAAACCGGTACTTTCAAATTTGTTAGCACTTGTCACTTAATGTCCATACACTCCATACATATTCATAAAACAATTAGCCAAAATATAACCAAAACACATTAAACAAAGTTATTGAATAATCTTTCCCTGCATGACCTTACCATATAATGTGGGATAGATTTCATACCTCAAAACTATGTAGTGTGGTACCTGGGCTTTATTGATTTATCGCTTTTACTTGTTTGACAAACTTTTGTGATCTTCGAAGTGCACACAATTGATGGAGAATATATTGGTCATTGGTTTAACATGTTACGAAGTGTCCATCTCTTCGACACTTGGATTCTCTTGTCTTACACCTTGGAGAAAATATTTTTTTTATCCTATTATTTCAAATATCACAATTTCGATTCTCCCACTGATCTTTAGTGTTTCTATGCTACCACTAAGTCTCTCTATATATCCCTTCATTTCGAAGAAACCAATATGCTTTTATAGGTATTGTATTTCTTTTTCTTTCTACTATTTTCAAGTCGAATACTCTTCACATAGAGTCTCTTATCTTGCTAACTCAGTATTACATATCTCTGAAGTTGTACTATAATAAACCATACTCATGACACACTATAAAGCCTTTTAAAATGAGTCTTAAAGGTTTCAATAATTGGGAATTCAAGGATATGCATTAACATGCCACATTTTTTAATTTACTGCAACATAAAACATGAGCATCCCATGATGAAAATATGATATCTCTCAACTCATAAAAAGGTAATCTTCGAATCCTTTTGAGTATTGAAATAGACTCAAAAGAATATAAAATAGTACTCAGTTCCATCCCTAAATCATACCATTTGGTGAATATTCGTTTGAGTGACATTTACGTCACAATGCAATCTCTTCAGTTGAAAATTAGGTTGAGCACCTCTCAATAAAAAATTTGTTTCTCTCAATTCTCAAAGAATTTATTCATGAAATCTTTTGTGTTGAAAACCAGACTCAAAACCAAATCATAACATCATAGTTTGAATCCCAAGTAATACTTTTCTTCTGAGAAATAAATAAGTGACATTCACGTCACAAAATAAATCATACTGCAGAATTTCAGGATAAACACTATTTAGTAAGATTGTCTTTTCTCTCTACCATCATGGAGTTTCTCTTTCAAACCAATTTTGTTTGAAATTAGACACATAATAGTAATACATATATTTTCGTAAGCCTTATATTACTCTGTTAAGTAGGATTGATAAATATAAATATTCATGTCTTCAATGAAGGAATACCAAGTTACAGAAAATTCAGGATAACCTCTTTTCAATCTAAAATTTTTATTCCTCTCTTCCCATAGATATTTCCCTCTTAAATAAATTTTATTACAAATTAGACTCATAATGGAAGTTTAAAAACTTAGTGTGAACCATAAAACATTCTGTTAAGAATATAAATTAAATCTTAACTTCCAAGTCATGATAATAATTTTTGTTACAGAAAATAACACTTGCGTATCTTTCAATAAATTGATCATATCTTTAAACCACAAGAACTAAAATTTTACAAGTAAATCATACTCTTAAATAAACAAAATATCACTGAAGTACATATTAGAAAAATACCTCATTATATTCTTCATATCTCTACTCCAAAATAGCCCAGAATACTCATAATGCGGAGTGCCTTTTCAATGTTGGAATATTTTAATAATTCTTAACTGTGGGTGTGTTTCTTGACCGCAAAGGCCATTAGCTTTCTTATATCTCATTCTCAAGCTTGATCTAAACTCAATAAAGAGAAAAGATAACTAATGTCATCAATTATCAATAGCTCTGATACCAATGAAATAAAGACCTATGTGATCTTTTCCCGGGGAATACAATTCTTTTTTTTCTTTTTTTTTTATTTCACCCATTTCTTTTGGCAAAAGATCACTTACATGTGGTATCTTTATAATAGGATAAATATCAAAATAAAATCAATATAACAATAAAACCAAGATCTAACAACTTGATGCCATTGAAACAACTATGCAATATGCTTGAGAATAAAAGATAAGCTTGTAAAAAACAAAAAGAAGAGTGCCGGAGATTACTTCAATCGGGCTTATTACACCCCACACCGAGTCACCATCATGCGATAGCGCGGACTCAACGTTCTAGTTTCAATCTCGAACCGGGAAAGCAAATTTCGCCCAAGCCGCACCAATGGAACATGAACCCATTTGATTACAAACTCAAACCCTAGGTGAAATCTCTTAGCAACCTAGTTTGAGAGAGATGAATTATCTTTTTGCTAAATCCTGAAACCCTTATCCATAAATCCATATTTGAGAGATAGGAGAAAGAAGAACTCCATAACCTAAACTCTTAGGTTTTTTCACAATGTGGGAGAGAGAGTTCAAACACAAGAGAGATAAACTTTCTTAAGAAAAAGAGGTAGAAAGATAAGGTGTAGAGAGATCAAACATAAGAGAGATAAACTTTATTAAGAGAGAGAGGTAGAAAGATAAGGTGTAGAGATTTTTTGGTAGAGATAATCCTTTTTTATAGGCTTTGAATAAGATTATGGTTTCTTAGAGTTTTCTTTGGCTTGCCTCTTCTTGTGAGATTGAACATAGATCGTCGATCAAGGGTGACTTGTGGGGTGAGAGATCTGAGTCATCCATTCCATAGATGGGCCATCAACATTATGGAAGGTGCATGAACCATTATCCCCCTTTCCTAAACCATTTTCTCATCAATAGAAATTAAATCTAATCAAAATATTGTGCATACCATAAAATAGCACAAGTATGCTCAATCTTTCTACAAAATCTTTCAAAGATATATCAAGTCAATATTTAGTCAATATCTTCTAATTATATGGCCACATGCGATATCACCAAAAAATAGGAAAGAGAATAAGGGTGGGGTGTGCTACCCAAGGGATGAACTCATGGGCCCACCTTCTAAAAATATGGCGGGCTCATGTGCACAATGGGCCCCCATGATAATTTTATATATTTAAAATTAATAACATGATTTTAGAATATTATTTGAATATGTAAACAATTGTAAAATCAATATCTTTAATTTTATAAATCCAAAAATTAAAAACAAAATATCTAGGGGTTCATAAAATTTTAAATAATAATTTTAAAATAATTTCCATCATAAAACAAACATAATTAAATTAGTTTGATGGGAAAATGATCCATATGGTTTAGGAATCAACAATCATGGGGCACTCCACCTTCAACTGTGGACTACAGACCACACTTGCTTTTTCAGACTGACCCAGTGTTTCCCATGACCCACAGTCAAAGCTGAAGCTCATTAGCGGGTCACCAAAGTTCGCCCGTTGAGCCAAGAGATCGTAATCCCAGTATGTGGATTTCAGGTCCTCCCATAAAGACAAGTCAAGGTTACCAAGACTTTATGCCACCACAACTCTATGGCGCATCGGGGTATCTCTCGCACATGCATACGCTTCACCTTAATAGATGGATTTATGGCTTTCCCGAACGATCTATTGATATGCATGCCGTTGGATGCCACATGGATGAGGTTTTGACCCCTGTCATTGTAGGCCACTATAACATACAAGGGTCACACAGTCCCTCGGCTGCCCTAGATCGTTAAACACTGATCGGTATCAGCATACCATCATTTGCTTAATATGGTCTACGAGGGGCCACACTCCCACTGAATTCATGTTCCACTATATCATTTTATTTTACAAGTACTCATAAGGCCTTTATGGCCACATAACCAATAACATGCTTTCAAGTGAGAATGAGAATTATTTGGAATGAAAATTAATGTACCGAATTCTTAAAGTATTTGGGTGGAAGTTATTATACTATAGATGAGGTTTGCTACCTGTAGTAGAGATGAAACTCAAAACGTCATATTGTGACAACCCACCACCATGACCACCTAGTTTGAGCCCATTCTTACCGTGTACAGAGTAGGTGGAGCTAAATCACCATCATTTGGAAAATACTCAGTTGACAAGGGACCCATCCATGAAAACGTGACCCCTTCCACGAGTCATTGAGGGCTTAAATTTTCATGATGCTTTATGAGGTCACAAATTCACCCACTAAAGGAGAAGAAGTTTTGTGTTAGACCTCGCTTGGGATTTATGGGTGTCCTATTCCATCACAATTCCAGTCACAGTGTCGTCGACAAAAAAACTAGAATATAAGCATCATTGTTACAAATGGAACTAATTTGTACGGCTATATTTGTGTGTACTCCTGCGGAGCACACTATATACTTCTTCCATTAGACAAAGAAGCAAGTCAGTATTTTTTTTTCATAAATTAAGTTCCACTTTAGATGCACCATATTGTACTGAAAAGAAAAAGGATTTCTAGTTCCTAAAATTTAGATATGAATATCCAAAACTTGGGCACTCTATATTCAATCTCAAGATTTTTTTTTGTTTAATTTAATTTTTTTTGGCGTTGATTAGTTGAGGACGTTACATCCTAAATGGGGCCCCAAAGACACCCGAATGTAAAGGTTGCACCCGAATGACTAAATTGAAGAATTATTAGAAAACATAAATATAAATAAAAAATCGAGATTAGATATGAAATATAAAACTCTTAAATATGAAAAAAATAAAAGACGGAATTTTACATTAATTAAATATTAATTAGAGAGAAAGATATAAATTTTAATAGAATTGGTATGGGACAAAAGAATTTGAACCTTCGAATGACGGGATGAAAGCCCGTGGCCACGCCCCATTTCTATTTCAATGCTCGTGCGGGAGCTTGTTATGTACTTTCCACACGGATAAAGATCTTGTAATTTCCGGATGAAAAGTTTGCCCAAGAATCCACTTCATTTTCCTCACTTGGGGTGGAAACTCCAGCCTCATTCGCCACTTATTCTTTATTCTGCCTTTGCAAAGTGGAGTAAATGGGCAGTGAAATGAGAGAGGAAGTTTCCAAGAAGCATCCATTGGAATGGAATAGATATGGGGGACTCAACATGATGGTTACTTAGAAGCAAAGTGGGAATGCCTTGGAAGAAATAATTTTTTCTCTCTTCAAAGAAATGAATAAGGTAGGGCCAATGAAAAGTAACCTTGACGCGTAAAGTGTGCATGAGACTAGGAGTTCATGTCCAACAAACAAGCATGACTAAAATAAATAGCCATGACAAAAACTCCCATGCAAGAGGAGAAGTTAAGATTGGTTACAAAGAAGGAGACTTACCGACAAAAAAAAAAAAAAAAAAAAAAAAAAAAAAAAAAAAAAAAAAAAAAAAAAGAGAAAGGAGACTTACCCAAATGAAGGAGCAGTAAATGCTATGTCGTACGGATAGGGATATTTATTTGCATCCGGTAAAAAAAGCTTTCAAGAGATGCTAAAGTGGTAACCACAATGTTTATACCTTTAATGTATCCATACATCAAAAATCATGAAGGCATGAATTTTAACACTTAGGTACGTTTATGTCTTAGTCGGAATAAGACAGAATATATGAATTCAAGTTTAATAACAATAAGAGTAGAGACGAGGAAGTAGTTAAGATTGACAGCCACTTAATACAAAACAGAGTACACTTTTGATATCTTTTTGGGTTAATAATCACTTTTGATATCTTGGGTTAATAATTCAGAAAAATAGAGAGATTGGAGAAGATGTCACATATAGAATTATAGTTTGGTGGACAAAGTTTAGATGTACAATCGAAATTTTATGTAATCGTCACATACCAATGAAGCTGAAGGGAAAACTCTATATGTCAGTTGTGAGACCAGCTTTATTCTATGGGGTGGAATGTTGCGCGGTCAACCCATAGAATGAGTGTCGTGGAGATTAGAATGTTGATATGGGTGAGTGTCAAAACAAGAAAAGATAGAATTTGAAATAAATGCATACATGAAAATTTAAGAGTGACACCAATAGGCAATAAAAGATGAGAGAGTAGACTTAGGTGGGCTAACTATATGTGGCGTAGACCCAGGAAATACAAGTTAGTTCAAGTGAAAGACTCAAAAAGGACAATAAGTAAACCTAGAATGACATGTTTGGAATATTTTTACTGTGGTCTTTCAAACAATTGGAATATTTGGATTTTATTTTTATTAAAATTGACTCATTTCATATTTTAATTAATTTGTTTTTTTTTTTTTTGTGTGTCGGTACATAATCACTCCTTGTTAATAATTACATCTCATTAATATTAATAAACTCTCCTACAAAAGATCATATAAAATAACAGAAAAATTCATATGATAAATTCCACAAGTTTTTGACTACTAAACTTAGATGAGTCCAAATAGAAAACGAGGTATTGATCTTCCACGTGGTATATTAGGAGATAAATGTGTCAATATTTGAGTGAGGCCTTAAGAACACGTATGCATATAAAGGACAGGTAATCAATAAAATAAATGAGCAAGACACACGTGTGAGTTAAAACCTTAAACATGATCTTCCACGTGGTATCCTACGAGGGCAACATCAAACGTGTCAATATTTGGGAGAGTCCTTAAGAACCGACCCATATGCTAACAAATAAGAGAGCAATAGCTAATCAATAAACGACACGAGCCAGACGCACGTGTCACTGTTAAAGCCAAAGGTTAAGACACTATTCTTTAATTGAATATTTGATGGATACATAGTTTTGGCAGTAGGAAAAGACAATTTGAAAGTTCATTGGTTCCATTCTATTGTCAACTGTTAATCATTGAAGGGAAAGCCTCATTACTCGACATCTTAAAAGGATTGTCTACAAAGCTTTTTTTTTGTCTTTGGGTTTGGTTTGTAGGCCCTAAATAATTAAAGTAAGGCTCGTTTTTAAATAGTGTTAAAGATATAATTTCAGCACCGATAAGGATTGAAATATTATTTTTTATATCTAATTATATAATTTTTAACTTAAAAAATAATATATATAAAAATCGCTTGAAAATCTTGAAGATTGATGGTTTAGATAATGCATTATAAGGTGAACTATTGAAGTCTTTTGTTTTTTTATGTCCATGTTTCTCAAAGTCAAGATGATCGGATTTGAGGATTTTTCAACATTAAAACTTTTCCAGTGAAATTTAGTGAACAAAAATGATTTGGACCTCCATATATAAAATATAAATGGTCTTTCTAGACAATCTCAAAGTTCAAATATATGAGTACTTTTTCAGTTAGGGAGGTCTCTATAGGCTTGAAGAAAACGTCTCAAGATTGAGCAAATGCCGTCCAATTTTTTGAGATTGAGATCTAAGTATTGGACAATTCAAAATTCAAGTTTTTTTTTTGGAAACAATCATTAGTGATTTTTAGGTGGTTTCCAAAATTCAAAAAATTCAAACCGAAACATTTTTGTCCTAGGTTTCTAACTGGGGAGTCGGTGCACACTATTGCTGCGGTGGGAGCATAGGATAAATATTATGAGAAAGTGCTTTCGTAACTAAATGCGTATGAAGTGGCTCACTCTCAAAAGCGCAATGTAGGTCGGAAAATGTTAGACTAGACCACGAATTCTCCATTGTCGCGCTTTCGCACAAAACAGATATCACAAACATGATTTTCTAGAAGTGTCGTTGCATTATACTATGATACAACCGTTGTATGAAATCACTGCCAATCTATGCCACATTGCTTCCATTGCATTTTGATTTAAAAAAAGTTTACATGCAAGCAACCTGTATGGTAACTCCCCATCGCCACCATCCAACTTGTTGGAGATTGGTGTTGGACAGATGGGGAGTTACCATGTGGACTGCCCGCATGCTAACCGTGTCCTTTTTAATTTTGAACTAATAATTGATAGGCTTAACGTGTCGAATGATTACATAAAACATCAAATGGAGAAAAAAAACTCATACAACTAAATTCTCTTAATTAGTAGCTACTAATTCAAACTTCTAGGAGCTTCTTGGACGACGTCAAATGTGGAATCATACTTGCCATTTGGTGTATGATTTATCCGGCCCTAAGAAATCAGCCTCTCATGGTTGGTGAATTAACCAGTTAGTTTGCTCTAGTTTTTAAGTAGAAGTAGGTGAGAAGATTATTTATTTTTTTTGGTATAAAGAAGTTACAATCATTTTTAGCTGTTAGATTTGAAATTGGGTGGCTGGGCATGTATGGTTGTTCATGCTTGTAGATTAAGAAGACTTTCCTCAAACCTATTTTTAGAAAAATGCCACGCCATTACTCACCCAATTTCACACATGACAGTTGAGTATGGTTGTCGTCTTTCTTCCATTTCATGCTGATCTGATAGATCCGAATCATCAATCTTGCCGACCAAATCGATCCATGTTTTAAGCATTTGTTTTTGATAAAAGAATATCCACTTTCCATAGTGCTTTCACCAAGACAGTAATATAATGGCCCAATTGGTCTCACTCTCGTGGATCATGCTAAGGCAACCACTTATTTGGTGGGCACTCAAATCAAACTTTGCATCAAATAAGCATTAGGAGAGCCTTCAAAGGAATGTGGTGCGAACAATCCAGCAATTCGGTGCTTAAGGCCGTTTCAGAGAAAGGCTTTTGATTTTTTTTTAAATTTAATATAAATAAATTAAATATTTATATATATAAATAAATAAAAATTTAAAATAAAAATTTCAAAAAAATAAAAAAATACTTGTATACAAATATTTCTTTCCTTAGGCTGAAGAGGCTGAAGTTTCGGCCGAATTGGTCCGAAACACACGCGGCAGCACTAGGATTCGTTTCACTTTGGTCTAAGCCTAAAATCCGAAGACTTTGGCCTCTTTGGCGAAACAAAGCGAATTTAACAACACTGCTTCAAAATAAGCCAAAAATGTTAAATGCTTTCATGGAAGTACACAGTATATTCACTCCCACAGGTAAAAAAACTAAGAGCGGGGATCCCAAAATTTGAGGCAGCAACCTCCTCATCCAGCAATTAACCTTTAAAAAGGGAATTCATGTATATACTTTTTATCTTCCTCAAAAACACAATGTCCTTGGATGGAGGCACCGTGAAATGTCAAATCCAACTACTTAGAAACTCAAAAATTCCTTTTGTACTTTTTTTAAAAATAGTTATTGGGATTGTATACTATAAGAACCATTTATTTTTGTTACAAGGAGGTCGCAATATTTTTTATCCAATAGACGAATTGTGTCACAACATTCAAAAAATTTTATTTTAGCCTTTGTGACAAACAATGACATATCCTCAACCGCCAATTTTCAAATCTAATATTTAATGATGATCATGATCTCCTTGTATCAAAAGTAAATTGTCTCATTATATTCATTTTCATAGTTATATGATAATTCTAAAGCGCATCCCAAAATCTTATACACAAATATTTTTACGTATTTTACCAGAAGAAATAAATATAAGACATGCTCCCACAAAAACAAGCAGTGTGCACTTTTAAAATACAGAGCTCATCCCTTTAGCCTACATGGGTTTGGGCAATGAAACCCTAAGGTGCCATCTATTGCTTCCCATTAGTCATCATTTTAAATTTCTATCTCCATTTTCTAGGTTTGATGTGCGCTACATATCACATGCACAATTTCTTTACAGCCAGAAAGTGATAGATGCAAGTAACTCTTATATATGTAATTGAGGCTCTAATCATGGTTAAGAATTTTGGTGATCACCCAATTTCAATTTAGTCTCTAAAGAACCAAACGGTACATAAGAAATTTGTTGCTCTCAACTTGCCCAGAGTTAACATTGGTGTGTTCTTTAATTTTTCGTATAGTTTTAGGACGAGAAATCGCTGTTTCATGAGCCCACTTCTCGCCTTTTAATAATATCATCATAGTTATCAAGATCGGATTGGTTACCAAATTGGTATGGGGCTTGGTTTTATAAAAAAACAATAGGACATATTATTAAAAAAAAATACTTTTTTTTTAAAAAGTTAATGGTGTTTTAACTTTGTTTAGCTGATCGAACCAGTTAAAACCAAATAATTAAATTGACAAAAAAATCTAATTAAATACTGATTTTGACTAGTTTTCAATCCAATCAAAATTTTACTTTAGACGAACTGGTAGGTAGTTTGACCAGTTGGACGTGGTAATCTATTCTAATGATCTTCTAGAAAGCTTTCTTTATTCTAGGAACAAAGCATACCAAATGGATCAACGGTTGGATCGGGTGCAACTTTGGATTGGTATGTATTACAACAGTTTTTACTTTCTTGTGTGAAAAAAAGAATGTGTATAGTGTTATCCTGCAAAGCCACATTATGCCCTTACTCCCGAATTCAAAAGATTTATTGGATTATTGATCCCATTTCACTTAATGGAAACAGCTGTTCAAAATAAATCTCAACGCTTTTCTTTTGGGAATAACACTAATAGGTCATTTAATTGCTGTTGGCCAAATCCTGCATATGCAAATACACTTAAAAGCCCTCTGAATTATGCTAGCAACATACACTTAAGTCATGTTCTAAGCAATTAACTTGGACAGTATTAGTGTCCTCTTGTTTTTTACTCAGCTTCTGTGTTAGGTGTGACAATGGACCAGAACACAATCGATGGACTGTTTCAATGGTTGGATGATAATCAGTGGGTCAGATTTCGCAGATGAAAGTTCGATTTTTTCCGGTATCTGTTGACCCTCAATCTCAGCTGGATTGTATTACTCCCAAAACGCACATTACTCATTCACAGCTCTCAGAAAGCGAAATTGCCTGTTCTCCCAACCTATTATCATTAGAAAGATGAGAAGGTGCCTAGAACCTCCCTCGCTCTTCCGAGCAAGCTCGGGAACCCCTTTCCATGACCCATGTAATCAGGAGTAGGACCGGTCTCATCTATTTTAAGAAATGAATTGTGTACTCTGGTGGCAAATAGTAACATTTTATTTTTGGAAAATTTACGTATGGACCGGATTAAAAGTCCTTTATAATGAAATGGCCCAAAAATGGGATGTTGTTCAAGAAGGACGGAATACTCAATTTATTTATTTATTTTTTTGATAATTTTGATCCTGAAACATCATACTGCATCTTAACCTCACTCCCGTTAACCCCTTCTCGTTAATTCCTATTGGTCTAATGTTTCAAACATGGGATCGATATTTAGGTTAAAAACCCTCAATTTTTTCCCAACATTTCATGTCGCTCTCACGCTCTCTCAGTAACAATCCCTCATTTCAAGATGAGGAGTTCTGATCCTTTGCTCACCATTTCTAGTTCAAAGCCGAGATACATTAACTCTATTATGTAACTGAGAAGATAGCCTTTAATTTGCTTCTGCAGAAGAGCCAAAGGCCACTTAGTTGCAAAGGAATGAAACCCACAACTTATTTCTGTGATAAAGCCATGAACTGGAGGTTCTTCAACTTGGTTATCTTTTTCGGGATGCTTCCATTAAAATAATTGGACTTGAGAACAAGAATACGAAGCTTAGAGAGATTCCCAATAAACTCTAGATCTTTTCTTCCATTTTGTTGCTACCCAGATTCAGAACCTCTAATTCTTTGATGTCTTCTAGGAAATCAGGGAAGAAACCTTCAAATTGGTTGTCGTTCAATTGCAGAGAGCGCAGGTTGATTGCTTCCCGTAGGGTGTATGGTAAAACACCCATGACACTGTGAATATTGTTTAGAAACATCGGACAACATTCTGCTCAGAAAAATTTAAACAGAATAGTCCGATGTTTTTAAAATTCAATGTTTTTAAAATCGGACCACTTGATTAACAATTTTGATGTCCATTTGTTATGAACAATGTCGGTCTCTATTAAAAAAAAAATTAAATAGAATGCGATTCGTTGTATCTAACATCGGACTGTTTGAACTTAAGTTTATTTGTTATGAACAATGTTGGTCCGATGTTTTAGAATGCGATTCGATGTATCTAACATCGGACTGCTTGAACTTAAGTTTATTTGTTATGAACAATGTCGGTCTCTATTAAAAAAAAAATTGAATAGAATGCGATTCGATGTATCTAACATCGGACTGTTTGAACTTAAGTTTATTTGTTATGAACAATGTTGGTCCGATGTTTTAGAATGCGATTCGATGTATCTAACATCGGACTGCTTGAACTTAAGTTTATTTGTTATGAACAATGTTGGTCCGATATTTTTAACATCGAAACGAGACAAGGCTACAACAATAATATAAAAAAAAAGCAAAAAAAGTACTTGACGGACTGGATGGGAGTGGGATTAAGATGTGGTCCAATATTTGAAAGATTAGACAGGGATGAAAATTGTAAAAAAAATAGAAGTGAGGATTCCATCTTTTTTTGGTAATAACCGCCCATTTTTTGGTCATTTCGTTATAAAAGACCAGAGTTCCAATCTGTACGTAAATTTCCTTTTATTGTTTGGGGAAATTAACATCTGTCTGTACCGGGTTTTTAAACCGATAAAACGAAAAGGGCCCAAAATATGCTGTCATTACTCTTGCCCCCTGAACTTTTTAATTTTTTGTTTGCCTTTGATCTGACTTTTTTTAATCGTCCGTCCGCTTGGTTACATCATTGGCTCTCATTTTTTAAATGTTTAACGCGGAGTGATGTTTAGGTCTTAATTTTTTAAGATTTAAAATAATTATATAATTAAAAAAATAAATTTAATATTTTGATGTTTAAAACTTCGGACTAAAAGCAAACTTGAAAAAAAAATCGAGGGAACAGGTACCTCAATGTTTGGACCATCGCGTCGAATAAAGTGGCAAGGACATAATTTTTCCAATGTCCCCAGTGGTTGTGGAATATCTAGAACCTAACAGAATGCACAAGAATTAATACTCTGTAAACTAGAAAATCAATCTCGTAAAATGGGACATTTATGTAGGAATCAAGATTTTTTTTTTTATTATAATAATATGATTAAAAAATAAATATTTATTTTATTTTATTTTTACCAAATTTACCCCCGATTTTTCATTTGAAACATCATACCCCTTTATTTACCATCTTAAAAACTTGGTCTCTTTTTTTTTTTCTCTCTTCTTTTTGTCTCACCTGCTCTCTCTCTGTTCGTGTTCAATCTCGCTCTCTCTCCTTTCTCTCTCTCACTCTCAATGCCCGATTCCATTACGTGCATATCTCACTCTCTCTTTTATAGATTTGGGGTTTTTTTAGAAAAAAGAAATCTTGGTAACAATTGGACTTTTTTTTTGTTTTGAACATTTGAGAATGGATTTGCCTTATCCTCTCTGTGAGCAAAAACACGACCACACGCCTTCAAAACAAAAGGAAAGGTGAGGTTATTGTGTGTTAAGCCTCTAAGCTTTACTCGGGCACAAACCAAGATGCCTTCTTTTCGTGAACCGCTTTGATAGAGAACAAAAAAAGCATAACCCAAGTCTCCAAATAGAGAGGGAGAGAAAGAGAGAGAGAGAGCAAAATTTCAAAAGCTTGATTAGTAGAAAGCCATCTTGATATTGGTCAGTACTTAGCAAGCAAGCGAGCCTGGGTTTGCTTTAGCTCTTCTATTCCTCTACAATTCTTCAATAGATTTGAGTCATTGAAGTTTTCTAGAGATAGAAACTAAATACAACCCATCTCTGCAATTCTTCAATAGAGAGAAAAAATGATTACAACCCTTCATACTATTTTTTTTCCAAAAAGTTAATTTTTTCTCAAAAAGATCCCAAATCTAAGAAGAGCGAGAGTGATCTACAGGCAATAGGAGTAGGGTTTTGAGAGAGAGGGAGAGGGCCAGAGATAGGAGAGATTGAAGTAGAGAGAGGACCGAGAGATGAGGAGAGAAGAGAGAGAAAGAAGAGCAAATTTTGAAGGGAGTAAATAAAGCAGCCCGATGTTTTAAACTTAATAAAAAATAAAAAAATGGTGAATCCGTCATCCCAAATAGCTGATTATTTTTTAGTCATACCGTTATAATATGGTAAAAAAACTGGTCCGTACGTAAATTTCCCTCTAAATTTTAATCGTCAGTCATGCATGAAAGATAATCCTGTTCAATGTCTAGAGAGAGAGATGCAGAGGATTCTCGAGTTTTAGAGAGAGGGTGAGAGAGATCGAGAGCAGTAACTGAAGAGAGAGAAAGAAGCTGCCTTGGAGGCTCAAGCGGGAGAGGATGGAATCGATGAAAGAGAGAGAGAGAGCGGGAGGGAGCAAAGGGAAGCAAGGATTCTACACCGAAAGCAGAGGTTTTAGAGAGAGAAACAAAGAGAGAAGGAGAAATCATGGGAGGAGGAAAAGCCTTGATAGGAGGCCATGCAAAAGCCCAAACCCCACTAGACATGACATACTTGCCTTTTCTCGCGCAGTTTCGAGGGTGGACTCATCACTTGAATGACACACAGAGAGGCCGTAGTTCTTGAGAGAGAAGCCTTAGTTCTAGAGAGGGAGAGGCCTTAGTCCTAGAGATTGAGGCCTTAGTTCTACAGAGGGAGAGGCCTTAGTCCTAGAGATAGAGGCTTCCTCATCTTGTTATGGCACTGCTGTTCCTCCACTTTGTTATTGAAAATTATTAGTTTTACGGGTTAAACCTTTAATTTTTATTATATTTTAACAGCAGAAAAGACCCTTTTTTTTTTACAAACAATAACCTTCAATTTTTTTATTTCTTATTTTTTTCAATATTTCGTCAGAGACCTGGTCGAGTGTCCTTGATGGAAAGTCCATTTCTTTGAGGTGTTGATTAATAAAACAAGGAAATTAAATACTCTTTCATCAGTTGATAACTTCTTTTAAATAGTGTTAAGAGCAGGAAATGTACATGATGAGACTAAATGATACATTCATTATGGGTGACAATTATTTACTAGAGCTCAAAAAAAATCCGACGTAAATTTTCTCGAAAGCTTTGATACATTTTAATACATCAGATTTCATTGTACAAAAAAAAAAACGGTCTCTAATTAATTTCTTAAAAAATAGAAATATAAATCTCTTGAATTCCTATTTTTACTTCTAATGCAATAGTTTAGTCCTCATCAATTTAGCCTTTGTCACGTTTAAGAGTCATCATCAGAAGAAAATTGTTTCATGCGGGCCGGACCGCATTACTATAGGGTCAAAAAAGAAAGTGTAAAACCATCTATCGTATCTATCGTATCGGATGCAAGTAGGTATTTCATCTAAAAACAATAAAAATTAACGGCTTAAATGTCTTTTATTAGTATTATTATTTTTACTTTTTTAAAATTTACTAATTTTTTCTTATTAATATTATTATTTTTAGTTTTTTAAAATTTACTATTTTTTTCATATTTATGATCTCCATGATAGAGATTACATGTCATAAAAAATTAAATCCAAAAATTCATATTAAAAATAGATTTCTAAATAAGCTCACATTTCTATATATGAAGCTTGGCCGCACAGAAACCGGGTCCATTATAGAATGTCATTGTTTTGGGCATGGCCCAAGGGAAAACCCTTTGTGGTTTCAAGGGGCAAGAGACAGAGGTTTCCCAACAATGACATTACTATTGGAACACCAAAACCATATCTCACTTGTCATAGAAAAATGGAACATCCTAAGTCACATCTAATTTGTCATCGAAAAATGGGAATTTCCCACTTTAAACAATCAGAGAAAGAGAGGTTTCTCAACAATGAAGTTAAGAGAGGAAAATGGAATTTCCCATTTCAAACAATTAGAGAAAGAGAGGTTTCTCAACAATGAAGTTAAGAGAGGTTTTTTTCTGATTTATGGGATAATGTGAAGAGTGAAGCTATAAGAATGATGGATGAATTTTACCATAGAGGGGTTGCTTGTAAATATGAGTCTTAATTTTACTTTTATCGCTCTTATTCTAAAATAAATGGGGTTATTGAAAGCTTGGAGTGACATTAGACTCATTACTTTGTTGTCTTGCTTAATGTCTCGTTGGAAGGCTAAAAGGGGTTTTGCCAATGGTAGTGAAGGACTCTTAATCGTCCAAGGTCATCAAATAACGGATAGTATACTATATGCTAAAAAAGGTAATGTTGACTTTAAAAAAGCAAAGTGGAATAAAAAATTACGTTGCAAACCATGAAAGCCATGGGAGATGGCATATGTGGATTAAAGGATGTTTGAAGACTACACATTTTTCGATTTTTATTAAAAGTAAACCCAAATGTTTTTTTAAGGTTTCCCAGGGAATAAGATGAGAAGATCTTTTGTTTCCTTTCTTATTCACAATTATGGCTGAGATTTTCAGTGTAATGCTCAATTACACGGTCGAAATAGGTGGGTTGAAAGGATTTATAGTTAAAAATAATAGGACAATAATAGTGTTTCATTTGCAATATGTTGACGATAGGCTAATTTTCTGTAGGGCTTGTGAATAGGAGGTTAGAACTTCGAAGAGGTTTTGACAGGGTAAAAAGTGAATTTACGAAAGATGCATATTATTGGGGTGGCTGAGCCAGAAGACTGTGGCATTGGCAATCTCCCAATTAAATATTTAGATCTGCCGCTGACTGCAACGGCTAGACCTTAAGCATCATGGGATCCTTGGATTCAAAGGATACAATATAAACTTGATTCTTGAAAGTTTAAGTCTCTCTTTAAGAGGTAGATTGACATTGATAAAAGCAGCATTGACATATTTGCTTGGGTATTATCTCTCTCTTCAAATTACGTAGTAATGTTGGAAAGCATTATGAGGAAATTTTTGTGGGGTGAGAATGAAGATAAGAAGTGCGTTAATCTTGTAAAATGGGATAATGTTTGCACTCCTGTTTGTGATGGGGAATATGGGAGTTAAGAGGTTAAGATTGATGAATGGTGCATTATTGGCGAAGTGGTGGTAGAGATGTGCGACAGAAAAAGACCAATTATGGAGGTCTATTCTGGCAGAAAAGCATGGGTAGAAAGGAATATGATCTTGCGGAAAAAGGGAATAACAAGAAAGAGATTTCAATAGAGTGGAAGGGGACTGTAGCCCATAGATATTTTTCATAAGATATTCAAGAATGGTGGTGGGAAATGGTGAAAATGTGCGTTTTTGGCAGCAACACTGGACTGGAGATATGCCTTAAAAGTCAAATTTCCTCATTTATTTGCTAAAGTTACTTCTAAGAGTAAGATTAAGATGGTTAGTGAAATGGTGAAAGGGATTTAATGCAAATTGGCATGTTAGATGTTCTTATCGAAGAGTGGATAGTTATGTGACAGATGAATATCTCCAATGGCTGGCCATGTTACAACATTACTTTTATTTTTCTGAGGTGAAGAACAGAATTGTGAGGGAGCCAAGTAAAAATGGCGAATTAAATTGTTGTACTATGATAGAAATAGGTGGAAAGATGTAGATGCGGCGAAAATATGGCAAAGGCCTAAATCAAAGATTTCATGTGGTCATTGCATCTGAAAAAACTATTAACAGGTGATATGTTGAAGAAGCGTGGTAAAATACTGCCAAATAGAATATTTATATTTTGCATAGATGTGATGAGGAAACTATTGACCATCTATTTCTAAATTGTTGTTATGCTAAATCAGTTTGGCGTTGGTGTTTAGGATGGGTGGGATTACAAGTAGTAATTCCCACACAAGCTGAACATGAATATGCTCATTGTAAGATTGGAGGTGTTGGAAAGAAAGGAAAGTTTACTTAGAAAGTTGTTAAAGCTATAGTAGTATGAGAGCTATGGAAAGAACTGAAGAGAAGAGTTTTCGAAAATATTGGTAAGTCCAACATTGAATTAAATGAGAAAATGCAGATATCTGTGGCAGAATGGCTAGGTGGAGGGTAACCAGCCTGGATCTTAAGTATGATCTTCATAAACTTATGAAGGAAAAGACATTGAACAAAAAGAGCGTTGGATTAAATTAAACTTTGATGGTACTCGACGGGGAATCCAGGTTCTTCTGAAATAGGTGGTATTATTAGAGATTGCTTGGGTAATGTATTGCTGAAATGTTATGGGTATGTGGGCAAACTAACTGTGAATGAAGCATTGTTGAGAGCTTTGCCTCAAGGTATTAAGCTAGCAAAAATATTCAATAAGCCTATTATAGTGGAAGATGAATGTCATTAAATGGATGAACAAGGAAGAGATTATCCATGGTCTCTACATCAATTGGTTCGGGAGGCGTCTTGAACTTTCTGGAAATGGTAGTATCTTAGATACATGCGTATAGAGAGTGCAGTATGGAGGCGGATGGTCTCACAAAAGATGGAGTTGCTGCTAAAGGTTTCATTGCCGTATAGATTGCTGGTCTAAGTAGTTTTTTTTTTATGTAATTTTAGTTTTTTTTTCTTTTATTTTGTGGTTTGTTGTATGGGCCCGATTGGCATATGAATCTATGAAACTGTTACTTGATATGCAATAAATGGTCACTGTTTCTCAAAAAACCCATGTCAATAAATTTCAATTACATTATTTATTATTGTTTATGCCAAGAAGAACTAAAGAGAGAGAAGTCGATAGATTAATTCACATCTCAGAGTATTACATAAAAAAAATACGTTAAAAAACTGCATTAAAATAGAGAGAAATTTATGAGAGGGGTCACTCTTTCTCCTCTATCATAACCAAAAGATTAATATACATTTCATAGATTACATGAAAAAAATACATTAAAAACAGACAAACATACAAGAGGGATCAGTCTTTCTCCTCTCTCCACTTTCAACAAAATATATGAAAAACAAACCATGCCCCCAAAAAAAAAAAAAAATAAACAACTTTAAACCACTTAAAAAGAAATTACCATCTATAATTGACAACCCACACAACAAAAAAAAAAAAAAAAGAAGAAGAAGATTAGTAATTTGACACAAGCTTCCTACCACAAATGGTGCATAAAAACCTACGTTTCATATTGAAACTGAGGGGCAAAAAGCAAAATCTCCAAGAGCTCTCTACGTCAATGGTCTGAACTGCCCCCCCACAGTAAGGGCAATTCCCAGGGGCCGCATACCTGCCCACTACGCGCTCCTCCTCATCGCACACAAACACCAGGCACATCTCTCTTCTCCTCCCGAAATGAAATCTACTGAAATTTCGTTGGGTTTCGGAAGGCCAAGGGATGCTAAAACGAAATCAACCGATATTCCTGTGGACAAACGAAATTAACTGAAATTTTTTCGGAGGTTTAGGGGGCTGAGTTATACAAGGCCAGGGGGTGGATCTTCTTTGTTGGGTCCTTGGGTTATGGGCTTTTGAAACGAAATCAACTGAAATTTCGGTGGGTTTGGGGTTGTGATCTCCTTGCTTTCTTCTTCTCTTTGTTTGGATGATGGGCCTTGGGGCTTCCGAAACGAAATCAACTGAGATTTTCGGTGTTGGGGTCCTTTCTTCCTTCTCCTTCTCCTTCTCAGCGTTTTGGGTGATGGCCTCTTGGATTTCTAAAACGAAATCAGCTGAAATTTCGACGGGCTTGGGATCCTTGCTCTCTTCTTCTCAGCGTTTGGACTGTTGATTGGTGGGTCTTGGGCCTTAAATACAGAAGATAGCAGGTGGCGGTATCGTCTGAGAACCGCGTAGGTTGAATCCCCAGAAGTTTTCATGCTCCTGAGGGAGTGCACTGTCTATTTACTCCCTCCGGCAAAACCAGGACCCCAAATTTTGAGATGAAAAATTCAACCCATATGCTATATGCAAGAAAAGAATAAATTTCAAATTGTAATTCTATTTGACACTCAGATAAAACAATGCCCTGAATTTGAATAGAACGTGCCAAATTTATGTAGGGTGAAATCTAAGTGTTTAAATATTCAAAATTTAACTTTCTTTTGGTTCTTTTGGATATAACCTAGTATTCGGTGGTTTCGAAAAGTTTTAGATGAGATTTTTTTCTCGAGTCAATCTTTCGCCCGAGGGAGTAAATATACAGCGTATACTCTCACGGGAGCATAGAATACTTTGAAAACCAAAATTTCTACCCAAAAATAAAATGGAAAAGGTAATATATTTTTCAATGAAGAATGGAATATGGATTGTTGCATGCGTGAGCTTCCAGCTGTATTTTTGTTACAGGGGTGAGACTAGAAGATTCTAGCAGGTTTTCCGTGATTTTTCTATGGACATGGTGGGGCGATGCGTCAGCGGTGATTGTATTATCTAGAGGCTGGGGTTTTGGTGTGGCTGCGGTTCCACAATATTTAATAGACTAGTTGTGGATCACTGACGATCTAAAGATCCGAATTGGGGGTTACAAATTAGCATTCGAAATTGGTTGGCATCAAACCAGTTTTGTAGGGTGCAAACACGTTGGGTGGGGTTAAAAAAGTAAAGGTTTATATAAGGATGACGGTACCAATGCGCTAAATTTTTCAAGTCGTTCATCTCGACCTCAACATGTTTGACCATGAGAAAAAAATGGATTTCTATTGTTGGGAATAGTGCATCTTATAATGTATTTTTTAGATTGTCAAATTTTAAGATTTTCAAGTACTCATAAATCTGCTCGATCTATACTATTTTTTAAGCTTTAAACTTTATAATTAGAAATGAAAATAAATTTTCAAACCATCACAAAGTTTTTCATTATTGAAACAACATCTTTCGACGCTATTTGAAGGTGTACCTTACTTTGATTGTTTAGAGTATAAGGCTTATACAAACCACACCCAAAAGAAGACCATTTTTCTTCTCTACATAAAGCTCACAAACGTTCTTGTCACTTAAATTTCAAAATGAGTGGTTATGAGAGTGTCATTGAATAGATACAAACTTCCAAATAAAATTTTTAGATTTTGTGACTCACCCCAAGCCATCCAATTTGATGTTTACTGAGTGAGAATGATTGTCACCTTTATATACAAAAGATAAATTGTCTCTTCATAGACAATCTTATATAAAAATATTATGAAATAAATGGTTTTATTTAGCAAATGGGTTCGTATCGTATCACTAATGTAGACCAATCCGGTTAGGCAATTCAATGATCCAACGTAGACATATGAGATAGACGATCTACCCTACTAATCCGTATTTTCAAAGATTAGTGTAGATAATTGACGTAGCAGTCGATAGAATACATTATAAGATGGACCAAGATATGTTTCAAGACAGTTTTAACACCCAAAAAATAAAAGTAGGGCAAAAACAAAAAAATGGGTCACATGTCTGACCATATTAAGGGTTTGAATTTTAATTTTCTTTTCATGTTGAGACTATTTTAGGATTGCTCTTTAATTTTTTGAGATCCAAAACTGTTTAGGTTGAAATGGCTGCTTTATAGGTAATTTTGCCAAAATGTATATTTCAGCAAAATTGTGAGATTGGATAAATTACTGATATGAAGGTCTTTGCACCCAAATTGTATTTTTTTTCTTGGCGAGATTGGAGTTGTTTTTATATGCAGCAGCCCCACAAGATATCGCCACTCCAAAATCAACATATACTGGTAGGCACTCGCTTTTTCTTTTTTTTGTTCTCAAAAAAAAAGAAAAGGACTTCATCATGTGAGTTTACCCAAAACCTTTTTTTTTCTTTCAAAAGTAAGACCTACAAAATTTTCAAAACACTCATTTATGGTAATTGTTTTTTTGGTAATTCAATAGGGATGACAAGTCCCAATCTGTTTTTTAAAATAATTAAATAGTTTTTTAAGTTGTCAATGAGATTTATAGGCGCATCGTCAAGATATAGGGTGTGCTACTACGACGACCTTGTACAATGTCTTCTCGGTATTGAAAGTTGAATGCCACTCTGTTCTGTGTATCTTGTGCCCCAACAGACTTGTTGGGATTTCAACACGGACTTCTGTCACGTTTTACATCTCACTAAATATAACAAAATCCACCCCAAAAGAACTTTTCACAATATAAAAAATTCTTTCTTCACTCAATTCCATCTATTTGTAAAGAAAGGATACCTCTACCTTAATTACAACTAAAAAAAACCCAAAAATACTCTCCCCCAACCTCAACGTTTTCTTATCACTTCGAATCCCATAAATTTAGGAAGCCCCTTCCCATCTCTACGCACTTCCAAATCTCTTCTTATTTGTCATTTCTTAATGCTTATCAACCCATAATCTCAAACTCTACAAAATAAAAAATACATCCTGCATATAAAAACTAAAATAAATATCCTAACTCCACTAGAAAATTTCCTATTCTAACCCTTAAATCTCTACAAAGAATACATAACAAAAATAATAATAAACCTAACATCTAAAATAAAATAATAATAATAATAATAATAAATAATAATTAAAAACTCGAAAAAAAAAAAAAAAAAAAAGTCACAATCACTTCTAACCTACAACTTATAGTGTATCACAAGCTTTTGAGAAAGTTTCTTTGAACTTTCTAATCAACAACACCGTCAACATCGCATTTTCACATCCAACAACTATAACTATGACCTAGTATTTAAGATATAATGGTCTCATTGTACATTTCCCAAAACTATAAAACCAAAAGAGGCCTTCTTTATCTCAATCTTTAAACCAATTTCAATGGTTCCATAATGGAAAAAAAATTACTCAAAATCTTTTAAGGTCTGCCTCCCTGGGAAGAGAACTTTAAGCATTTTCTCTATCAAACTCAGGTATAGATACTCAACAATGAGGATAAGGCAAAGCAAGGAATAAAGAAAAGTAACCCCCATCTGTTCCTTCTTTTTGACATCCATCTAGAACAACTTGATGGTCCAAATTACTCACAAGAATAAGCAACTGATATTTTTATGCCTCGGACCTTTGCCCACCTTGGTAAATCACAGTATAAATGAATTTACAACAGGGGTAAATTAGTCTTTGCAGGTGCCCCACAAAATTGGTAAATAATTTGAGGAATTGGGGATAGTAGTGCAATTTTTGTCATCGCCTGAAACCTCAACGTATATCAACAGGCAATTCACGCAGCTGTTACACATTTTACCTTTGAGAGAGAGATCATGGGGATGGACCTTTGGATTATGGGCCTCAAATGTCAGACATGATAAATCCCGAGAGAGAGAGAGAGAGAGAGAGAGAGAGAGAGAGAGAGAGAAATCATGGGGATGGGCCTTTAGAATCATGGGCCTCAACATTGACATGATGAATGCCAGGATGCGCGAGAGCATGGAGATGGACCTTTGGGATCATGGGCCTCAATGCTGACATGGTGAATTCCATGATGAGAGAGAGAGATCATGGGGATGGACCTTTAGGATTATGGGCCTCAATGTCCACATGACGAATCCCAGGAACAATCTTTTGGATCTCCTTCTCCAACCTGTCTACTTCACTGCCAAGAGCTGTAACCACCTCCTCACCTGCCACCCCAAGAATACGTGACGTTAAAATGACATCAGCTACAATTTGTTCTCAAGGACGAATACGCCAAACTCCCAATGCTAACAGTAATGTTTGATTCAACTCTTCATTAAAATGGTAGTGTGCATGCATGGATTTCATGTTTGTACTACATTTAGAAGAGATCCATATTAGTGTTATAAACTCCTTTCCAATTTTAACTGCTCAAAAGGAAAACGAAAGAGAAACCAGGATCTGCATTTCATACCATAGTTTGCCATGGTCTTTAGAATAGCCGCATCATCTTTACCCATTGTAGCCTCTCTAAACTGTGCTCATGCACAACAAAAGAATATCAAAGGGGCATTTCAACACCCTATTAGTTTTTACACACTAAAAATGAAATTACAATTTACTCATTTAAATTCAAACACAGACCAAATAATACAATCTCATTCACACTGTTATGACAAGATGACTGCATGAAAACTTAATCTTGAAGAAGTAAATGACAAGAATTTAATACAAGAAATTAATATTTCTTTGCACCACTATCTTGTCATATGATTGGAATGTAATTATATTGGAAGAAAGGAAAGAAGGGTCAAGAGAAATTATATGAACCTGTCTAGCCCATTCTTCACGACCTGTTCTCTCCAGATAATTTTGCACCACCACAACCCCATTGAAGTCTATGACGTAACAAATAATACACATTAGTTTTACCAATGCTAGGCTAATTTTGTTAAATGCGATAGCAATACTTAAAAATATGACTGTAATTGATCAAATCTTCCGCATGTGGAGAGTGTCCTGGTGTTGTTGCATTTAAAATGGTGGTTAAAAGATATATATGATGAACAAATAAATAGACAGATAAATAGAGAGAGAGAGCGCACCTATCTCTGCCTTGAATCTAAAGAATCCTGGTCCAATCACCTCACTTTTGCAATCATATATAGCATCTACAACCTGCAAAGCAAATACACATAATATTTGTAGTTATATTACTGCACATTACATAAGCAATTAGTGGTAACATAACCAAAAGTTATCTTCACCGGATCAGATGAGAGAAACCGAAGCACCCGTTCCATGTCGTGATCATCAATAGCTCTGCCAATCAAAGCATGGCGATTCCTTTGAATGAGGAAAATGGCAACCTGTAATATATTAGGCATAAAAACCAGTAACTAAAATAGTTGGATAACACGAAATGATATTTGAGAAGGAAAACAAAAAGTTCATTGCAACACTAGTCCTTCCCCATTAAGGATACCTAATTGTACACACATTTTACTCTTCTGTTGTTCAAAGTTCAGTTGAGAGATCAGAATATTTGTACACACATTTTACTCTTCTGTTGTTCAAAGTTCAGTTGCGTTCATCCACTTGAACTACTTGGAAGACCCTATTATGTACATTAAGAGACAGATGTTCAAACGCCACAATATAAGGACTAACTCCTTAAGTTCAGCAGTATGTTTGCTTTGTTCCTTTTTACAGTTAATCAGAATTTAAGTAGTATATGCTTGCAACAAAGGGGTAATTCAAACTTATCAGCCCATTGATGATGCAGGCTTCTTAACAATTTAGGTGGCATTTATATATGCTTCATCCCATTAATGACAAGAAGACCTGCAGTGGGAAACCAAAGTGGTACTGAACTTCTGATATCTGTGAAATGGTGAAAGAGACAAGATTCATGGAAGCACCAAGGGCATTAGAAGCAAAGAAAGATACTAGTCTGTAGTAATCATGAATCAAAAATTGGGATGCTTGCTCAAAAGGCATTTTGAACAAAGCCAGAAAATGCTGTATTTCTCAAAAAAATAAAATACAGAAAACAAGAAAGACGTATAGAAAATGAAGAATGCAGGGTTCTGGCTTGAGGCCCACTTCAGGAAGTTTATTTAGGCTAGTGGACAGGTCAATAACTAGCATATTCAATGTTAACACAAACATTGGAGATAGTATTCGCTGAGAACACATGAAATGGGAACACAATAAAAGCTCACAAAATTCATTAACAAAATTCAGGTGTTTACGGGTTAAAAATATATAAAAGACCTGGAAATACATGTATTCAGAAAAAGATACACAGCAGTCTATCATCTTATGCTGATCTAGCCTCATCAAATGATCAACATAAGCACCTTGTGTGCAAAAAGGAATAAAGTGTACCATTCCAAGTAAGTGGCCCACAACAATAGAACCAATCGGATCATAAATTGCATTTCCTGTCCGGTTCACAGCCACCAAGGATGCAGCGGCAATAAGTAGCCCAGTAACAGCAGCACCATCCTGGGAAAGATAAGATAATTAATTAATTTACAAGTCTTTTTACATAGAGAGACAACAAAATTCAACAGAAATGATCCGCGAGGGAAAAGGTGCATAGAAAAAACAATTACGAGATGCATTAGTAGACCAATCAGTACAAACTTCAGTATATTGTACTCATTCCCCAAAATAAAATGAAAATCATGCACTTGTGAGATGACTGGTTCTTTTAATGTGCAGATAATGAGGAACAGGGGATTTTTTTGCAATTGCAGTTGACAATAGAAAATTGAGCGCATTGCCCCAAAATATTTTTTTTGAATAATTACTCACCGTCTCAAGTGTTTAAAGGCTTGATTGCCATCTCAACTATTTTAGCTTTTCTTAACATGCTAAAGTAGTAGAGCTAATGTGGCAGTGCTTAGCTTTACAAGGTCCAAATTAGTTTCTTAAAGAAAAAGTGTAACTCCAAAATCAATGCTATAAAAAAAAAATGTATATATCAACCCATACAACTCATAAATAATGAATGAAGTTAAAAGAAAACAGTACATTAAGGAAAAAACAAAGTTAAAAATAATTTAGAATAAATTACACATCACCACCTGACCACCATCAAATAGCGCAGAAAACAAACCAATAAGCACAGATAATTACATGCCTCAAAATGTAGCACACTCCACACCATCACATCCCTCCTCCCCAAAGCAAACATATTCCATAGTTATCATCAATAGAAAAAGTAAGTGCATTCTATAGTTGTCACACACCCCCACCCCCAAAAAAGAAAAAATCCACAGATGTCAACTTCCCTTAAACAAAAATGTCCACAAATTGTCTTCCACCAGCCCACCTTTGGTTGCCACACTGCACCATCTCAATCCAAGCTCCATCCTTGGCAAACTAAAGTCTTCACATTCATCATCATTCAAGCCTTATCCCATCTTTTACACAAATCTTGTTCTGCCATTACACTCTATCGATTGCCATATCCTCAATTAAACCATAAATCACCATATATCTTCTCTCTTCTTCCATCCATGTCCTTTTAGGCCTTCCCCTTGCCCTATTAGAGCCTTCCACTTGAACCAAATCACCCTTCCTAGCTGGTATTGCTCTAGGTTTATGTTGCACATGGCCAGCCCACTTAAGTCTACTTTCCCTCATTTTATCACCTTTTAGAGCCATCCCTAAGCTCCCTAGGATATATTCATTTTGAGTAATATCCTTTCTTGTCTTGCCACTCATCCATCTCAATATCCTCATCTCAGCTACACGCATTCTATGGATATGTTGTTTCTTGGCCGCCCAACATTCCGTCCCATAAAACGTGGTTGGTCTTACAGTAGCCCTATAAAACTCTCCCTTCAGTTTCATTGATAATAAGGCGATCACATAAAACTTCAGAAGCACATCTCTACTTCGTTCACCCCGCTCTGCTTCTATGTATCACATCTTCCTCAATCTCTTTATTCTCATGAATTATCAACCTCAAATATCGAAAATAATCTCTTTTAGGTACTTCTTGGCCATCAATCTTAACTGCCGCTCCATTTCTACTCCTATTAGTACCAAACTTGCAGTGCATATATTTTGCCTTTGTCTGTCTACTTTTAAAATCTTTAGATTCCAAAGCATCCCTCCAAAGTTCTAATTTTGTGTTAACAGTATCTCTAGTCTCATTACTTAAAACTATGTCATCCACGGATGACATATGCCACATTACCTCATCCTATAGATGCCTAGTTAACTCATCCAAAATAAAGAGATATCGGCTCAACGCTAACCCCTGATGTAAGCCTACAGTCACCGAAAACTCGCTTGTCTCTCCACTAGTTGCCCACACACTAGTCAGTGCCCCCTCAAACATATCTCTCACCATGTCGATGTATCCTCTAGGGACTCCTTTCTTTTCCAATACCCATCAAATTAACTCTTTGCGAATCTTATTGCAGGTTTTCTCTAAATTAATAAAGACCATGTGGAAGTCTTTTCTCTTTCCCTAGAACTTCTCAATCAATTGCCTAAGTAGGAAAATATCTTCAATTGTTGATTTCCCTAGCACAAAACCGAACTGATTTTCTGATACACTTGTTTCATGTCTTAGTCGTTGCTTAATTATACTCTCCCTCAGCTTCATAGTATGACTTATAAGTTTGATCCCTCGACAGTTCTACAATTCTATATGCTCCATTGTTCTCGTAAATAGGTACTACAATACTCTTCCTTCATTCATGTAGCCTTTTCTTTGTTCTCACCATATTGTTAAATAGCTTTGTCAATCAGAATATGTCAATTTCTCCCATGCACTTCCAGACCTCTTTTAGGATACCATCTAGTCCTAAATCCTTAGCTACCTTCATCTTTCTCAAAGCTTTTTTCACTTGAGATATCATAATCCCGTGGATCTATCTATCCTTCAACCTCATATTTATCAAAGGCTCCTCCTAACATTGTGCTCCTATAGTGTTTGTCATTCAAAAAAAATTTGCAATAAATTCTCCACCTTTCGTTGACCTCTTCATCCTTCACCAAGACCTTTTGATAATGCATTTAACATGATCTATAGCTCCACACTTCCTCTCTCTCATTTTTGCTACTTGGAAGGCATCTTTTTCACCTTCAATTGTTGTATAGAGCCTTCCTTACTATTTTATTGGCGTTTGTCTTAGCATTTTTATACTATTCTAAGTGTTGAACATTTCTATTCAATTGCCAAGCCCTATAACATGGACGTTTTTTGCTAATAACCTTTTGAAGCTCATCACTCCACCACCAAGTTTCCTTAATTGAATGTTTTCTTCCTCTAGATTCTCTTAACTTCCTTTGCTACTTTCGTAATACTATCAGCTATCTCATTCCATAGAACATTAGCTTTGCCCTTAGAATTCTATTTTCCTTCTTTTATCAATTTATTCCTAAATAAGCATGGGTGGTAAACCTATTAACTTCACTCCTCTTCCATCTCTTCATGCAAACATCCATAACCACAAGCCTATGTTGCGTAGTCAAACTCTCTCCTGGGATAACCTTACAGTCTGGTCGATCTACCTTCTTAACTAGAAAGATGTCCATATGGCTTTTATACGATCCACTTTTATAAGTTATTAAACGTTAATCTCACTTTTTAAAGTAGGTGTTTGTTATTGTTAGGTCGTAAGCCGTAGCAAAATCAAAAATAGCATCACCCATCTCATTTCTTTCCCCAAATCCATATCCTCCATGTACCTCTTCATATCCTCTACTATCTTTTCCTACATGACCAAAACTAAAGTCTTCACATGGTTCCAAATAATGCATTATCTTAGCATATAAGATCTAAGTGCCAATTATTATCTAGGGGCAAATAAATATGAAATATAAATTATCAACATATCTTTAACACAACAAAATATTGTCTAGGTATCAATACAAAAGTAGGTATCAATACAAAAAATAAAACATACATTTTTCCAAGAGTACAACAATACAGCATGATAGTGAAAGGTTTATATACATGGCCTTAGCTCTGGAATCAATGTGGTTCTGCTCCAAGTTGAGTTGGAAGAAGTCTTCTACAACTCCCCCAATCTTTCAAAAAACAAAACAAATAAATAAATTGCAAGATTCAGCTGCCTTACAACACTTCAGTAGTGCCGAGGGAAGTCGACTCGAGCAGAGTGTTAAAACATTGAAGGTAATGCTCCTCAATACTCACTTTTACAAACTCAACGCACATGCAATTGCAAACATAAACCCAGTTTTTATTTTATTTTTGGTTGGGTGAAGAATGCAACCCAAGTCATGGACAAATTTAGCTTCAAGGGTTTCCTGTTTCTCACCAAATGCTTTTTGAAGAAGGTTTTTTTGAAAATGTTAACCTTGCATTAAGGAGAAGAGATTACAGAGTACCAAAAATAGCTGCCCAAGAAATGGGAGCGCTATACAGAGTACCTTCTGAATAATGTTCAGAACTAGATAAGCTACAAGTCTAGACTCTCGACAAATATATCAACTGAAAGGAGTTGTACTCCTGGTCCTGGACCATGATCATTGGATTTCCGCAATGCAGATGATCCTCAGAAAAGATCCATAATGGAGAAAATATATATATAAAAAAAAAGAAGTAAATATATTCCTAGTACATAAATATATTCCTAGTGCATAATTTCAAGGAAAAAATATGTAGTCACCTCTGTCATGACTGCCACTGATGTTGGATCATGACCGCGCCAGACATAGTCACGGATTTTCATACCTTCAGCAGCTGCACCTTTCTTGACAGCATTTATTGCTACCACAAGTGAAGCACCTAGATGCCCCAAAATAGAAAATGAGTTTTTTTCTTTCTACAGATTGGAAAGAGAAATGATTTACACACCAGGATATAGTATACCTTCTATAATGAATGAACCACCAATCACAAGAGCCGCATAAAAAATATGTTGAGGAGGCTGTTCAATTAGAAATTTAGAATACAAGTATAGACCAGTGGTTATTGGATTGAATAAAAGAAAAAAGATACCCACGACCTATGCAGTAAATCTGTCAAGGAATTATGTTCAAGGACAAAAGCCTAGTCAAATGTTACATGCTCAAAAGAAAATCATAAAGTTACCTGTGCATTCCACAAATTTTGAAATCCATGAACAATGGTTGCGCCAGAACCAAGGCAGAATATACCAACAGCAGAAATCAATGACCACACAAATCTTTCCTTTGAATATCCATAGCTGCAAAAAGATGCGATGGATAACGAGTACACATACCAGAACCAGAAAAGTTAAGTATCTAACGAAGGCAATGAACATAGAAAAAACAACATTTTTTATTATTAAGGAAATAGAAAATTGCAGTGTCTCTGAACATCAAATAATTACATTTGTTCTTTCAACATAGCACGATATCTACAGAATGATGATATATATTCAGTAAGGCACAAACATAAAAGGCATGTGGATCAGAAACTCACGGGTGCAGAGCATCTGGAGCACGCCGCGAGCTATTAAGGCCATAAGCAAGAAGGGCCTACAAGTATGAAAACGACCATATGACTCTTATATCCTCCAACAAAATTTAAAAAGAATTACAATCAACTTACGTTACACATGAAATTATGGCTTTATCAAAATATTCGACGAAAGAACCAGAATATAGAATAGGAAATCATAAGCTTCAGTTGGAAAGCATTTCCATACCTGATTTGCAAAATCTGCAAGAGAATGTATAACTTCAGCCAACATAACATGGCTTGATGTCTCCAACCATACCCCAAATTTTAAAGAAAACACAAGAAAGTTGCACCAGAGTGCAGTAGTAACTGCTTGTTGGCTGGAGATGTCATTCAGAATATGCTAGATAGTCAGTAAGACACAAAAGGGAAATCTAGAGAACCTGTAGAAATACCCAGAATGACAACCACTAATAAAGCATAAAATATTGTAGTAAGCATCCACAACTAGTGAAAAAAATAATAATTCATCAAACATAACATAGCACAACGAACTAAGAAAATATCCCAGCATTGCGACAATCTTGCTCCAAGAAACAACACTTTTTCATCATTCCTTATTCAATTAAGGAACAACACGTCTGCTGTTAATTATGCAAAGCAAAAGTTTGAGAGTGCTTTGTATAATGACCAAAGACTTACTACCATCTGCTTCGCTCATGATGCAAAGCCCACATGTGTGATTTGATGTGTGCATAGCTTCCGAATTGCGACATGTCAAACCAATGGCAGCCAAGTCATGTGAAGGACCTCAATAACATAGGCTTCTTGCTGTTGCAAAGCCCAAAGCGAGTGTCCATAGCTTTAATAACAAGGCCTTTATTCCAGGGTGTTGAAAAGGCAGGCAGGAGGTTAATAGAGCTAATCCTTACAGAGTATTAGAAGCATTTAAAGCTCGGTTCTTGCAGTCATTCATGCAGGAGATGGCACATTCTGATCCTTGTATTTGATGTGGCTCATCTTGAGCTCATGCATTCTTTGGACGTCAGTCAAAAAATAAAGGACCAGGAGTATTAAGGAAGGAGAGGAATCGACAAGTGGTTTACGCTTCCCTTTGCTTTGGAGAGGAGGAATGCGCAAGCGGTTCTCATCAAAGGAAAAGTTGAAAATCTTCGCCAGGCCCTGAACTGCTGTAGCTTCCTCCAGGACCCATACTTCCAGCAAGCGAATGATCCTTCTAGTACTTGCCTGAAGCACTTCCTGCACCAGGTCATCATTATGGCCTCATTCCTTGAGCCCGAATTCGAAACAGCTGAAACAAGTCACTGCTGACATCAATAGCTCACAAGAGATCCAATCATGCTACAAATATAGCATTCCATTCTATGACCAAGAACCACTTCCAGATGCACAATTCCACTGAATCCTCCTTAATGCTATTTGCAACAATTGAACTAGTGGGTGCTAATCTTTTCAACCAAACAACCCTATCTTTCACCATGAGGCAGCTTCACTTTCTGTACAAGCGAACTATTAGTTTTCACTGCATTTAAAGGGCTTTAGGTTAACTTGATTGAAGGGAGTTAGTCTCCCCTCGCTCCCTCCCTCCATCCATCCATTGCTATGGCAAAAATGTCTTGCATGCGGAAAAATGTCTGGCATGAGTGTGTGCCTGTAACTTCAGTCTATTACAGTTATCGAATCCAGTCACAAAATGCATTATGCAGAATCAATGCAGCCCTTTGCTGCATTGTATTGGCCATGCATAGACGGGTTTACATAATCCAGACACCTAGGGGGCGCATAGGTACTCGCATATGTGAGAACCTACGCGGCCACATCGTGATGCCCTGCTCGTGGGAGAAAATAGCCCACAACCAGGGCTACTTTTATCATTTCCCCTTGTGGAAGGGAAGAAAAAGTTTTGGGGTGAACCCTAAACCCTCAACCCCACCAAAAATAATAATAATAATAATAATGAAATCTTTTCACTTCTAAGAGGATTGAACTTTAAATATTTTAAGTTCAAAAATATTTTTCGGTTTCGATTCTGTGACCAAAACTTAAAAGGATTTCTCCAGCAAGTTTCCAAATTGATTTGAGTCTGATTTTGAGCGCCTAATATCAACTCTTGAGGAGACCAAAACAAGAACTTGAAATTAACTTGGGATTTCGTCATCCTTGCCAAGTGCTTAGTATTTGGCCATACATTACTTTTTAGACATGTCTTTGTGGTGTATGAAGTTTGGAGAAGCGTTTCATGGGGAATATTCACTACCTTTCTAGTTTTTTTTTTTTTTTTTTTATTTTGAAAACTGTTAACAGTGTATTACTATGTCAGTAATCATTACAGAAGTGGGAGAGACAGAGAGCACCTACTAAGGGTAGCTCTCAGCAAAAAATACATCAGTCAGTCATGTTGCTTATAGGTCCCGCCCACATACAATGATTTTCAATGGTTTTTCAAAAAAAAATAAGATTAAGGCTGAGGAGTGCCCGCGTCGAGGGAGGCTATGTAGTGCAGCGATGGTCCTGAACAAAAAAGGAGTGGGACCTGGCCTGTTCTTCCACTTGGAATCTAGCTCCCTCCTTTGCCATGAGATCTGCGAGCTCGTTGAACGTCCTCCATGTATGCTTCCAGGAGACATTCATATCCCTGCAAATGTGAGTAATTTCATCAAAAATTGTAGTTAGTTGCCATGGGGGAGAGGTCACCCCACTTGCACATGAAAGAGTGTTTTGAGAGTCTCCTTCCACAATCAGGTGTGTACCCAAAGATGGATCGAACTTTTTGAGACCCAATAAGAGAGCCATAGCTTGTGCATACTGGGAATCATTGCTGCCAAGATACTCATAATAGGTAAGGAGGATGTTTCGCTGGTGGTCTCTAAAGACGCCCCCAACACCTGTGGGGCTTGGATTCCCTAGGGCGCAACCATCAAAATTCAGCTTGATGCTGCCTTTTGGTGGTGGTTGCCAATTGTTAGCTCTTGAAACTCTTGGTGACCTGTGGTTGAGGATGGTTTTCCATTGGCAAAGGAAAAAGTTCCTTGGTATTCCCGAGAAGACCTTGTGATTAGCGGTCCAAAAGGAGACCAGCGAAACTACCCTGTGGAACAAAGTTGGTAGGTGGATCTTAAGTTCATTAAAACTTATGTTATTCCTTTCTACCCATATTGTCCATATGTATTGGCCACAGTAGCCTTCCTTAAAGTTCTTCCAGCCAATGGCCAGTGTGACTCCAATTCGTTAGATAGCAGGGCGCCGACCATGGGGGGTGTGATCCAATGAATACCAAAGAGTTGCAACACTTGGCTCCATAGCTTGTGAGTAAAGTCGCAATGAATAAAGAGGTGTGGGTTGGATTCCTCTTCACAAAGGCCCATAACACATCTATTAGGGATCGAGATCCCTCGTTTTTGTATGGGGTCCACTGTGAGTGCTCTTTGGAACAAGCAATCCAATTGAAGGTTTGAATCTTAGGTGGGGCGATGGTTGAACAAACTTTTGCCAAAACTGAGGTGGGATTGAGAGGATAAGTGGGGGGTTGAGTGAGACTCTTATAAAAAGAGGCTACCGCGAAGAGACCTAAGGGGGAAAGAGTCCAAACTATTTTGTCTCTCCTATGTGTTGGAATAAAGAGTGAGAATAGAGCATTCGAGAGTAGTTGGAATTGATTGGATTCCTCTTCTGTGAGGTTTCTTCGAAATGATGGGTTCTAGACTCTTCGGCCTCCTAAAAGTAACATTTCCTCGGCAATGGAGGAGTTTTTGTTAGAGGCAAAAGAAAACAAGGTTGGGAAGGCATGACACAGCGGAGAGTTTCCTAACCATAAATCTAACCAAAAACTCACCCTATCTCCTTCTCTAGGGTGATATCTTATGGATCTTCTAAAATGTGAAAGAGAAGTGGCAAAGGATTTCCAAGATCAGGACGCTATGTGCCTCTGGATCCTTTCTAGCACCCAAGTTCCTTCCAGGATCCTGTATTTACACCGTAAAACTTGTGCCCAAAGAGAGTCTGGCTGAGCGGCAAGGCGCCAGCACCATTTGCCTAGAAGTGCCGTATTGTGTTTCTAAGGACCCGAATCCCTAAACCCCCCTGCTTTCTTGGTAGATAGATATTTTCCCATGCTACTAGGTGAAATTTGGTCTTTTCTGCCTGTCCTGACCACAGGAAATTATGCATAAGCTGTTCTATGCAATTAGCCACCTGAGCAAGCATCTGGTAAAGGGCCATGAAGTAGACCGGGGTATTTGCCAAGGTAGCTTTGATCAAGGTAACTCTCCCTAGCATAGAGAGATATCTACCTTTCCACCCCGCCAGACGTCTCTCTACCTTGTAAAGGATCTGAGATCAATGCCTCTTTTTTGGTTTCCCCAACCCCATAGGGAGACCCAGGTATGTAGTGGGTAGGTCCTCCACTTTGCACTCCCAGTTTGGGATGATTGTTCTTACTTCTGCATTTGTCATAGCAACTCCCATCATTTTGAATTTCTCCATGTTAACTTTGAACCCTGTTGCTCTCTGAAAGCATAAGAGGAAGAGTTTGAGAGTGATGACTTCATTACGTGAGGCGTCAAGGAATATCAGGGTGTCATCTGCGTATTGCAGGTGAGACACCGTTGGGCCCTGCGTACTACTTTTGAAGCCAGATTGAGAGAGGCAGGAAATGGATCGGCTGAATACTTCCGTTGCAATGTCAAAACGGAAAGGGGATAGGGGATCCCCTTGTCGGAGTCCCCTCGAGGCTGGGAAGAAGCCTTTCGGGGTTCCATTGATGATGATAGAAAAATGGGGGTGAGAGTAATAGCCTCTCATCCACCTCTTCCATCGCTCCCTGAACCCCATTCTAGCCATGGACTCTTCCAAAATAGACCAGTCTACGTGGTCATAAGCTTTCTCCCAATCTATTTTGAAGGTTAGGCCTAGTTTCTTGGCCAAGTGCCTCGAGTGGATACACTCATGAGCCACCAAGGCCCCATCTAGAATCTGCCTATCTTGGATAAAGGCAGATTGAGAAGAAGAAATCACTGAGGGGAGGACTTGTTGAAGTCCAAAGGCGAGGACCATAGCCAGTATTTTGTATGAAGAGTTCAGTAGGCTAATCGGGCGGAAATCCTTGATTTCGTCTGCCCCTTCAACTTTGGGAACAAGGGCTAGGAAAGTGGCATTGATTGCTTTGTAGATTATACCCTTGTGGAAGAACTCCTTTAAGAAACCGATAAAATCAACATGGATAGTATTCCAAAATTTTTTGAAAGGTGCAATCGAAAAGCCATCTGGTCCGGGAGCTTTGTCTTTGGCTAGGGCATTACTTGCTTGTTTCTTCAATGAAGGGTTGCTCTAGCCAAATTGCCCTAGCCAAATTGCCCGATCAACAGGGAGAACCAAGAAATCCAGATCAGCCATTCTTGGATGCGAGCCAGCAGGAGCAGTGTATAGAGTCTGGAAGAACTCTATAATGGCCTGCTCAATTTCATCAGGTTGGACCAATAAGCTATTATTAATTTTGAGCATCGAAATAATATTGTCTCTTCTGCGACAATTAGCTATTCGATGGAAGAAGGTTGTGTTTTGGTCACCCACTTTCAGCCACTTATCCTTGATCTTTGGAACCAATAAATCTCTTCTTTTTTTAGAGTGGAAAGGTATTCCAATTTTGACTGAGTTCTGAGATTTAATTCTGTGGTGTCCAGAGACTCGGATTCTTCAAGACGATCTAATCCTTGGATGGTATCCAAGGGGGTGGATTTGATTTGGGAGTAGTTACCGGGTATAGATTTACTCCAGGTTTTGAGAGAGGCTTTGAGGAGCTGAATTTTTGTTCGAAGTCTATAGCCTGCTCTACCCTTGACCTGGGATGAGAAGGAATTCCACCAGGTTGGTATAAGGGTACTGAGGGACTCCTTTTGGAGCCAAGCTAATTCAAACCTGAAAGGTTTAGGCCCTCTTCTTATTGTAGTGGTATCAAGAATAATAGGATAGTGGTCAGAAATGGGCTTGGGTAGGGCCGAGGCAAAGGAGCGCGGGAATTGTTCCTCCCAGTTCAGGGATAAAAGAAATCGATCTAGTTTGGAAGGGGAGGGTTCGGGGGCATGGTTGGACCACGTATATCGACTTCCTTGAAGAGGAATATGGAGGAGTTCATTCCGACTAATGAAGTATGCAAAGTCCCTCATGCCCTGAGAGATGGAGGTAGAGGCGTTCCGCTCATAGGACCATCTGGTAACATTGAAGTCTCCCCCCAGACACAAAAAAAGTTGGGGTAGAGCTGCAACGTGGTCCAATTCAGACCGGAATCTGTGTCTAAGAGCTGCAGAATTTTCAGGGGATAACATCAGGGATACTAGATAGAAGAGTTGTCACAGAAAATTCCCCTATGTGGGAGGAAATGAGAGAATGGTCCGAAGGATTCCAAACCACCCAGATGCCTCCTGGAGCCCCATTTGCCGGTACTGAGACCCACTGGGAAGGCTTTCTACCCCAAAATTGGTGAATGAGCTGAAGAGTGGGCTCAAGTTGTTTGAGAGTACAAGGGCTAGGACAACGGGAGAGTGTTTGAGAGTTAAATCCTTGTCGCAGTCCCCTAACATTCCACGTAACAATCTTCATGGGTTAGGGGAGGGAGAGGTGGAGGGGGCCATCCTGGCTGACCTCCTAGGACGAGAGATGAGGGAAGCAGATGGGGAGCCTACTATCGGCTGTCCCTAAAAGGAGACGGAGGAGAATAAGCTAAGTAATTCTGTTTGTCCTTTGAACCTCACCTTCATCCTACTTTGAGCGTCTGCAGTAAGAAACTTGTGAGCCGGTCCTTCGAGGCCGTCATGATGGAACCCCATGATTTTGTACATCTCCTTCATTTTTTCATTGATTCAACTTTCTAGTTTTTGTTTGTAGTACCATATTAGAATTGCTTGCTTAGTTGCTTAGTACTTTTTTATTTTTTATTCAACTTGTTGTATAGATTAGGTCATGTCGTCTTAAATGCTAATTATATATATGTGCATGTGCCCGTGTGGAGTAGTAACCACTAAAGAGTAGAGTTGCAAAGGGGTCCGGATTGGGCTGTCCCCATCCCAGTAGGGTATGGGCCTGAACCACACCTGGATCCAAACCTGACCCGCTAGGTCTAAAGCCCAAACACTTATAATAATAAATAAATATAAGATATATGTGTGTGTGTACATAATGACCTGACCATCGTTCGACCCGACCCATTTTGCAGCCCTACTAAGGGGACATATCTATGTTACTTTATCAGTGGTTGAGATAGCACATATATTAGAGACATACTAAATTAAAATCCCTACGATTATATAAATCCCAAATTTGTCGTATTCTTTATATTTTTCATAAAATGTTTGAGTACATTTATAAAAAAGTTTAATACTTTTATAATTATTTTTCTGCATAGCAACTGATGCGCTCAATGGTCAACAAACCACATAGCACATCTAGCCCCTAGTGCCTCCAGATCCCACCCAGCATTCAACAATCTGTCCAAGTATGTTAATCCATGTTCATAGTAGTAAAGGAATTATGGTATCCTATCCAAGTTAGGATTTGCTTTTGCTCATTGCTCTTAACAGTTGTTTAAACTTGGCAAGCCCAACTTCAACTCGCCCAAGTCAGTCAAAACCAGCACCATGCCAGATGATCTAGATTCGGATGATTCGAATCTTCACTGAGTTTGTCCCGACTCTATCTGAGTCTTTAAAAGATCCAGCAAATATTAAACAAATATATGGTTTTTTAAGACGGCACTCTCCAAGCTGACTTGGGACTCGCCCAGGTCACTCAGACCATTTTGTGAAATAATTCAAATCCATTTTGTGAAATAATTTGAGGACCACCTATGGCTTTATTTGAGATGCCAAGTTCTTCATCAACCGGCCTGAATGCCTCACAGGGTTATCCTGGGGCAAAGTGAAACACCTCTACCAAGGAGATATAAGAATCAATATCATGAGACCAAGACAAAATGAAAGTAATTCCCAATTTAGGCCTTTCCTTTTTTATCGCAAACCGTAGAAATAAACCAGCAGGGTAGGTGCAAAACTAAGAGTTTTAAATCATTAGGCAAAGAACAGCAAAGTAGTCTTTATTTATATACTAATAAAGACGATTATGGTGTTGAACTTGAGCTGCTCAACAGCCCCATGAATTCACGACAACAGCCAGGAAATATTTTTACAAATAAAATAAACAGTGATATAGGATGGTGGAACAGAATGTGGTATCCATCTGTAAAGCTTTCATATCTTAGCATAATTTAATGGTGCTAACATCCATCCGATACAACTTGCAGTTTGTTTGTTAAACTTTTTTAAATATACTATGATTAGAAGATATTCTTGTCACCTACTCAATTCAATCTTTGCATTGGAATACATGGGATCAATCGATACGTAAATCGCCACAGGGATGTGGATCCTAGGAAAATACCGTATTCATTACAACTATCCCTTACATAATTTAAACGAGTAAATACTTCTTAAGTTCTCCGGTATAACACACATATTTAGCATTGACCTCTAACTCATAATAACACTCCACAAATAAAATCAGGGTATCCAAATTGTACAGTGCCATGAACCTCCTGTTCCTCATGAGAACATCACAGATTGTCACATGGAAGGATCATTGACCTCTAAACAACAGGATTCTGAAAGTAATAAGTGACTGATTGATGTATAACATGCAGTAGTTAAGAAACTTGGGAGATGATAACGGAAGTACCTTGGATCGTGAGAGTCCGCTTTTCTCAAATGCTTGAGCCATGAGGAATAAACTGCATTTAAAGCATAACATTACGTTCAGACTTTTCCACCAGCTACAAATGACAACCAAATGAAACTGAATTTTTGATGAAGAGTGATAATCTATATATAATACAGAACATGAATGCCAAGAAAAACTAGGCCAAACACACATCATGGCATAGAATCGAATGCCAGTAAAAACTAGGCCTAACACATATCATAGCATAATGTTCCATAGCCCCTAATCCTAACTACATCCATTCCATTATAATACTATCAGCCACCTCATGTCCTTCCATGGGTACATAAATTACAATGTAGATACTTGTCAAAATGTCATTTATTCCTACAAAAATTAATTCCATAATGCAATTAATGCAATCAACCCTAATAATCCCAGGCTTGCAATTTACATAGTCAGTGCACCATTTCTAGGCTTGCACAAACTTCCGATGAAGTGGTGGGTTCAATTCTAAGAGACCAATGTAGCTTCCCATGTTAAATTTGAGTCAAATCATCATATTGATGCGAATTGTGCTTTCATTGAAATTGAGACTAGTTTATTATATCCTACACCCACCACTTTGCTTACACACATAGAAAAATACTGAAAACAAAATCAAATAATCCCAGGCTCACAAATTACTTATTCAGTGCACCATTCCCAGAGCTGCACAAGCTTCCAATTGAGTAATGGCTCCAACGTACATAAAGTTGGAGCCAAGTGATGTAAATTTCGCTTGAGACAGTAAGGCTAATTTATTATAGAGAAAGTATAGAATGAGACCATTTACCTTTAATACAAGGTGGTCACATTACTTCTGACCCTTGGATGTGAAATTGGGTGGCTGCAATTAGTTTATTGACCAAGCTCAAACTTCAAAATAAATTTTCTCGGACTTTGTGACACATCCAAGCTATCAAATTTCACATCAAATGGTTGTAAGGAATCATGACCACCTTGTATCAAAGGTAAACAGTATCAATGTATACAATCCCTTTATTATATATTTATATCACAGATTTCCTTCACCATCAGCATCATCATCATCATCACCATCCTCAGGGCCTCTTCCCAACTATTTGGGATCGGCTACACGAACTTGGTCCGCCCTTCTGTTCTATCAAGGGCCATGCCCTCAGAGCCTTTTCCCCACTATATGTGATATGTTTCCTTCAATAAGAATTTTATTCTATCATATACCCACAATTTGCTTGCGAAATTAAGAAAATTTTGAAATAAAAATATGGAGAATTATATGAGATGATTGTTATTAGAAAGCAATAGTAAATATTAGATCTGCCCCTTATGTTTTCTTATATCTCTAAGCCTCCCCATCTCTCTCTACCTATCCCCTTCTTTCTTACTTCTCCCTCCCGTCTTCCTCTCTTCTATTCTCCTTCTCACACTCATCTCCAACCTTTTCCTAGACAGCCACTGCACCCTCTTTACCTTTTGCCCCTATCCCTATTCTCACCTCCCTCCCTTCCCTCTATTCCTCTCCTCAATCCCCATATCACTTCTACCTACCCGTCTCTCCCCTCTTCTTCCTCTTTCTCTTCTCTCTCCCCCCCTCCCCCCTCTTATTCTAGGTATACCTCGGTCTAGCAAGCTACTGCATCCATGGATAGCAGAGTTTCTCTATTCTCGCATTCTCTCGTCTTTCCTCCCCCTCCTCTTCTCTCTTCTCCCCTCCCGTTGGTACCACGATCTGCTGCTCTCAAGACAGAAGCATCCCCACAGCTCGCCCAGCAGCATCCCCTCAGCTCGCCCAACAGCAACCCCTCAGCACGCCCACCAACAGAATCTCCATCTCCATCTCAGTCACAGCTCGCCCAGCAGCAACCCCTCAGCACGCCCACCAACAGAATCTCCATCTCCCTCTCAATCACTCATTCCAAAGAGTAGTGTATTTTTTCCTATTTCTTTTAGGTTTTCTTTTTAGATTACCTATTTTGGGTCTTCTATTTTTGCAAAATTCTCCTCTTCGCTGGTGTGCATCTCCCACTCCCTTCTCTCTCTTCTTTGCTCTATCTTCCCCACAACAGTCATTGGTGTAGTCTGAGCACTCAAGTTGTGAGATGCCATCCGTAGCTTACTCATATTGTAATTTTTACCATATATACAAAAGTTAACACATTTTAAAAAAAATAAGTAAATGTTGATCACAGTGCATGTATAACAATAACCTCTGGATAAATCATGATAAATAAAATCTCTAAATTAACAACAAGGAGAGCAATTTAACAAGTTTCAACAAAAAAAATCCTGATAAAATATAATACCAACATGCATAAATGCATAAAAATAAATAAATACACAACGATATGTCTATACAAAAGCAAATGAATAAACAACCATCAAAATGAAAATATAGAGACAAATAAACATGTAAACGTGGACTTACATCGGAAGGAATGATGAGAACAAGAATCAAATGGTCCAGCAACCACTGGAGATGTTCTTTTAGATCCGACATTTAAGAAAGCAAACCCAAAAGATCGACATGGATGAATAGAAAACTTATAATGGTAAACAAAATCCTTTGAATGAGATATATGAACAAATGCATCACGGCTTTGAAGGCGCGACCTTCTTTTAGAAGGTAACCCTTGAATTCCCCTGTCTACGGAGGCCAATGAATCAAAGGGAGAACCGTATAGACTAGAACCAGAGGAAGAAATCGGAGCTCGAACTGCATCGTATAAATGCCGAACCAGTCGAGCTGTTTTCAATAACTGATAACCCCGCCTACCCCTCTGCATACTCAGGTTTTCTCCAAAAACCACTCCATTAAATTTACGCTGAATTTCTAGAGAGAGTAATGGAAAGGAATGTAGGAGTACAACCTCTCTCCTGCAACCCCTCGAAATGCTAGGGAGAGCCGGTGATCAGAGCTTCGTCTCTGTGAAATTAGGGTTTTTTGAGAGATGGAGAGCGCGGGGCTTTCCAGAGATAGAAAGATGGAGACGTTCATTTTTTTTTAGAGAAAGAAAGTGGAAGTCGTACAGGGAGATCGGAATCTCCACGGTTGGTTGAAGAGCATATCCCCGGCCGCTAGTGCGCGGCAAAATATGATTATAATTTTTTAACCCTCCATAAAGCTGATCTAGGGCAAATTTGCAAGCCAGAAGATTCTGTGATCCCGCGGGAGTAGTTGTGCTTCCAATTACAAACTACTACAAAATTTGCGACAACAATGATCTCGGCTAGTGCATTTGACTTGTGTGCTCCTTGGACCTACTCAATGTTTTATTTTTTAAGACATTTCGTATTTGTACTCCCGGATACTTTTTTTTTTATATATTATACATAACATAAAAGTTGAGGTCCTATACAATCAAATTAAGGCGCACATCAAAATTTCATTAGAACAGGTTGTTTTGATTCTAAAAAAATGTGAAATTTCGATATCTTAACCTCAAGAACTATGAATATGAGAAAAAATAAATTTAAAGCCTTGAAAATAGTACATATTGTAATGTATTATCTAGAATATCAATTTTAAAAATTTTCAATTGTGCACAGATCTACTGGATCTATATTATTTTAAAACTTTAAATTTTATAATTAGAGATGAAAAAAAAAAATTAAACCACTATAAAGATTTATGATGCTGAAACAACACCTTTCGACACAAATTGAAGGTGTGCCCTACTTGATTGTTTAGGGCCTCAGCTTTATACAAACTACACCCTATACAAAATTAATTACCGGTAAAGGTAAACTTTTTAAGATACAAATGTGTTTATTAAACTATGAGCTATTCTGAATGTATTTTGCTTACTCCCTCCGCTATTTAAGAGCTTACTTTTCTTTAGAATTTTGATATAGAAACACCAAATTATTATTTTCAACATGTGTGAGAAGATATAGGAGATGCCCACATATATTTGTTATACAAATTTGTCTACCCCATATTTTTACGATAATGTGTATTTTTTAGAGCAATTTTTAGGACATGGATCGTCTTGATTTTAGTGAACTGAATTTGAATCTGCATCACCCTATTAAGCTCATATAGTGCAACTGTATCGAGTAATATGACAACACGTTCTTCCAACATATTATGATCAAAATAACATGTCTTATTGTGAAATATTAAGCATCCTTGTCCATACACAATAAATTTAAGCAAATATTATCATGGTAATCAATACATACGTAACAAAAGGGACATCAGTTAAATAGTAAATGTTGTCCATACACAATAAATTTAAGCAAATATTCTCATGGTAATCAATACATATGTAACAAAAGGGACATCAGTTAAATAGTAAATGTGGATTGAGTCCCTCAGCATCAAGCAGAAACATCAATATCATACACAAACATAATGTTTTTTGTATATGCGACATAATATATCGCGCAGACTGGTTTAACGGATCCATAACGACAGTCCAATATGCACCCAAAAATTAAAGGAAAATTATACAATGAGACCATTTATGTTTGGTATAAAGTGACTACAATTAATCTTGACAATTGGGCGTGAAATTGAATGAATGCATTTATTCTATTGAGCAAGCTCAAACTTCAAAATAAAATTTATCAAAGCTTGTAGCACACTCAAGCTATCAGATTGGTTATAAGAAATCGTGACGTCGTTGTATCAAAAGTAAATAGTTTCATCGTATACAATCCTAAAAATAAAAAATATCTATATAACTCATACGAGCAATGATCTAATGCAATGGTTGTATCGTAGTATAATGCAACGACACTTCTAAAAAACCATGTTTGTAGTATTTATATGACCCTAAATTTTATACACACACTCTCTTCATCTCAATAATCAATCCCTCAAAAAAAAATAGTTCAATTTAAACCCTAGATGTGGTCAAAATGAGTCATCTCAAAAAATGAATCTAGACCATTCATTTTGTGAATTTCAAGATCTTAGCGTTTATAAACTCAAAATCATTTTTTTATTTTTTAACATTGTTCATCTAATGATAATAAAACCATCCAATAAAATTAGAAGTGAAAAAATCCTTCTAAAGCCCATGTAACAATCCTAAACTTTTGCAAAAATAAAAAAATAAAAAAATAAAAAAAAATAAACTTTTAATACGTGATGATTCGTTTGAACATGATGGTCCTTAGGGACCATCTCTACTTTTCAAAACTTTTCGTTTAAAAGCTTTGTTGCTTCTTTACGCTTGCCACGTTCACTAAAGGACGTGGGCTTTAGTCGTTTAAAGTGTAAGCAAACGCTCACACCTGTAACGTAATAAAAGAATAAAATAATATATTAGTAGAATTTAAATTCAGAGAGATGAGGACTCCTACCTTAGAAAACTTATGAGATTTTTCTCTCTGGTCAAAATACAGTGAACTCCTCTCTCTAGCCGAATTTTTATCGGGATATTCTTCTCAAGTATTTGTGGGTAAGTGACATCGTCTTCCTGAAAAATAGTCTATTTCTAATAAATAATGATATTTTCGTCTAGGATCTTTATTTTATCAGTTTTATGTGAAAGTGACTTCATTGTCTCGAAAAATAATTCATTCTTTTTAAAAATAAAATGAAATAATTATTTCTGCTTATTATCATGAATTTTAGGCGCGATAAATTTTATGCGCACGTGACCTCATTATCTTGAAAAATAATCTTTTTGATAAAAATTGTGATATTTTATCTATGTTATAAATTTTGAATGCTGTAAATTAGAAAAATAAATTTATTTATTTTTCTTGTTTATTGTTAGAAATAAATGTGATATTTCTGCTTTTAGTAAAATTGTGATATTTCTTTCTACTGTTTTGAATATTTAGACATTGTAAAATTCATGTGCAAATGACTGCCTTATTATTTTAAAAAATTGACATTTTTGCAATTGATTATAGTATTGTTGTGAAATGTTTATTTGTGGATTGATATCCCATAAATTGTGATAATTCCGTATTCTTGAATTTTTATAAGAGTTTTTCTATACATATTAAATTGGCAATTATGCTAGAATTCCTTTACAAACTGCTACCTTTCTAAATTTGAGCCCAAAATATTTGATTGGTTATTTTTGAAATGTTATATAGAGTGATTGTTATTAATGGTTTAAGTGAAATTCATATTAATGATTTTAGTGATATGTTGAGTACATGATATTACTGCTCTCGAATGTTTAAAGAGATTTAGAAATAATTTAAGTATGCAAGTGGACTTATCCGGTTCGCTGGTGAGGTATAAGTGGACTATCTGGGACACCGGTAGAGATTAAGTGGACTCATCCGGTTCGCCGGTGAGGTATAAGTGGACCTGCAGGGATTAAGTGGACCTATCTGGGACGCCGATAGGAATTAAGTGGACCTATCAGGACGCTGATGGGGTATATAGGTGACCTACTTGGGACGCCAGTAGGGTATTTTGTGAAATCCTTTGAATTATGCATTGACGCGTTAAAGTGTTATGTGCATTTCAATTATTCGGATTATACTTAATTATGCATTTATTGAAAGTGAAACTGTTGATGCATTTCTGTTAATAGATCTCATTTTGGAAAATATTGATATCTTTCAACCATGATTATTTTTAGGATTATGATGATCACTTACTGAGTAGCCAAACTCATCAAACTATGGTAAACATTTTTCAGGATGATTGCGGTTTCATTTGTGTCCTCGTCAAGATCAACTTTAAGAAGATATTGTAGTTTTGCTTAAACTTTCTTTATTTACTTTGTAAGACCTCGCCACTGTAAATTTGTCCTATCAATAGATGTATATATGTTTTGACTGTCACATCTCAGGAATATCAGTATTGTAAATTCTTGGGGTGTGACAGCCCAAATCTAAGCATCTCACAAAAATGAACGGCATATGTTAATTGAGCTAAAAATATTTTCGAAGTTATATTTTCATTTTTTTTTTTAAATTGTTCATTAGAATAAAAATAATGTATATTTCAAATTTTGGATCAAATAAATAGCCATAAGATGGTTTTTTAAGGTTTTTGCATCATATTATTATACATTCACATAAAGGAAATATTTATATACTTTCCCAGTAACATAGAAGATCTATGATTTCCCTACTATCCAGCCATCCAAGTTTGATCAAGTGAGCCACTCACCATTTGATCTTAGATCCGATGATTCATAGTATTTTATTTTTAATATTTTTTTATAAAAAAATGTACGAATATGAAATTGGCACGCATCATATTCTCATTGGGGCGTAGCTACAAAAAATATTAAAAAAACTTTGTAATCCGATGACAATGCCATATAAGTAACTTTTTGCCAACAAAAATACATAACAATATACAAACATTACAATCATTTCACCAAACACTCCTAAATCCTAAACGTATATAACTTACATGCTCGGGAGCCTTTAAAAAGATTCATTCCCGAAAATTCCAATTACTCTCTCTTTCTCTCTCATCGTCTATTAATTTATACTCCTTATTTAATATAATCTTCTCCTGTTTTAACTCTTTTCCATTTTCTTGTGCTGTTTTAAAATTCGCAATTGGATGACCCACTCGCTGTCCAAATCTATATAAGCCGGAGTGGCGATCTCAAAAGGCTAAATTATCAAAAAAATAGGTTAAAATTCAGAATCACACCCTACTTATTGTCGAAATATATATATATATTTTTATAGGTAGATCATGAGGAATATAGGATCCTACCTATTTTAGAAATGGTTAGTAGTTTTTGAAATATATCAATAGGAATGAAAGCTTAGATCGGTCCTCGAGGGTGCTACCACGACAACCTCAACCTCATTCCCACTTATTGTGTTGCCATAGTGGCGATATTAAATTTTGGATCGACTAAATTATCAAAAGAATAGCTTAAATTTTAAAATAATAATACGGGGGCATTCCGATAGGGTGAGGATCTGGATAGATGATAAAGTTGCATCCAGTAATTCTTGATCCAGATTCCATAATTCAAAAACTGTTTTTTATTGCTTTCTCAATCTCAAACCAAACCAGAATAGATTTGCATTCAGTAATTCTTTATCCGGATCCCAGAATTTAAAAAGCGGTTTTTGTTGCTTTCTCATTCTCAAACCAAACCATAACAAAATTGGTACCATTTCATTTACATTACGATTGGATAAATCGAATAATCCGGGCTAGCATATAATAGAAAACAGCATTGTATTCACGTTTAAAGAGAGAAAGCAAGGTTTTAGAGAGAGAAAATAAGTTAATATAGAGAGAGAGAGGAAATAAAGAGGGAAACGATAGGTACGATTATATCGTATTACAGTTCCGTTCGCGCCAGGACTCCTTGTCTATTTCGACTAGGAATAATCACCGGTTACTATAAAATCCAATAAAAACCGGCGTTGCATTCATGTTTGGAGAGAGAAGTATTTAGAGAGAGAAAGGAAGGTAAAAGGATTTCTGGCTCCGGTGGAAAAGCGAGAGAGAGAGAGAGAACCAGTGAGAACTTGCACAAGGGAAACCCAGAGAGCGTACGAGAGAGAGACGGGATCCTTTCAATTCGATGCTTTTTCTCTCTCCTCAACCTGGTTTTGTCCATGGTGTAATCTCCCTGTCATGGGATTACAGGGGGTTTGTCATGTTCAGTAAGAGGAGATCCCATTGCTGGTTCTTTCGAGGGGTCCTTAAGCCTTGAAATCGCAATATGTGGTTTTCTTTCTGGCGATCCAGAAACCGTTTCTCCTTAGATGAGCTCAAGTAAGCCTCTCCTTCTCTAGTTTTTTTTTTTCTCTCTCTCTCTCTCTCTCTCTCCCCCCTATATCGTTGCCTCTCTCTATATCTTTAGGTTTAATTGTGACCAGTAGGGTCTGAATGCGAACACGTATTGAAATTATTTGGTGTGGTTTTTGTTATTTGATTGTTCTTATCAGGAAAAGAGTTAAATTGGACTGAGATGGATTTTAGAGGGAATTTACGATTAATTACGAACCCTTGACTATCTACTATCCAGCCTAAATTGCACCTTAAGTGAAAATTTTTCGTTTTTTGGTTGGTTTTGGATCAACGAGTGCTTGAATTTCCTAGTAATTGTCCATATCACCTAAAGAAACAGAGAGAAATCCGTTTTAATGGGAAATATTAATGGGCAAAATTTGCAGTCCCCAATAAAAAATTGCAATCCCTTTTAAGGGGAAATATTAATGGGCAAAATTTGCAGTCCTCAATCAAAAAGAAGAGGGAGAACTCTATTGACGTATCACTTTTTTTGTTCCCCTTATTGCTGGTGAGTTGATTTTGGACAACTTTCAAAAAACATAGTTGAAACTTGTTTGGTTTTATTGAATGATATGGACCAGTCTGAACATATAATTTATGTACTCAAAATCATCTAACACTGCATCGTCCCCCTTGATGCTATAGAATACCTGAGTTTAAATGAGGGCAAGAAATCATAGGTTGTGGAGTTATCTGTTAAATTGATACAGCCATGCCCAACCCACAACCAATAGTTCGTGGCTGGGCAAAGCAGGGTCGTAGAAACATGGAGGGCAAAAGGGGCCAATATTGTAATTAGGGGAAGTTACTTTGGATTTTTATTTTTTATTTCGGTTGTTGTTATTTTATTATGAGCAAGTTTAGTCATTTATTTTTAAGTTAATAATGGGTCGCTAGGATTACATAAAATAAATGACAGGGATTTTGTAAGAGCTTTTAGGGTTTTTTAGTTACTTAAATACTTGTTATTGAAGGGTTTAAGGAAGATCAATTATTATTTTATGGAGAACTTTGAGTTAATAAGATTTGGGAGGTAGATTGCTATTTGCTTTTGTGATTTTTTTTCTTCCTTCCCTTTAAGGTTTGTCATTTAATAGAAGTTATGTGAAGTAAGGTGCTACTGATTTGTGAAGAATCAAGCCCTAATTTGCATCAAGTGGTATCAGAGCGGGGGTTACGATGATTTCAAAAGAGGCACATCGTGAAGAATTGAGCTTGTTGACTCAAGTAGTTCAAGCCCCTTTGTAGAGAGTAGATAAACATGCGCAGGAGGTTGGGGAGCTTCGGCGCGGAAGGAATTTGGAGACCGGTGTTGGAGTTCAAGGCAACGATGATGAAAGAGGTAATTTGCATATCGCTCCTAACCAACTTCGAGTGATCGTGATTAATGATAAATTTAATGATCAACTTCTTCGATTGTTGGAAAGGGAAAGGAAACTTAGAATCAAAATTGATATTTCAAAGTTCCATGACTGACTTTATGTGGATGATTTTTTTGATTAACTGAGTGAAGTTGAGAAAGCATTTGAGCATAAAGATATTGATGATTACAAAAAAGGTGAAATTAGTAGCAAAAAGGTGAAATTAGTAGCATAAATTTTCTGGTCATGCCTTGACTTGGTAATATGATTTACAACAAGATCAACCTCGATAAGGCAAGGAGAAAAATAATTCATGGGAGAATATGAAGATAAAACTACGCAGGAAGTTCTGAACTATGCTCAAACCTTGTATTCAAAGGTGTCAAAATCTCAAGCAAGGGAAAAAATCAATGAGTGAGTATACTGAGGAGTTTCATATTTTAACACGTACGACAAGTATATGAATGATCCAATATTAAAAGCTAAGTTGGCTAAAGGGATGGGGCATAATTATTACGGAGAACTTGCATGGCCCAATGATCGTTTATATATCTTTTTAGGAGTAATTTTAGGTACTATTGTATGTAACGTGGGTCTAGTTGCTCTAGAACTTTCAATGATTGGTGAACCAACGGATCCATTTGCAACTCCTTTGAAAATATTACCCAAATGGTACTTTTTTCCTATATCCACAATACTACGTATGGTACCTAAGAAGTTTTGGGTGTCCTTTTAATGGTTTCCGTACCAATGGGATTATTGACAATACATTTTTTGGAGATTTAGATACTTTTTCAGACCCATTGTCTATACTTAGTGATAATCACAATTTATATTCATTTTTCATGACATTTTGTATGAATCGACATGGTCAATTTAAAAAAAAAATTGCGGGCCAAGATCTTCTTTCTAAAGAGATTCATAACTATTATATGTCCAAGGTCCAATATTGAAATTATTTAAAAGGTTTTCCCTAATGTTGTCTGTGTCAATAAACAATTTGAAATACCTCGAATTTTTCAGAACAAGTCCAAGTCAAATAGCAATGATTTGAATATTCTTTTTACACTATTTCGGAAACCCAAGGACTCGATCGTATCGATATATAAAAAACAAGATTTCCATTCATAGCAAGAAAATGAGGGAAACAGATCCTCAATTTAAAGTGAGTAAACATAATTCCATACTCCATCCATAAATACAATATGGGGTCAAAAAGTCAACATAAGTGATTCATTTTTAGCCCTTATAAAATTGATTCTTGAACCTTTTTTGTGCTCACGTCATGTTGAGGTACTGCAGAGCAGCAGAAGAACAAGCTCCAAAATATGTCAAAGTATAAAATTCCTCAGTATACTCACTCATTGATTTTTCCCCGACTTGAGATTTTTGACACCTTTTATATAAGGTTTGAGCATGGTTCACTGATAAGAACTTCCTATGTAGCTTTGTCTTCATCTTCTCTTGTGAATTAATTTTCTCCTTGCCTTGTCGAGGACAATCTTGCTGTAAATCATCCCACCAAGCCAAAGCATGACCAAAATTTTTTATTGCTACTAATTTCACCATTTTGTGATAAGCTATATCGTTATATTCACATACTTTCTCAATTTCACTCAATTAATCAAGAAAATCATCCACATGAAGTCGGCCATGGAACTTTGGAATATCAATTTTGATTATAGGTTTTATTTCCCTTTCCAACGATTGAAGAAGTTGATCATTGAAATCATCATTAACCGGGGCCACCCGAGGTTGGTTAAGAATGAGATGCAAATTATCTCTTTCACCGTCGTTGTCTTGAACTCCAACACCGGTCTTCAGATTCTTTCCACACCGAAGCTCCCTAAACTCCTATGTGAGTTTATCTACTCTCTCAATTAGGGCTTGAACTACTCGAGTCAACAAGCTCAATTCTTTTCAGGTTGCCTCTTTTGAAGTTATTGAAATTGTTTTGATACCACTCGATGCAATTTAGGGCTTGATTCTTCATAAATCACCACCTTAATTCATAGAAATTTTATTAAACGACACATCTTAAGGGGACCGAAGAGTAGAGAAGGAATAAAAAAAATCACAAAAGCAAAACGCAATCCACCTCCCTAAATTATTAACTCAAAGTTCTTTAGAAAATAGCTATTGATCTCCCCTAAACCCTTCAATATCAAGCATTTAAGTAATTCAAAAACCCTAAAATGCTCCTAAAAATTATAGCCATCCATTCTATTTAATCCTAGCCACTCATTATTAACTTAAAAAACAAATGACTAACTTTGCCCCTTATACAGTAAGCAATTACAATTGAAATAAAAAGATAAAAGTCCAAAATAACTTCCTGTAATTACAATATTGGCCCCTTTTGGCCCCCATGGTTTTACGACCCTTCTTTACCTTGCCATGTATTATTGGTTGTCGTTGGGGCATGGCTGCGTCACAAATAAAAAGAGAGCCTTTATACCATTCAAAGAATATGTAAGTAGTCAATTAGGGGGAAAAAAGTGACATCACATTGTGGACTTTATGCTGGTTTATATGGAACCTCTTTATTAATTGTAGAATTATGCCTATGGAATGTATCTGTTTTCAATTATGATTAGTAGTCATTGTGTGCTTATTTATTTATTTTTGATAGTTATGTTTCTAAATAGACCTCAAGCTTTCATAAAGTAGGATGAGATATTCGGTTTTTGGATGAGCATGATGGAAAGCAAATTTTGATGAACCCTTCCCAAAGTGCACATCAAAATTCAGAAGTACATGCCCCTAAAGTTTTGAATTGTTTTTAAGATTTTGAAATTTGGGACATATACTTATGTATTATTAATGTAAGGGAAAAAGGATCTGGTATTTTTGATGCCGTGTAGGGATATCATCTTATTTAATCTATTGGATATTCATTGTGAGTCCAGATTGATGAAGTTTAAAAGTTGGTTTGAATTTTTAGCATATGCTTCTAGCTCTCTTCCAGTTTCTCTTTAGACTTTAATCCATTTGACTAGTTGAAAGGAGCAAGCTTTTGTTGGAAAATACATACGATTATCGTTTCTTTGTTGTTATAGGCACTAGGCATGTCATTTAACTAAGTGGATAATGGTTGGGTGGAACTCAGAATTCTTCTTAATTCAGAGCCATGTGTTGTTTGTTTGGATTGTTTTGCTGCATGACTCTGAGTGATTGGTGTCAAATTCTGCGAGATGATAAAGAGTCTGTGGCTGACTGAAAATCAAATGAGTACAATTATTTAAGACCTGCCCTGCCAGCCGGCTTTGACTGATCGAAGGTACCATCAGTTGGTAACAACTGTAACACTTTCATCAACCAATCATGGATAGGTTTAACCATGCCCTCTTTGATAGGATTCGAAATCGTAAACGGACCCCTCTTTCTTACAGCCAATACGACCATGTTTGGAAATTTTTGTATAGGAAGTATGAATTTAAGAATAAAAGTTACTAAATGTTTTGAAATGTTATTAATATCTGGTAATTGACATGAGATATATGCATCACCGACATAAAAGTACAACTCTGATTGGTTGGTGCCAGAACCTTCCCTACATATGGAAATTCTTGTGATTTAGTAGTAATTTAAGAGCAATGAAAATTATTAACTAACAAAAATGAAAATTGTTAGTACTCCAAAGAGTCACAAAACTTAAAAACCTTTTTTGTGAGATAATGTTTTTTTGGCCCTTTTCATCCTCATAATTTTCGCTTTGGTGAGGGAGGCTGATGAGGAGGGAGACAATCTTGCTGAAGGCTGTATTTCACGTGATGCTGTTCTGGTTGAGGCTGATGTTTTGGCTTATTGAGATGTTGGCTTGACATCTCTCTGATGCCATCCTTGCTTATTTTATATTTATAAATAAAGTTGCTGTTAGTGATAAAAATGTATCGTTTATGGAGATCCAATTTACCCAACCTTAATAGTTTTCCTTGTACAAAGCATTTCCCACCTAGTAGCTCCTTGTCAATCACTAATCTTGGGTGAAAAATGAAATCTTATATGGTGCAATGTATTTCGCCCATTTCAAAAATACTTTTTTTGACACATTCTTTATCACCAGCTTAATATATTAAAGGTCTCTATCTTGTGTTACACTAGTTGATATAACGTTTTGCATACTCTGCTGAATTTGAATTTATGGCCACTATTTGGTGCAGATATCTCACTGATCAGCTGCAAAAGATTCCGGTTGTTAGTGATATCAACAAGGTAATGCTTCATTGAATGCACACACCCTTTTACTTTTATTGGATGAATTGAGTTATTCTTGTTTATTATACAGTTGAGATTGTTCTTATGTTATTTGATTTCTATGGTGAAGGATTTTGTTATTGAGACTCTAAGGTCAATTGCGGAGTTAGTGACATATGGTGACCAGCATGATCCAACCTTTTTTGAGTAAGATATCTCGATATGCACTCTTCGTTATTATTCATGGCATGGTGTTATCTCTTCTAATTATCTTGGCATCTGCTTAGGTTCTTTATGGAGAAGCAGGTCATGGGAGAGTTTGTACGTGTTCTTAGAATCAGTAGAACTGGGACTGTTGCTCTTCAGTTGTTACAGACAATGAGTATTATGATCCAAAATTTAAAAAGTGAACATGCTATTTGTAAGTTATGCAATGGTGTAAGGAATTGTGTTTTTGGTTTTTTCTTTTGGGTTTTTGATCTGCAGTGTAAGAAATTGTCTAAGACTTTAGATGATCTCTAACCAACTCAATTTTGAACCCAGAATTGTATGAGATATTTATTACTCCCCTTGCGATTATGCAGATTACATTTTCAGCAATGAGCACATAAATTCTCTTATAACTTATAAGTTTGACTTCCGAAATGAGGAGCTTTTAGCATACTACATATCCTTTTTAAGGTGGGTGAGGGCCTTTTGTACTTTTTGTTTGTACTTTTCCTTCTTTAGATTTTTTTTTCCTGACTGTGTTTATATACTTCCAAGTTGTTTGCGGCCGTTTGTTGGTGTTAAACACACTGTTCTTTTTTTTGGCTCACATGGGCTATTTTGTTGTGCTTTTTGTAGAGCAATCAGTGGGAAGCTGGACAAGAATACAATATCTCTTCTGGTAAAGACACACAATGTACGTATATATTCACTTTGTAAATGTGCAATGTTCTTGTGCCTATTGCAACATATTTTGATCGATGATGTTTGTTCTTTTATAATTACTCTATGGTTCTACTATGGTCGTGAGCAATGCGCTGTTTGGCATTGTAGATAATGATTGCTTTTCAGATTTATATGGTACTTGTGAGATTCCAAAATATTTGGGTTTGGTTCAAACACTCTCTATATCCCATATTTGTTTGCTAATTTTCCTAGAATCTCTCACATACAATATTTGGGTTAGGTTCAAACACTCCATATCCCATATTTGTTTGCTAATTTTCCTAGAATCTCTCACATACACTTAAATTTATCTCTTACTACTTAACTTCTACTGATGTTATGTTTGCAACCATTCTTATGAATGAAACTCAGCATTTCAAAATTTAGAACGATAACAACAATGTCATTTTGACAAGTTCTAGATTTGATGTGATTGCCTGTATTCTATGATCTCAATTGCATGCTTTGAATATTGGCCTTTGGCGTCTGTCCGCTTTATTTATATATGTATTTGCTGCATGCATTCAGGATGAAGTAGTTTCTTTCCCATTGTACAGTGAGGCAATAAAATTTGCTTTTCATGAGGAGAACATGATCCGTATTGCTGTACGTGCTCTGACACTAAATGTCTATCATGGTAAGTTGTACTAATTACTTCCCTGCTACCCTTCTAACAGAATTGTTTTTGGAAAAGTACAATATAATTCTAAGGGCTTTGGGAAAGCCACAGTTCTCAAGGTCATCTTGTCTATCATGTCCATGGATGATGATAACCCTGAGGACTATGGTTTTCATGTAGCCCTTAGGATTACAAAATACTTCCCTTGTTTATTTTTCATCTATCAGTATGGTTACATCTCGCTAAATTCGTCTTCAGTCGGAGACGAATGTGTGAACAGGTTTGTCACCAGCCCTCCTCTATCAGATTATTTTTCTGATCTGGTCACACATTTCAGAAAGCGGTGCCTGAATTTGGATGGATGGTTTTCTGATGCTGCAAGGTAAGAACCGCCTGTCAAACTCTTTATCACTAAATTGTGTGCTACCTTTATTCCAGAGTTGGAGGCTGATCCCTAATAGTCTTATTAATATTAACATTCACTAGCAAATGGCACGTGCATTGCACGATGCTCTCACTGAGAGATTAGTTTTAGTCTTATTTTATTTAATTCTATCTGAGCTATTCTAGTTTCTTTTTTGAGTTTTCTTTTTTCTGGATAAGCTAAATACCATTATGGAAATTCCTTTTTTTTACACTTCCCATTTTTGGTAGCCTTATTAGTATATAAAACCCTTTTTTCTCCTAGTTCTTCTCTATAATAACTTAAAATTTTTCAATAAGTTAACACATGAATTTTTTTTTTTTTAAATCAGGGTTGGTATAAAGCATAAAAGAGATTATTAAGGCAAGGTGGATAGGATTTTTTCTCTTTTATTGGGCAACTTTATCATTGGATATATATATCCCCAAAAACAAAACCCCCCTTTATTACATATAAAACCTTTTTCTCCTAGTTCTTCTCTATAATAAATTAATTTATTTAAATAAGTTAACACATTAAATTTTTATTTTTAAATCAGGGTTCGTATAAAGCACGAAAGAGATTATTAAGGAAAGGTGGATAGGATTTTTTTTGTTTTATTGGGCAACCAAAAACAAACTCCTCATTTCCCCCAAGTTTTAAATGAAGATATAAGATGTTAGTTTTACTGACTCCCTAGTCCCGAGAAACAATGAGTATATGATGTCAATCTGAATATATAACTTCACATAAGAATTAAGATATAATATAATTATTAATTTATCAAATAAAGTAAAACAAAAATAGTAGTATATCAAAACATGACTCATTGTACAAACAGAGAATCAACAATTCATAAAAGAATTCGATATATGCCCAATTTCATCCTCCAAATGAGGAAAAATTCAATTAATCACAAAAAAATAAATCTTTCAACTACAAACATGTAAATATATCATAAAAGAAAAAATTAAAAGCAAAAAACAAATGATTCTTTGTAGCAAAAACAAATTCAAGTATGATGATGCTTTTAAAATATCAAAATTACGATGTCGGTGCAAACCTTGTTTATTGGGTCGCCAAAAGTCCTCAAAATCAACTACTAGAAGCTCCAAAAACACCCACAAACTATTGCCTTTGTTTTGGGAAGAAATAGAAAAAATAAAAAATTTATCGATCTTTCGATAAATCAAAGATTCGAGGTTTTTAGGGAGTTTTAATGTCTCTAAGAGTCACGGATTAGGTTGTGGGGGTTTAGAATACCCCCCTAAACCCCCCCCCCCCCCCCTTTTTAGGGGGTGGAAATTACTAATTTTGACCTGAGCCAAGGGCATTTTTCTGCCCTTGGCAACCTGCATCGAGGCGGCACCGAGGTGGCTGCCTTGACTGTAGCGCCTAGGTGGTGCCTTGCCCACCTAGGTGGGCGCCTAGACGCAAGCTGCCTAGATGCCCCGTCTAGGCGTTTTAGTAATTAGGCCGCCTAGACACGATCTCTACGCGGCCAGCCCACATATTGTAGAAATGCGGGCTTGGCGATAAATATATTTTTTAAATATAATTTGATCCTAATTTTTAGAGAATATATAATCTTTAACATGGAGATCATGAATGTAAAAAAAACTAATTGAAAAATAGAAATAATAATTATATTAAGAAAACATTTGGACCATTAGTTACACTTGTGTTTAGATGGACCACCTATTTGCATTCATCTTTAAGATGGATGCTTTCTATCTCTGGACCGCATATTGTAGAAATGCAGTCCAGCCCGCATGAAACAAATATATATATATATATATATATATATGGGATAAAGCTACCAAAAGGAGATATATATATATATATATATATATATATATATATATATGGGATAAAGCTACCAAAAGGAGACATCTATAATGAATAATAATATAGGTGGAATCCAAGCCGTCAGATTTTCATTTGGTGGTTCAGAATACATGTCATTATCTGAATTTTAATCTTTTTTCTAGACATCAGATTGAGATGAAATTTTGGGTGTACATACTTGACCCCAGCATGCACCACATAAAAATATAAAAAAATACTTTAATAATTTAAAATGACCAAATCACCCTCATCATTTTTAAGGGATAGTTTGGTCATTTTATATTTTGGAAAATAATTGTTTTATATTTTTTCTTGTGCACCCTATGTTTTAGTACACACGTCCCAAATTTCATCTCGATTCGATTTCCGGAAAAAATATTTAAAATTTAGATAGTGATATGTATGGTAAACCACTCGAATGAAACTCTGACGGTTGAGATTCCTTCATTTTTCCCTATAGGCTTGCCACCATCTGATTGTTTTGGACGGTAGGGGAAAATCAACCTCCACAGACCTACTATGTCCAATGCGGTACTGTCACAGACATAGGAGGTCCGTGGTGGTCGATTATTCACGTTAAACCTATGTTTGTGGCGGTCAATTTTTCATGTTAAACTACAACGGACTTATTATGGGCATTGCAGAGGCGAAAATGCTATTCACTTTACCTATAGGCGTTGGAAAGTATCTCTCTCTCTCTCTCTCTATATATATATATATATATATATATATATATATATATAAATATGGGAAAAACTAAAAAACGCCTATAGGCGAAATGCTACAGTGTTTCGCCTTTGTCACGGACTTGCTATGTCTGTGATGGTTTATTGAACGCAATGGATGGTGCCGTCTGTTGTGGTTCTGCGTGAATTTTGGACTGCCACGGACCTAGTATGTTCGTGATGGTACCCGCCACCGACATGCTAGGTCCGTGGCGGTCAAAAAACGCATGCTGTCCGATTTTTTCGGACGGCGATTGACCTATGGGGGAAATAACTGTAGCATTCGCTCATAGGCGTTGCGTAGATGCTTCCATATATATATATATATATGTTACCATATCAAAGAGATTTTAGCAAAGTGGTTCCTGGGATGAGAGTATAGAGAGTGAAAAACAAATGGAGAGATTTTTGGAAATTTGGGGGAAAAACAAGAGTAGAGATTCTAAAATCACATGCACACACATATTAATGTTACTATTCTGTTTGTTGGTTGACGTGCATCATCTGGTTGTATAACCTCTTGATAAAATTTATTGCCATAGGAATTCAGGGCCTTCTCGTACAACTCCTAGCATTGTTGGTGCCATGGATGAAATTGAAGACAATCTCTACTTTTTCAGTGATGTTATTTCTGCTGGGGTTCCCTTGCTGGGAAATTTAATTACTGACAATATCTTACAACTTTTGGTCTTCCCAATGCTTTTACCCTCTGTTAAGTTGGGGTCTGTCAGTGTAAGCGTTTATACTGATTTGTTTATTCTGTTTTTTCTAAAATTATTAGAAAGGCACTTTTTGAGAAGTGAAAGTCATACTGAAGAATTTACGCCACTCTTTGAGTGACCTTTTTGACCATTGGTATGTTGTTTTCATTTTCAGGGAAGCCAGATAAATATGATTACGTCTCTATATTTACTTTGCTGTATATTGCGTATTGTCAAGTTCAAGGATTTGGCAAGTTCTATAAGTGCCTCTTTATTATGTTTAACTGAGGCATTTACGCACTATATGGAAGTGAAACCCAATGGTTTTGCTTCTGGTTATATTGGTTCACCTGAAAATCAACAACTGAGCTTTGTCCCCTGTGATGGGACAACTGGCCTGAGGGACTCTACGCAAAGTCCTCCTGCTTCTCCCCCCTTATATTCAATAGAAGAACACCATAGTAAGGGTAATACACACGGTTTGTCATTCAGGTAATTCCATTTCAGTTCTTACATACTCCTCTTTTCTTGCCTTGTAATGAGATGAAATGACTCTACCATCTGCATGTTTATTCTTTTTATGTTTTTCCCATTATTCTGTATACCTCACAAGATTGTCTCATGCAGGGAGATACTGTTATCTTATGTTGTCAATGGGAATGAAATACAAGTTTTGGGTTCCTTAAGTTTGCTTGCTACTTTATTGCAAACAAAAGGTACTTTGTTGCAAAATGAAGGTAGTATCACATAGAAATTTTTTTATTGATTGATACGACTGTATGGGTAGGTTATATCAGTTCGCTTCTTGTTTTTTTGCATGTGTCTCTAGTATTTATGATTTTTATCAATTGTTTCTCTGTAGAACTGGATGAGTCAGTGCTGGATGCACTTGGTCTTCTTCCCCAAAGAAAGCAACATAAGAAGCTATTGCTGGTAGGAGTTTTTTGTTGGTTTAATTTGTGCCTTAGGTTTCTGAAGGGGTTTACCTCAACATGTGAAGCGTATTTGGGCATCTCTGTTCTATGATATATTGCAACTCTAGAATGTTGTGCAAAATATACCAAGGGAACACATAGCTGAAACTAAACTACTCGAAACTTACCTTTCTAAACTAGCAAAATGCATGCATCTTTCTTCACAACTAGTGCTACACAGTTGGCAATTTAGAAAAAAAAAGAAAAAGAAAAGACAAAAAACTTGAACCATGCTGCTTCAAACATTGTGTGGCTAGCTAGCTATATGGGACATGCAATTGTTGTGTTTATCATTTATTGCCTTGTATTTGGTCTTGATTTGTTTTAACTAATGGAAATTTCTCCATTTGTGGGAATTGATGGTGCTGGTACGCTTTCATTTTCTTTTTCTTGTTCTCTAAGGTTTTGTTTTTCTCCCAAAGGTGACGGTAATGATTTAATATTAAGGCCCTAGAAATTTGTATTTCACTAGTTCAAGAGAGATTTTCTCCATTTCACGAGTTCTAGAGAGAGAAATTTACTCCCAAAGGTGACTATAATGATTTATTTTTAAGACTAGAATTTTCAGTTAAATAGGGAGGGAGGGGTTTCCTGCACGAGTCCTACAATTTAGGAAAACCGATTTCTATTGACGTTGTCATAATGTTTTGAGGTTATCTAGATTTGTAGAAGTAGTAGACTCTAGGAAATCTGATTTCTATTGAAGTGCTTTTTGAGACTATCTGGAGGGAGGGAGGGATTTCCTAAAGGAGTCCTAGAATTTGGGAAGTCAGATTTCTATCGACGTAGTCATAATTTCTTGAGGTTATCTAGATTTATAATAGTAGTAGACTTTACGAAATTCAGTTTCTAATTGCGTTATTGAGATTATCTAGGTTTATAGAAGTCCCAGACTTCAGGAAAATTGATTTCTATTCGAATCTTAATTCCTTATCTATTAGGATTCTATTAGTTTCTTTGGTGTGGTGAAGATGTGGGTTATAATATGCATACTCCCCACCCTTAATAATATAATATAAATTGTTCAAATGAGGAAGATGATGGACTAGTTTCACTAGAGATAAATCCCAGTTGGACGCGGACTAGATTTGACAAGCTGCCTAGTCTTGTTCGAATCAGGACCTGGATTAGTCGACTCAGCCCCTTGAGAAGGATAGAACTTGGAATTGGGAACATGCCTTGTTAAATAAACTTACAAAATCTGAAGAAAGTATTTTAAAGAACCAAGCGAACAAGTGGAAAATTTGCAGAGAAAGAGAAATGAATTACTGTAGGTTATGTGCTAGATAACTATATCTCATACTTGTGCTATACTTGGCTCCTAGTGATAGGTCACTTATTTGACGATTTGATTTTTCTTTATTAATAGTGTTTTATGATTGTAACCTTGTATTTATACCTGCAGCAAGCTTTGGTGGGAGAGTCCTCAGGGGAAGAGAAGCTGTTTTCACGACAGAGTAGTCTGAGTAACGACGATATTTGTAATGAACTTGATGTTTACCAGCAAAAGCTTAAGGTATCTATGTCTTATCTTTTATGTATTTTCTTATTTTCTAATGAAAATGTTTGTATTAGATATTGGGCATTTGCCGATGAAATACTCCATAGGTGAGTTCCTATATAAATTATAAAATGAATTTTTGTCAAACTTGATGATAATTGGATTGCTTTGTCAGAGATATATGTCTTGTGACAATTGCATACAAGTATAGTTTTTCTTATTTTTGACCTTTTTTCAAATCTAAACTTTTTCTAATGTAATATTCTATCTTTAGAAAGGAACTGATGATACAAATCACAGCATATGCCTACTCATGAAAGACATTTGCCCCAAAAAAAAGAAGTAAAGAACTAAAATGAGTTAGTGTTAGAGAATTGGTTGGCAAAGGGGCTCACATATTAATGGAAAATGGGGGGTATCATAATCATGGTTTACAGAACCAGGAGTGCATGAGTCAACTTAGTTTAGCTTACTCCTGAGTTCTTGAACTTAAGGGGACTGTAGACTGAGTATTACCTTTCTTCTTACCTTTACTCAAAAAAAAAAAAAAAAAAATTGAAAAGAAGAAGAAGAAGAAGAAGAAGAAGAAGGAAAAACAAAAAGATACTTTACATTTCATACTGTCTTTTGTTTGAGTGACTTTATGAGTAGCTTGGGATTTGGCAAGTCAGCCAGCCAGACAAGCAAAGTCCTTGGCTGATTTTTCTGAAAGGAAAAACTTTGATCATAATAATGCCTACCAGATAGGGGACTGGGGTATCATAGTACAGGAGCTTCTTGAAGAATATTTTGTTTTCAACCATAGTTTGTTTAGAACAATGTTGCTTGCATCGAAGTCTTGGAAGATTTGATTTTGCAGACTGTTGTAATAACTGATTGATTAGGTGGAAAATTTTCATTCATAAATGAAAAATAGCAAGCTGCTTAATACAATAATGATTATGGGATGATCAGAATTTTTAAAATTTGACAAGGTTTCTCCTTTTTCTCGTCACGTCATTTATATTCAACTCTTTCATGGTGCTTTTTTCAGGCCCAGTATGGATTTCCTTGTTCAGGAAGTGGCAAGGGAATTATCCCTTCCGTGCAGAGGTATCAGGTATATTTTGTTGTCATTGACTGGATATTGGTTCTGTTCATGAGATTCTGTAAATGGCATTTGATTGTAAAGAGGGTGGGGCAAGCTGGCAATGGAATTAAAAGTCAGAAATTTTAACTTTAACTATTTTTGTTGGTTGTAAAATATGATGTTATAACATTGCGCCTGGATCTCTGGAATCACAATGTATTTGTGGTTCCTGAACTTACTTGGTACAAGGGCTGGAATGAACCTGAAGATACACTTTCTTTTTCTGTGTATAATTATATGCAAATGTTACCTGTTATAATTGGTTAGGTCAACTTAGATATGGACCTGATTGACCTGATGATGGGTCCCTACTCTTGGACCTGGACCCAAACCACCAGGTCCAGAAGTGTGACCAGACCTGGACCTTGGTCGGGTGGCCCTGGTTGGTCATCGAGTCCACCTGACCTGAAAAGCGCCTTTTTGATTTTGGGATGTATGCTAGTTTTGCGGTACTTTTAAGTCATACCTGTTTGCATTATCTACAGCTCAAAATAGACTTGAAATAGTTTAGGTGATGGTTTTTCAGGATTAGCATAAGCTTCTAGCTTGTGTTGTCATAATTGTTGTTTGATGGACTTCCTTTTATTGGCAGGTGCTTGATGCTTTGGCGGGTCTTCTTTCCCGCAGATCGCTCCTCTCTGCAGGAACATTGTGGCATGCTGGATGGCTATTAAGGCAGCTGCTTCCTTGTGGTGCACATGAATTTAACAGCAATCATCTCAAGTTACTCAGCGTAAGATGAGTGAGATTGTTAACTTTTATATATGATGAAATCAGATACCCGACATATTCTTGCTGGGGGCGTTTAGTGTTGGAAAGAGATTGCAATATTTATGTTGTTTTATTTTTTGGAGTTCCGTTGATGTTCCAAACTGCGTTTTGTGTTTCTATTTTTTGCATCATTTTTTCATCGTGAGCCATACTTTAAGCATGTGCTGATAATGGAGAATGTGGACATGGGAGAACAAAAGGAGCAAATTGTAGATTCCTATGTCTTGTAAAAACTAATTAGAATAGAGAGAGTGCAGAATACGATTGTGCTGTTAATCTAAGATGATAAAGTTTCATCACTCCAGTTAGGTGTTTAGTGTTCAATTAAATTCCATGGAGGACTTGTCAAGTTGATTATCTCCATCTCCATCATTTGTGTGGATCATAAACATTTTAATCAACATTCAGGGTGTGTTTGATACAAGGAGCTTTTGGGAGTGGAAGGGACTCTCCCAAAAATTATGGAAGACTGCTCTTCCATCATTTTTTATGGAAGAGAGGTCTTCCAAAAATGAACTCATTTTAACACTAAAAAAAGCTGCATGGAACGTCGCCCTTCCACTTTACAACTTCCACATAGTAATATCAAACATGGAAGTGGGACATTTAACTCCCACTTCCAGAAACTTCCACTTATCAAACACGCCCTCATTGTTCTCAAAATCGCCCAATCTAACTGCTAAACGCCCGGTTAGACCGGTTCCGGTTTTGGGCGGTTAGAGTGATCAACCAGTATTTTAAAAAAAAATTCAAAAAAATGTATATAAATTCTCAAAAATAAGGAATTTGATTTGTAATGGATTTTTAAATATTCATTACATTATGGTAAAGATTAAAAATTATTTTGGTCATTAATACTCGCTTTTATATTTTTCCCATCCTTTTTAGAAAATTTAAAAAATAGCCCTTGGAAAATATAAAATGGGTTAAAATCTATTTTTTCATTAATTTTCAACTTCATTTGAAAATGTTTTGTTTTAATTATTCTTTATATGCTTTTCATATTTTAGTAGATTTTTTTTTGCATTTTTTTTTTTCAACACTTTTTTGACCGCTTGGGACTTGCCCGGTTAGAGTGGTTGAATGACCCAGTTTACCGGTTAGGCCAGTTAAACCGCCTCCAGGCCCATGTCCGGTTAACTGTTCCGGTTCGATTTTGCGAACACTGTCAACATTAGACATGCGAAGAAGATATTCTCCTATTTATTTGATAAATGCTTTAAGGATCTTAATCCTCACAATAAAGAAAACTTAGTGAATTATCTGTAATTGGTACTTGTGAAGAAATTCTGTAATGAATTCATAAACAACTGATCTTTCTATTTTATTCATCATAACAGTGTGACATTTCTCACAGTTTGAGTCTGAAATGAAAGGTGAAGAGAAACTTATACATGTGATGTACTGTTTTTATTTTTTTCTTGTTTGAACGCCATGGTTATTGGTGTAAAATGACAAGCGCTTCATTTAATTGCAGGCTTCCTACGAGAAATCTGCTGGTGATCTTCTTGCAGAGATTAAAGGAAACTGGTGTGATGTGCTTATACGAATTCTTATAGATGAATGGAAGAACTGCAAAAAAGGTAGATTATACCATGTATCCCCCATTCTTGGCATTGAAGTTTGTGGTTCATTATACCACGTATCCCGCATTCCACTTTGGTTCACTTTGTTTGTTAATTGCAGCAATTGAGGCATCGGCTCCTCAGTATGATCTTAAACGTGTTCTCTTATCATATTCACCTACTTGCAGTACTGGTGGTAAGATCAATATATTTAAAGTCCTATTCTAGGAGTTTTATAGAATGGAACAAATGGGTAGATCATGATGTTTGTTAACTTTCCCCAGATGATTCATCCTTTGCCTCTGGTGAAAGATTGTGTGACAATGTAAAGGTAATGTGCACCCTTGGTTTTAACTAGAAAGCTCAAAGTATTACATTGGTTCTGGTCCTTTTCTTTTAGTAAAAGTGAAGTTCATTTCTTCACTTCCTCTTTTAAGTAATCTTGATATATTACTCATAGGGGTTTTGTTATTTCTTAAGAGAATAATGAAAATGTTTCCACATCCAAGTAGACAAACAGGTTGTTATATCTAAGAGGCTGAACCTGTTTTTTCTAATATGTTTGTTTCTCCTATCATCATTCTTTTTCTCATGCAGGTATTTATAGTTCATCGTCAGCTTCTTATCTGTTCCATGGGAGGGATGTTGCCAGAACAACCTCATCTTGATGCTCCAACAGATCCATCCACTGACTCTAGGGCTAAAAAATCAGGCCTTGATGTTACAGGCCCAAAGCCTGGGATTGAGATAAATCTAGGTCAGTTTCGGTGTTTTCTGTTCAGTTTGTAACATGCGCCTATTATGTAGCTGATTGCTATGCACTTAATATTGCTTAAATAATACTGCTTTTCATTTTACTTTATTTTATTGGAAATAAGTTGAACACAAAGCTATGGTACAAGACTAAGATCTCTGAACCACTTTTTTTTGGTCAAACTGCTCAAACTATTTAAGAACAATCTTTAAAGGAAAAAGTTTATATAAGGTGGCAACCTTAACTTGTGGAATTAAGGTGCACGTCAAAAATCCATCGGAAAAGGCTGTTTTGATGTTGGAAACCCTCTAATTGATCATCTTGATATCGAGATGTAAGGAAATTGATAGGAGTCCCAAAATAGATTCTCAGGCCATCCTAAGAATTTTTTACACCAAAATTACATCTTATGATGAAATTTGGAGGTGCGCCTTACTTTGATTGTTTTTGGTTGCGACCTTATGCAAGCGACACCCATCTTTTAATGGTCTGTTTTATGCTTGTGCTTTATCCTTTCTGAACATTATGGTGATCACAATTTGCAGTTGATGCAATGCCTTGTAGAGTTGCATTCGAGAGAGGCAAAGAACGCCACTTTTTCTTCTTGGCAGTGGCCAAGGGAACCTCAGGTTGGATCTTACTAGCAGAAGAGTTGCCACTTAAGCCACAGTTCGGAGTTATTCGGATAGTAGCACCCTTAGCAGGCTCTTGTGTATGTACATTCATTTCATACGTTTCATTTGAATGGCCTTGCTAAATTGATTCTACTTGTTTATAAAATTTCTCCCCCATTCCATGCTTATCCATTGGTCAATGAAGTTCCTAGTAAGTTTTGTTAGATTCTGCCTTTTGCAGCATTACCACTAGACATTGCGAACAACGTTTTTTTGTCAGACTGTGAGCATGTCTTCCTCACCTAGGTCTTTGCATCATAAATGTAAAATCTTTTGTACCGTTCATCAAGGTTCATGAGCAAATGTTTTGTACCTGGGTTTTAATTGTAAATGTAAAATCTACGGTTTATCATTTTGGTTAACGAAGTAAATTTAATCCTGAGACGTACACAAGCATGAAAGAGGTCTTGTCGAAGTAGAGGCTAAGGAGAACTACTTTTGCACTATACAAATCAATATGAATACATTTACTTTGATGATTATAAATACAGTTGTACTTGTTTTTTAATGTTATAGTGCAAAACAAGAATGATTTAAAAGAGTTGGTTTTACATTAAATGAAAAATATAGCTGGATTTTGAGTTTGGGATTTATCTATAAGGTCACAATTACTCCTAGCCATTAGGCTGGGGTGTGTCAAGAAGTCTAAGAAATTTTTTTTTTATAACTTTTAAATCTAGTCAATGACACTCTTATAACCACCCAATTTGAAATCCGGTGGACAAGAGTGTTTTTGAGCTCCGTGTACTAAAAGTAAATTGTCTCTTTGTATACTTTTCCTTTCTGTTTTCTCTTAAGACTTGACTCATCCCGACTTTTCTAAATTTGTTTTCCATTTGTGATCTATGAAATTTTGTGAACTGAGGGGCTTCTCTTCTCATGGAAGAATTTTGCAAACATCATCTTCTTTAACTTTTTTTGGTCTACATTGCTTCTATCATTGGTATTGATCCATGAAAATATTTTATGATAGGTAATAAAGTATATGATTTGTTGGGGCCTTAGGTAATGAGATGCTTGATTTGGTTTATACTGTTACTCTGTCTAACAGCCTCGAATCGATGATAAACATTCTAAATGGTTACATCTACGTGTTCGCCCAACAATGTTTTCATTCTCTGACCATGCAAAGTCAAAAGTCTTGGGAAAAATGCGAACCAAAGCTTTGGTTGATGGTCGATGGACACTTTCTTTTATGGACGATGAGTCATGCAAATATGCAGAATCCATTGTACTTGAGGAATTGCGGTTACTAAGAAGTGAGGTGGAGAAAAGGCTAAAACCCTTAGTCCACCTTGAAAGGTTTGAACACTCACAAGATCCCTTAGATTTGGTTTCAGAAGCTTGGCCACCAAATCATTCTTTGTAGTCAAGAGTGTTGCATTTTCATTTATTGTTTGGTTGGGGGGGAGGTGATAGTATTAAGCTTTTCGCAAGCATTTGCCTGTCCGCCATTTTGTAAATTATAAGTTCCATTTTAAGGCAGCCTTGGAACACAAAAATATAGAGTTTTGTATCTCAGTTTTCGAACGCAGAAATGTGGAGCTGTATCTCACCCGATGTATCGATGTCATTCTTTGTACATTAGCCTTTATTGATCATAATTAAATTCAGCTTGAGTGCATAGATCCTTTCTCTAACAATTTAAGTGTTTATTTATTTTAATTATTTTTTTTTGGGTTTAGCTTATTTGTGGAAGTTGGTTGTGATAATATTTTTTCTGCTAGATAATCTGGAATTTCCTTGTTTCTTATCCTTGAAGGTGAAAAGGGGATTTGTTTTGTCTGAAATTATTAAACTCTAGTTTGGACTTCTCCTTGGTTCCTTTTATTGTTCCAAACTATTTCTAATGGTTAAGTATATACATCTTGACTTTTGCCCCCTTGTAATTGTTGAGTTTAGTACCCCACCATCTTTATTCCTACTCATTTGAAAAGGCTAATAGGCAGGTCCACATCTAGCCGTCCATAAAGGAGCAAATCATTCAAAGCCCAACTAAGTATTTTTTATCTTTTTGGTGTACGTAAAACCTAACTGAGTGCTTCAATTTCCTAAATGGTTGTAAGCCTTAAGGGAGCATCTTGATGCTATTTATACTTGTATGACTCTGCAGTATCTAGGCATGCTATATTCCATGTTAGTCTTTGAGTGGGTGGTTGAGATTTTCCCAATTGAGATTTGCTTTTCTAGTGTTGACTACCCATCCAACCTCATCATGCCCTAAAAGCAAATTCTTTATTTAAGTAACACCAAGCTTTTTTCTTAGGTAAGCTACATTTAGGGTTGTAATAGGCTAGGTAACCCAATGGGCTATTGGGCTTTGGGATAACCCTGACATGCATGTCCATTGTTCACAAACCAAGGGCATAATGATGCTTCGAATACAAACCAAGGGCATGATGATACTTTGAAAACCTTAAGACACTTCTTAGCCTTTGAAATATCACTATAGAAGCGCTTAATGTCACTTAAAATCTTACACATCTTCAAATGACACATGGATTTGTGGTGTTTTAAAAATCTTTCACCCCTTCAAATGGTGCACAGATTTGTTGTATTTTAAAATGCAATTTTGAAATTGGAAATTTTGACACTTGTGTCTATATCAGACCTTAAGATGTGTATCCATGTCTCCATAACATAGGTTAGTGGGGATTTTTTTCTTATACTATGGCTGTAAAAGGAAACAATGACTCGGGTCTTGATTGGTGGTGAGTTAGGCCTTTAGTTCTAATTTTGACAGGGCCCATAAATCTCAAGTCAGTTTTGATGTTACATGCTTGCACATACCAAATCCCCTCAAGATGCAATCAATTAACACACTTAGTAAGATACACAAATATTGTCATGGGTGGTTGTATAGGTTATTTAAAGGGGTCTACACTTTCAGTATGCTGAAGACAAACACCTACACCAACTTTGGCAGGATACCATAATGAGTTGATTCCTAATTAATTTTGGGTCCAAGATGGAGAAAACCTAGAAACCTATGAAAAGCACAAAACATGAAAGTAGAAATATTGTGAGAGTTACATTCATGCCTAAGGCTACTCATTTCTCATTTACTTTGTATTAAAAAACTATATGTAGTCCATATGGGTGGGGCAATGAAAAGTTTAGAACCCAATGCATCAAGTGAAGTCCACGTTAGTCTTGTCCATGTTCAATATCTACCATTCTTCCTTTGAGCATGTGAAGCCTACTCATGCAGGACCATACTGTATATTTACGACCCTGGCCAAAACAATGTGCAAAAGGATTTTTTTTGGTCTAAACTGCTTGAGAATCACCAAACAAGTATTTTCCAAAAGAAAGAACTACTCTTGCTTAGGGTTTTACCCACGGGAGTGATTGGACGATATGCTCTCGCAGGAGCATATAATATTTTACACTTGTATTGATAAATAATATCCATCATCATTCCTTTTTGTGTATATGTGTTTTGTGCACTTTGTAGAACTTAGAAAGTTGAAGCCCTGGCTTAAAAATTCTAATTCATACTTTTATGGACGACATTTGATTCCATACTATTGTTGTCACAACGCTCCAATTAAACCTAAACTTTTTCATTTCATTTTTCTTTTGAGGAAGAAGTTTTTATTTGAATTTGTGGCTTGATATTGTTGATCTAATGTTGTTGGCTGGAGATTGACAAATATTTGGAAAATTTTGCCTGAATTTTCAATGCTTCAAAAGTGAGTTTTATTTAATTCAAATTTAAACAAAAAAAAGAAAAAAAAATCTGTTTGTGCTAAGACTTGCTAAAGAGAGGGCCCCGTTGCTCCCAGTACAAAGTATAATGCTAATTTATCATGGGTGGTGTTGTGTGTGTATGTATTTCTATTTTTGTGTTTTTGGATAATTTAATGGGGAAGACATGCCCCAACTTATTTTTTCAAATAGTTTAAGAGTTGGTTTTTTGACGGTATTGGTGCAAGGGGAAATGGAAATCATAATGTGGCAATTATGGTGTAGAGGTGCTACCACTAGGACCCAAGCCTCTTTCCCAAATATATTTTTAATTTGCAACTCTAATGGTGAACTTAGAGAGATTAGTGCTCCACTCTTTCTAATAATAAATACCTTTTTTAATGAAATGTTTTTTTGAAAAAATATTATTTAAATAGTTAAACAACCTAAAGGCACTAAGGTGGTCAAGTCAACAAATTAATCAATAAAGTGTGTGACTCTTCAACCCTTTCATAAAAAAGTACCCAAGAAAATTTGTCGATAAAGTGTTCCTCTTTAACCATTTTATTAAAAATACCCAATATGCTCTTTTTTTTGGGGCTTGGAATCCTTTCTCTAGGGCTAACCTATTTGGTCCCACTTAAGTGATATGAGCTAAATGATGTAAATTCTCATACTTGTATGAGTTTCAAACCCTAGTTATACAATTAACCCAAAACAACTAGGGATATTGCATCACCTGGTGGGCTTTTGGTTGAGCAAAATGGTGGAACTATCTCCATTTGTTAAGGGCTCTGAATTCGAAATATGTAATTTTTTTTATTAAAATCTCATATACCATGTTTGGAACATGGGATCAGTGCTGTTTATTTTGCTTCGCTTCAGTTGAAGAGAACAAAGCCTTTTAGTTAGGCTTAGACCGAAGCGAAGGGAGGCCTGGTGCTGCCGCTTCGGTCAGATTTAGGCTACATCGGTGAGCTTATGGCCGAAACAAAGAAATATCAATATAAAAATATTTTTTATTTTTTTTCAAATTTTTATTTATTATTTTTATATATAAACATCTAATTTATTTTCTTAAAATTAAAAAAAAAATGTATGAAGTCTTCATTCGAATCAGCTTAAGCACCAAATTATTTTATTTTTCTTACCAAACCAAAGAGGATTCCGAAATGAATTTGACAACATTGTCAAGGATATACAAGGGCGTATATTTATTTGACCTCACTTGGGTCAAGTGAGGCCAAAGGTTAAATTACCAAAGACTCCTTTGCATTTACGATTTTAAATTTGAGCATTTTGTGAAATTACCTTAAGACCCCTTTTCATTGAGGATTTTAAATCCGAGCATTTTGGGTATTTTTAACAAAATAATTGAAAAGGCACTTGAGTAAGCCAACCAAACTTGTTATTTGACCACCTCAATAACTTTTTAAGGGTTATTGACCATTTCGATGATATTTTCTCCACATTTTCCCACTGTGGCCTTTTGTATTCGAATAAGTGGAGAGTTGAAATGCTTAGTTGAATATTTGTTATGTCTACATGCTAAATGGCACCTTTTACTTTATAGATTAATTTATTGAGCATATACCTCATTTCAAAATCATTTTCTAATAGAAACAAACAAAGGCCTTTTTGGTTTATTGAGCTTTAAAATTTGAAAATATGGGGTGTCATTTTCGATTCCCTTATTGAGATGAGAAAATAGAGACCAGAAATTCTAAAGATTTTACAAGTCTTTTGGGTGGATCTCGTCATGCAGGCGACATCATGTGTATGTTTGTATGGCTATTAATTTTATTTGGAATTAGACTATTTTATCGACAACTGTTTACTTTAGATAATATTATCTCGTTAGCTGTTTGATACGTGTCATGTATTATATACAATATTATTTAATTATTGAACTTAGTTGCAGCAATTTTTAGCTATTTTTTTGCAATAAATATAAGGTGCGGTTTGTATAGAGCCTAGGCTCCAAACAATCAAATTAGAGCCGATAGTGTAAAAAAAAATGTGGTTTCAATGCTGAAAATCTTTTTGATAGCCTTAATATATATTTTCATATTTATTTATGAAGTTTAAAGCCTAAAAAATTTTGTAGATCGAGAGATCTATGAAAACTTGAAAATGTTGAAAATTGACGGTCCAAAAGTGCGTTACAAAATATATTATTTCCAAACTTCCAATCCAATTTTGTCCCAGTCCATGCATATTGATGTAGAGATGATGAATTTGAGGATATTTGGGCATCAAAACAACCTCTTCTAATGAAATTTTTGAGGTAGGTTCGAATTTGATTGTTTAGAGCCTCGGCTCTATATAAACTTTTCCCCATAAGTATATGGTTTTAACCAAATTAGTATAAATAAGTAAAAATTATTTATCAAAATGATAAATTTTACTGATTATAAGTTGATTTCATATGACTTTATGATGATCACCATCAAATAATAGATAATTCATTATCAAGATTAATTTCATTGAAATAATGGATTATCAGCAATAACAAGTAAATTAAAAAATGCTTCAAATTTTGAATGATGTATTAACAAGCCTTTTTTTGTTTTTAGTGTAACACATTAACAAGCATTATACTACAGTTAATACACTTTCTTACTGATCTAGAGAGTGAGAGAGATTATATTCAACCTCGTACCCCGTCGAACAGGAAACAGGTAAAATTTGTCCACCTTGTGGAACAATGTGGAGAGAGAAAGTGGAGCATGAGAGAGAGAAGAGAGAAGAGAGAAGAGAGGAGAAATTTTAGACATCTTATGCTTTGTGGAGAGAGAGAAAGGAGCATGAGAGAGTGTGATTTGTGTTTACAAACTCGGTTTGTCTTAACTCGAAACTGGCGGCATTGACCGGTTTTGGCGGTTTGGGTGGGTATTTAATTTTTTCGAAAAAAGATATAAAATCCCAAAAAATAATGGATTCATTTATTATGTATTTTTAAATGTTTTTTTATTTTTTGGCAAAGATTAGAAAGAGTTTTTGGTTTACATTTTTTTTTATCTTGTTTTTAAGATTTTCGAAAATACATTTAGGCATAAATTGATTTTTTTAAATCTATTTTTCAACTTTATTTGATGGACTTTATTTAATCAAGCTTTAAATATATTTTTCATATTTTTTAAAATTTTTATATTTTTTAACGCATATTACACGCGGATGGGGACATGTCCAGTTCGGCTAGGTGAACCGGCTCGTTTATGGTTACTCGGACCCTAGATTTTCCCAACACTGGGTGTCACACCCCCCGTTGGGGAGAGAGAGAGAGAGAGAGAGAGAATTTAGATACTTTAGGGAATAGGGAGATATAAATTTTAGTGTTAGAGAGAGAGAGAGGATACCCTACAATGTGGAGGGAGAGTGACAGAGACCCACATTGAGAGAGAGAGAGAGAGAAATGAGAGGCAGCACGTGAGAGAGAATGAGAGCCATCTCCGGCAATCATGCATATAGCCTTAGAGAGAGAGAGATGGGGGACGTGACATGCACACGCGGCTCAGCCGTAGAGAGAGAGAGAGAAGAGAGAGAAAGAAGGGGGACCGACCAAATAATAGAGAGTGAAGAGGTAAAAAGGTGAGTGTGATGGGAATGAGAATGGAAGTGAGAATACCGACCGTTCGCATACCTTTTTGCAGCATAAGACAGAGACTACGCTTCTCTCTCTAACTTTCTCTCTCTACAGCGAAAAGAGGCCATTTCAACATCACCCCCCACCCCAACAAAGGACAGTCTTCAAATTAAAATTACATTTCATTCTTAGTCATACATACATACGAGAATGGAGAGACATTCTGACACCTTTCTCTCTCTCTACACAATATGACCATTTCATCTCCCCTCTCTCTCTCTCTCTCTCTCTCCACATGGTCCTCGTCTTCTCTTCCCCCCTCCCCCCCCCCCCCCCCCCCCCCAATCCAACCAATGCCCCTCTCTCTCTCTCTCTCTCTCTACATTGACTCATCTCTCTCTCTCTCTTGCCTCATACCTCATCTTTACATGACTAAATCGATTCTATTAGGTAGATTTGAGCCCTCAAACCCACAGTCCATCGTTGATCGTGCCAACCCCTCCTCTTTCATGCACATTCTTACTCTAAAATCCTTCTCTTCTGCAACTCTCTCACCAATGCTTTCCAAACTGTTTCTAAACACTTTTCTCACCCATTTATCGAAAAAACAGTTGAGGAATGAGGAAGAGGCACTCATCATTTTCTCTAACAGACCCTGTTCCACCATTAATGACCCCCTTTCACCAAATACCTCTCTGAAGGAGCTTCTCAATTTTAGAGAGAGACTCTCAGTCACTGTATTGGAGTTCGATGGAGGGTCAAACACAAAACTCTTAGAGATTGAATCCAAGAATTTTTGTGTGTTTTTTTCTTGAGTTTCCTCTGTGTATTCTCCGATTGTTTCCTGAGTTAGATCGCTGTGTGGCTCTCCATCTTCTATGCTTAGATTGAGGTCCAAGCTACTGTTGTTGCAGGTTTCATGGCTGCTTGGCCTTTGATCGGAGAGTTTCTTCCTATTGGTTTTGCTCTGTTTCCATGGATGATCCTCATTTGAACTCTCGCTCCCCTGTAAATCAAGCTCTGCTTTCCTTTTCACGTGTTTTGGACTGCTTCCTCTCTCCACTTCAAGCTTCGTACTGCTCTCTCTCTCTACTTTCAGCTTCATCTGAATCATATCCACCTCTTGTTCTCTCTCAAAAACCCCAGACCCACTGCTAGAGCTGTGAATTGTCATGATAAAGATGGTTTCAGAGAGAGAGAGCTCTCTCCCCATCGGGTCCACGAGCTTGTTCTTCTCCACAGCCATGGCTAGCTTTCGAAGAAATGATGGGTCAGCCTGGTTTATGTCCTCCATTAAAATCACGCGCTGGGGGTTCGAGAGCAGAGTTAGGGTGAGGATTTGGGGGTGTGGCGTTCCCACCTCACCCATTTTGATGGCCACTACCTTCTCTGCAGAGCCATAGAAACACTGAGCCACTGTTCTTGCTAGCCTTCGCTTTCCAACTCTATCAGAGCCTCTGATAAGCAGACAACACACTCTGTTTTCATCCAATAAAGCCTCTGAAACCCTAGGGATAACACCCATTTGCCATGGTAAATTTTCCTGTAAATCCCTGCAAAAATCTCTTGGGTTTATGAGATTTCTCCTTCTCTCTAGAACAGAGGTTGCAGGACCACTCTTGGTTGTGGTTTCACTTGAATCCAACCCCAAGGAAAGGGTGGTCCTCACTTCTCCATTAGAGCCAGTTTTGAAGCTCTGAAAGCTGAGATCTTTGGGCTTGTTTGCTGGTTCTTGGTGGTGATTTCCATTGTTTTCTATAGACCAAAATTGTTGGGTTTTCCATGGAGCTAAAGAGCTTGAATTACAATGAATATCAGTAAGAGATAGACAACCGGCACTTGGGTTATTGGCCCAACTGTTACTGTTATTCCTGCCATTAAAGGCTTGAGAGCTGGACCACCATGGACTGGACATGGCATAGAAGCCATGAAAGGGCATCAGAGAAGAAGCAATGGAGCTGGTTTTATCATAGTGAGCCTCTCTTGAAAAATTTGGAATTTGGGTTTGGAGAGGAGGGTGAATGCTTTGACAGAGCCTGTTCCATGTCTTTCTCAGCTCAACCATCTTCTCTGCAGAATCCTTCATGGCCATAGTCATGGAAAACATTTAGTTTACATTTTAAGTAAATGCAACATTATAGTGCAATTCAACTGGATTCACCACCATAAATTATAACAAATTACAAAAATAAAATTCATGACTATAGATGTCTCCACACTTGTTCTTTATTTATATTTGGGGAACCCATAGCTATCTGATCTTGAACAATTGGGATTGAGTTGAAAATAATATCAGATTTTATCGTTAACTATATTTACTATACCATAATTAATATATGGTATTATTATCGGTTGAATCCCAGTCCTACCACCTTGGCTGAATGACTTGATATATCCAGACACAAACCACATGAGTGCGGGGACACACAAAATGTTATCCACCAGAGGAAAAGAAGAAAAGCTAAATGTTTGGTTCTCGTGTAAAAATTCCCTCGGTGTTAGAATATTTTCACACCAATTAGTTACCAATCGATATAAAAAACTACACTGAAAGCAATTATTGTGAAAATATTCCTACACTGAACCACACATAAAACAAACGTAAACTTTGAATAGGTCCTACCTTATTAGAAGGACTCTCAATTTTAAGCGGAAATTGTTGTTGAAGCCAAAAGGGCAAGTCAGTCGAGCTTTTCTCATTGTCACCGCCTTGCTTAGTATTAGGGTTTTGGAGTGACGAAGCTCTTAAACCCTGTGACTTGATGATGGCAGCTTCTCTCACATAATTTGAAGTGCAATCTCCACAACAAATGAGCTTTTCCCCTTCTTCTTCGCCTTTTGGGTTCACAAGCCTATGTGAAATGGGTGTCCTTGAATTTAAGCCACTGCAAAAATAAGAAAAGCTTGTAACTAAGCAAAACGCCCAGTTTCTTCAATTGAATTATTGCTACAAAGAAAGCTCTTTGGATTATGTAAAAATATTCTAGTTTCTTCGAACGATTGATTGTTATTTGTGTTTGAAAAGACAGAATCAATTCCGGTTTCGGGTTTCCTCGAACTAGAATCTCTTGACTCTCGATCATGACTAGACTGGAGCGTTTCCGAGCACGTTCACTTATTTTTAAAGGAAAATTTGCCATAATACCCACACAATATTTTATACATTTGCTATTATTCCAACTAATGATCATGTGTATTTGGATAGGTATTAAATTAAATCAAAGCTAAAATAATAAATAGTTGAACTCTCATTGATAATTTAATAGAAAATGTATACAATGAGAGATGCATTCTTGGAAAAATTAGACGATCTAACGCTCGGTTAGATCGGAATCGGCCACTGACCGATTTCGGTTTTGTACGGTTTTGATGATCGATATGTATTTTTTATTTTTTATTAAAAAATATATATAAATTCTCAAAAATAAGGAATTTGGTTTGTAATGTATTTTTTAATATTCTTTATATTATAGTAAAGATTAAAAAAATATTTTGGTCATTAATACTCACTTTTATAATTTTTCATCTTTTTTAGAAAATCGATTTTGGTCGTTAAAATCCATTTTTTCATTAATTTTCAACCTCATTTGAATGTGTTTTATTTTAATAATTCTTTATATGTTTTTCATATTTTAGTATATATTTTTTGTATCTTTATTTTTATTTTTATTTTTATTTTATTTTTTGTATCTTTATTTTTTTCAAAACTTCTTTGACCGCTAGGGACTTGTCCGATTTGAACGGTTGAATTGGCCGATTTACTAGTTAGGCTGATTAAACTGCTTTCGGGCCCATGTCCGGTTAACTATTTTGGTTCGATTTTGCTTAACACTCATTAGACATGAAATCGGGTTGTTGAAATCATGTCATTGACTAGGCACCATGTCCAAATCAAAATTTCCTGAATGTTGTGATAAATTTCAATCCAATCAATATCACATTTAATAATTAAGAATAATTGTGACCTTTTTTTTATTAAAAGTAAATTTAAATACTCTCGACAGTATAGAATTAAAGTTTATATAAAGTTGCAACCTTAAAATATAGAATTAAAGGTGCACCTCAAAAATCCATTCTAAAAACTTGTTTGGATGTTGGAAAACCCTCTTATTGATCATCTCGACATTGAGATGCACAAATATGAAAAAAAAAAAAAGATTTCGAATCCCCGGAGAACATTATCTGGACCGTCCATTTTCAAGATTTTCATGTGTTTATAGATCTACTTGATTTGAACCATATTTAGAGTTTAAAATTTTATAATTAAAGATAAAAATAGATTATCAGGTCATCTTAAAAAAATTTGATATCAAAATGACATTTACAATCAAATTCAGAGGTGCCGCTTAATTGGATTGTTTTAGGTTGCAACCGTATGCAAACCACACCCTTTAACTTTGAAGATTACTATAACTAAGAGCAAAATGATGAGAAAAAGCATTATTCTATGTGATCATGGAAACAGTTTGGGTTTATCCTTTTTTGAAGAAACGATAAAGAATGGGATTGTTTTGTGTTTTTGTCTTCCAAATACGGCGGTTTTTAACTTTTGAATCCCAAAAGCCATCATGCCCCTCACTAAATCCCCTTGAAAAGTGGGTGTTTTTTTATGCCCTAATTAACCAAGAATCATGGCTTGGAACCATTCAAAGGGTTTCTCAGTGGATTCTCTAGTCACTGCCCTTGTCCTAGAGAGAGAGAGAGAGAGAGAGAGAGAGACTTTCTCATGGATGTTGGGTTCTAGAGTCTACAGAGCGAGAGAGAGTTTTTCATGGGTGTTTGGCTCTAAACTGTAGAGAGAGAAACTTTCATGGATGTTCGCTGTAATATATGGACTTTTTGGTCGTAGAGAAAGGTTGTAGAGAGAGAAAAAATTTCATGATGTTACTGTAGAGAGAGAAATTTTCATGATGTTTGTCATAGTGTGTGGACTTTTTAGTTGTAGGGAGAGATTGTAGAGAGAGAGAGAGAGAGAGAGAGAGGTTTTCTCATAGACATTGGCATCTAGAATCTAGCTAGGGAGACTATTCCATGGGTGTTTGGGTTTAGACTCAACGAGAGAATTTTTCATGGACTTTTGGTTGCATAGAGAGAGAGAGACTCATGGACCTTGGGTTCGTGAGTCTTGAGAGGAGACTAATGGACCTTGGGTTCATGGGTCTTGAGAGGAGATTCATGGATGTTATGCTCTAGATACTACAGAGTGTGTGTGACTTTCACGGAGAGAGAGAGAGAGAGAGAGGTTTTCTATACTGAGCCTGTCTCTCTCCCTTCTCAATATCATCGCAGAGGAAGAGAGAGAAAACAGTGGTTTTGTTTTCTTGAGACGAGTGAAAACGATAGTTTTCCATTTATGTGTTTTTTGTGTGCCTTCCATTCGAAGAATTCCTTGTTTTATGGGACTGAGTTTTCTTGTGAGAGATACCTGACCCTGTGGCCTAAAACGACAACATGAGAGAGAAGAATAGAGAGAGAAACAAGTGGAAAGTTGAGAGAGAGTGACAACAAATGTAGAGAAGAGAGAGAAAATGCATAGGAATGTAGAAAGCAAAACTAGTAAAGAGAGAGCGAGAGCAGAAAGAAATCAAATGTAGAGAAAAACAACTACAAAGAAGAGAGAGAAAGTAGATAGAAACCAAATATAGGGAAGAGAGAGAAACATGTAGAAAGAACAGAGAGAGAAACAAGCTCTAGAGAGAGTAACAGGAAGCAAGCAACTGCTGAGAGAGAAACAGAGAAAACATCACACCTAAAAAGGGACACTAGAGAGAGAGAGAGGAAGCAGAAAATAATCAGATGTAGAGAGAGAAGCAAGAAGCCAACTAGAGAGAAAGTAAGCAAAGTAACCAACTGTAGAGAGAGAAGTAAAAAGAAACCAACTGTAACGGATAAACCAAGCTATGGCTTAAGGCCACTAGAGCTCTCACCTTGAAGAATGGAGGCTTAATGCGAGGCCACCTGAAGGAACAGAAACCACCTGAAGCCCCCACTGGTTCTCTAATGGCGGTTGCCTCATTTGACACTTCATATAACTCTGATAACTCGCTGAACCCATCAACCAAACTTTCCCCTGATAATTCAAATCCAAAACCAGCCTCCCCAACTCTGAAACCACATGATCAACAGGGCTATAACCACTTTCTCTCTCTAGAAAACTCCCCACTCTCTCATGGCCTTCGGCCACCCACTTCAAATCCCCTGTATAAACAATCACTGACTCACAGGAACCAGAGCCCAAGCACCCATCAACCCTCTTTCTCACACTAGAAATCTCCAAATCAACATTCTCTCTCTTCATCACCCTGAAACTGGAGAGAGAAACAAACTGAAGTTGGACAAACTTCACAGATCTTAACCCCTCAGGAACCTCCCCTCTCTCTGCCTTCACTATGACCTCTCTCACAATCCCTTCTGCACTCTCAGAGCAATCACCAATCACCACAGTGTTTCTCCTCTTCTTCCTCACCAAGACCTCCATAACCACCCTCATATCCTCCTCTCTCTCTCTAGAATCACTCCAAAAACCAGCTTTTTCAGGGGAAACAAAAGGTGGGTTTTGGTCTAGGGAGTAATTCACCAACTGGGTATTCCATAAACTGTGGTTTGGTGATGAATAAGGGGGAGAAAAACCAGAGGAAACAGTGTCCTCTAAATTGTTCTTCACAGTTGTGCTCGAGAAGCCGGCCTCTCGCATGACCCGGCTAACGCTTGGGTCGTCGAGAATGGAGATAACCAGCTGCTCAAGCTCCACTTTCACAGTCAGCAACGGCGGTTGGGGCTGTTGCTCGATTGTTCCACGCCTCTGGTGAGCTTGAGCCCTCTTGAGAGCAGCCACCAGAGCGTTAGAGAGAGAAGGGTTAGATAATGGGGTCGCGCTGGTCGGCAATCGGTTCAGGGCCACGTTGAAGCACAGCTCGAGGGCTCGGCATTGGAGAGGGTGAGAGAGAGAGGTAGAGAGAGAGGTGACGAGAGAAGGGTGGGAGTGAGGGAGAGAGTGGTGGGCGTTAGAGAGTGGGAGGGGGTGGTTTTGCTGCTGCGATTTGAGGCAGGCTCGGCGGAGTGGAGAGGAGCGAAGAGAGAGAAGGGTGGCGGCGACGTGGAGAGGGGTAGCTTGGGCATGGCCGCGCCGCCGGGCGAGGGCAACCGCATGGCGGACTGCAGCAGCGGCCTCCGGAGTGAGTGTCTGCTGCACAGAAGTGCCACCTGCTCGCATTCCTTGGCGGCCCGATGGGCGATTACCCCCCTCTCTCTCTAGATGAGCTTAAGAATTTGGGAGCTTTCTCTCTCTCTCTCTCAAGCAACCCCCCTTCTCTCCCTCTGGTTTGTACTAGCTATGGCTTTGGGAAGCTTTCTCTCGCCAAGTCTCTCTCTCTACCCACCCTCTCTATCGCTCTTCCCCCTAAAGATGGTTTGATTTTGAGATTTTCTATGGACTACTGGAGTTCAGATGTTTCCTCTCCCTCTCTTTCTCTCTCTAACAGGTTGCTCTAATCTTCTCTCTAGACCACGGATGTTCTACCTCTCTCCAGCTAAAACTCCTACTTCCACACACACTCTCTCTCTCTCTCTCTCTCAAAACAGGTTTCTTCAAGCTTCTCTCAGATCACTGTTCGGCTCTTTTTCTTTCAACAGGTTGCTTCTAAGCTTCTTTATGGCTACTATCCTTCCTCTCTCTCTCTCTCTCTCTCCTCAGTTTCACTTCACCTGAAACGGGCAGCTTTGGACTGAAAATGGTATAGTGTAACAAGAGGCACTGGTTTTTGTCCACCCACCGTCTCGGTATAAAGGCCTCTAAATCTCACAGAGAAGCCAACCAACAAACTTCCTATTCTTTCCCCCTCTCTCTCTCTCTACTTCCATTCTTATATTCTCTCTCTCCCTTACCATTTAACAGCGGAGTTGGGGGTCCGCCCTTTTCCTTTTCTTCTCTCTCTCTCTCTCTCTCCCTTCATTTGCATCTCGTAAGGGTCCCGCCTTTTTCTTTTCTTCTCTCCTTTGACGCCTTTATAGAGGAAAGGGCCAAACCGGGTGGGCCCATGCATGCAACCCTACGTGGGACCCACTTCCAAATTTTAAAAACAGCTCCGTATTATCAAAATCAGACATGGTCCCTCGTTATAATATCTTAATTAGCCTTCTACATCACTCGCAAGTTGGTGCCCGCCCTTATGTTGAAGGAAAACGTTTATATAGAGCCAAGCTTTAAATTTTATAATTAAAGATAAAACTATCTTTCAAGACTATTACAAAGATTTTAAGTATCGACATCATATTTTTTGATACTATTTGAAGGTGGGCTCTATTTTGATTGTTTAAAGCTTCGATTCTATACAAATTTCACCCATTTTTTGAACTCAAATTTTTTTGTATTTTTTAATTTTTCATATTCATATATCTCGATGATCAATTAGAGGGTTTTTAAACATTAAAACGGTATTTTCTATTGTATTTTTGAGGTTTCATCTTAATTCTACATTTTAAGGTTGTAAATTTTTATAAACTTTTTCCTAATTTAAAACCTAACGATTTCTAATTTGGATCCCCGATCCAAATGCGAATTTGTTAGGACTAAATCGCTTCCATGATAGTATGAGTCCCCGGCAAATTCCCCCTTAAATACGTTCTTTTATATATATATATATTTTTTAAGCTTGTCTAATATTTTTTTAGGCCCCTTTGTATCTCTACCTCATAACCCTTATATTTATTTTTATTTTATTGATTTTTTGATATTTTTTTAGACCACCGATTTGTACCGATCTAGACCATTTAGATTGACGATCAAACGATTAGACATAGATTTATAGTTGAACGAACAACCCTACCAATCTGAGCTTTAATACACATGTAGGTGCCCTTTCAAGAATAAAGACCATAGACTGAATACCTACGATATTTTGATGAGACCCGTTGATATGGGTTTTAAAACACCTACATTTGCAATTTGCAATTTGAAGAATGAATAACAAAGATTGGAGACCTATAATATTTTGATGAGAATCAAAGTGAGTTGACAATAATTTAATGTATTGTTGTTAATTTTATCAGGCCATAAGTAATATATTGTTGGTGGCTCGCTCCCATTTTTCAAGGGATTGGAAAGCTGAAAGTGAATCAACAAAAATATTATGAGTCAACTGCATTTATAAGACATCAATATGTAGTATTGTTATTGGCTCATTTGCAATTTATTTAGATCATATATTTGCGTGTCTTTAAGCAAAGACTATGTGAGAATTTAATATACACATAAAGTTTGTCAATGCTTAATTACATTCCCAAAAAGACAAGTGAGCTTTCCATGAATCTCTATGCTCATGAGATTTGTATGTATCGTTAGATTTTAATAGTTTGATCTTAATCGGATAATTGAGACTGAGCCACACATCAATTATGGCCTTATAAAAAGCTCCAACCAGTGTCATTATTATCGAGTCACTCTTAGTTATTCAATCATCTCTCCGTATATATAATCACCACCGCCATCATCATCATCATCGTAATCATCATCATCATCAGATAAATAATATTTATATGGAGACGCATACAAGTTTTTCAAATAAAAAAAGAGTTAGGTGGTTATTTTTTCTCAAGAAAATACACCCAAAAAGCGTTTGTAGAAAATAATACCATTCACCAAAGATGTGTACCTTGCTAGGAGACATGTTGTCCAAGTTTCATTGATCCCCACCATCCATTGACAAGAGTGGATGGTTGATATTATCTTGGTGTGTATGAAGTGCCAATACACGTAAGGTGTAGGGTGTACTTTTCCAAATTGTGAGAGGATGTAGTTTTAGTGCTAGAATTTTTTATGATGGTTCGAAAATCTACTTATGTTGTTAATTATGATACTTAAAGCTGCAAAAATGGTGCATATTTATAAACACTTACAAATATTGATAATTGACAATCTAAATAATATATTATAAGAGGCATTGATTAAACTTAGAAATTTTTTTATTTTTTTACATTTGATATCTTAAGGTCGAGGTGATTAATTAGATATTTTTTCAATATCTGAACAACTTTTCCCAAGTGGACTTTTGAGGTGCGCCTCAAATCTATGGTATAGGGTGGATACTTGGTGTAAACTTTTACTTAGTGCATATTTAAGTTGTATTCCTTCACTTCAAAATTATGTAATCCATGTTGTATGTCTTCAACTCAAATTTTTATATCATTTTTATCATCATCCGAGCCTTATCTCACCTAGTTGCGGTAGACTATCAAGATTCATGATATAGATGTAACAAATTTTTTATGTTGGCTACTAACCAAACACACTCTCTCCTCTTTCTTATTCTGGTTTACGAGCTGCAAGGAAGGACAACTCAACCGCTTATACGTATAATCAAAACATGTTTAAGCTTCCATTCACAAATGCATTTCAAAATTCAAACTTGAGGGTAGTTTAGATAATATTGATATTGACAAGAGGCATTTTTTAAGTTCGTAGCCACGCCTACGGTCCATTATTGGAGTGGATTTATTTGTAATAATTGGCAATAAAGGGGGCAAATAGTTTATTGACAACACGCGAATCGCTTATCTGGCCACGGCCCAGGCCTTGTCAAGCCCGGGTTTTTATTCCACACAAGTACACTAGAAAAGCAACAATCTGTCTCCTCCTCCTAAACTCCAAAGATTTCTCTCTCCATCTCTCTCTCCCCCTTATTCTCTCTCTTTACACGCGGCGGTCGGGGTGGCACCGGACCGGACCTTATTGGGGTCCGGACCTAGGTCTGGGTATTGGGCCCAAAAATTAGACTCGACCGGTCTGGTCAGGTCCTGGTCCAAATATTGGATTTGAACACTATTTCGGCCTTGGTTTATGTGGACCCGAACCCGAAATAGTGATATTATTTAAATAATATTTAATATATAATATTTTAATAATATTTGAATAAAAAATTTTTTATATAAAGCCGAGGCCTTAAACAATAAAATTAGAGCGGACCTAAAAAATATCACTAAAAGAGGTTGTTTTGATGCGCAAATATCCTCAAATTGATTATCTCGACATCAATACTCATGGACATGAGAAAAAATGGATTTCAAGGTTTGAAAACAACGCATTTTGTAATATATTTTTGGATTGTAAATTTTCAACTTTTCATAGATTTGCTTGATCTACACTATTTTTTAAGCTTGAAATTTTATAATTACACATATAAATATATTTGAAGGCTATCACAAAGATTTCCAATATGGAAACCATATTTCTCTATACTATTTGAAGGAGCGCTTTACTTTGATTGTTTAGAGTCTCGGCTCTAGATAAACCCCTTTTAAATAAAGAAAAAAGTTTGTATAAGGCCTCAACCTTATAATGTACAGGTAAGGTGCACCTTAAGTACCTACTATTGAAGCTTGTTCCAATGCTGGAAAACCCTCAAATCGATCATCTCAACCTTAAGATTTATTGACATAAAAAAAAATGACATTTCTAGTTCTAAAAATAATTCATCTTCTAACACATTATCTGGACCGTCCATTTTCAAGATTTTCAATTGTTAATGGATTTGCTTGATCGTCACTATTTTTATAACTGTAAATTTCATAATTCAGGTTAACAATATATTTTCATATCATCGCAAGACTTTGTAGCACTGAAACTAGATTTTTGGCATACTTTTGAGGCGCATCTTATTTCAATAGTATAAGATTGGCACTGTCTACAAACCACACCCTTTAAATAAATATAACTGAATGTGTTTAGTTAGGGTGTAGTTTCTATAAGGTTGCAATCTTAAACAATCCAATTAAGGCGCGCCTCCAAATTTTATCATAACATGTAATTTTGCTATAAAAAATTCTTAGGATTATCGAAAAATCTATTTTCATATCTAATTATAAAATTTTAAATTCCAAAAATGGTTAAAATCAAGAAGATCTATAAACATATGAAATCTTGAAAATGGACGATCTAGATAGTGTGTTGCAAGATGCATTATTTATGGGGCTCAAAATCTTTTTTTTTACCAGATTCATACATCTTGATATCGAGGTGATCAATTAGAGGGGTTTCAACATTAAAGCAACATTCACACATGATTTTTGAGGTACATCTTTAGTTCAAAATTTAAAGTTGCAACTTTGTACAAACATTTTCCTTTTATTTAATATATATATATATATATATATATATATATATATATATATATATATAAATACATTTAAATATATATTTTTTATTTTTTGGTTGGGTCCAATTGGGTCTGGGTCTAGTCCCGCATCCGCATACGATAACTTTGGGACCAGGTCCCATAAACTTTTTTTTTTTTTTTTGACCAAACTGGACCCAATGCCACACCAAATACACAATTTCTCCCTCTTAAGCGTGGCAACGGTATGGGGTTGGACGGACCCTGGCCCAGCCCTTGTCCCTAGAGAGCCGGCCTAGGCCGTGGCCCTTTCTATGGGCCAAAAGTAAATGAAGAGAAAATAAAAGATAAAAATCAGAAAGATAAGGCTGGGCGAGGCGCTAGCACTGGCCCTTGGGTCATAGTTCGTGACCATTGACCTTTTTTGGGCCGGGCCACCAAACCCATTACCAGCCATAATCCGTCTCTTCCTATCCTCTATGCTCTGAATCAGTTCGTCTCTCAACTCGTCCTATGCTCTAAATCATTCTCACTTATATAGAGCCAAGGCTTTAAACAATCAAATTAGAGCCAACCTAAAAACTTTCACGAGCAGAGGTTGATTTGATGCTCAAATATCCTCAAATTGATCATCTTGATATTAAGATACCTGAGCATGAGAAAAAAGTAGATTTCAAGTTTTAAAAATAGTGTATCTTGTAATGCATTTTTAGATCGTCAATTTTCAAAAATTTCAAATTTTCATAGATCTATAGATATGCTCGATCTACACTATTTTTGAAACTTTAACTTTTATAACTAAAGATAAAAATATATTTAACCGCTATCACAAAAATTTCTATTTAAAAGGGTATTTTATTTTGATTATTTAGAGCTTCGACTCTATACAAACCACAGCTTCTCTCTCTATCCCGCCCTCCCGTATTCCCAGGCTATGGTTTCTCTCTCCCTCTAAGTCGTTATCCCCTCTCTTGTACAATTCATGCTCTCAAGACCCATTTAGATTAGCCAGTCCAACAGGTTAGGCTACGAAGTACCAACCATTGCCTTGGGATTTCGTAAAACATGATTTGAAATGGATGTTTGATTGATTGGCTATAAACAAGGTTGGATGATTATTTTATAATATTTTTATATCAATTTAACAATTTTATAATTTTTTATTTTTGAACTTGGTTAAACTAGTAGACAAAATAATCTTAATCTCAAGTCGTCAAGATCTCTAATTTATTTGATTGAATCTAGGCCGATCTGATGGTCACAATTGTATCTTATATTTAAATTTTAATTCTTTTAAATTCAAATTACTTAAAATTTTGATCGTCAACTATTATCATCAAGGCACACCTAATAAAAATGTTTTAAAAATTATTCATAAAAAATAAATTGACCAAAATACCCACGTAACTTTTAGAAGTATTTTGGTCAATTTATTTTTATAATTATCTTTAAAATATTTTTATTATATTTTTCTATTTTTCAAGAGTATACGCTCAAAATTTCAATTGAATTGGATTTGTAAAAAAAAAAGAAATTTTAAACCTCAAATATAAAATACAATCGTGGCCATTTGATGGCCCTAGATTCAATTTGGGCCATTGAACGTTTACTGTAGCTATTAGCTATCGTGCTGATATATATATATATATATATATATATATATATATATATAGGTGAATCTTTGAAAAATATCAAACAAATATTTTACATGAAATAAATTAACGAAAATACCCCCAAAAAATTTTGAGGGACATTTTGGTTATTTTTTAAAATATTTTTATTAAGTGAACCTTGATGAGAAGAACAGATACCTAAATTTTAAGTGATTTGGATCTATAGAAAAAATAATAAAATTCAAGTACTACCAAACATCCGTGATTGTCAGATCTGCCCAGATTTAATCTGGACTGTTGGGATCATATGTTCATATGAACTAGTGGGCTAACCCCAACTTTTTCTCTATATATATATATATATATTAAACCTTGTTAGAAGAGGTGGTTTCAGAGCTAGAAATTACGTATAATGACCTAACAATCTATTTCCACTCGCAATTATAAAATTTGTAACTTCAAAATGGTCACCAAAGGTGGTAGAGGGAGATTTAGGAAATATAGTATGATGTTGTAGAGCTATGCTAATTTGCCATTGACACAATGCGAATTAAATATGAGACTAAGGGCGGATTAGCACAAGTTCAATGTTTAAAATGTTACAAGGAGACTCGTGGGAGTGACCCACTTAGAATCGGTAGCCTCCATACTTGACCTTATTGAGTTGTTCTCTTATTTCTATCTTCTTACCGTACTTTGTATACCGCTCGATCAATCATGTACTACAAATTTTTTTTTGGGCAATTAAAAAGGGAAGACCAATCTCTATCCATTTTTTTCAAATAGCTTAAGAGTTATTTTTTTAAAGATATTAGTGGGGTGGTATCAGTGGTAATGAAAAAGATAACGTGATAATTAGGGTGTGAGGGTGCCGCCACAATGACCACGCCCCTTTCCCATATACAATAAATTTTGAGTAATGAAAAGACTTACTTTACCTTTCAAAAAATTAAGTGAGATGATTTGCTATAAGTAAACAATCCAAAGCCTTAGCAATCGTCCACGATGGATGTAAAATTTTTGGAGATATAAATAAAGGAAAAAGAAGTGTCTTTCGAAGTTGAGAAACCTTCCAATCGGTCGTTTTGAAGTCCAAATGTACACATAAAAAAAAAAGAAAAAAAGAAAAGTTCTAAGTTCTAAAAACAATGCATCATGTACCAAGTTATATGGGCAGTCTATTTTCAAAATTTTCAAGTGTTTATAAATATGATCACTTTGCATCGCCTTTGAAAATTCAAATTTCATAACTAGAATTGAACATGGATTTTTCAAGCTACCGTAAATTTTACGACACCCATGAGGAAAAAAAACGGTTACTCCCATGGGTGAATCAATGTACTTGGTGGATTTCTTTCCTATAAAATTATGGGATCCACTTTAGAATCACCATATGAGTACTCAAAAATAAAAGGATTTTGACTACTTTAACACATTTATCTGATTGAACAAAAATTGGATAGTCTATGTAAAATTATAAGGCATGATTTTTTTCAGGTTGATCTAGGGAATGTATTCAAGTTTTTATTTATTTATTATTTATTTACATTTAGGTTGGTTAATAGATTTAATAAATCACATCGCTAAATTTGAAAACCTACAAATACACCTGGGGTTTTGCTAAGGGCAGCAAATGCGCGTTATGCTCTTATTAGAACACGCAATCCTATTTGTTTTTGAAAAGGAAAAATATATAATGATATTATTTTCCTTTGGTACAAGGTGGTCACAATTGATCTTGATCATTGAATATGAAGTTGAGTGGCTGCATTTCTTCTATTGACCACACTCAAAGTTCAATGGAAAATTTCTATAACTTTGTGACACACTAAGCCATTAGATTTTACATTGGATGGTTGCAACTAATTGTGACCTTTTTGTACTAAAGGTAATTGGTCTCATTATATATAATCCTGAATAAAAATGGAAAAAGCAAAGAGGGCGAATCCTTTATTAATTTTCTTAATTGAAGAGAGTTTCTCTTAAAGAGCGTAAAAGAGAGAGCAAAGGCGTAAAAATTTGCATATAAATTTTGACAAAACATAATTAGGAGATCAGCTCCTCCAAGTAAGAGCACATAAGGGAGTGACAAAGTCACAAAGCAATAAGGAATAAAATTTTGGGCTTTTTAATTGAAAAGCCTTGCAAGACTTTTCTTTTAAAAAACGAGATCTCATAGGATTTTGTTTTAGGTGCCATATGTATAAGGCCGAGGCTCTAAACAATCAAAGTAAAGTGCATCTTCAAATAGTATCGAAACCAATATAGATCGAATAGATCAATGAAAACTTTGAAAATTGACGGTCAAAAAATGCATTCCAAGATACACTAATTTCAAAACTTGAAATCCATTTTTTTCTCATGTCAATGCATCTTGAGGTTGAGATGATCAATTTGAAGATATTTGGGCATCAAAACAACCTCCTCTAGTGAAAATTTTGAGGTGCACAATAATTTGACTATTTTGAGCCTCACACTTATATAAACTTTTTCATTTTATTTTTGACTTCGGCTCTTATGTTCTTATAGAAGGTCATCATTATCATCACAATCAAAGCATTTCTCCAACTAATTTTTTTGTAGACGGGTAAATGGACCAATTTGCTCATCTTTTAAAAATAAAATCTTAAAGCTTCCTTTCTCTTTTTCCCACATTTTCTCTCTAAATAATGTCAGAAGAGACAATAATGGTTTTTTTTTTTTTTTTTTAACAAGAGTGGTAAATATTATTAGATCAGAAAACGAGTTATAGTGTATAAAAGCTAAAACAAAACAGGATAAACAACTAAAGAATCGAGAAATGCTCCTTTCTTAGCTAAATCATCCGTCACTTGATTAGCTTCTCTATAGAATATAGCTTCTCTATAGAATATAGATATGACTAAAACTTAGATTGCTACCGGTTGCTAAGTCCATAATTTGCAATAAAAAATATCTCAGTCACCATGATGGTATAGATACAGAATTGCACCAATTGATAACATTCCTCGAATTACCTTCAATGAGCAATGAACTACCCGACTCTTTTTCCTTCCGGATTTTAATACCTTGCAAGACCGCCTTCATCTCCGCATGATTAGCAGTTGCCACTCCACAAGGGAGCAATACAGAAGATCACACTACCACTTGAATCCCTTCAAGAATGGCGTTGGGGTCGCTATAGAGAGAATGTGAGTAGAGACAAAAATGAGATTGGATTTCCAGATAAAAATATGAGAGAAGGGAAAAATGGGGTTGAGTTTCTAGAGAGAGGATGTGATGGAGGCAAAAAATTTTATTAGATTTTTAGTGTGAGAATATGAAGATGAGGTAAGAATTGGGTCGGGCTTCTAGAGAGAGAATGTGATAGTAGAAAAGAACATATTTGGTATTTAGACAAAGAATATGAAAAAATTGAATAACGAATTTGGTTTTTAGGGAGAGAACGTGAGACAGAGCGAAGAGCTTACAAAACCAGGCTTTTAGAGAGAGAAATAGGTGGAAAAAAAAAATGTGCAAGATGAAAACCTAGGAATTTGTTTTTAAAATGGAGCAAATTTGTCTATTTATCCATCTACAAAAAAAAAATGCGAGCCAAAATAAAAAATAAGCTTTCAATAAGTCCACTATCTTAAAAATAGAATCTAGTAAGGTTTTTTCATAAAAAGCCCTGAAGGTTTTCTACAAATTTATTGAATTTGTTCTACAATTTTATTTATTTCATTGTTAAGTAAAATTATTATACTAATTTGACGCCCATTTTTTTTGTTATTTTTGGGAAGGTGCATGTTAGCCCTTCGATACTCGCCTCGGGCCACTCGAGGTGAGTTATTCGTGGACTCCGCCGAGTATTGTGCGAGACCAAAAGCCACTGAATTTTTTTTAAGAAAATAAAACTTATTAAAAAGAAATAAATATAGAAAAGCTCAAATAAATAAATAAAAACCCTAAAAAGTAAATAAAATTAAAAGTATATAAAATATGGATTTAAAAAATTAATTTACTGTCGGGCATATTCTAAAAAGGACCTGGTTTCTATGTGGCCAAGCTCGCATATGTAGAAATGTGGGCCTATTAATAAATCTATTTTTGAGATGGACTTTTGGACTTAATTTGTAAGGACATGTAATCTCCAACATGGAGATCATGAATATGAAAAAATAAGTAAATTTTAAAAGCTAGAAATAATAATTCTAGTAAGGAAACATTTGGACCGTTAGTTTCCATTGTTTTTATATGAAACATCTACTTGCATGCATCTTTGAGATAGGTGCTTTACACTTTTTGGACTGTATATGTAGTCATGCGGTTCAGACCACATGAAATAATTTCCTTCAAAAATCAAAAAATTATAAAAATAGTACATATGTCTAAAAAAACCACCAATCTTTGTCAATGATATCTAAATTATATATAAAAAAATTTATGCACAAATATTTTCTATATGAGGATTTTTTTTAAAAGGAAAACATTCATATAAGGTTGCAACCTTAAAATATAGAATTATAGATGTGCCGCAAAAATCTTTCGGCAAGTGTTGTTTTAACGTTGAAAAACTCTCTAATTGATCATCTCGACATTGAGATGTATGAATATGAGCAAAGAAAAAGATTTTGAGTTCAAAAAATAGTACATCTTGGAACACATTATCTAGACCATCTATTTTCAAGATTTTCATATGCTTACAAATCTACTTGATTTTAACCATTTTTTGAGTTTAAAGTTTTATAATTAGATATGAAAATAGATTTTCAAATATCCTAAGAATGTTTTACACCAAAATTACATGTTATAATAAAATTTGGAGTTACACCTTAATTGGATTGTTTAAGATTGCAACCTTATAAAAACCACACCATTTTTTTTTAAGTACTCCATGTTGTACCAATAAGTACTCCATGTTGTACCAAGTAACTTGGGGCAATCCGGCTCGCTACATAGGTAAGTCCGAGTACCTCGACCGAGTCTCCAAATGCCTGTACATATATATGACATCAGCTCCACCTATGCTAATGTCACGTAAGTACTAACCCTAGACTACATCCAAAAGAAAGAAGGTTAACACATTGAACTACTTAGAGAGAGAGAGGAGAGAGAGAGAGAGGAGAGAGAGAGAGTTTTGGCTCAACATATAACTTTAGAGAGAGAGAAAGAGAGAGATAGAGATTTTGGCTCAATATACAACTTTAGGGAGAGGAGAGCGAAAGAGATAGATTTTGGCTCAACATACAACTTTAGAGAGAGAGAGAGAGAGAGAGAGAGAGAGAGAGATTGATTTTGGCTCAACACAACTTTTATTTTTAGAACACTTGGATAGAGGAGGAGGAAAAGTATAAAGTGGGATAGGAGATATGAGGCAATGATTTCAGGCTCAAAGAGCCTCAAACATTGTGAAAAGAAAAGAGGAGAGAGAGAGAGAGAGAGAGAGAGAGAGGAGGGTAATAGATTTCTTTGTGTGGGGATCCTCCAAGGCTTTTGATGCACTAAAAAGTAGGGAAAGGGATTGAAAGCATTTCCGCGTGCTATTCAAGAATGGCATCTAAGAACGGTCTTAAAGTTGCCATGGCACACCAGTTTTATTTGAAACGAAAACCCCATAATTTGGATAAAGTTTGTCCAAAAAGAAGGGGCTCATTAAGATTTCCTTTGAGCAAGCATATTCCCCCTAAGATTGAACTAGGATCAAAACTTTATTTATTTAAGATTGAGTATTAAGAATGCTGAATCAGACATCATTAAAATATTGATAGGCCTCCTAATTATGGCTATGGGTGAGGCTTTTCGTGTCTCTTCAAAATATTTAGAAATTATATGTTAGGTAGCCGTCTATCCTTGATGAGATAGTTGGAAGCCAGCCAGCAACAATGTCTAATTATGAACTAATAAATGCAAGTGGTGCTAGTTTATTTATATTGCCATCCGCTAGCTCCTACTTGTCTGATCTGGATTATACGACTTGCTCCTATTTGTCTGATCTGGATTACACGACTGCCCACTGTAAGTCTCTAAAAATATATAAATTATACATGTGTGAAGTCACGAAAGCACATATACAGTTTCTATTTATCTAGAGACATCGTTGACTTATCAAGATTGGGTGGCTTGTGAGTGAATGACAACGATATCTTGCATCAAATATGGTCTATAAAAAACTGCTAGCACCATCATATGTCTTTTTTTTTTTTTGGTTAACTCTCAATAGTCATTTCAAGATGTGATAATTGCAGGTTTTATTAAGCTAAATGTGTACAGAGATACATAGAAAGGCTTGCCCCTAGTTATTACATGATATCCTTGAACATACTAGTCTCTAACTAATGTAAAATTACTTTAGAAAGTTATGCTAATTAGTGATTAAACCCAAAAAAGATCCCTAAAACATAGGTCAAATATAGTTTCCAAGTGAGGGTATTACCTCATGTTGCTCATTTGAGAATAATGATTTATCATCATCTTCACTATAATCTTTTTTTCAACTATTCAGAATTAATTGGTTACATGAATCCGAGTCTTCATTCTGCTTTATCAAGGGCCGTACCCAAAAAAATGATTTATAATAAAAAAAAAGAAGTTATTTGTAGCTAATGTAATAAGATATCTGTAGTACGATAAACTTGAACTAAGCATATGTACCATGCAATTGGCAAGAAATATGAAGCAAAGATAAGAGTTTAAAGTTTCTTATGTTGAAGACCTGAATGCTTGGTTAGATAATCTCTCTCATTATAATTTAGATTAAAACTTTTGGTGATTCAAATAACAATTATTACATTCATTTGCCATGCACGCTAAATTACAACATGATTAGACTCAAATGTGTCCTACAATTCCTACATGATACGACTCATCATTGATAGTGGGATTTAAGCCAACATAGAATCTAATGACAAATTGGCCAAAGGAATTATTATGTAAAGTGTACATAAGGAAGAGTAATTTGTTATCGCTTTTCCATAACGTTTGGTTTCTCACTCAATTTCCAATTTCCAATTTCCAACCATCTCAATAGAAAGAGAGTGGGCATAGCATATTCCTGCCAGAGCACACTGTACACTTACTCCTTCCAGAAAAAGAGGTACTCCAGAGGGTTTTTAGAGCAAATGGGAGCCAATCTAGAAACCAGATGAGTTTTTTTTTAAAAAATTAGATTTTAAATTTCTAAATATTTAGATCCAACTGATAAAAAATTGGATGGTTTTTCTTCAATTGTGACATATTAATTTTTGGACACCTATGAGGCAAATATTGTTTTTTTTTCCCCTGAAAGTTGGTTGCTAAGTCAAGAAAGTAATATCCCAACATTTGGGGTCCTACAAACACTCCAAGAGTAGTTTTACCCGATGGAGTGAATAGACAGTATGCTCCTCAAGGAGCATATAGGCTTAGAAAAAGATTCAAAAGACAAAATAATAATAATAATAATAATTTTAAAAAAAAAGAAAAAAGGAATGGGGTTTAGGGTTATCATTCAAAATGTCAAATGTGCTAGAAACGAGGTTGGCTTTTTGTTGGGAATGGAAGGATTGATTACGTATGATAAGAATATGATACCCATGCTAAAGTTTGAAAGCTAAGGACCCCATTGTGTTCTCCTTTACTTCCAAAGTGATAAAGACTAAAGAGAGTTTCCCAATGTACAAGAAAGGTATTGTTTGAGTCTTTTATTGGAACACATTTTAGATTGATCATTTTTGTGCTTTTGTTCCTTATGAGTTCAAACCATGGTGCTATGTTCCAAATGAGATTCAAAAGCTTTCCTAATAATGAGATTCAATTTCTTTCTTAACAATGCACAGTGAGAGAAAAGATGAAAAAGGGACATTTTCTCTTTTTCTTTTTAAGGGGTGAGCTTTCCATGTGTTTCAACAATTACAATTTATGCGTCTAGACCAATGTTCTCAAATTCGCTCGGGAGTCGTTTTTGCTTTGGTTAGAAAAATGAAACAATTCGATGCTTTGGCTGATTTGGGAAAAACTTTAGACTTATTTTAAAACAATTAATATAAAAAAATTAGTTGATTATATAAAAGAATACATAAAAATAATAAAAAATAATTTTTTTTTTAAAAAAAACTTTTATGTAGATATTTATTTGCTTCGGCCGAAGCTTTGGCCGAAGTGGCCCGAAGCAAACCCCAATCTGACTGATGCGGTCTGAATCTGACCAAAGCTTGAGTACTAAGCTTCACTTTGCTATGGTCTAAGCTTAAAATATGAAGGCTTTTATTTCTTCAGTCGGAGCAAAGAGAATTTGACAATACTGATCTAGAGATATCCAAATGTTGTTTGATCAGACAACTGAAAGCGAGCCACAATAATGTCATACATTAATCATCGCTTAAAACTATGAAATTGTTCTGGATGCACCTTGGTATTGATGAAGATCATATAGCTGCAAGCCTTCTTATGCGTGTAAATTACATGTATATAATTACATGACCGATGAAACATAAAAAGGTGTCCCTTTATGGACGTGATGCTTGAAGACCACTAGACCACATAGAAATAATTATTCTCTTTTGATTTTATTGAAATGGGTTTGATAGGGGACAAGCCTTGCGGACTTTTCAAAACCTTTCCTCTTAATAAAAAAGAAAAAAAAGCTTGTTTGTCATTAAGAATAATTTCAAACATTGGGAAATCAATTGGTCAAAATATCCACAGTAGGCGGTCCAATTCTAGGGCCCTAAAATGAACGAGACATTTCTTTATTAAAAAGCAAAGCATATTTGGTGTTGTGTTTGAAACATAGTGTATCTTGAGTTGATATTGGATACACATAATCATGTTCAAAAAGATATGGGGTACATATAATCATTGATTTTAACAAGTTGAATCATAATTAAGCCTACCCACTTACTCGAATTCAAGTTTCATGTTTTCTTTAATCCACTCCAGTGAAGACTTGGACCTTACTTCGGCCCCACAAAAATTTAGTGGCTCACTAAAATATACTCTCTCTCTCTCTCTCTATATATATATATATATATATATATATATATATATATATATATATATATATATATATGTGTGGAAGATACTACAAAACTCCTATAAGCAAAAAATGAATAGTGATTTTGCTTATTTTCATTGCCGTCCAATGTTCATCGCACAGTCATGATTGTCTGATAGTGTTTTATTCTTCATTTTTTTTCTACAAATTAGAATGATCTGAAATTTAGAGCGTGTGTTCATAAAAAATAGATGAATCTACGAAAAATATCAAAAAAATACTTTATATGAAAAAATAGACCAAAATATCCCCGAAATATTTCGGGGGTATTTTGGTTACTATGTTTTTTACGAATTATTTTTTTTTATATTTTTATTAGATGCGCCTCACTAATATGTATATACGTTTTAAATTTCAGGTCATTCTGATTTGTATAACAAAATGTAAAATGAAACACTACGAGACAATTATAGCCGTGGGATGAACTTTGAACGGTAATGAGGGTAGGATAAATCACTGTTCATTTCGCCTATAGGCGTTTGGAAGCTTATATATATTGGACGGTAATGAGGGTAGGATAAATCACTGTTCATTTCGCCTATAGGCGTTTGGAAGCTTATATATATATATATATATATATTACATGAAATAAATTGACCAAACTACCCTTGAAAAGTTTCAGGGGTATTTTTGTCAAATTAGTTTTTTACAATTATTTTTTTTATATTTTTATTAAGTGCCCCTTACTAAGATGTAAACACACTCCAAATTTCAGATCATTCCAATTTGTAGAAAAAAATTAAAATTCAAACACGCTCTGACAACCGTGACTGTCAGATCGACCCAGATTCGATCTGGGCCATTGGGTGTTTACTGTAGCAGTACGCACATGGGCATACATGAACTTTGTTATATATATATATATATATATATATATATATATATAGGAAGCTGCTACGATACGTTGATTCGTGTACTGCTAAAATAAACGTCGAACGACCCCAATCGAATTTGGGCCGATCTGATGATCACAAATGTTTGGGAACGTTTCATTTTTCATTTTTTTTTATTAATCAGAATGATCTAAAATTTTGAACACGTTTTCATCAAAAATAGGCAAATCTATAAAAATATTAAAAAAATATTTTATATAAAATAAATTAACCAAAATGCCCTAAAAAAATTTCAAAAGTATTTTGGTCAATATTTTTTTCGCAAATTTTTTTTTTTTATATTTTTATTAGGTGCTCCTCACTAAGATGTACACGCTCTCCAAATTTCAAATTATTCCGGTTTGTAGAAAAAAATTAAAATTAAAAAATTCTTGAACAACCGTGACCATCAGATCGGCCCAGATTCGATTTGGGTCATTGGGTGTTTACTATAGCGGTACGCATATGGGCGTATATGGACTTTTCTAGAGATCTATGTCAAATTTAGTAGTGATCCTTTGGGGTCCTACACACATGGGTGTGGGAGGGTCTCACAAGGTCATTTCCCTATATATATATATATATATATATATATATATATATATATATATATATATATATATATATATATATATATATATATATATATATATATATATATATATATATATATAAGTTTATATAAAGCTGATACTCTAAACAATCAAATTAGAGCCAACCTCAAAAAATTTCACTAGAAGATGTTGTTTTGATGCCCAAATAACCTCAAATTGCTCATCTCGACATCAAGATGCATATACATGAGAAAAAAAACTGGATTTCAAGTTTTGGAAATGGTGTATCTTGCAACGCATTTTTACCATTAATTTTCAAGATTTTCATAGATCTGCTCGATCTACACTATTTTAAATTTTATAATTAAAGATGAAAATATAGTTTAAAACTATGACAAATATTTCTAGTATTGAAACTACATTTCTCGATGCTATTTGAAGGTGCACTTTACTTTAATTGTTTGGATAATAAACTCTTCTCATCAAGACGCACCCAATAAAAATATTAAAAAAATAATTCACAAAAAATAAATTAACCAAAATACCCCCAAAACTTTTCATGGGTATTTTAGTCAATTTAATTTATATGAATTATTATTTTTTATATTTTATTAGATTATACTATTCTTGAAAAATAGATGCTCTAAATTTTAGGTAATTTGGATTTGTAGAAAAATATTTAAAATTCAATTACCAAATACAATTGTGATCATTGGATCGATTAACAACCCCTCAAAATACAAAGATTCAAGTTATATGGGGTTGTGATGGATGTATTTATCAAAACAATCAATACTTTTTTACTAAAAACTTATTTAAATAGGTATCTTTAACATTAATCAAGGGCAAATTTCAAATTTTCACAAAAATATAATGGCATTTTGGAAGTTAGTGTCCTGAAACTTTATTTGTAATATGCCCTTATCTTTTAGTTAAAATTTCAACTTTACCCTTTATAGAGATGATAAAAGTACCATTTGCCTTGTAGTAATATTTGTAAAATTACCTCATAACAGTAACTTTTTTTAAAAAAAAATCAACTAAAAAGTTCATAAATCTACCCTTCACCACTCTCTCTATTTTGAACCTTTGCAATTTGAAGGGTTGTGAAGTTTAGATTATCCCATATATATATATATATATATATATATATATATATATATATATATATATATATATATATATATAGGAAAAATCATTCCAACGCCTATAGGCAAAAAGGAATAATGATTTCGCCTATATCCAAAGTTAATCGCACGATCACGATTGTCTGATAGTATTTCAATTTTCATTTATTTTTTATAAATTGAAATGATCAAAAATTTGGAGGGTATGTACATCTTCGTGAGCCGCACCTAATAAAAATATGAAAAAAATATTTCGTAAAATATAAATTGACTAAAACATCCCCGTAAATTTTCAGGGGTATTTTGATCAATTTATATTTTACGAATTATTGTTTTTATATTTTATTAAATTTTCTTATTTTTGATGAACACAAGTTCCAATTTTCAGATCATTCTGATTTGTAAACAAAAAAAAAAAATTGAAACACTACCGGATAACTGTGACCGTGCGATGAAGTTTGGATGGTGATGAAGGTAGACGAAATCACTGTTCATTTTTCGCCGATAGGCGTTTTGTAGTATCTTCAATATATATATATATATATATATATATATATATATATATATAAAACACTACGCAACGTCCCTCACCGTCCGAAGTTCATCGCGTGGTCACGATTGCCTAGAAGTTTTTTATTTTTCATTTTTTTTTCACAAATCGAAATGACCTAAAATTTTTGAGTGTATATTCATAAAAAATAGGGGAATCTTTGAAAATTATAAAAAATATATTTTACATGAAAAAATTGACCAAAATGCTCCCAAAGTTTTGGAGTATTTTGGTCAATTTAGTTTTGGCAGATAATTTTTTTTATATTTTTATTAGATGAGCCTCAGTAAGATGTACATACCCGTTAAATTTCAGGTCATTCCGATATTTATAAAAAAAAATGAAAAATAAAACACTACCAGATAATCGTGACTACGAGATGAAATTTGGACGGTGATGAGGGTAGGTGAAATCACTATTCATTTTAACCTATAGGCATTGGAAAAAAAAAAAAAAAAAAAAAAAAAATATATATATATATATATATATATATATATATATAGGCGAAAATAAATAGTGATTTCTCTTACCTCATCACCGTCCAAATTTCATCTCACGGTCACCATTGTCTAGTAGTATTTTATTTTTCATTTTTTTTCTACAAATCAGAATGACTTAAAATTTGGAGGGTATGTACATCTTACTGAGGTTCATCTAATAAAAATATATAAAAAATTATTTGAAAAAAATAATTTCACCAAAATACCTCCAAAACTTTTTAAGGGTATTTTAGTCAATTGTTTTCATGTAAAACATTTTTTTTATATAATTTTTGAATATTCCTCTATTTGTGATGAATACACGTTCCAAATTTCAAGTCATTCCAATTTGTAGAAAAAACCTTAAAAATAAAACACTACTAGACAATCGTGACAGCACGATGAACTTTGGACGGTGATGAGGGTAGACGAAATCTCTGTTCATTTTTGCCTATAGGCGTTGCGTAGTATTTTCCTCTATATATATATATATATATTGACATTGGTTTCATCCAACATGTGCCATGTTGGTTTCATCCAATTTATCAATATGATAGTGGAAACTAGTGTTTTAAAAATCTGTGTTGTGTAGTGTTTTCCTATATATATATATATATATATTGATATTGGTTTCATCCAACATGTGCCATGTTGGTTTCATCCAATTTATCAATATGATAGTGGAAACTAGTGTTTTAAAAATCGACGTCGGCGATTCGGGCGAGTATATATATATATATATATATATATATATATATATATATATATATATATATATATATATATATATATATATATATATTGGTTTCATCCAACATGTGCCATGTTGGTTTCATCCAATTTATCAATATGATAGTGGACACTAGTGTTTTAAAAATCAGAGTCGATTCCTACGCCCGGTTCTAGAGGGGAATCGCCGGTTTCGATCGCCAGTTTTGAACAGAGGGGAATCGACGCTCGGTTCTAGAGGGGAATCGCCGGTTTTGGTCGCCAGTTTTGAACAGTGAACCCCATTGCTAGGGGCGTGTATATATATATATATATATATATATATATATATATATATATATATAGAGTGGAAACTAGTGTTTTAAAAATCAGCGAGTCGATTCCTACGCCTAGTTCTAGAGGGGAATCGACACCTGGTTCTAGAATGGAATCGCCGATTTCGGTCGCTAGTTTTGAACAGAGGGGAATCGATGCTCGGTTCTAGAGGGGAATCGCCAGTTTCGGTCACCAGTTTTGAATAGTGAACCCCGTCGCCAGTTTTGAACAGTGAACCCCGCTTGGTTCTAGAGGGGAATCGACGCCCGGTTCTAGTGGGGAATTGTCGATTTTGGTCGCCAGTTTTGAACAGTGAACCCCGTGGGCGTGCGGACGAACCATCACACCCTGCAGGTGGCTCCTATTTAACTAACCCTTTGCAAGTGGGGCTATTGCAAACCTTTATATACACACTTTTCGTCCCCCATCTCTTCGATGTGGGACAATTCGCAATGCCCAACATTATACCAAATCCCCACTCCTTTCTTCCTCTTAAGTCAACGTTAAAAGTCCCTCACTCTCTAAAACACACTAACGTTCTTCTCTCTCTATATTTAACAAACGCAAGAGTATCTCTCTAACCACATACAAAAAAAAAAAGTTACCTTGCCAAAAGAAAATTTTTGTCAAAAAAATAAAATAAAAGTTATATTGACAAAAAATAAAAATTACCTTGAAAAAAAAATAAAAATTACCTTATCAAAAAAAAGTTATCTTGACAAAAAAAATAAAAAGTTATGACAAAAAAATAAAAATTACCTTACAAAAAATAAAAGTTACCTGGGCAGCACCGTCTTCTTATTTTTCTTGTAAAAAAATAAAAATTATACAACGAGTATTATTATCAATAAATAAATAAAAAATAATACAACAAGTATCATGCTTTTCAATCATGCATTTGAGCTGCAATTATTCTAAAAACCCAAAAAAATTTGATTTTTGACACTTTAAAAATTAGATTTTTGAAAAATTAAAGTATTATTTCGAAATTGATATGCATTCTAATAATTTCTAAATTGATAACGAAATCTTCTATTTTATTTATTAATTTATTTCCATTATAAATTATGTAATGTACTATTTTTTCTTAAAATTGTCAATAACATTTTAAATTAGATGATATTGTAAGATATTTTGGATTTATTATTATTTTTATAATAAATTAGGATTAACAACTCGTAAATTTATAATAAATTCAAGGACACACTTAAGCGTTTGTCACCCTTCAAAATCAATTTCTGAGATGAATTTAGGATTAGCAACTCCATGTGTTTATCATTTTCACCACCATGATGATGAACTTGGAAACAAAAAGAAAGATTATTTATGACTACGGACACACTTATGCTAGTTTGCCACCCTTTTAGACTTTATTTTAGATGGATTTTTTATCCAAATTTTGTAGATCCGATGTCTCGATTGCTACAGATCAAAATCAGAAAAAATTCTTTTTACTTAGCCCCAAAAATGATCTACTATATACTCTCTTCTTTTTTTTTTTTTACCATCCATCTTAGTTCTACAGAGACTATTAGATTTCTACATAGTTTTGGAGCTCCAAATTCATGGATTTGAAATTGAAATGGATTTAACATGACTTAAGATGTGTTTTGAGTCATAAAAACATTGAAAACTAAAGCAAATGCATAAGTTGTACATGGAAGCTCTAAACCCGATGGGTTAATTTTTGACAAATAAAGTACGAGAAAAAAGGAATCGACAAAAAGGCAAGCAACAAGCAAAAACAATAAAGCAGGAAATAAATAACAAAAAAATAACACTGAGATTTACGTGGTTAGTCACATATATGATTACATCCATAAGCAAAGACGATCGATGTTTTTTACTAAATGAAAGAAAGAAAATTACAAGGTAACTTACTTGAGAGAACCAGAGATTCAATCTCCCACAAAGCTTTCTTCTCTATAATTTTTTCTCTCTGCAAAAACCCCCCAAATTTTTCCTCTATTTTTCAGGATCTTTTTTTCCTTTAAATAACCCATTATATAGAAAAAGCAAACAACCCAAAGAGGGGGTAGGTAGGGCTCTATCTTTTCCCATAAAGTTGCGAAACTTAACTTTATCTCTATCTACTTGTGGACCTAAGGCTCCATCCTAATCTAAGCATGACTTATCCATAAATGTAAATCCTAAATAATAGGCTCTACCCAAATAAATACGAAACCTAAATTAAAGGAAACCAATCCTTTACAATTAGGGATTCAAGATAAATATCAACAAAGCTCTATCTTAGCTTGAATTTCAAAAGAGATTTTTGTCGACTGTCTTCTCCACACGCGCCCCCATAGGTGCTTATCTTGACAACACATTAGTCAAATCCAAGTATAACTTGAACTTCTATAATGGAATTGATTTTGTCAATATATCTGCAGCATTCTTCTTAGTGTCAATCTTCTGTAATAAGATATCACCTTCAACTATGATCTCACGGATAAAATAGTATATGACAACAATATGTTTCGTCCTGGCATGATATACCTGGTTCTTTGCCAAATGTATTGCACTCTGACTATCACAATAAATAATAGCCCCACCCAGTTGTAAACCCAAATCGCTTACAAGCGCTCTAAGCCAAATGACTTCTTTCATTATCTCGATAACAACCATGTATTCTGCTTCAGTCATAGACAAGACAACTTCAGTTTATAGCATCGAACACTAGACCCACATCTGATGTACCCTTTAGGTAATGCAGAATCCATTTTACCGCATGTCAATGCTTCTTTCCTGGATTAACCATATACAACACTAACGACATGATAAATATCTGGTCGAGTGCAAACCATTGCATATATGAGGCTTCCAACTGCACTCGCATAGGAAACAGTAACATGTATTACTTTTTAGCTTCTGAACTTGGAGATAATGCTATCGACAATCTGAAATGTGCAGCAAGATGAGTACTCACAGGCTTTGAAGTTTTCATCTCGAATATAAACATGACCTTCTTAATGTATTCCTTCTGAGATAGCTACAATTTACCAAACTTTTGATTTCTGTGAATCTCCATACCCAATTTTTTTTTCTTGTACCTAAATCTGTCATTTCAGATTATCTAGCAAGTTGAGTCTTCAATTTACTGATTTATGAAGAATTCTTCCCATCAACAAGCATATCATCTACATAGAGCAATAAATAGATGAACGAACCATCAGTAAATCTCTTAAAATAAACACAATTGTCATACTTACTTCTGATATACCCGTGTCCAATCATGAATGTATCAAAGCATTTGTACCACTACCTAGGAGACTCTTTTAGGCCGTAAAATGAGTTCTTCAGCTGACACATATGGTCTTCCTTTCCTTTAATAACAAATCCTTCTAGTTGAGTTATATAACTATGTTTTTCTAACTCTCCATGAAAAAATACAGTCTTGACATCAAGCTGCGCTAACTCCAAATCAAACAATGCAACCATGAATAATAAAACCCGAATAGAATTATGTTATACAACTGGAAAGAAAATCTCATAATCGTTAATATCTTCTTTTTGAGGATAGCCTTTTGCAACCAAACGTGCCTTAAATCGACCACTACCAGTCTCAAGTGACCAGTCTTTCTTCTTATAAACACATTTATAATCAATGGCTCTCTTGCCTTTAGGCAACTTCTGAAGGGATTCATTTCTTCATGCATGGCTTCACACCACCTGCTACTATCACTATCATGTGTAGCTTCCTTAAAAGTGGATGGCTCTTGGCTTGTGGCATCTAATGTATAAGTTACAATGTCTTCAAAATGGTACCGAACGACTGGTTTTTTTATTCTCTTTCCCTTTCCAATTTGAGGCTCTTCTTCAAGTGGAGTAGACTCAACAACCTCCTCATGGTCAATATCTCCCTCCACTTTCTCACAGGGAATTTTTGACATATAATTTGAAGTATTTTTTGGAGTTATCAACTCCACCTCAACTGCATCACTACTGCTGTAATTTTCGTTTTCTGCACCCTTCTAAATGTACTTTAACATGACAGACTCATCAAATTTAACATCATGACTAACAATAAACTTAGGCGATTTAGGATTAGGAACCACATTTTATAGCCCTTAACCCCATACACATTACCAAGGAAAATACATTTATTTGATCTTGGACTCATCTTATTATTTTTCTCATGATCATACGCATGACAACAAAAATAATTTAAATGAGAATAAGCGACAGGTTTACCGGACCATACCTCTTATGGTGTTTTATAATTGATTGCTGTAGATGGTGACATGTTGACTAGGTAACACATTGTATTGACTGTCTCAGCCCAAAAGTCCTTTGAAAAACCAGCATTACTAAATATGTTGGGGGCCTTCTCTAGAAGTGTCATGTTTATACGCTCATCAACTCTATTATGTTGAGACATCTTTGAAGTAGTGAAGTGATGAACAATTTCTTTAATCTTGTAAAAATTCACAAACTCCGCTGAAGTGTATTCTCCATCATTATCAGTCCTCAAGCACTTGACCTTCTTTCCAGTCTGTCTTTCGACCATAGCTTTCCAATGTTTGAATGTGTTAAATACATCTTTTTTTTTCTTCAATGTGTAAATCTACACATTCTTTGAGAAATCATCTATGAAGGAAACAAAGTATAGAGATCCGGCTTTTGAGGCAATCGATGTAGGGCCCCATACATCTAAATGAATATAGTCAAGAATGCCTTTTGTGCTATGTTCTTACGTGTAAAACTGTACCCTACATTGCTTACCATAAACACAATGCTCACAGAAGTCCAACTTGTACTTCTTCACATCATTGATCAATTGGCGTTTGCTAAATTCCGCCAAACCTCTCTTACCCATGTGGCCCAATCGTATATGCCACAACTGAGTCAAGTCAGAATTACCATCATCCGATGTGGAAATTGCTGCTCTATCAGTGATAGTATTCATAAGCATATAAATTTGGTTTGATCTTCTTTCCTTTCATCAGAACTAGAGCACCCTTAAAAATCTTCAAAACTCCACTTTCTCCAACTAATTTGTAGCCATTGGAGTGTACGGTACCCAGAAGAATAAGATTATTCTTCAAATATGGACCGTGTTTAACATCAATCAAGGTTCTGACAACTCCATCATACATCTTGATAGTAATTGTCCCAACACCAATTGTCTTGTAAGTTGCATCATTCTCTATCAAAACTGATCCACAATCAATGCTCTTATATGTGATGAATCAATCTCTATGATGACACATGATAGGAACATCTTGAATCAAGAACCTACGAGTCTTTAGAGTTGTCACAATTTGTCGAGACCGACAACACATTATCTGTTTCACTTACCGAGCTTCCATCAACTATATTGGCTGCTTCAAAAGCTCGTCTTTCTTTCTTTTTGACTTTCCAACAATAATTCCTAACAGGCCATTTTTTCTTGCAGTAATTGCAATAAATAATATTTTTTCTTGATCTGGATTTGGATATGGACCAGCCATGTTTTTCATGTCTCTTTCCATTTCTATCAAGAGATCTCCCTTTAACCATTAAACTATTTGCATATGACTGAGCATTATCCTATCTCTTCCTTAAATCACTAAAGAGAAGGGTTGAAGTCACATCCTCCATCTCTATGATATATTTTCCATAAAGTAATGTTGTGACCAAATGCTCATACGAATGAGGGCGTGAGGATAACAAAAATGTGGCCTTATCCTCATCATCCATTTTAACACGAATATTCAATAATTCACAAATAATTTTATTAAAATGATTCAAGTGTTCATGGATATCTGTATCTTTATTTATCCATAGCGTGTACAATTTTTACTTAAAAAACAATAGATTTGTGAGGGACTTCGTCGTATACAAACTCTTAAGCTTCGACCAAATACTTGATGCTAAATCCTCATTGACGACATTAAATAACACGTCACTTGATAAACACAATCGAATAGTGCTCATAACCTTTAGATCTAAGTCTTCTCAGTCCTCATCTGACATAGATTCTGGTTTCTTCGACTTTCCTTTCAGAGCTTTATGTAAACCTTGTTGCACTAGCAAATCTCGAACATTGATTTGCCAAATTCAAAAATTATTTTTGCCATCAAATTTCTCCACCTCGAACTTTGCATTTGAAATTTTTACCCCTATATAAAAAACCCCAAACCAGTGCTCTGATACCACTTGTTGTACGTGGAAGCTCTAAACCTGATAGGTTAATTTTTGGCAAATAAAGTACAAGAAAAAACAATCAACAAAAAAAACAATGAACAAGCAACGAAAATAGAGCAGAAAATAAATAGCAGAAAAATAACATCAGGATTTACGTGGTTCGTCATAGATGTGATTGCATCCACGGGCGAAGACGATTGATGTTTTTCACTAAATCAAAGAAAAAAATTACAAGACAACATACTTGAGAGAACCAGAGGCCCAATCTCCCACAAAGCCTTCTTTTCTACAATTTTATCTTTCTCCAAAAACCTCCAAAAGTTTCCCTCTATTTTTTTGTAACATTTTCTCTCTAAATAACCCATTATAGAGAAAAAATAAACCACAAAGTGGTAGTACATGGGGCTCTATCTTTTCCCTTAAAGTTAGGAAACTTAACTTTATCTATATCTACTTGTGGACCTAAGGCTCCATCCTAATCTAACTAGGACGTATCCATAAATGTAGATATTAAACAATAGGCTCTACCCAAATAAATAGGAAATTTAAATTAAAAGAAATCAATCTCTTAGAAATAAGGATTCAAAAATTCAAGATAAATATCAACATAAGTAACTACACACACCAAAAACTTACCCTATATAATTGTTTTATATAATTAATTAGGGGAAATTTATCAAGTAGTAACTTTTGTTTTGATCTCAATATTTTCGTTTCCTTACTATCTTTCGTATTTATGAATTTAAGAATTGAATTTTATATTTTTCACTGTTTAATCGATTTAAAAAAGAACTAAAGTTTGGAATTTATCAATAGGTAATGTTGCTCCAATAATCTTAACCAAAGACTTCCTGTGGTACTAAACAAAAAGACTGTTGTAGCTACTGGACGAAGAAATAGATTTTGGAGTTTATTAACATTCTCCAAAAAATGTATTTCCAACATTCCCATTGGTACTGAAACCATTAAAAAGATACCTAATAACTTATTAGGTATTATATGGAGTATTTGAAATATGAGAATAAAGTATCATTCGGGGAAATCTTCTTTAATTAGTAGATAGGAATATACTATGGATCAGAATCATGAGGAAATACTGCTTGATCATTTCTACCAATATCAAACCCTCATGTTGTCAAACACAAATAATTGAACAATGAAGATAGATGGCAGGTGGCTGATTGAATTGATCGAGTCATTACGAGCAAGTTACAAATATCTCGGTTACAGTATTAAATAGCTCATCTCATATGAGTATTTTGATAATTTTCCCTTTGTTCAAAGTACAGCAAAGAAGATAGCAAAACTCTTGCTTAAAATTTCTTGAACACCTAATGCCTAAGTTGATAGTGGTTATCTGCTTAAGCCTCATAGCATATAGAAAATGTGATTCTTTACCATTGGATATTTGACCAAAAAATGAATTAAAAGAGACATAGGCAAAGAGAGTACTTAAAATAATGCCATAAACATAAATTGTGAAAATAATTACTACGACAAGAGGAATAAGAATATTTGTAGCTAACGGAGGGCTCCTTTTTATCTTCAAAAGAGAGGAAGGAGGTGGAAAAGTAAGGATGATTGTGGGCCCACATGCACTGATTAAAGCAATCAAATGTTTGTATTAGCAAAAGTGAGGGAATAGTAAAAGGAAATAAGGTGGAGAGGAGTGCATGTAGGTTTTCCAGTGTTTTGAAACTTCGAATCGGGTTTGGAGCGTCCACTCATTGTATCGATCCAATTGGCTGGATCTGTGATCCAGTTCGGCTGAATCGATAGGACTTTGGTGAGAAAAAATAAAAAGTAAAAGTGACATGGAACGCCCACCCACCAAATCTGATCGATCTGAATCAACTGGTTCTAAAACGCTAAAAAATACTGTTTATCTAAAAAAAAAAAAATATAAGGGACAAAATGAAAAGGAAAATATTATTGTTGACAAATTCACTTTGTATCAGAAAAAATTTTCTGATTTTAAGCCTAGACCGAAAGGAAGTGAAGCCTGATGTAGTTACTTTGATAAGCTTCTGGCCTATTCGGTCGAAGTAAAGAAATATTTACATATAAAAGTATTTTTTTTAATTTTTTTTTATAGTTTTATACATAAATATAAAATTTCTGCATATTAAATTAAAAAATTTCTAATATCCTCTCCCCAGCCAAAACACCAAATTACTTATTTTTTCTCATCAATCCGTAAGGACTTGGAAGCTAATCTTATTTCATTAAAGAGTGAAAAATTCCACAAAGATAAAAAGAGAAAATAATGCAAAAGGGCCCACAGGTGGGCCTTTTGCATGGTCTATAAGGCAGTCAAAAAGGAGAGAGAGAGAGAGGAGCACTTTATAGAATAAACGCAGCAAGAGCCGACATGATTGATGTGCTGCTCTCCTCTCCTCTCCTCTCCTTGCTTACTACTGATTAGTACCAATGTTTTTTTTCTCACACACACTTTCTCTTCCTTGCTTTCATCTTCATTTACTTTCGCTCTCTAGACTTCTAACTCTCGTACAAATTGGAATTACCTCTTACTCTCTCTCTTAACATTTCTGTGTCTCTGAACTTCTTTTCCATCTCTCTCTCTTCGATCTTCAGGATTTTTAACTTCGTCTGTCCGTCCCTCCCTCTTTAGTTTATTACCCTATGTAAACGTTATTAAGATCTCTCTCTCTCTCTCTCTCTAAGGACACATGACTTTTTGGCCTTTGCTTTAGCTTCTCGTCTCGGCCCCCGTCCCACGCTCGCCCCATATGAAAGCGATATCTCGATGGCTTTTTTTCTTCACCTGCAACTCCTGCCATGCTCTCTCTCTCTCTTCTTTTATCACACACACATTCTTGTGAGTTTCCCTGATATTCCAATGGTGGATATTTATCGCAGGCTAATGACTTGTCGCACTTAGCCCACTCTTGTTTGAGTATTGCACTACCTTTTTCCTTACATTCCTCATCTAAATCACCCACACCCACACTCTATGCAAACCCAATCAATCACCACTGTCCCTCAAACTGCACCATTGTCATTCAGTCAAATAAATAAATAAATATATATAGAGAGAAATGACAGCATATAACTATTTAAGGAACCAAAAGCTGGGGGAGGAGATCGAAGGTTTGTTTTACGTCCCATGTTGGTTGGCAATGCGTCGGGCCGTATCCAATTACAACCGACTTAATATTTAAGAAATATTTTTGTATTTAACTATTTTCAAATATACCAGGACCTAAAAAAAATTACCTGACCCACATTTAGACATGAAACCAATTAGACCCGATCAAACAAGTCTCATTTTTGGATCCAGCCCAGGACCCGGATCCGGTCGACCCCTGGGGACCGGATCACATGGGACTACCATGTGAGGCATAGGGGTAGCCACGCTTAGCAAAAAAGGCACTTTGTTGATTCTAAGACTGGATTGGACAGAGCCAGCTCTAATGGGGTCTCTCTTCTTTGGTGATCCCTAGAAAGTGAAGAGAGTGAGAATGAAAAGAAAAAGAGAGAAAGAGTAAAGAAGAGAGAGGAAGAGAGAGATAGATAGAGAGAGAGAGAGGAAATAATCGTTTTGTCTCGTCCCCCACCACCTGTACTTGCAAAGAATATAAATTTCAACATCGAAAAAGGAAACCACCGATCCCCAAATCAAAGGAAAACAATGAAAAAAGAACCTCCTGTTCATACTATGCTTCATTCCGTTCTCTCATCTTTCTTTTGTAATCTTTTGAGAATATTTTTAAGAAAGAGGGAGGTTGGTGCTCTTTTCTGTGTAAAGTCTAGAGGGAGAGAGAGAGGTTGGTTAAATTTCAAGGTATTGTTCTACAGAGAAAGTGGCGCGACTTATAGAAGAGCTCTAAGAGAGAGACGTTGGTGCCATTATTTTGGTTCCTTCCACGGAAAGAGTAATGCAATTTAGTGAGAGAGAAGTGCAATTTAGAGAGAGAAGCGAGAGGCGTCATCCTTGTGAGAGACAAGTGCAACTTAGAGTGAGAGAGAAATGTATACAGGTCACTCTACTAGGAAACAAATGCAACCAAGTGTGAAAAGGGAGAGATATCATTGCTGTGAGAGCCAAGTGCAACTTAGAGAGAGAGAGAGAGAGATGTCATTGTTGTGAGAACGAAGTGCAACTTAATGTGAAGAGAGAGAGAGAGAGAGAGAGAGGGAGAGAGAGGTGTACACCATGCTAGGGAGATGGTAAGTGGAACTGAGAGAGTGAAAACTTCTATAGTGCGAGATTGATGGCTTAACTGTGTGAGAGAGAGGTAAAAGATAGAGAGTTGGTACTGTCCCGTGAAATAATTCTAGTGAGAGAACTAAGATGGAACTTTAGAGAGAGAAAGGAAGGAGGTTGGAGCAACTTTTTCAAGTTATTCTTCCCTTTGAAGCTCAACTGTTCAAAAAAGGCCAAACCCTAGATATTCATGATGAGGAGATGGTAACTTGTCGGCCTAAAGCATAATAAAGAGGAAGAAGGAACAAAGTTATCACTAATCATTTTTTTTTTAAAAAAAAGGGTTAAGAAGCCCAGCTTTTTGGGGTTTTATCCACAAATAAATAGTCTTAAATAAATAATAACTGTAAATTCATTTTAAATTTCAGGGAAAGAAGGAAAGAGAAGCTAGAAAGCCGAGCTGTTGGGGGCTTTATCCAAGAATAAGTATAGTTTTAAATCAAATAACAATTGAACCATCTTTTTTTAAAAAAATTATATAAGGTAAGGGTGGCAAGGGGTTGGGTGGTTCGGCCTGGCCTAGTTGGCTCAACCTAAAAAACCAGGGCTTGGGTCACAAAATGTGGCCAGAGGGGCCAGGCAGGGCTAGGGTAGGGCCGGCCTAGTTATTTTTCCTTATTTCTCCTTTTAGTTTACTTGTTGAATTTTTCCAAGTGCCCAACCCTAAGAGGGCTAGGGTCAGGGCTAGCCTAGCCTGTGCCCAGCCCTAAACGTCGCAACCTTATACTATAGTAGTAAGATGCACCTCAAAAATCCAATTGAAAAGAGTATCCGACGTTGGGGAACCTTCCGGTTGATCATCTTATCCTCGACATGCATAGATACAAAGAAAAAGGAAATGTTTCTATACTTCCCCTACAACATAGAAGATATATACTTCGCCCTCCATCTAACCATTCAATTTAGATCAAGTGAGCCACTAATTGTTTGATCTAGATCAGATGTCTTAGAGTATTTTATTTGTATTTTTTTTTCAAATTGTATGAATGTGAAATTTGGTACGTACCATCTTCTCTATGGTGCGTACTTAAAAAAAATATTTAAAAGAGTTTTTTAATAAAATATAATGACTAAAATACCGCTTAAAACTTTCAAGAGTATTTTAGTTCTTTTGTTTTATTGGGATTTTTTTTATAGTTTTTACAAGTTCAAGTTTAAGAAAGGAGTTGACGACCAAAATTTGGTCTCAAAATATTTGTAGAAAAAATAAAAATAAAATAGAGTAGTGACGTGACATTGTGATTAGGGTCATCTCACCCGTCCATTCAGAATAGACGGTTGGATAGAAAGAAGCATAAAAGTTTTATGTTGTAAGGAAAGCATAGAAAGTTTGTCCTAAAGAGAAGAATAATTTCAAGTCTTAAAAATAGTGCATATTGTATAAAGTGTTTGACCGTATAGTTTCAAGATTTTCAAGTGCTTATAGACCTGCTTGATTTGTATCATTTTTTTAATTTAAAATTCTATAATTATGGTTGAACGTTGCCTCTCAATCCATTGCAAGTTTTTGATACTGAAAGTACATCTAATAAAATTTAGAAGTATACTACCTTGTGTAATATAAGATGGGCACCGTATACAAAATCCATGACCTTTTTTAAATTTGAAAACTAAACATCCAAGCTCAACCTAAAATAAATTGTTTTTATTTTTATTTTTAATTTTTTGACCAACTAGAAAAATAAAAAGAACCCCAAAATCTAGCTCAAAAGTCTATATAGTAACCTCGAAAATGGTTGACTCTATTGAAATTTGAGGAACCCAAATAGACTTTCTTATGTGGAAATTTGAATCCCTGTTTTACCTTTGTTGTAAACTTGATTTTTACCTAATTTAGTCTTATACTTGTTGGCGCGGCTGTTTATTGGAAATTGCGGCTTCCATAGCTGTGGCACTTTGTTTGTTTAGGAGAAGTATGATATTCTTTCCAAAGCCTCGAGACCATGTGTTTTTTTATAGGCAGCTTAAAATTAAATAAAAAAATATGGGTAATCACCAAGTAATTTCATAAATTTTCCCAAAACTATAAAGCACTCATGTATATAGGAAAAAATTATATAGCGCTTCTATATACATGAGCACATTATATAGTTACTCTACTTCCGAAAGATTTACTTAGGAAGATTTTCTTAGATCAATAATTTTAGGATCCACTTTATTATCACATTGAATATTTCTATAAAAAATAATAATTTAGATTTCGAGTTCTAAACAATGAGGTCTGACCTTCAAAACATTAGATGGCCTTTCCATCCTAAAGGACGTTATTTTTCAAGGCACGTATTTTTATTGGGTGCGGTTTGTATAGAGCCTAGGTTCTAAGCAATCAAATTATATCATTGCTTTCAAATAGCATTGAGAAATATGGTTTCAATATTGGAAATCTTTGTGAGAGCTTTAAAATATATTTTTATCTTTATTTATAAAGTTCAAAGCTTAAAAAATAGCGTAGATCGACAAATCTACGAGAACTTGAAAATCTTGAAAATTGACGGTCCAAAAATGTGTTACAAAAGACATTATTTCCAAAACTTGAAATCTATTTTTTTCTCATGTACATGCATCTTGATGTCGAGATGATCAATTTGAAGATATTTGGGTATCAAAACAACTTCTTCTAGTGAACTTTTTGAGATAGGCTCAAATTTGATTGTTTAGAGCATGGGCTCCATATAATCTTTTCCTATATTTATTTATGCTCTTTATCTTTTGAGTTTGATCCAATGGTTAACGATACTAAATCCCTAAAATATAGATTAGATTTTATGCAAGCTAGTTAAAAGGGAAGATATGCTCCCCGGGAGCATGAAATCTTTTGGCCTTTAAAATACTTCTTCTACACATGCGCTTTACTACCGGAGTGGAATCGGCATTAGGCTTGAATGGAGTTGACGTTAAGTAATGCTACATCTCAAGTCCGATTCTTACTATTGAACTAGAAGTTATTTAAGAAGTAGAAGTTATTTAAGTACGGACTTTAATAAGTTAGAAAAATATCAGTTGCCTATTTTATATTTATAAATTACAATTAAGGCCAGTCAACGTGATTTTTTAAAAAAAATTGCCCCTCGATTCTAGGATGCCATCTTCAAACCGTTTTATTTTTCAAAACTTAAAGTTGCGATCCAAGAATGGCATTCTCATACCTTTTTTTTTTTTTTCAAAACTTAACCGAGGATTACCACAATGTTAGTTTTGCAAAAAAAAAAAAAAAAGGCAATTCGAGAATTTCATTCTCAGATTGCAACTTAAGTTTTGATGCTAACTTCAGACCGAGGGCTAATTTTCTTCAGACCAAGGGGTAATTTTATAAATAAATAAAAAAAATTTGTCGTGATTGACCAACTTTAATTGTAATTTTCAGGTATGAAAGGAACAACTCGTAGTTTTCTAACTTATTTAGAGTTAGTACGTAAATAGCTGAAAAATATACAATATGCTCCGGCGTTATAGCAAGAAAAAGAAGAAAGAAGAAAAGAAAAAAAACTAAGCATTAAACACCCTATATTATGATTGACGTATGGACCCGAAAGCTTTATCTAAAATACGAAATGCTCGGTTTATAGGCATAAATTACAAGGAAAGTCAGTCAACCCGTATTTTTTTTATTTTTTACAATTGCCCTTTAGTCAGAGGATGTCATCCTCAAACCGCATTTTAACTTCTATTGTTTTTTAGTTTTTTCGTTGGTAGGGCAGTGCCCAGGCAGTCCAAAGTTAAAATCGTCATATCAATAGCATTATTTATTTTAAAAAATAAGAAACAAAGAGCGGTACGAGGATGGGGACCTTGATTCGTTGTTTTTTCTATATATAAAGCAAAAAAACAAAAGACAAATAGTGTGGTCCAAGGGTGGCAACCTCGGACTATTTTTTTCAAAAAATAAGAAAGAAGGAGCGGAACCTCGGACCACTCAAGAACCCGAGGGCGGTCTGATGATTTGAACCTCAGACCGCCCGGGCACTGCCCCTAGAGCTCGGGGCACTGCTCTACTAATGAAAAAAACTAAAAAATAAAAAAATAGAATGCTATCTTCAGACCGAAAGGCAATTTTGAAAAAAAATAACCGGACCTTCCTTGTAATTTCTACCTATAATCGTATTTGAGGTAAATTTTTCGAATCCTTATGTAAATCAATCTAAAGTGAATTAAAAATCTTGGCCTCCTGAACTTTACTACAGCATGAACAAAAACATTTCCATTTAAGAAAATGCCAGGAAGTTAGCTAAGTGGAACCACACGCTTATTTGTGGGAATTGTTTGTCAGGCAATTATAAGGCAATGAGAGCTTCCAAGTTTTGACTGTTCAACTTTCTCTCTCCACTTCTCGACTTTCTCTCTCCTCAAATTTTTATCTTCTTTTTATCGTTTGTGTCAGGCATTGGACAGGGCGTCAGATCAAGAAAAGTGATGAGATCGTATCACGAATGTGGGGGTATATTGGCTCTCTAATCAATGGCAAGAAAAGCCCAACCGTAATGATGACCGCCTTGTACTAAAGTGAGGGTTAGAGAGAGAAAGAAACGCGGGTTGGAGAGAGAAAGTAGACTGAGAAACTAAATATGAAACTACAACCCTATAAATCGATCGAATGGAGAAACATGGGTTAGAGAGAGAAAGTAGAGTGAGAAACTAAATATGAAACTACAACCCTAGAAGATCGAAACATGGTTTAGAGAGAGAGAGGGTGGAGTAGGGATAGAACCTGGTCGCCCCGGACCCAGATCAACAAAAAATTTATGGGACCCGACTCATAAATATATATATATTTTAAATATATCTTAGATATATTTATTTAAACATTATTTAAAGGATGAGGTTTGTATAGAGCTTAGGCTCCAAACAATCAAATTAAAACCTTCCTTCAAATGGTTTCGAAAAAGTGGTTTCCATACTACAAATCTTTGTGATAGCTTTAAAATATATTTTCATATTTATTTATAAAGTTTAAAGCTTCAAAAATAATGTGGGCTGGACAGCATTTCTATATAAACTTTCCCTTATTTAAATATAAAAAATTGTTTCATGGATTTGAGGGTATTTTTACAATGTACGGAGGTATAAAGCATCCATTTTAAAGATGGATAGAAATAGGTGGTCATCTAAAACCAAGTGTAACTACGGTCTAAAAATGCTTTACAAAATAAACTATTTTCAAATTTTGAAATCTATTTTTTTCTCATGTCCATGCATCTTGATGTCAAGATGATTAGTTTGAGGATATTTGGGCATCAAAACAACCTCTTCTAATGAAATTTTTGAGGTAAGCTCTAATTTGATTGTTTAGAGCCTCAGCTATATATAAACTTTTCCCATATTTAAATATGAAAAATTATTTCATGTGGGCTGGATCATTTCTACAATATGAGGTATAGAGGTATAAAGCATCCATCTTAAAGATGGATGCAAATAGGTGATCATCTAAAACCAAGTGTGACTAACCGTTCAAATGTTTTCTCAGTATAATTATTATTTCTAATTTAAAAAAAAAAATCATATTTGCTATATCCATGTTAAACATTATATATTCTTTTAAAATTAGAATCAAATCATATTTAAAAAATATATATATTACCAAGCCGGTATTTCTTCAATACGGGGTTGACTGCATAAAAACCGTGCCTTTAATATTATATAATAAATATTATTTAAATCATAACACCATTTGGGTCAAGTCCCCGTGGACCAAGACCCAGCTTTATTTGGATCCAATATTTGGACTTGGACATGATCCACTGAGTCTAATTTTGGACCCGTTGGGTCCGGGTTCTTAGGTCCTAAGTCGGATCCGGATCCAGTGCCACCCTTAAACTGAGCGAGAATGAAAGTGGAGGGAGAATGAAATGGACAAAACATGGGTTAGAGAGAGAGAAGGTGGAGTGGTATTGAAATGGAGAAATATAAGTTAGAGAGAGAAAGTAGAGGGAGAATGAGCATAAGTAATATGAGAACAAGAGAGAGAGTAGAGTGAGAATGAGATGGACAAAACATGGTTTAGATAGAGAAAGGCAAGGGAGAATGAAAAGAAGAAACATGGGTTAGAGAGAGAAATGGAGGCCAAAGGACATGTTCCCCTACTAAGGACACATTGTACACTTGACACGAGGCCGTATAAATAAACATGGAAAATGGCAAGAAGCATCATTTTCACACTATTTACCAAGGAAAACGCCAAGTGCTAACTCCTAAATGACCCAAAAAGAAAGAAGGGAATGTAGAGAGAGAAAGCACATAAAACACATAAACTAAGTAAAAAGAAAAGGCCACCCAAGAGGACACAAAAGACGAAGATAAGCTAGAGAGAGGAAAAAGGACATAAAAATGAAGAAGATGAAAGAGAGCTAAGAGCTCGATGTAGAGAGAGAGAATCTCTCCAGAAATTTAGTTTGGGTTGTTGGGGTCTCTTTTAGAGAGCGCATGCTGAAAAAAAAAATCAGAAAAAAAAACAACAGGAGAAGTCGGCTCTTCTTTTCATGGTCCCAACATGGATTCTATGCTAATGCTGTTGCTCAGTGGTGAAGTGGGATATTTGCTTTTCACACATCATGTTGAAAATGGGGTTGTTCTCTTTTCACTAATTTCGGTTTAATTATTCATGTAAAATTTCTATCTGTTTTTAATGAGAGAGGGAAAGCGAGTCAGGAAGCTTGGACTTGATTGGTTAGCGGTTGACAAATTCAACATTGAGTGTCGTGTAGATCGAACTGGCCTCGGAAACCGGCGAAGGGCTGGGTTCGAGCAATCGGTAAACTGGCCTCACCGGGAAGGTCCCAGCATGTCAAAAAAAAGTATTATAAAAATAAAAATATTTTTTAAAATAAAAAATATATTTAAAATATGATTAAATAAAACACATCCAAATGAAATTGAAAATTAGTGAAAATAATGAATTTAAAAAAATCAATATGTGTTTAAGGTTATTTTTTGAATTTTTTAAAAAAATATAAAAAAAGATAAAATAAGTATTTATAGCCAAAACGCTTTCCAATCTTTATCAAAATGATAAAAAAAAAAATTAAAAAAAAAAAACTCATTACAAAAAAATTCCTCATTTTTTGAGATTTTATTTATTTTTTGAATTTTTTTAAAGAAGAAACAGTTTATATAAGGTTGCAACCTTAAAATGTAGAATTACATATGCACCTCAAAAATCCATTGGAAAATGTTGTTTTAATGTCGAAAAAACCTCTAATTGATCATCTCGACATCAAGTTGGATGAATACGAAAAAAAAAGATTTGGAGCCCCAAAGATTGTGAAACTCACAATACATTATCTAGGCCGTTCATTTTCAAGATTTTCATAGGTTCATAGATCTACTTGATTTTAACCATTTTTGGAGTTGAAAATTTTATAATTAAATATGAAAATAGATTTTGAGATAATCTTAAGAATTTTTTTTTCATCAAAATTACAAGTTATGATAAAATTTGGAAGTGCACCTTAATTGGATGATTTAAGGTTGCAACCTTATAGAAACCACACCCTTTTAAAAATACCTGATCACATCACCAAAACTGGCCAAAATCGGATCGGTCAGTTCCATGTTTCAATTTGACTGCAGACCGAGTTCGCAAAAAGAAGGAAAGAAGCGGTAGTGGGAGCAAGGGCCTTAGATTTGGCACATGGGTCCGTCCCTTCACTCCTTGTTGGGCCTTTTGTGGCACCCTTAAGCCTCCATATTTGAAAGTGATATAGTGATATAAGCAAGGTAATGGTATTATTTATGTTGGCCTCTTTTCATATTACTTTTATCCCATTAATATAAATAGTGTGCCTGACTTTTGTGAATTGGATGATGATAAGATTGCTCCACCAAAACTCTCTCATTATTAAAAACAAGGGTCCCTTTATGTATACGGAAGGGCTCCTTTCTTTGAGGTATTATTATTTGTTATTATTTATTTATTATTATTATTATTATTAATTTCACTTAAATGGTCAAAGAATTGTTTCAAAAGTCGGACCCGCTGTGTGAACAAGCTTTTTGAATGGGCAAATAGGACCGATTTTCCAGTATGACAATTGGTTCATAAATATAAAAAAATTTTAAAAGAAAAAAAAAGATCAAAAATAAAATATGATGGGTGGGAACCATGTAAATCCATCCGAGTCAAGCTGCTTCTGGCTTTGACAAGGAACCGAATTAGCAGGGACCGATACCGAGTCAGTATCAATGATTCCCAATTAGAAAAGGCTAATTTTAAATCACTAGTTCATACCACAATTCAAAATGATTAAATCATTAAATTAGTCAAATCATTCGATTTAACGTTAAAATGGTTGCTTATAAGTTTCTTTTGATACCTCTTCAAAAAAATTATTTAAAAATATCCAAATTACTAGTTTCTTTTTTCTAGAAATTAAGGCAGTTTGGTATTCTGACTTCAATGCGATGGACATGAATGAATACCCTTGCTTGCTCAAAAGGGCACTCGAAATATGGGTACTTAGTGAAGATAGTGAGTTAGGTGTAGCTGACCGCGAACAAGTAAGATGATCATTTTGATTTGGCCCTAATTAATTGGAACATGAAGAGCAACAATATAGCCGACTCTAATTAATTGGAAAATGATTTTGATTATGATGATGAATAAAGAGCAACAATCATAATACTCCACTTTGTTTTAGACTGAACGTGGAATGTGGAACACAGACTTTAAATGAAAAAGAGAATATTTCTAGTTTCTAAACCTAAACGAGAGGGGTAGAACCCTTTTTATAAAAAAAATCCAAATTTTTAAAAATGCCCTTTATTATTTAGACCTTCAAATACTGAATGATGATGGCAATTTGAACATTTTTAAATAATTTTTTAAAAGGTACCTGAGTAAAATAACCCTTGTAATGTTAAATTGGGTGATTTGACTACCACTACAAATTATGTATAGTGGTTTGACCATTTAAACATTATCATCATCATTATTATTACTATTGAAAATTGATCAAACCATATTGAGAATCGATGAAACCACATCTAAGAGTTGAGCTATTTAACATCTCACTTAATTATTTTGATACAATTTCAAGTAGCCTATCATTCGTTGATCAAATTTCAACTAGCTCATCAACACATTATCATGGGTCATAATTTGTTGGAAGTTGTTGGGCATATTTCTGAGAATTTTGGAAAATGGATTTTTTATAACTCAGTTTTTCCATATTTTTGCAAGTGATCTCAATACTCATAAAAGTTCATTTTTTATTTTTCTAGGTCCTAGGGTAACTAGACAAGCTAGCTTTTTTAGATTTTTCTTTGATTCTCTCCATAAATAATTAAAATACGATTTGACCCATCAAACATCGTCTGAGACCTTCTATAATCAAAATTATATTAGATACTGTAATATCTGATACCTTCTACAATGAAAATTATATTTGATTATGTAATATCCAGAAATATCAAGATATTATAATGTTATCAAACAAGGCCTAAAAAGAATCTCTTCAATACATTTCTTATGTACCCAAAGGTGCCACGTTGGATTTGAATCAAATCAAATTTCAGATCAATCTATATTGATTGACGACTCCATTATGTTGTTGCTAGCAAATCCACTATATTTGGATCTTCCAAACCATTCTTGCAAGAGATCCGAACCAATTTTGTTCTAATCCTTCAATAAGTAGAACCAATAAAGATTCCTTTTTCGATTCATCCCTGGTCTCGTTCAATAAATTTTTTTTATCAAATCCGTAAGAATCAATAGGAAAATAAAATCCCTTACGATACATCAAATCGAGCTCGATTATTGATAGAGTGAATAGATCTACCCTTTCTTGAAATCTCTCTTTTGATTCAAAATTGTAGTGTAACGTATATCCTATGGCCATAGAGTAAGTGGAACAAATCACAAAATGGAATTTTCGACTGTCATAAATTAGCTTCATACTAGACCACACTATCATGGTTGAAAGTAAGAATGAAGCATTAGAAATTTCTTAACAAGCTTGAAGTCACGTTACATATATATTTCATACTGTGCTAACTCAAAAATAATTACTTCCCAAGAATTTGATAATAGAATACCATTTGAATCGACAAAAATTCGTTCATAGAGAAGTTTCTTCAAAAGAGAGACGAGCCGCTGAAGTCCAGAAACCCCTCTTCTTCATCTGTTATCTCTATCCTTCTATAAATAATCAAATCTCGAGCTGAGAGGACCACAAGCATGTAATTGCTGATAGGAAAGCCATCAAGGCCTTCCAAACCCTCTGCTCCACATCGGCACCGTTAAAATTCAGAAAGAACCCTATAGGTGAACACAATTACTAAGCCTAATGAACAATCCTTTCTCGACCCTCCTTTCTCCCTAGAGAGTGGTCAGTGCGTCTGGGCCTTTCGTGGCTCACGCTAACTTCTCCATTAACAAAACCAGTAAATGTATCTGTTCTTGGTAATATTTTCAGTGGGTGGGCTTCAGTATTGAACACCCACTCATCAAAGGAGATATGTGAAGGGGGTGAGAATAGAAGATAAAGGTATTTCAGCGTCTCTGCAAGGAAAAAGCTTTGCATCATATCATCCTTAACACCAGAATTCACCTGTAGAGAGCAAAGCAGAGACCCAATAAATGAATTGATGCATTTTCAAAAAAGAAAAGAAAAAAAGAATGGACGACGAAAAGGGCAAGATATCAAAACAGCGCTAAGAAAGCCTTAAGAGCTTTTTTTTTTTTTTAACGAACACATGCATACATTGGTGGTAGTGGTCTAAAACGTGGAATTTCATAAACAATGCCCCGATTGGCATGGTCTGGGACTGGATGGATGAGAACATGGGGATTGAGAAGATGATATTTAATTCCGTCAAAAATTTCCTAAATGACTACTTTCCCCATTCCATTAGATGTGTTTTGGGTTCAATGGTCATTTAAAAACATGACTAGTACAAGGACTGTTCTGAGATCCTAAGTTTACGGAGCATCAGAATGAATCAGGCAAGTATTCCATGACTGTTTTCCAATATTCCATAAGAAAATAAAATATTGATTTTTTGGGTGAATAAATTAAGTTTTGATGAGCTAAAGTGCATACATCTCTTAGTCCAACATAACCCGACTCAATCCGAGAGTTCTTTTCAAATGCTTGAAATATATTCCAACCCCACTCTTGGTAAGTCTTGTTTCCAGTTAGACGCCATAGGTACATGAGTGATTCCACGGTCTCCGGCCTCAAAATATTCCAAGAGGTTCCTACGGTCATGTCCTGCCATTTGGGAATTGGTATCATCACACATAAAAGATATGATCAGATTTTGAACTAAAATTTCATAAAGGGGGAGTATGCTATAATCTTAGGGACAAACAAAAACCCATGATCCATTTGGCCATCACCATCCATTTCATAGTGGATGATCATGTTGAGAGAGAGGGGGCACCATCAGATTCTTTTACAGTGGACCCCACCTCTCCATCACTGTCAATCATTTCAATTGAGAGTGATGGCCCAATGGGCTATGATTTTTTGATTGTCTGGTGAATCATAGTACACTTTCAAAAAATGCTGATTACAACAGTCACAGTTATCTAGAATACTAGATTACAAAGGGAAAAAACAATTAAAAAATGTCAAAATCGAGATAATCAAACCTGGCCTGAGTGGAAATAATAGTTTTCTCCAGCAAGCTTTGTTGGGGTTGACTGATAGAAGTTGTAACAAGTCCAAGCAAGCTACATAAAGATAACAATTTTTAGGCAGAATTTGTATTCAAGAGCACTAGAACTCAGAGAGGGTGAAAGAAAAAGAAAAACTGAAACTTTTGAAAGCTAAACCATTGAAATGCGTGAAGTGCACCAGGTTTAACGCGTATTTATATGATTCAAATGTTAGTTGCTGGTTACAGAAAAAAACAATTCCAAAAATTTTACATAGGCAAGTTACATAGTACTCTTCAACAATCAAAAAAGAAAAGCCGTCTATATATATTTAGCACAAGGCTCTCCACTCAGAGTCAGGAGGTTCGAATTGGAATCTAGAACCAATAGTTCAAACTTCAAACAACTTGGGAAGCAACTTGGTAGGGCACTCAACGACCATAATGATAAGAAATATAACAAGTTAGATAAACTTGGCCATGAGACAACCACCGTATTGGACCATGGTATAGAAGTTTAAGTCAGTAACTAAGCATGGTTAAGTCACTTTCCCTTAATTGTTGCTTAGTAAAGTCACTTTCCCTAAATTGTTGCTTAGTAAAGTCACTTTCCCTTAATTGTAGAATTCACATTTATCCATGAAATTATTACAATTAATTTAAAAACATGCATACATTTCTCGATAGATGTGAACATGAGCACATGGCATATGTTAAGTTCTCTTTAAATTTGCAATGTTATACTTAAATTAATTTCAATAGAGAACTGCCATTATTATATCAATTATCAAGTCCCATAGTTTATCAAGACTTCCACATGGACTGCTACAGAAGCACTAAGCTGAACTGACAAAATCTACCTCTTTCGCCAGTGAAAGAAATTTCTCTGCATCTTCAGGACCATAGCCAGATGATCCCAAAGCAAGCATCCCTGGAGCAAAGCAGGCTAGCTCATCCATCTGAAATCATAACAACAAAGGTGGTTCACCCATGGCTATGCATAAAGTGCAGCAAATGAGGAACTCACCACATTTATCACAAAAAAAAACTCACTTTATCAGAAAGATAATCATCAGTTTTCTCACAAATGTAGGCAAAAGATGACGGAGTGCTTCTCCTGATCAAACCCAGCAACCCTTGCATTGATGTTTCCCACATTTTTCTGTTCACCATGAGTATATTAATGATATACAATCCACCAAAATGTTAAGGAATTGATGCAAGGCATCGTAATGAAGCAATGATTTCTCAAAATACTGTGACAGCATAGCACTTGAGTAAATTACATTAACCCAAAACACAATAGAAAAAGGACACACCTGTAATGTTGCACGGCTTCAGTTTTGTTCCCCTGTATCCAGGATTTAAGCAAATATTCGTAAAAGCTGCAATGCATCAAATAGTTAATCACAATCTTTGTTAAAAAAATATATGCAGATGTGGATGATAAAATAATATGATAAAATATAATAAGCAAGAAATTTATAAAAAACATTTGGCAGGCTTAACCCAATGTACTGTTTGTCTCACTTCTCTGACATTGTCTTGTACAAGTTAACTAGGTTCAACCTTTTTTTTTTTCTTTTTTGAGTTAATCATAGTTAACTTGTCAACTTATGCACGCACAATCAAAATTTAACATGCATATTTTCACTATAAAAGATGCAAAGATACTGGGATGCAATTAGATTTCTTTTTGTCTAGCCAAAGTGGTTAGAAATGGATAGGCAAAGAAGTGATTAAAAACTTTACCCATCAACATTAACACAGCACAGTTAAGGGAGCTGAGACCCTTTGAGCCCCAATTGGGATGCCCTCCAGGTTGAAGGGGAATCAGAAAATACTATTTCATTGGCTAAGGCAAGGGGCTGTTTGCTGAAATAGTAGAATTAGCCTTGAGTCTTAATGCGTCCTTTAAGCACAATGGGAATGAACCCAATAAATTCACAGGTGCAATAGCAAGAGAATGAATCTCGAGATCCTCTCTCGTGATCTCACAAGGCATTCAACCAATTCATTGTTTGATATTTGACCCAAGATATCAAAAAGAGTGCATTTTCAATATATTGGGTCAATGATACCAAAAAATAGAGAGATTGAGGAACATGTTGCACATAGAATTAGAGTTGGGTGGGTGAATTGGAGATGTGCAACTAGAATTTTATGTGAACGCCACATACCAATGAAGCTGAAGGGGAAGTTCTATAGAACAGTTGTGAGACCAACTTTGCTTTATGATGCGGAATGTTGGGTGTTCAAGAAACAACATACCTATAAGATGAGTTTAGCTGAGATGAGGATATTAAGATAGATGGGCGGCAATATAAGAAGGAATAGAATTCAAAATCAATACATTCGGAAGAACTTAGGTGTGGCTCCAATAAGCGATAAGATGAAAGAAAGTGGACTTAGGTGGACTAGCCATGTACAACGCAGACTCAATACAACACCTATTAAGAGGTGTAAATTGGTTCAAGTAGAAAACTCAAAAAGGGCAAGGGGTAGGCTCAAAAAAATATTATGGAAGTAGTGAGAAAAGATATGGAGACTTATGGTCTTATTGAGGTATGGCCCTTGATAGAGACGAATGACTGACCATGATTCATGTAGCTGATCCCAAATAGTTGGGAAAAGGCTTTGATGATGATGATAACTGTTTGGTATTTCTATTCCTTTGTGCATTTTGTCTATACATTTTTTTAAAAAAATTCATTTATATTGCAGTAAAAATGAAGTGTCCAAAATGCGGCACCTATAACTAGTATCCTTTACAAAACCCCAAAATGTCTAAACAAATGCTCTACAGCTCAAGTGAACAAGAAAAGAAAGGTTCAGGGATCCATATTGGATTGGGGACCCACCTTCGCTAAAAGGTCTGCTGCAGAGTAAGCTTCCTTGAAAATGTGTTTCCAAGAAATTCTTAATCCCTCACTTAGATCAGAAATCTCTTAAAAAATGTCATTGAGGTGCCATGGGCAAGAAATGGCTTTGCAAGCCCAGGATATGGTATTTTGTACATTGTACAGCCCCATGGGAGTGTTCATACAACAATTTTGGACAACTTCAACATAATCAATGAAAAAACAACCAATTATAAAAAAAAAATTACAGTACAAAAGTAGAGCATAATCATCAACCTTCATGAGCATACATTGTAGTCGAACAGTATGCAGATTATTCAAAAAAAAAAGCATGTACCTATCACCCATGGCTCCGAATGTAATTTGTGAATGTGATTTTGACCCTGTATGGGGATTTATATATATTGGAAGTAAGCCATCACTAGGGAAGATCTTCTTAAGTTGGAAGATCGCATTTTCTACCTGCGTTAGAAGCATAATGCACAACATTCATCTTGGTAAGAGTATATCAACCAGAAAGTACACCTTCATAACTCAAAAAGAAAGTTACATACTATTTTATATAAAAAAATTTAGATAAACTCACTCAGCAGTTACATATATAAGCAAGTCCGACAGAAAGTACAGCAAGAATCAATCAAGTAAACTCATGGCCTTGTCTCATTCACGTAGAAGCATAGAGGCCAATATGCACAACACTCTATAGTTGACCATTTCAACATCATCCAACCAGAGTAATAAAAAAGCCACTAAAATAATGAAAACATTGTATTGATTTCATAATCGAAGTAAGGTGGTACTTATGGGAGATTTTCTAGACTCTCCGCCACGGCCGGTCCCAAGCCTGAATGAGAAAGGAAGGTTGTGTTAGGTTGGCAGCCAGCGTAAAACCTTTTTGCCACATCTCTATCATGAATTCTGATCCAATGTTATGTGCCATGCTAGGGTGTTCCCTGTAAGTGACAAGCTGTACTGGCACCTGGGTGGGTGCAGTGAGAAATACGCAAAGGTTAGCTAGGGCATTCCTTGAAAGCAAGGAGCCACAATGACACTCGGTTGCGATGATAAGCAGACAACGGTTCCTGTGCCATTTTGGACAACCATGGGTAAAGGAGCAAGTCCAAGAGAATAGGAAGTTGGGATAAGGATGAGATGATGATGATGATGATGGGATATTTTCTAGAACCATCTTGAGAAGATGGGACCTTGCTCAACTTCAAAAAATGTCAAATGACTCAAAAGCTGTGAAAATATCCTTTGTAAGAGGACAACATGGAGTTTAAGGTTTGGTTAACATGCTAGCAATATCCAATAGTTATAATGAATTGATTTTTAAAAATCATGAAGGTGGAAAGAGAGAAAACATGATGGGGAACGAACAAGATCTTGATTACAAAGATAATAAGGAAAATATGAGCTATTAAAATGTAACATAAGGAAATCTTTAAAAATAAGAATAGGGAGGTGGATAGACAAAATTTATTGGAAAGAGAGAAAATGAAGGAGATAAAAGAGAAGATGACTCCCAAAGCTAGACAGAGAAAAATTGAGAGGCAGGTCAGGGTAAAGAGGTTGTGCTAAGAGTCAAGAGAAAAGAGGGGAGGTCTTAGTTGAACCTTTGAGAAACACGTGTAGCCTCACACAATTCCCCTTTAATATTCATAAATACAATACACACTCATCAGGATACCATAACTTCTCCTGGAACAGAATTGATCAAGAGCTGAAAATTGCACAAGCATGTTATTTCAGCCAGACATATCTGCAAATTAAGCATTTCTATATCTGGAAACACAAATCAAAGTTCAACTACCACATCCTGTAATTAAAAGGATCCATTTGAAAAATTCTCTCACTGTAGGTAACAAGATGTGTATGTCAAACCATGAGTCAAATGGCAATGGTGGATTTTTTCAGAGTTCCTCGAAGGTTTATAGACATGAAAGCAGCTGCTTACATGTGCACGTAAATTGCATCAAATAATGAAATCTAAATGTAGCATGCCCAATTGAGATGTCAAATCCAGTAAATTTCTAAAGAGATGTTATTGTCACTACATAGCAATAGCATAAAAACATATTCTTCACCTAACAGGGAGGAACAAACAAGGAACGTAGTTTCGAATATCAGATTAATCACAAAGGGTCTCAATTAATAACAAAAATGATTTCCTATATGTTTTGCATTTACAAAGTGAACAGAGATAGCGCTATTGAGGAGAAGACATGATCTTGATTATTACACACCTTTTTCTGGTACTTCGGGTCACCTGTTCTCTGAGATAATGCAATGAATTCCAATTGTTCAGTGCCAAGATCTGCTAAAATACTATTTCCCTGGGTATCACGAACAACACATTGCTTATCAAATTTATAAGGCTAAAAAAAATGCAGGTTAGTTGGTTTGTATTAGACAAACTTGCATTAGAAAAGTAAAACAATATAGGGGTTCGACTCAAAAAAATTTGTCATGAAAATAAACATCACTACATCTCTAGTGAGATTCCATAAAAGATGTAATCAACATCAGAGTTTCCTTCTTGTTGCACAAAATGAAAGATTTTGTCAAGCACTGATTTACGAACCAATTATTAACAAGGAAACAAAAGAAGCGGGGATATGACAGAAATACCCCTGAAGGATTTAAGGAAGATCAAAAGTCACATATATAGAAGGATTAGATGCATAAGAAGTAAAAAGGAACAATGCATAACGTGACATGTGAAGTGCTCGGTTACTTTGGCCATGTGGCAGGAGAAGAGACGTGCTCGGCTGCTTTGGCCAAGTGACTAGGTCAGAACAATGGTGATTCTAAGTGAAGAGATATTTCTTTTTAAAAACTTTGCAAAGGATTAGCTACTCCCATTAAAGCCAGCATTTTACTGGGCCATGGCATGAATCTCAGCTTCAACATTACAAAAGCAAGCAATAAGCGATTTCCAGAGGCATCTGCATAAGCAAAAGAGTGGTTAAAAAAGGGCTCAAAGTATGCTTGGTTTTCTGGAGCCTTGGCACTTCAGGACATGGTGAAAGCCAGAGAGTTAATATGCTGTATGCACAATAGCTTCTGCCAATGGGACTTTCAAGCTGACTTTAACACTAGCTCTATTAAAAACCCAGGTCTAACTAGGATGTGGGTGATTCAACAAAAGGCAAAAAAAAAGAGCACTTCTAACAGGTCATCAAACTGTTTATTCAATGTTATTGCTAGACCTTGTAAGCGGAGACAGATCCAACAAAGGTTGGAGGAACGCAGAAGAAGAAATCTAAGATGTTGGCTTGAGTGTGGAGGTCAAATTTTAATCACATCCTCAAAGAGGTTAAAGCAAAAAATAGTTCCTTGCCATTGCCAAAGAATGACTGGGTAGTGATACACTGGCTCTCAAGGAGAACACTCCACTTTTTTCATGCTCTCTATATACTCTTGGTAATTGTCTTTTATGCATGTGTCTATCTATGCTTGCATTAAATACAACCTGATGCATACTTTCTTTGTTGAAATAATTCTAAAAAAAAGGGAACAAAGTCAATACGAACAAGTAATCAATGGAGAAGTAATGGATGGGAAACACTACAATTCTGACACAGGTATTGTTGTCCATCTAGATATACAAGTTTAAAAGGACACCTAGCGAACGGCCATAAACGGAATCGCATTAAGTATATTTACAAAAACTTAATAAGACAAACATTAAAAGAAAAATAACTGTAATTACCCCTGTCCATCCTGGATTGTGAGCCTTTCCACGTGCCAAATTGATAGTGGTGTATGGAATTCCAGAAGGTGTATCCCATGCAGGTAGCAATCTATCTGCAATATCTCTTGCCTTATCAAGAAACACTTTATTCCCAGAAAGATCGTATGCACTTAGAAGCCCTCCAACGACTCTGAAATCAAAGTGACATATAAAAGAATGTCAGGTATATGCAACTAAAATGAACACAGGGATGCTTGTGCACCTCAAGCTCAGATATGCTACAATCAAGGTTACTATTTGTTATGTAGATCCTCTCTTGTGCGAAAGAGAAGAAAAATATAAGAATTTAAAAGGTTAAACCTTATAAAGCAACCTTATGGTTGTCTCAAAAACGCTGGCATCATAATCCTTGTTGAAGTCCAAGGAGTTAGCAACCCACCTATAGTCAAACAACAAGAAAACAGGAAATTTGTGAGGAAGTGGATCTATCTGGATAGGCATTAGGTATCCACCTAGTCATTACCTAAAAGATGTCAGATGCAAGCCATAGGTCTCTTAAAAAAATTTACGAAGTCCATAAAGATTACCCAAAACACTCACAAAGTTGAGCAGAAACTTTCTCAACGAAATCGGGCAATGTAAAAATCATACTTTCAGTGACGTGATTAAAAAAATAATATAACTGATATTATTAAAAACGAAATCAGAAAAGAAGCAAACTCCTGCAATGAAAAGAATAAAACAAAATAAGCTCAACATTCTCACTCTGTGGCTTTTTGGAACTGCTGGTGTAAACCCATGATATATAATGTATCAAGAGAGTCCACAATGGTTGCACCGAGACCACCAAATTGATCAACGCCATTCTTGGACTGTGGCTGAAATGGGCAAAACCCAAAACAAACATTAGCCACTGATACCTTGTGTATAACTTGGCAAATAACACAACAAATGGAAAAAAAGTATAGAACTCCACTAGCAGTGAATTCTTGAATAAAAGACACTCAATATCACAAGGTGAAGTCTTAAAAAACATGGAAGAGCAGATCTTAGCAACAGAACAAAACAATTCATGACATTTCACTGTTCAATATAGAGGTATCAACACTAGGTAAAATTTCAGCATGTCAATTTAGGCTTCGTTGTATGTAATAAGAAAGTCAAAACAGAAGTTTCAATGTTTAAAATAAGTAGCAGCATCGCAAGTTGCTTATTTGACATCCCAGTTTATAGATATCTTTAAACATGAACCATAAATAATCATAAAAAAGTAAAAATGCAGTCCCTTTAATATACATGAACAAGTAGAGTATACGCTACAATCATCAAATAGGAAAACTAGGGATTGATGAGAAACGAAAAGAAAGACCTAGCTTATGAGAAGTTATGTGAAGACAAGGTGTTACTGATAAGCAAACCTGAAGTTCATCATGTCCCCAGGCATACTTCTCATATGAGGTCCATGCATGGAGCATGGCTTCTTTCACCTTCTCTCGACGATGAATGTCAATTGGATCTTCTTGAATAGAATTCTTAGAAGGGGATTTTGGCTTGGAAATTAAGTCAACATTCACACCCGTGTTACTCAGATAATTCTTCAGTTCTTGCAACTAAAAATATTTGACAAAAAATCAGTAAACAAAACAACATGAAGCACAATGAATAGAATGCTTTACTTGCTATTAAACCAACAGCACAAATAACTCCATAGAAATATTTCCATAAGCAAAACGAGCCTGTTTTCCAATAAAAGAAACCCCTGTGCTGCCTTGCCTGATTCTGCAGCCTATCCAATTCTTCGTTCAAATTGGAAACCTCAATCTGGAGCAGTGTAATTGTGGACTTAGCTTAGGAAGAATATTAATAAATTAATGCATTTTCAAATGATGCATTCAGTTTCATTCTATGGTAAACAGTGGACCATTTAGGAGTACACATATTTCAGAACATTCACAGAATACCATTCAGAAAACATTTGCATGTACTAATCACCATGCCAAAAAAACAAATAAATCATTATAACAGGACTGGTACAAGCTACATGAGAAACAATGGAAAAATAACCAAAAATAAATCGAGGACAAAGTCAAAGAGTCCCCATATTGGAAAAACATGGATTTTTTATGCATGGACATTAATTTCGAACTTGTAATTTTTGTGCAAAACGATCCCCAGCCACTGCATTCGACTGTCCTTCTTTTTCTCTCAAACAAAATTCGTGTGCATTATATCTTCAAAATTAAAACAATCAAAGTAAAAAGTCATGTCTCTCTAATGACCACCAAAAACTTCCATAAATATTCATCAACAAAAAAATAAATAAACCACAAAGAAAAAAAGTAAAAACTACTTATTCCTCAATGAAAGCTAAAAAATGTGCTAAAAGGGAAAAAACTGATTTATTTTAAGGAATATAAATCATTCGGCAACTGTATCCTTCAGCTAGAAATAACCATTTCGACCAACATAGTCTAAATGTCATGGCAGTCAAAATTAGATAGAGTATCACGTGCAAATCAAACAACAAATTGGACAAATTCAAAATTTAACTTCAATTGCTTCTCTACATCCTCCAGCTTTCAAAATGCTTAATAGCATATATCATTAGACAAGGCAAAACGAGGAAATTTTGAGCTAGCAAGCAATAACTGCAAGAAAATACATTTAATCCCCCAACAAAATCCAGTAATATGCTATGAAATTCATAAATATCTAGAACAAATGTTATTATATGACGCACCATCATCGCCATCAAAGCCTTTTCCCAAACTATTTGGGGTTGGCTATACGAATCTGGTCCACTATTCTGCTCTATCAAGGGCGATACCCTCAGTCCATAAGTCCCGTATCTTTTCTCACTACTTCTAACTATGTGATTTTGGGCCTACCCCGTAGCCCTTTTTACGCCTTGAACTAAATCACGCGTATTGGGTTTGTGCTGGTCAACCCACCAAGTCTACTTTCTCTCATCTTATTACCTATTGGTGCCACACGTGAGTTCTTCTTAATGCATTCATTAAGAATTCTAACCTTCTTATTATATGAAGCAAAAGGACGAAATTTCAAGCTGAAAATACAATATTGATAAGCAAATACGTTCATATATTCCAAGAAATTCATCAATATTCTATGAAATTCCAAATCCTGCAACCTAATTCTGGGCAAATGTGATGAAAAATGAGATCAATAAGCGATCAGATGTATTGATGAGTTTGACATTGATAAAATATGCCAAATAATCAAAACAGGAACACTAATAAACTATTAAAGAGCCAAAAAACTACAAAAACTCATTCTTTGAGAATTTAAAAAATGCAATTTTAGCTCACCTCGTGCTCCCTCGTTAGGGTTTGACGATCCCAAACAATAAAAGACACAGAAACAAAGGAGATGAATAGGAGAGCCAAACGCTTCGGTCTCTTTAAATAATAAGCTAACTGTAAAAACCTCCATCTATTTGAAGATCTGCTACGCGGCGCCATGGATTACAAATTAGGGTTTCACAGCAAATGTTTTTGCAAGTTCTTAGAGCTCGTTTTGGGGCAGCGAACCTCTTAAGTCACGGCAAAACCTTCTCAACTGGATCTAGAAAGAGGAACTGCACTGGAAATTGCGTAAGATAGAGAGAGAGGGGTCATGGGTTGAAGTGGTCAGGAAGAATTTTATGGTTTCACTTTTGAGTGACTTTCAAGAGGTTCCTGGGTCCATAGAGAGAGAGGAAAGAGGTTCAGATTTTTAGAGAGAGAAAGCGCTCGTACTTTAGGAGAGAAGAGAGAGACACCGTCGAGGCACGGAAGATTCAGAGTTTTAGAGAGGGAAAGCGGTGACAGAAACTGGCCGTATCTTTTCACAAGTGCTACTCTGCTCTCTACCTTTCGTGGTCATGCGGGACGAAATTGGACATTTGGTACCGCGGATCAAACAGAGTTGAGCGATTTGTTGGGCGCAAAACTATCATCTTCATTGTCGTCAAAACTTTTTTCCAATTAATTGGGATCAACTACACGAATCTAGATCCACTATTGTACTTAAGAGTCATATCCTTAATAAATTTATAAGTCCACTTATCTTTTTTCACTATTTCCAATCATATCTTTTTTGGGCCTACTTCTTAATTTTTTTTTACCTTTCCACTTGAATTAACTTGCATATTTGAATAGGTGTTATATTGGGTTTACACCACGCATAACTAACTCACTTAAGTCTACTCTCTTTCATTTTATTGTCTATTGGTGCCAGACTTAAATTTTATCAGATGTATTCATTTTGAATTCTATCTTTTCTTGTTTTGCTACTCATCCATCTCATCATCCTCATCTCTGCTACATTCATTCTATGAATGTATTGTTTTTTACTGCCCAATATTCTGCCCTATAAAGCAAAGTTGGTCTCACAGTTATCCTATAAAACTCGCCCTTTAGCTTCATTGGTATGTTTACAAGGAGACATGGAGGTCACAATCATTCTCAATCATTAAATGTCAAATCATTCCCAATAATTAGATGTCAAATTGGATGGTTTTGTTTAAGTCATGAAGTGATAGTAAAAATTGATAAAGTGTGGAAGAGACTAAACTCGAAGTCATAGAAGGGGTGTTGTGAGGCTAGTGGTCGTAGAGCCTGGATTTTTTATTCCTTCACTTTTTAGATAGTGAGAGTACACATTTTCCTTGTTATTAGCATCATCTCTCTGGCTTCTTATTTTATAGGGAGAAGAATGGATAACCGTTGTATTTTTCCAACTGGTCTCTGAGAAAATGAAGGAGTTCCCTGATCTCCAACGGGTCTCTGAGAAAAACGAGGGGTTACGTTTATATGGATGTTGGACTATATGATCGTTGAATATATTGAATTCCTACAAATGTAGGATAAGACACGTAATACCTCATAGCCATATGTGTCAACATCTCCCACTTGACTATGATGGCCGATACATACTCCCACTTTTGATTATGACCTTTAAGAAAATATCTTATCATAAGACTTTTCTCACGCTTTTGCAGATATGCCTCTCATAACAAACGTCTATCATAAGGATTTTCACGCTAAGTCACTCATAAAAATCGACTGACTTAAACATTTTTAAGTCTCATTAAGCTAGTGTGCTTAAATAGTAGTTCAACACTTAGATCTTTTATTAATGGATCAGTGATCATATCTGATGAAGGCAAGTAACTAATAGTTACTTTACATTTCTCAACTACATCCTGAATGTAGTGATATTGAACATCTATATGTATTCCTTTGGAGCTATTTGCTTTACTTTAAATTAATTTAATTGCAGCTTGATTATCACAAAATATTTGGATTGGTCCGTCGATTATTTGCAGCTTCACGTCTTCTATGAAGCGCTTTATCCAAACGGCAAAAGTACAAGTAATACTACATGCGATGTATTATGCTTTCTGCGTGTACCTAGCTACACACTCTTGTTTCTTGCTAGACCAAGAAACAACTACCCCTCCAAAGAAGTAAGTATGTCCTGAGGTGGACTTACTATCATCCTTATCCCCAGCAAAATCTTCATCTGAATATCATATAACTTCAAGCTTATCTGCTCGAAAACACAATTTTAGATGCTTTATTTGCTTAATGTAATTTAGAATTCGTTTTACTGGTTTCCAATGATCTATGCCTGGATTACTTTGATATCTACTAACAAATTCTACGACATAACTCAAATATGGTATTGTAAATCTTACTGCATATAGCAAGCTACCAATAGCTTGTGTATAAGGAACGTTAGGATTCTCTTGTCTTTTTACTGGACAATCCTTTCTAGACAGCTTGACTCCCTTTTCAACAAGAGTAGACAATGGCTTATAATTTTCCATCTTTTGATAACAGAGTCAAGATATCTCTCTTGGCTCAAACACAACATTTTTTATTTTCTATCTCTAGTTATTTTTTTGCTTAGGATATAAGATGTTTCTCCTATATCCTTCATCTCAAACCGAGAAGAAAGCAATGACTTAGTTTTATCAATCATTTCTAAGTCATTTCTAGCTATTTTGATATCATCTACATATAATGAGAGTATTGTGAATTTACTTTCACTCTTCAGGACATATTATTTACTTCATTTCTTATATGTAGGATGGCATCATGTAATGTTAAGTACCATTGTCTTGAAGGTTGTTTTAAACCATATAAAGACTTATTTAATTTGTATACTTTATTTTCTTGGCCTTTAATTATGAAGCCCTCGGGTCGCTTCATGTAGATGGTTTCATTTAGTTCACCATTCAACAATGCAGTCTTTACCTCCATTTGGTATCTAATAGATACAAACATTGCAACTGGGAAATAAGTGTCGACATAGTCGACTCTTTTTTTTTGGGTAAAACCCTTTGCTACAAACTTAGCTTTAAATTTATCAAGTAATCCATCAGATTTTAACTTCATTTTAAGTATCTATTTAGAACCTATAGGTTTTCTATTTGATGGTAATCATATAGATCACAAACTTTTTTTTTTAAATAAAATATAATTCTTCTCTTATGGCATTAAGCCATTCTTGATATTTTTATGACTTCATAGCATCATTGAAGTCAAAAGAGTCATGGATTTCATCTAGGTCAATAAGGTTGTCTATTTTCTCACTCATATAGATATAGAAATCATCAAGGTATGGTGGAGGAGCTCTAAACCTCTTTTGACCACTTAATATTGGGTGTGTAGGTAGTGGTTATAAGTCATCAAAGCTATCCATATCCATTGTAGGTAGTGGTTCGAAATCATCTATAATATTAAATGGAACTTAATATATCTGTTTTCTATGGGTCCTTTATCTTTATAATAAAATCGATATCCCTTTGAACCTTTGAGAAATCTTATAAAATTACAAAAAAGTGTTTTATTTTCTAACTTATTTCTATGTTGATGTAGGATTAGGACATGGGCAGTCGACCCCCACTTCTTTAAGTTAGATAGATCAAGTTTTCTACATGTCTACAGGTCATAAGGGGTAGAACTATTGCCTTAGTTGTAACCATATTAAGAATATACATTAATGTGTTTATTGCTTCTCCCCAGAAGGTCTTGGGTAGATTAGCATGAGCCATCATAGATCTTGTCGTTTATCTATTACGCCTTTCAGCTATACTATTTTGTTGTGGCGTATAAGGCATAATTGTATGTTTTTTAATATCATATTCTTGACAATAGGTATTGAAAGCTTTGGATGTGTATTCACCTCTCCTATCAGTTCTAAGAACTTTGATGTTCCTACCCAATTAGTTTTCTACTTCTTTTTTATATATTTTAAATTTTTCTAAAGTTTCTGATTTATGGTGGATTAGATAAACATATCCAAATCTAGAAAAAATCATCAATAAAGGTAATGAACTATGACATCCCTCTATGGGTTTTAATATTGTGGGGTGCACAACTATCAGAGTGGACCACATTCAATAACTCATTAGCTCTATCCCTTTTATTGAATGATTTTCTAGTCATTTTTTCGGACAAGTAGTATTGACAGGTTGGAAATTCGACATTATTTAGATTTGGAATAAGATATTTTTTTATTAATCTATTTATTTTGTCTTTTCCTATGTGGCCAAGCCTAAGATGCCAAGTATATCCATCAACAAACTATTACACAATCAACATAACCAGAATAAATTGTAATTTTATTATCAGCTTTCTCATTTATATGAAGAAAAAACAAGTTGTGGTCATCAACCAAGTGTCCCCACATATAAATTTGTCTATGCTTTCCGATTGATACTTTTAATGATCAGAAGCAGACTTCAAAGTCCTTTATAATGAGCAATAGGACAGATACAATATTTCATCTCATACAATAGACAAAATATACTTTAGTTAATACAATGTCGTTTGTCCATGCATACAACCTACAAGTTCCTACACTTAATATGTTATAATAGGTGTTGTTTCCCATGTAAATGTGTTTCTCCCTAGCTTTTATTTCTTTGAAATCCTCGAAAAGGCCTTTTAAGCTTGCGATTACCGATTAGCACCTGAGTCTACCCACCATCCTTTGATGTTAACCGGGCACTCAGAAACCATACAAACAATTTTACGTCTCTTACTTTCATTTTCGCTATTATTTAGATTTTGTGAGTTTCTATTATGTGGGCAACGGTTCTTGAAGTAACCTGACTGGCCACATAAGAAGCATTTTGGTGGTCCTATTTTAGATTCTTGGTTGTACGGTTTAGTTCCTCTATTTTTTAACCCATTGTTCATTTTATTAAACTTTTCTTGAAATTTTTTGTTGTTATGCTTGGGTGGGCTAGATCTGGGAGATCCTTGAGCAAGCATGAGCTCACTTCTTTTATATTTGTTCATATGCTATTGCTCTAAGGCTAGTTGCATAGGTTGGTCTCTTAAAGTAAGAGATTTTGCATTAAACCTAAATGCAATTGTTATCATCCTCCATGAAGGTGGAAGGTTATTTAAGATGGTGGAAACTTACATGCGCTCAGGGACTTTATTCCCAACAATGGCTAAGTCATTAGTCATAACAAGTATTTTGTTTACATGTTCCACTATATTATTACCCGCATTCATCTTAAATGAGTTATATTGCTTTAATAGCAATTGGAAGTGTGTTTAAGAGGTTGAGTTATATTTAGTTTTTATTGCATCCAGTATGCTCTTTGATGTTTCATGATGCTCGCAAACCTTAATAAAGTCATCTTGCATAAAAGTTAACATAGAAGTTTTTACTATGAGGTCATCTTCTAAAATTTTTTCTAACTTTTTTTTTTCTTTTTCAATTAGTTTATCACTAACTACTGGTGGATCTTCTCTTAGTACATATATTATTCTATCTTGGATGAGGAGATATTCCATCTTTTCTTCCACATGACAAAATTGTTTCCATTCAGTTTTTCGACTCTAGAAAGTTCAACCATTACAATTCTACTAGCCATTTGCTAAGTTATGTGTGAGTAACCTAATACTTTCTAAGTTATAAATAAACTAAACATGCCACCAAAATTATTTATTTTATGGTAAATACATATACAGATAGAGCTGCAATTATTTCACAAATAATATTAGTAGTTAAGTGATGCCAAATTTTTTTTGATGAAATAGGCAAGCTCTCAATTTATAAATAAGTACTATAATTATCAAAGATAATATAAAATTATTCTTTATTATTATTTATCAAGGGTGCAAAAGCAATATCAAGGTGTGTGAGCCATTATGATAAAAGAGCAAATATCAAGTATCAATTTCTATATCACACCAAAGCAGTAAGTGCATTAATTGCATTCAAATATCAGCAATACAAAAAAAATGAGCAAAAATAAGTCTTCTATAATTTTTGTCTCTCCTTTATTATTATTATTATTTTAATAGAAAAATCAGCAATATATAAAGCAACAAAATATGTATTCAGCCCTTTCCTTCTTTTTTTTTTTTTTTAATAGAAATATCAACAATATATAAGACAACAAAATAGCAATTTGTAGCCACTGATATTTAGTGAAAAAAAAAAAAAAATCAACTGCACATATTATTTTATATATAGAGGCAATATCTAAGCCAATAGAATAGCACAATTTGTAGCCACTGATATTTATTGGGAAAAAAAAATTTAGTCGCATAGATAATTTTATTCACATAGGCAATTATATCTCTATAGCACAAAATTACCATATGAAATCTAAAATATCTATCCTTCCATCATTTTATCAATAGCACTTCGTAATTCCAAGCAATCTCTTAAACAAAGATATACATGCTAATCCTTTAAACAATTTGCGATGATAAAAGAATAAGATATACACGCGTTGAGATGGCCGAGTTGATAAAAAATGCATGATATTCAGTGACAATTAGTGGTATACAGTGAAATTCACTGCAATAATGCCAATAGAAGTATATTGTTTTGAAAACGTGTTTACTTTCCTAAAATAGAAGATGGCAACCTTAAAAAAAAATTGATAATAGATAAATAAATAAATAAAAGGAAAGAACTCACGGCTCAGGCACATGGGACAGCAAAGAAAAGGCACAGAATTGAGATCAAGAAAATTACAACACCACCAAGATCATTATAGCAACCGCGTTATGATACCAATGATAGTAAAAATTGATGAAGCATGGAAGAAACTAAACCCGAGATCAGAGAAGGCCATGAGGCTGATAATCGCAGAGCTTGGATTTTTTATCCCTTCACTTTTTAGAGAGAGTGGGTTACGTTCATATGAACATTGGACTATATAACCGTTGGATATATTGATTTCCTACAAATAGAGGCTAAGACAGGTAATACCTCATAGCTATACGTGTCAACATGAAGTCCGATAACTTTTTTTTTGGAACCTTGTGTCTATTCAATGACAATCTTACTACCACCTATTTTGAAATTTAAGGGATAATAATGATTGTGACTTCCATATACAAAAAGATTAACGGTCTATCTATAGAAAAGCCCCTTTAAGATAATCGACAATTCAACTCGAGACTCGCCCAAGTTGGCTTAGGCTGAAAGGGTAACCAATTTGTAGGTAAAACATCAATCCACGCGTTTGGGAGTTTTTATTGAGGAATTTTCCTGGTGACTTGTGCTTGTGCAGGGCTGTGTTATTTTAACATTGTTGCATATTGATATTTTGATTACAGCAACTTTTTTACGGTGCGTTTAATATATGTTTTGAAAAAATCTAACCGCCATGTTTTTGTTAGGTTTTATTACCCAAAATACACTATCGAATTCCTGTAAACATTATCGAATACCTGTAAGTGACGGAACGCATTTTAAAATTTTTTTTTTTTGAAAAGTTTACACTATCCAATACTTGTAAGTGCCGGATTGCATTTTAAATATTTTTTTGAGAAGTTAGCGGCACATAAAGTACCATGTCTTCTCTATGATAATATCAGTTATGCACTTCAAGTATCGAATCGATCTCTAATACTACAAAGATCAAAATATAGGGTTTGGTGTAGATTTATGGTTTGGATCGAAACACCCCTTTACATGCATTTTGGGTGCCGGATCATGTATTATAGGTGGTCGGTAGGACCACTGAATGCACACCGGCTCAATAACTTTCAGGAATGGGTGTGGTTACTAAAAATATGGGGTCAACTTTTGGATTTTTTTTTTTTTAAATGTTCACCAGAGTTAATTAGTCAAGAGTCAAGACCCATACGACTCACTCTTGAATCCCCTTTTATCTTGTTTAGACTAGTGTGTTAAAATACATATCAGTTATATAGATCGGTGATTCGGATATGGAATATCAATTTGATTAGCAATAATAAAAATTAAAGTAAGACAATTGAAAGTAGTGAGAAGAGATAAGAAGACAATGGCATAACTGCGGGTATGATCCTTGATAAGACTAGGATTCTTGTAGTCAACCCTAATTGGTTGGAAAAAAGTTCTTATAGTAATAATGATAAAAAATAAAATTAGGGGGATCAGACAGGAGGGATTTAGATTTCCCACCCATTGAATCTGATCTAGATCAGAGATATATATATTTTTTAATTAATGTGTTGATTGTCAAATCTACAAGCTTTAAAACCCTAGTTTTAGCCAAACCTGGTGGATTGACTGCATATCAGAATTAAGCATTTAGAAACTCGAAATCCATTATTTGTAAATAATATCTCCTGATTAGATTAAATCGTATGGATGTATATCTCTTGATTATAATAATATGGATGTCTATCTCTTGATTTTAATAAGTTTAGGTATCATTAATACTTATAATAGGTAGTATAGATATCTATCCATGTCTATTACTGAATATGGGCATTGTGTATTATTAAATCAATAATATACAAAGAGCTCTGTACAAAGATGATGAGATTCTATTATGGTATATGTGAATAGATATGAATGTATATGTGTCGTGTAGGGATATGTATCTCCTGATTAGATTAGATCGTATGATATATCTCTTGATTATGATATCTAATTTAGGTATCTTTATACTATAATAAGTATAGATATCTATACGTGACTGTTATTGATCATATATTTATATGGGATTATATATTTTTTAAACAATAATAAACAGAGAGTTCTTTGCAAAGATTATGCCGTTTTATCAATGGGAAGGGTTTCTATACTTCCCATATTGTACAGAAGATATACACTTCCTTGCGCATCCAGCCGTCCAACTTACATGAAGTGAGCCACTGACAGTTTGATTTAGATCCGACGCCTTAGAGTATTTTATTTTTTATTTATTTTTACAAATTATATAAATATAAAATTTGATATGGGCTATCATCTCAATGGGTGCACCTAAAACAATATTAAAAAAATATTTTTGATAGAATAAAATGATTAAAATACCCTTCAAATTTTCATGGGCATTTTGGTTATCTTATTTTATTGGGAATACTGTTTTTATATTTTTTACTGGTGCATGTTTAAGAGAGGAGTGGCCACTCAAAATTTGATGTCGAAATTTTTTATATAAAAAAAATTAAAAATCAAATAGTATAAAGATGTGATATTGTGATTGAGACCATCTCAACCATCTATTCAAAATGGACAGTTTGGATAGGGGGAAGTATATAAATTTTATACCTTATTGGAAGCATAGAAAAGCTTAGGCATAACAAAATGATGTTTAGAGTGATGTTTAGAGTTTCATTCCTAATGAGGTCCAAAGTCACCAAAGTTAATATTAAAAAAAAAAATGAAAATAGCAAACAAACTCGTGTCATTCTTTTGAACGTAGATATTCTCTTTTTCAAACTCGTTCCTTTCCAATCTCAACCTGTTCTTTTTTGGTTTGTTCTCTTTCCCCTTAATAAAACTCATTTCTTTCGACCTGCTTTTTTTCATTTGCTGTTATCTTTCTACCCAAAGCATCGCGTCAAAGGATTAGGAGTTTCCAAAACCATACCCCTTTGTTTGAAGTTCATTGGCCTCAATTTTTTTTCTTTTTTTTTCTTGAACCCAATTATTATTAGTTCCAATGGTGCCTCTCTCTCTAAAAAAAATCCCATTTTTGAACCCTCATTACCAAAGATATAAAAATTACCATTATTTTCAATCGCAAAACCCAGATCGTTAGGGCAGATATATATAGGACGCGGTTTCTATAAGATTGCAACCTTAAACAATCCAATTAAGGCGCACTTCCAAATTTTATCAATTTTAAGATTATCTTAAAAACGATTTTCATATCTAATTAGGAAATTTTAAACTTCAAAAATAGTTAAAATCAAGTAGATCTATAAACATATGAAAATCTTGAAAATAAACGGTCTAGATAATGTGTTGCAAGATACACTATTTTTGGGACTCGAAAACTTTTTTTTTTAATATTCATACACCTCGATGTCGAGATGATCAATTAGAGAGCTTTTCAACATTAAAACAGTATTTCCGATGAATTTTTGAGGTGCATATGTGAGTCTACATTTAAGGTTGCAACCTTATATAAACTTTTCCCATATGAATATATTTATTCATATGAGCCAATCGGCCCAGATTGAATTTGAAACGATCTGACGGTCACGATCTCATTTCATATTTGAATTTTAATTTTTTTCTACGAATCCAAATAATTTGAACTTTTAAACATGTATTCTTCAAAAATAGGAGAATCAAATAAAAATATCAAAAATAATAATTTGCAAAAAATAAATTGACCAAAATACTTTTGAAGTTTTCAAGGGTATTTTGATCAATATTTATTTTACGAATTAGTTTTTAAATATTTTTATAAGGTGCGCCTTGATGAGAAGAATGGACGTATAAAATTTCAAGTTATTTAGATTTATAGGAAAAACATTAAAACTCAAACACAAAATGAAATCGTGGCCGTCAAATCGACTTAGATTCAATCTAAACCGTTGTGCTCATATGTTCATATAAGCTAGTGCGCATTTAATCTCAATATTTTTCTATATATATATATATATATATATATATATATATATATATATATATATATATATATATATATATAGTGTCTGTGTGGTTTCTATAAGATTGTAACCTTAAACAATCCAATTAAAGTGCACCCCAAAATTTTATCATATCATGCAATTTTGGTATAAAAAAATATTGAGATCATTTGGAAATCTATTTTTATATCTAATTATAAAATTTTAAACCTCAAAATGGTTAAAATCAAGTAAATCTATATATATATGAAAATATTGAAAATTGAAAGTTTGCATAATGTGTCGTAAGATACACTATTTTTTAAATTCAAAATCTTTTTTTCTTTCATGTTCCTACTTCTCGACATCAAGATGATCAATTAGAGGGTTTTTCAACATTAAAACATTTTCCTATGGCTTTTTGATGTGCATATTTGGTTCTACATTTTAAGATTGCAACCTTCTATAAACTTTTTATATATATATAAACGAGATTTTAGGAAAAACAGGGCTGCGAGATTTCAGGCAAAACAGGGCTGGCACCCATACCTTCCCAAAATCGATTCAGTCCCGACCAATTCCCATAGTTTTTTTTTTTAACATAATCGCACCAAATAATACCTAAATTCCATTAATTCGAAAAGCCATCAAAGAATAATCAAACTCAAATGCATGTGAACCAAGTCGTTTCAATAAGGGACATCAGGGAGACGTCTAATGAGGAACCAAATCGTTTCAATATCTAAACCGCCCAGAGAGAGAGGGGGAAGATGTCCAATATGCTTTGTGTGCGGATGTGCGAGAGAGAGTCCAATGTGTGATAAAAAAAAAATCACACAATAATGTACACAATTAGTATAAAAAATCATAAAAATCGCCTTCTCCCTCATTTCTTCAGCATAACTAACAGAATGAGTTGTAACATACCAAAACTTGTATAAATAATCAAATGTCAATATTAATATCAATAAACACCTAGCTAAGAAATGGCATCTCAATTTTCACATATATTTACAAAATAATGAAAGCGCATAATGCAATATCCCCCTTCTAATTAGAACTCAAAAAACCAATATTTTAAGGGATTTTTAGTAATTTTTTGAATCTATCTTACGGCCAAATCTAGCTGATCTGGCCAATTCCCCAATCTAGAATGCTGATCTACTGATCCAACCCAGTTATACAGATGGGGTCGCCAATCCATTTTTTAAAACGTTAATAATAATAATAAAACTACTTCAAATGCATATATAAAATTTACTTATTTTATTTTATTTTTTTGGGTAATTCAGTGGGGAAGACATAGGCCATTACTCGTTTTCTTTCAGATAGATTCGGGAGTCAGCTTTTTTGAAAGTGAAGGTGTTCGACACGATCCAGCTCCTTTCCTATATATACTTCTATTGATGGTTAAACTTCACACACTGCTCACACTGTAGTCAGGCATATATGGGGAACACATGGTTATAAACCATCATATCTCATCATCGAGTGAAAAGCTGGAAAGTATGCCAAAGCAAGATATAAAACAGGATTGGCATCCTTAAAAGGGAAACAAATGAGTTCCTCATACAAGTTACTCCCATAAAAATGCACCCATTTTTACCTGTATAAATCATAGATAGTAGTTCCCATTTTTTACAAAGGAATCACTTCCCCTGTGGGTAAGGGAAACAAGAAGACTGTCATGATGAGGAGTTGTCATTCGAAGGCAACGCCATAACGACCTGAGTCACCTGACTATCGCCCTTTATGTCGGTTCCGTTGGCTTCATTCTAAACAATAACAGAGAATGAGAAATTAGAAAAGTGAAAAAGAAACCACATAAATGAATGTGAAATGTTGCAAAAATATGGGTCACGTACACCATACCTGCTCGCCTGAGTTTGTAGAGTGACCCTGAATTGACAAGGAGGTACCCCCCTTAGAAAGGTCCCTCAGTGTTCCCTGCATCAAAGCAAATCCAAGACAATGCATATCTCAATCTGCAGCATGTGTTAATAGAGATATTGATGCTCAAAACATCATCCAATACATGGAAATGTTGGTCTGTATTTTGCTAATAGATCCCACCCATCAAGACAAGGATCATGAGAAGGTAAGAAAACAATCCGTACAGTAAGAAACCAGCAAATTTTATATAAACCTGACACTACGCAACACGATGCAAAGGCCGTGAATAGAGTTCCAAAACAGAAATGATGCAGCTAGAAATAGTGGCCATTATCGGCAAAATATCGAAAATAATGGTTGTTCAATTTTAATTAAAACAAAGTCATTTTAGAACAGATATAATATGTTTTCTGAATGCTTTCCCTAATTTTGTCCCTGCTTTTGATTTTTCTGTTTTTTCAGATATTTCCCCATTTTCCCCTCTTTTCTGCATTATATTCTGTTTAGCTCCATTTTTTCTTTTTTATTTGACACCAATTTTCTCATCTAAATGCCATTACTTTTATGAAACAGTTATGACCAGGGTCCCAGTATGGATGCATATATTGGTTTTCTGAGTTTTGAGGAAAAGTATGCTAGTCCAATGACCAAAAGGAGACCCATAGCCCATTGGGCATATCATTTACCATAATAAACAGTGAGTGACTCCCACCAGTGGGGTCATCAAGAGCACACCAAATGGGTAGAGAATTAGAACTAACCCTAAACAGAAAATTTCTAAATCACATAGCAAAAAAAAAAAGATGAAAAAGATGTACCTCAATCAGGAAATGGGCTTTGACTTAAAGGCTGACAATTGCAAAACTATGTCGCAATTTTAATGTCTACCTACGGACTACCCAAAAAATATAAATAATATATCAATAACCCACAAAAAAGCAAGTCAGCAACAGTCTTCAGGCTCACTTCAGCAAACCCAAAAAGGCCCAAAACATAATAAGCTCAAACTTATTGCACAGGATTTTTAAAGAGTTTTTTTCTACAGGTGTTTAACAGTGTGCCCCTCATTGCAATAGACCATAAGACACTGGTCGAAAAAAGGAAGCTATAAATAAATCTCAACTAAATGTCAAATGAATAGAGAGAAATCCAAGTTACAGGTCAACACTTCCACTCGGATCTTCGGTGATGCATACATCACATGGCATCCCTGACAAACAAGTCATGAAAAACATGTAGCGTTTTTTATTGTATGCCATCCTGCCGACTTAATTATGACTAGAAAATAGCTTTGCAATTATTTTTTAATATAAATCCTGGTGTTGGTATGTCCAAGTGTGCAACTTCAACCATAGACAAGATGTTAATGAATAATTTAGTGATAAGGAGACAAACATCAAAAGTGTTCATAAGATCTAATGATGAAATACAACATGCAATAACCAAAGATGAAATTCGTGGTTTTCAAACGGTAAAGCTAAGGGCTTGACACAAAAAGGAAAGTAAAAGATGAAAGAAATTCAATTGTTTAGAACATCAATACACAGCACCAGAGATCCGATTGTCTACCATTCTTACCTTATTTGCCCACATAAGCCCACATGCATTGCATAGGGACCTGGGCCCAGCTGGCCCACGACGCATCATTGGAGTGGATTTTTCGCTAGTGCCACAATGGCGACATCTGGAAATAATATTAATTGACAAAAAGAGTTAACTAGAATTGTACGGAAAGCTACTTGAATAAAAAAAGACTATTCAAAATAAAATTAGAAACCAAATAACGACAATGACAACAAGGTCACAACAAAGACTTAAAGACATTAATTGTAGGGAGGCATACGCTCACAACCTCATGGTATCAGAACACAAAATGGTTGCAAAAATATAGGAATCATATACAGCTAGCTCTGTATGTTCAACAAACTGAAAACGCATTCATTGTTCAAAAGTATCCCCATGCGAGCAACATATATATTGGTCGCATTTACAACACTTGGGGGCCCATATGGGTGCACAAACTTTTAGCATTAACACCTTTGTTCCTTCCACCCATTTAGGAGTGATAGATGTCGCAGACTGGTCCACCACTATTTACGAGGAAGCCTATCTCTTGTAGTCCCACTTATCTACAAAACAGCATCAGAACGCCCTTAGCCCCACTATTTGGACGAGGCAATAGTCATATGAAAGAAATAGCCCTGCTTAGCTTTATGGGCAATCTATGTACAAAAGGAACTTGACAGTTACTTGAAAGAAATTTCCCGACAGATTAAAAATTTTCATAAATCGAAGTATATATCTAATAAAATAATTATAGCCATATGAATGCAATGGCATTATATTCAAGTACCAAATAGCATATATCAATCCTTTGTTCCATATATCCATCTTACCATAAATGTCCACAACTAACTGTTGGAACTCACCTGCTGAAACTCTTGGCATTTTAAAAAGCTACAAAAACTTCTACTCTTGATAGAACTGACAGAGATGCCTTTCTCAGTATCAGATAATTCCTCTACTCACAAATGTGAGACCCTGCAGAGCTTCCATGGCTAGAGGTCTCTGGGTCATGATCCTAAACTGAACCCAAAGAACGAGTATGAATGAGCACTTTGTACTTCCATGAAGGGTTCATCCGAATCTTAATCTAGGTCAAAGGTCTTCTTTAAGATGTGTTTCACACCAGCTGGAGGATGGTAATCAGCACCCATTCAGAAACTGTCTTTCCCTAGTACCCAACCTAAGGTAGCTTATTGTTTGACTAGAGTTATGCAAACACCAGCTAAAAATTACACTCTTAACTGGCATAATATGCAAGAGAAGCCCTAACACACAATGGGGTACCACCTGGTATTGAACACAGGAGAGTAGTACTAAAAGGATACATGGGTGCTATTACAATACATGTCAGCTCCCAAAATTGATCACTACTTCATTTTCCTTGGGCGCATTGGCCTAAGACTTAGGCCCATGTCAATATGCAGAAACAACCACAATACACTCCAAACCGTCCCAGTGCATGAGATATTCACACTTACTTCCAAATCAGCAAGCCTGATGGCCCCACTAGCTCTTAAATGGCCCTCAAGATTCAACACCCCCATTAGGGTTGTATGAAGTATTGTTTGCTCCACCTCAAAACAATAGTGGATGCATGCCTCATCTTTTCACAGACATGCATCATCTTCCCCCCAGTCCTAGGTGCCCCCCCAGAGGATGCTACTAAGAAACATGCCTAGGGTCTTTCCTGCATTCGACACATGAAAGACATTTTGAAAAGTCAAAAAATGCACACAACACACCTGATTTATGTTGCGCGACATTTCCACTTTGACACATGTTTCAAGAAAATTAAAAGCTCACACGTCCTTTATATTCAAAGTAACATGTCTTTGAAACAGGGTAATTAATTTTTTTTTTCTTTTTTGTTTATTGCCACAATATCCCTTTTTCAACTCTTAATAAAGCATGCTTAATATTTTTACTCTTCCATGGCTTTAAAGAAATTTTAAAATTTCCTTTTCCTACCATGTATCTTAATAGAAGCTCAATTTATAACAATCTTTACCAACCACCCATAGAGAACATTGTCCTTTCCCAGCAATTTTAAGTATTTTCATTTTTTAATAATAATATCAGGCCACCGATATTATTCTCTCAGTTTTCCCTTTTATCTCTTACCCACTACTTTATAAAGGGAACTTAAGGACTCTCATATAGAACCTTACCAAAATTATTTCCGGATAACGAAATGGACATGTCATGTCCAACTTGTCCTTTTTAGGGTTCATGATGCAGTGGGTTTTAAAAAATTCTAAATTTTTATTTTATATTTTCTAGATTTTAGATCTAGAGTTATTTGGGTTTTGAATTTTCTTTAGGGTTATTTTTTCCTTTTTGGTTGTGGAGATTTGAGGGGTAAATTTTCATGATGCAGTGGGTTTTAAAAAATTCTAAATTTTTATTTTATATTTTCTAGATTTTAGATCAAGAGTTATTTGGGTTTTGAATTTTCTTCAGGATTATTTTTATCTTTTTGGTTGTGGAGATTTGAGGGGTAAAATTGAAAGTTTATTTTACATTACAGATAAATGTTTAGGACATGTTAAAAAGAGGATATGGAGGAAGTACACAAGGAAGTGCATGAGGAAGGTGGGGGCTTCCTAAAATCAAGGGATTCATGTGAATCTAAAGAGGGACGTTAGCGAGAAATGTACGTGAGGTTAAGAGGGAGATGGAGAGAGAAAACCTTGGGGGGAGAGAAATTTTTTTGTGGGATATTTTATTTTGTTTTATATATTATTTCATTTAGTTTGTATTTAAAGGGAATGAGGTCCTTTCTTGAAACTAGGGTTATTTTGAGAAAAAAAATCGGTTTTTTGATCTTGTTTAGTGATCTTTGGGGTGGGCTACCTTGCAGACCCTGAGAGAGGGTATATTCACTCATCTATTTTATTTAATTATTGCTTTCCCATCTTTCCACCATCTTCCCGCCGTCTTCCCTACATCAGTTGGTATTAAATTATGCCATTATGGAGTATGTGGATTGATTGGATCAAAAATATGAGAGACTCAAAGAGACTTGTTAGAAGGCCTTAGTAAAATTATGCAACAAGTGCTACAAGATCGACTCAGTAGATTGCAACCGGAAAAAGAAGAATATGAAGAGGTAAATCTCTGTGCCAAAGATAACAACCCAAAAGTGCTATAAATTTTAACCAATTATGAAAAAGAAGATACACTAGTTGTAATACATGAAACACCATCCTTTTACTTCAAAGTTGAAATCAAGATTAAATTTGATATTCTAGAGTTTGGTATTCTAAAGATACACTACAAATAGCACACCAAGTGTTTGACTAATTGGTTCACTAAAGACAACAAAGAACAAAGGAGAATGGTGGGACTTCATAACTAACTTTTGAGTAGGCCTCTAAAAGATGTAAATTCAACAAACTCGAGGTCGTGCTTCTTCTAACCCTGGGACAATGATACAGTGGGGTTTTAAATTTTTTAACTTTTTATATTTTCTAGATATTAGATTGGGTGTTATTTGGATTTTTAGCTTTATTTAGGTTATTCTTTTTATTTTTGGTTGCAAATATTTGAGGGATAGTATTGGAAGTTTACTTTTTTTTAAGATGAGGATAGGCTAAAGAGGATATGGGGGAAAGAAGATAAGGATGGAGATTTCCTAACAATTAGGAAGAGAAGAGATTTGCATGAGATTTTGCGAGAGTCAAGTGAGATTAAGAGAGGAGAGAAAGAGAAAATGTGGGAGAGATGAGAGAATTTTTTGTGAATTTGTTTTATTTATTTTATTATTATTATTTTTCATTTGTATTTAAAGGGAATGAGGTCCCTTTTTGAAACTAGGGTTATTCTGAGAAGAAAGAAATTAGTTTTTTTATCTTGTGAAGAGATCTTTAGGATAGACTCCCTTGCATAGATGGCATATTCTCTCATCCCCCTTTTTTATTTTTTATTTAATTATTTCATTCCTTCCTTTTTTTGAGAATTTTAACATTTATTTATTTATTTTTCTTGGTAATTCAGTGGGGAAGACAAGCCCCTTCCCGTTTTCCATCATTTCATTTTCCCACCATCTTCTTTGATTTTATTTTTTTTATTTAATTATTTCACTCCCATCTTTCACCATCTTCCCCGCATCAAGTAAGATGGTGGAAAGAAGGGAATGGAATAATTAAACCAAAAAACAAAAAAATAAATAAAGGGCATGACAAAAAAAATTTGTGGGTTTTTTTTTGTTCTTTTAGTTTGCATTTAAAAGGAAGGAGTCCCTTTTTGGAGAACTTGGTTATTTGGAATAGAAAGGAATCTCTTTGATCTTGTAAAGAGATTTTTGGGGTGAACGGTTACAGCCCTGAGAGGAGGTATATTCTCTCAACACTTTATTATTATTTCTGTTTTATTTATTTCTTCCCCATCCTTCCTCCATCATCCTGCATCGGATAATATTAGAGCCTACAAGTTATGGAGCATTGGATTGATTCCATCACATATTTGAGCGATTGGATCAAAAATTTGAGATACTCAAAGAAGATCTAAGCAAAGTAATGTAACAAGTGTTGCAAAATCGATTCAATAGACTTTATCAAAAGAACGAAAAACATGAAAAGGTGAATATCAGTGCAAAAGAAACACCTCAAAAGTGCTACAAATTTCAACAATCAATTATGAAGAAGATAAGCTAGTTGCAATAAATGAAATACCATCCTTTAACCTCAAATGAGAAATCAAGATTAAATTTGGTATTCTAGAGTCCAGTATTCCAGAGTTCCACTACAAACAACACATCAAATGTTTGATTAATTGGTTCGTTAAAGAAGATAAAGTACCAAGGAGAATGGTGGGACTTCATCTAAAGTTAGAAGATAAAGTACCAAGGAGAATGGTGGGACTTCATCACCAACTTTAGAGAAGACCACTAAAATATATGAAATTAACAAGCTCGAAGTCGAGCCTCTTCCAACCTCACAAAAATGATGCAATGGGTCATTTGGTAATTTTTTTATTTTTTGTATAAGAAGGGTAAGGACCATAAACTTTCCCTTAACCCGTCTCAAGCCTGGATAAAGGATGTGGGTTCTGTTAGGTAGGTAACCAATATAAAACATTGCCAAAACTTTCTTTCTTTATTTTTATATTTTCTGGATTTTAGATCTGGATATTTGAGTTTTTAGTTTCTCTACGGTTATTTTTATCTTTTTGGTTGTAGAAATTTTAAGGGTAAAATTGGATGTTTATTTTATTTTAAAGATAAATTTTTAGCATATGTCATAAAGAGGATATATGAGAAGTACATAAAGTGGTGCATGAGGAAGGTGGGGCTTCCTAAAATTATGGGATTCATGTGAATCTATAGAGGGAAGTTAGAAAGAAATGTATGTGAGGGTGAGAGGGAGATAAGAGAAAGAAAATTGAGGAAGAGAGTTGTTTTTGGGTTTTATTGTTCTATTTTTTAATTAATTCCTTTAATTTGTATTTAAAGGGAAGATGTCCCTTTTTGGAGAACTTGGTTATTTTAAATAGAAAAGAAATTGTTTCTTTGATCTTACGAAGAGATCTTCGGGGTGAACTCCCTTGCAAACCCTAAGAGAGGGTATATTCTCTCAGCACTTCACCACTATTTCTATTTTATTTATTTTTCCCCAACTTCACCAGTATTTCTATTTTATTTATTTTTCCCCCATCCTTCGTCCATCTTCCCTGCATCAGTTGACATCTTGAACATTTCTATCTCATAAATGGAAACTAGTAACATATTTATTATGTGAAACACACACACACATGTCCACACACATCTAGAGGAAAGAAAGGGAAAATGACAAAGATTGCATATCAATGGGTGAGGCTATCACACGTAAAAGAAACACCATGTTACATGAGGATAAAGAATATGGCACCCACATAGCCGGTTCATTAGTCTCTGCAGCCCAGGTTGGATTTGATTCCCAAGTTAGTTCAGGTGGTGGCGCATCTTCTGACACATTTTTTGAAGATGTGAATTGTCCCTTGTTCCGCTGCATCCTACACAAGCAAGAAAGAAGGATGAACATATTTCACTAAAGCAAGAACTCCAACCCTATAAGAAGGGTCAATAGAAGGCAATCAATAGTTTTTCAAGTTCTATGGAAGGGAACCAAATAGATCTGTAGGGCTAAAAGCAAAGGAAGGGAATGAAAGGCCAACAGAAAACATGTAGTTGCCGAAACACATTCCAACTGCAAATTTTATGCAAAATGATACAAAAATATGGATAACATCATGCATCTAATGTATCATATGAACAATATCAAAAAGATTGTTTGGTAAAGCTTTTCTTACAACTGCGTCAGTTGAATAGCAATTGAAATTAATTTTTATTGTGTTTAAAGTACTGGTTATGCAGTTGGAACCTTGCAAGCAGAATTTTCATTTTTTGCTTTTCTCTTTTGCTTTGCAGTGTGGGAAGATAATTGTTAGATACTATGCATTTATGGGTCAAGGGTGTCCGGCATTCTGGATGCATTTAGCCAAGGTAGTGAACTAGTATTTCACTGTCACATTAATTTACCAGGATAACTCACCCAAGCATATGGACAGTACTTTACCCGTAGCCAGGATTTTAGTCCCATAGAGGATCTGCATGCCCTGCTATGCATCCCAGAAGTGGTTTAGGTAACAAAGTGTCCATTATTCCCAACTTACCAACAAATAGAGTTCAGGCATTATAACGATGACTGTCTACCACTTTTATCAGACACACTCTGTCTTGTTTCTAGCGTGCATTTCTTTTACTTCAATGAAATTTCCTTTCTAGCGAAACAAAAAAAGGAGTCATGGAGGGACCTATCTTGATGTGTTACCGAGGTTGGGTTATGAAGATACTACTTTGGCAGCAGTATTTACAGTTTTGGAAGGCTTTGCATTCAGCAATGGAATACAGGGAATAGTTACTCAGGAACTGGCTAGGGCTATAGATTCCAAAAATTAGCATTTCCAGAAAAGCCCATATCATCTTTTTGTACGAAGTAGAAACAATATCTCGAGAGAAAAACTTGTTATCTAACTTAAATATTGTGAACATAAATCATATACCAAGGGAAGTCAATATAGTGTTATATTGTGTGCGATAAACTTAAACTGGGATATACTTGGAAGTTGGGAGTCTAGAAGTGCGTTTCTTTGCAATGCTACTTCGGTTCGGCTCAAGCAGGTCTTGAAGTACGAGAAAAAAAAGGCCAAGGCATCAAAATGGGTATATTGCATTGAGTGAAAGGCAGTGAGCATTTAGAAAAAGAGAATATGCACATAATAAGAAAAGTGGAGATTTCCATCCGGTGTGAGCTCAGGTAGAAACTCAAAATTTGGTTATCTAAAGCATCTTTGAAGAGAAGAATAGTAGGGCAGTGGCCAGGATCAACATCAAGAAACATGATTTCTTCCAAGCTAATCCAGAGACCCATGTTTCATAAGAAATTGACTTAGACCGGACTCAAATGGTAACAACACTGCATAATCAAATAAAGATTGAAAAAACAATAAACAGAAGAAAAGACTTTACATGAGCAAATCCTTGAACTTGACCCACAACAATGTTCCTATTCAAAAAAACAGAGGCGCATCAGGAACAACACTAGAAATGTAACATTATCTGTAGCACTTCTTGGGTCACATTAAATCCACAAATTGCATTAAGAACCAAACAAATCCATTTCCTGAAATAACATATGATTTAAAGCTCATCATAAGACAAATATACAACCAAAAATGAAAGTAAGCCTGAACTGAAGTAGATGCCTGGTCTTCTGATTAACATGTCCATTATGTTCATTCTAGCATAGAAAATTCATGTCCTTTGTAAGGAAGACAAAAAAGAAGTGATGCCAGATTCTTCAATTTCAGTTGCTCATCACTTATTGTGGGTATCAAGCAGCAGCAATTTGAAAAGTAGAGGTGATTAGTCTAGTTGAAGAAACGTCACATATGAACAGTAAAAAGTTTAATATTAAAAGCACAGGTAAAATAATAATTTTATGGATTCAGAAATCACAAAAAAGAACATAGATATGGATGAAGAAATAACTCCGTGACCTAGCATATGGACTCAAGTCTGAGAAATAAGTGCTAAAGAAAAAATATACAAGCAAAATCTCTTGGTTGTACCTTTCCGCAACCTCCTTGCGTACAGAGTACCGAATTTTCTTATCATAATTCCTCTCTTTTCGCTTCTCACGGAACCTACTCAAGGATTGCATTCTGTGGGACTGATTCATGCGCTGGGTAACAGGATCAGTGAATCCCTGAACAATAGTCATTTAACATGGGCCCAAGAAGAAAAACAAGAATTGTGACATGTGCAAACCAAAAAAAGCTTACAAAGTAATGGTACCTTTGAAAGCTGATGTCCATATAATGGAACTGCAGGCAGGCCAGAAGGCGCTTCACGTCCCCCTAATAGCAAAAGTACTGCTTGCACCTGCAGAATACAGAATCTCAACATGAATTACACCATAACAAACTGCTTCTAGTACCTTAGGAGTCATTCACAACAGGATTATAAATTGAAAAGCAATAGAAAAATAAGATGATGGTAAGGACAAAAAATGCTTACCAAGAAACAATTTGGTAAGGACAGAAATCGTAAAATTAGTAACCAATAAAAAAAATTTATGAAAATAGTAAGAACTACGACAAACAACCATGGCTACAAGAGCAGGACATTCGAGAAAGAGAGGGAGAGTAGCAGGGAGAGCTAGAGAGAGTGGTAGAGAGAGTTGGGAGAGAAATGAAAGGCAGGAGAGCAAGCAGAGAAACCCATAACAACTAATCAGTTTTGTGCAGGCTCTCGTTGATGCCGGCTCAGGCCAGGGCTCCAGCCTGGGTTGTCCCTTGCCCGGGAAACCCCCCTTTGATCCCTGGCCCCTCCCACCCTTTACACCAAGGCTCTACACAACTGCCTCTTGATCCCCATCAGAATCCAGCAGCCTCATCGCTTCAGCACGATATTCCACACCCTGATATTTGCAGCCCTACGCCTGCTCCAGTTTCATGTCGCAACCATCCCCCTCGCCTCAGTTTAAATCCATGCAAGCCCACCAACCCTCTTTTCCTTCGCATCAGCAGTCCACAGATTTCGGCCCTATCACTGTCCTTCCAAAACAGCTTGGAGGGTCGCTTCTTGCCCCGTCAAGATGACTTCAAAAGCATTGAGAAGTGGGGACAAAACCTCTGGAAAGAGCCTAATCTTAGTTGCCGTATTCTCTGCAATGGTGAAATTCTTTTCTCGTTCCCTTCCAAGGCCAATGCAGACAGAGCCTTGCTGTGGAAGAACCCCAGTTTCAGAGGTGGTTCCCTAAAGCTCTCTTGCTGGACCATGAACTTTGGAGCAGCTCGATCCCTTCGAGTGTGGCTGCGACTATCTAGCATTCCCCTTCAGGCTCGGCATCGATCGACCTTCAAGATTATTGGTGACGCATGCGAGGTGTTCATATCTACTCACTGAAAATCTCTCGAGGTTTTACCCCTGGGGACTATTCAAATTCTCATTGACACTGTCGACCCTCTTTGATTTCCTAATTTCCTATGGCTTGAGATCGAAGGCTTGTTCTTTCGTGGCTCCATTACATGGTACGCAGCCTCACCTGCTGCCATCCGCCATGTCCAGGACCTCCATCCTGGATCACATCACAGTGCTAAATGCTAATCCAGAAGGCTGGACCACCGTGCGTCGAAAACGATGGCAACCACCAAAGAACAATTGTAAATCCTTCAATCATTGGGCGTCGCATGCCCCATCTGGTCCAGCTACCGCGAGGCCTCGCCCACAGCACCACCCTCACGGAACCCATCCCAAGGAAATAAGGGGTCAACACGCCACTTGCTGCTCTGCTTCAGCCACCCGGCAGCACACCACCTGCTGCCCCACCTAGCAACTTTCCTAGTACTACCCTGAAGTCTGCCGCCCTTGAGCAGACAACTGTCGTTCACATGCAGCCTGTTGCTCACCTAACCCCTTATTCTAAAGCCCCAAGCTGCTCAGCTGCCTTCTCACATGCCTTCTTCTCTTATCCCCTCCACTTCATTTGTTCCCGCCCCACCACGTTTTAATACTCATCACCACCCATCTCCACCATCTCTGCTAGATGACACATCCACCTCTCATACCTACCTTGACCCCCCTTAATCCTCGTAGCCCACTCTCCACATGGGACCTCCCCTCTCTGTCCCCAAGGAACCCTCTCCAATCCTTGTACCGACTGCTCCGGCCCTTTTGCCGTCTCTCTCTTCGTCTCGACCCCACCTCTCTGGACCTGGGCCTTTTCAAACTTTGGTAGTGGACCACACAATTGACCTTTCGTTGGTCACTTACAGCTATTTTATAAGGTGTAGCCTTGGTTTCGTTCATTATTTTGACTTCTGATTTATCTTTTGAGGATCCTTTTTATGTATAAACTCTTTTCTGGAGGGTGTATACTCTGAGTAATTTCACCTTCTATTGAGTTAAAGGTTTGATATTGTTTTTCCAAAATATTAATCCTATTTATTTCACAATTATTAACTTTATCAAAACTTGGAATTGATACTCCTTTGTTTATGAGGATTGGTCTTAACCATTCAAAGAAACCTATAGTACATTTTTCTGTTTTTAGAAATGTATTATATCTTCTATGTGTTATATGTATTAGTTTTTTAGAAAATGTTTTTAGATACCAATTTCTTATATCTGTATTTTCATCAGATAGATAATCATTCTTTATATATTCCATATTTACTTTCTTTTGTTTTTGTATGGTTAAAATTTGAAAATCTATATCTTGATAAATGTTTTCACTATTAGAGGTGCTTGGTTTTATTTGTCTATATTCTGGTTTATGTATGCCATTTCTGGTTCTTATTAACCCTTGAATTTCAGGTTCTGAAGAAGAGATTGAAGATACAGACCTTCGAGGAGATATTGTCCTTTTAGAGGGTGTGATACTAATATCATCTCTAATATTTATTTTAGTTTTCCTATTACTAATAAATATTTCTACCTCACCATCTGGGTATTCAATTATCTGTTCCGGGGTTTTATTGATAGGAATTTTATTTTCATGGTTTTCCGTTTGAATAGTCCAATCTTTTGGAAGTTCAATTTGAGACCAATTTATGGTTTTAGGTACTATTGTATTTGATTTATCTAAGTTTGTCTGAAAGAATGTAGTATGTCCTTTAGTGTCTATTGGGACTATATTAGGGCTTAATGTAGTCAATACCTTATAACAAATTCTATAGATTAAGGCTATATTTTGTGATCCCGGGTTCATGTCAAACACTTGAGTTTTTATATTGAGAGTTATTACTTTTAATATATTTGGATCACTTAGAGATATTGAATAATTAGGAAAGAAATTAAAATATATTGGACCATTACATAAACTAGATTCTACAATTCCTAGTAAAGAATCTGAAAATTTATTATGCCTATCACCTCTTAAGCATAATGAGATAGAATTATTTAATCCTAGTCTCGTCAGTGGTTTTATAGCTACTTGGATTAATCCTACATGTAAATATTTATAATTTTTATTTTTAAGGGCTTGTATTACTTTATTTGATAGTAATTGGAAATTTTCTTGTTCACTATGAATAGATAGACTTCGTTCGACTGCTTTTATTGTCCTGTTTTTAATTCAAATGTTCCTTTTTTATAGACATCTGTTATTGGTACCTTAGGGATATTCCAATTTTGTACTTGTTGTCCAATATTTTCTATGATAACTTCTTTATTTTTTACCCTTGGAGTATTCTTCGCTGGTAATAAAGTTTTACTAGATAAAGTTCGAATAAAATTTTCTATTGAAGGTACGGATAATGACTATAGACAACCTCTTACGTCCTTTACGACCTCAGCGGCTCTTTCCTTGCCTTAACGGTCTTTTTGACTGGGCGTCAACTGGTCTTAACTCTCGGACTACCTTTCTAATGGTAAGATTTTATAAGTTCTTTATCTGTTTAAACTTTATATCTATTGAGTAATGGCTCTGATACCAATGATAACCAGGATCTAACTTGGACCTAACTTGACCTAACTTTTGCTATACTTTGCTATATTAGATATTTTAGATAAGCATTAAATAGGCAAAATTATAATTGAAGATTATACTTATTATTCCTAAATAATATAAAATTGTCCCTATAATAATGATTGCAGCATAAATGAAATATCTACGATAATCCAGTTAATATAAACAGTATTACGAATCTTAAAACTGAATATCAATTTAATTTGCATAGAAACAGGATACAAGAATTGCTAACAAACTTACTAACAAACTCTTATTATAAACTTACAGTTTACATATGCAATAACTTATAAACATTCTCCATTCCTGAGGACAGTAACTCGGAAGGGAATCAAAGCTGCAATCACACATTTGTACAGAATGGTTTATAAGATACCATCTGTATGTACAATAACAAGCATGGATAAAGTAGGGTAGAAACAGTTACCAGATACAGAGAAAATATAATCCTCAGAAATAATAATCCAGAAATACCACACCAGGAGAGGAGATAATTACAAGAACTCAGATAGATAAAGTTGAAGAATCTTCCACCTGTGATGTCACTGTACATAAAGACGCACCACCGACATGCAAAGATCCTCCACCGACAATAGTCACATCCGCAGCCGACGCTACTGGACAAAAAGCCTTCTTCATCAAGTCATCAACCAGTCAGCTTTGCCCCGCTTTGCCTCGACCAAAGGAATCTTTAACTTTATAAAAGCAGCTACTTTTATCCAAATGGCGAACAAGGAGAATCCACGAATCCAATCCAATTAATATCAGCTAGAGTTTCAGCCTCTATATAAAGGGAAGCAGAAGGAGAAGAAGCTCAAGCTAGGAGAGCCTTTCCCCAGCTTTTCTCTGAGCTTTCCCCGAAGCTTTCTAAAATACTTCTCTCTCTCTCTCTCTCAGCTCTGTTCTCTGAGTTCTTGTAATTATCTCCTCTCCTGGTGTGGTATTTCTGGATTATTATTTCTGAGGATTATATTTTCTCTGTATCTGGTAACTGTTTCTACCCTACTTTATCCATGCTTGTTATTGTACATACAGATGGTATCTTATAAACCATTCTGTACAAATGTGTGATTGCAGCTTTGATTCCCTTCCGAGTTACTGTCCTCAGGAATGGAGAATGTTTATAAGTTATTGCATATGTAAACAGTAAGTTTATAATAAGAGTTTGTTAGTAAGTTTGTTAGCAATTCTTGTATCCTGTTTCTATGCAAATTAAATTGATATTCAGTTTTAAGATTCGTAATACTGTTTATACTAACTGGATTATCTTAGATATTTCATTATATGCTGCAATCATAATTATAGGGACAATTTTATATTATTTAGGAATAATAAGTATAATCTTCAATTATAATTTTGCCTATTTAATGCTTATCTAAAATATCTAATATAGCAAAATATAGCAAAAGTTAGGTCAAGTTAGGTCCAAGTTAGGTCCTGGTTATCATTGGTATCAGAGCCATTACTCAATAGATATAAAGTTTAAACAGATAAATAACTTATAAAATTTTACCATTAGAAAGATAGTCCGAGAGTTAAGACTACTTGACGCCCAGTCAAAAAGATCGTTAAGGCAAGGAAAGAGCCGCTGAGGTCATAAAGGACGTATGAGGTTGTCTATAGTCATTATCCGTACCTTCAATGAAAAATTTTATTCGAACTTTATCTAATAAAACTTTATTACCAGTAAAGAATACTCTAAGGGTAAAAAATAAAGAAGAAGTTATCATAGAAAATATAGAACAACAAGTACAAAATTGGAATATCCCTAAGGTACCAATAACAGATGTCTATAAAAAAGGAACATTTGAATTAGAAACTGGATATGCAATAAAAACAGTCGAACAAAGTCCATCTATTCATAGTGAACAAGAAAATTTCCAATTACTATCAAATAAAGTAATACAAGCCCATAAAAATAAAAATTATAAATATTTACATATAGGATTAATCCAAGTAGCTATAAAACCACTGACGAGACTAGGATTAAATAATTCTATCTTATTATGCTTAAGAGATGATAGGCATAATAAATTTTCAGATTCTTTACTAGGAATTGTAGAATCTAGTTTATGTACCACCAAGTTCGCAACCCTCATGCCGCGCCTTCTTTCCAACGGCTGAGCAACCCTGCCATTCTCCACCAACGGTAAGCCTTGCACTCCCCCCTCATTGATGTTTTGTCTCCCGCCATCCCCCTCAATCCTTTACGTTCCCTTAAATCTTCCCCTCTTTCTCTTCCTTTAGCGCTCATCCTCTCATATTTCTCTAATTCTATCCCATGCAATCAGGAGCCCTCACCTCCTTACGCGAATCCTGTCTGCTCTCCTCTGCCCTCCCCTCTTAAATTTCTTTTCTGGCTGGCCTTACTCCTATAAGCCATTTCCGTCTCTACCTTTGCTTCAACCCCCCTTCCCTGGGCCTGCTACGTTTGTTGGCCAGCTCCCTCCCTCTTGGCCGGCTTGCTGGCTCCCTCCCTCTATCTCTCTTCCTTACTTTTCCCCGGTCAGTTTTAACCACTACTCTCTTTTGTCGTTATCTCCACCTGTATCTTCAAGGTTGCTAGCTTCTAGACATCTCTCAATCCCCAACCATTACCAGCCCTTTTCCCCTCCTCGCCTCCCTCGCCTCAACAGGTTGCAGGTGCAGTGCTTCTCTCCTCCAACTCTCTATGGATTCTTTGGACCTTCAACACCCTTGTCCTACTGTAGGAGTAGAGCATCTTCCCTTTGTCTCACGACAGGCTACGATGCCAATGGAGATTCATAACCCCCTACCCACCTTTGAAGATGCACGCAGCTCTCCCATGCCCAACTGCCTTAGCCTATCATCAGCTGAGTCTGTTTTCGTGGACTCTCCCACCTCTGTTAGCTCGTCTTTCATAGACAACATGGATAAAGCTCAGGGTGATATCAACTCGGTCATGAAGGTCATGGGCATGGGTTTCAATGAACCCCAAGAAATCCTTAAAACATTTGTTTTTCCATATCAAGAGACCCAACCCAAGACTACGGCAAAGGGCAAACAAGAATTAGCCAATTTGGAATTTGGGATCAATTACAGTCAGAATGTCTCAAGAATTCAGGAGACTGCTTTTGATCTTCCCTCATCTCGGCGATCTTCCAAATCTGGCCCCTCCCCTCTACCCCCTCATGACGATCTTGACTTGGAATATCAAGGGATTGGGCAACCCAAGAAAATGCAGGCACGTCCACAACTTCGCTTCCTCTCACTCCCGCTTTGTTCTAACCCTGGTTGAAACTAAACTCCCTGGGCCTTCCCTCTCCCTCATTCGACAAGTTTGGGGGTCTAGACCATGTCAGTGGGGGGCATTAGATACTTTAGGGGCATCGAGTGGCATTTGGGTCATATGGAACCCAACCTTTCACAACTTGTTATCCTCTAAAGTTGTGAAAGTTGTGAAAGGTTGGGTTCTGGCCCTATCATGTTAGACACCGTTCCAGCCATTCGTTCATCCAAACCCTTCAGATTCGAGCTGGCTTGGCTAAAGGAGTATAATTTCAATAACCTTTTTCACAAGTGGTGGACCTCTTTCTCTAGCAATGTCCACGGATGGGTAGGGTATCGGCTCCAAAAGAAGCTTCAATGTCTTAAGGGTTCTCTTAAAGCTTATAGTGCTCTGCTACCAGAAAATTTTCGATCCCAAAAGGCCATCTTCTCCATTCAATCCAATTGTGGGACTCTACACAGGAGACTCATCCTCTTGCAGATAATGAGAGATCCCGCCGAGCCGAGGCCAAGTTTGAACTACAACTCTTCTTAAAGAAAGAGGAATTTTTTGAGCCCAACTATCAAGAGTGAAATGGCTTAAACACGGTGACCTCAACACCGAATTTTTTCACAAAATAGCCAATTGTAGAAGAAGAGATAATACCATTACTCAGATTAGAGTGGGAGATACTGTGCTCGATCAACCTCCTTTGATAGAAGATGCAATCACTGAGTACTTCAAAAAACTTTTTGAGGAACCTCGATGCCCTAAACCCTTGGATGATCTTTCTTTCCAAACCATCTCTCCTTCTTCTGCTGGTTGGCTCGAAAGGCCTTTTGAAAAGTCTGAAATCTTAAAAGGCAATCTCAGATCTTGGCCAAGACCGAGCTCCGGGTCCTGACGGATTCCCAATCGCTATCTTTAAGATTTTTGGGAACCTTAAAAGAGGATATTCTGGCCTTCTTCCATGAATTCCATTCTAGAGGAATCATTCATCATGCAATGAATGCCACTTTTATTGCGCTCATTCCTAAAGTCGAGGGGGCGGAAGAACTCAAAGACTTTAGGCCTATTAGCTTGATCAATAGCTCTTATAAGATTCTCGCCAAAGTGCTCGCTTCGAGACTGCGAGAGGTCCTTAGCTCAGTGATCTCGCCAAGTCAAGGAGCTTTTGTTAAAGAGCGTCAAATTCTCAATGGTGCATTCGTTGCTCATGAGGCCATCCACTCTTGACATCGTGCTAAGTTACCCAGTTTAATCATCAAACTCGATTAGGAGAAAGCCTATGACCATGTTAATTGGTCCATCCTTGATGAGGCATTCCATCGCATGGGTTTTGGTAGTCAATGGAGAGCTTGGATCAAAGGTTGCATTTCAAGCCCACACTTCTCCATTCTTATCAACAGATCTCCCATAGGTTTCTTTCCATCCTCCAGGGGGCTCCGCCAAGGAGATCCTCTTTCCCCCTTTTTATTCACGATCGTAGTTGAAGTTTTCAAGAGATCAATTTCTCGAGTTTACCAGGCCGGCTTGCTCAATGGATTCAATATCAGCAACTCGGGACCACTGATCACTCACCTACAATATGCCGACGATACCTTGTTGTTTTGTGAGGCATCGCAGGCACAACTTAATGCTCTTCGTCTTTTCCTCAAGATATTTTAGATGACCACAGGAGTTAAGGTCAATAAGGTCAAATCTAAGATGAGTGGTGTGGCATTGGACCCTTCTATTGTGAGAAATTTTGCTTCAAACTGGGGCTGCTCGTCGGAGGACTTGCCCTCCACATATCTGCGACTGCCCCTCTGCATAGGTAAGCCTAGACTGAATCTTTGGAGCCATATCATTGATAAATATGACTGTAGATTGGCAGGGTGGAAAGGAAAGTTCCTATCTCCAATAGGCCGCCTTACTTTGATTAAAGCCACGCTCTCTCTAGCACCCCTATATTTCAGATGTCACTTTTTCATATGGCAACCTCGATGGCCCACCGTTTGGAGCAGCTAATGAGAAACTTTTTGTGGTCCAGCAACGGGGATAGGAAGATCCATCTTATATCTTGGAAGAATGTCTGCAAAGAAAAATCTTGCTCTACTTGGGAAATGGGGGTGGCGCTTAGCTACCCAAAACAACCATCTCTGGCATGAGGTGATCAACTCAAAATACCACAGTTCAGACCCCTCTTGGGTACCCCTCCCAACCAGCGCATAGCAACTCCTCGAGGATATGGAAGTCCATATTGCGTTCTTACTCACACTTTCAATCCATGATCAGGTACAGGCCTAGGCAGGGCAACAAAACGTTGTTCTGGATCGATACTTGACTGGAGAATGAACCCCTTAAAGACCTATACCCTAGACTTTAATGCAACTGTGGAATCCCCGTTTCAACTGATGGGCAATAGGAGGGTGTGGAGTCCTACCCTCAGAAGACCACTCTCGGATCCAGAATTCCAGGAATTAACAGCCCTTTCCATCACTCTAAACTCTGTCTTCGCGCCCATTCGAGACCAAGATAGCCTCATCTAGACCCCCAACCACTCGGGTTCCTTCTCGGTGGCCTCTTTCTACTCTTCTCTAGCTCATCCCAGAAGCTCCCCTGCTTGCCCTAATTCTATTGTAAACAAAGTCTGGATCCCTTTGGTTCCACCCAGGATTCAATTCTTCAATTGGATAACTGGATCCGAGAGAGCCCTTACTGTAGATCAATTGCAGAGAAAGGTCTCCAAATCCCAAATAGATGCATTATGTGCACTGAGGACGAGGAGACCAATGCTCACCTCTTCATCCATTGCAAGGTAGCCTCGTCTATATGGCTGACATCCTTCAGTTATTCCAATGGCAGTGGGTGATTCCACCTGATGGGCCTCATCTCATCAGTTCTACCTTCTCAACACCCTGGCCTAAGGCCATCACCTGTTGTGGCAGGCCTTGGTGGCCGCCACCATTTGGACAATCTGAACTAAGAGAAATGCCAGAATTTTTTAAAGCCAGTCATCTCCGGTGAATGCAGTAGTAGTAAAGATCAGAGAAGCAGTCATCTTCTGGGCCACTCACCACAAATAGTTCAAAAACCTTTGCCACTCTGACTTTCTCCACAACTGGACTCCCATTCTCTCCTTCAAAACTCAAAGGCCATCACGCTCTTCCATTTGGAGACCACCCAAAGAGGGCCACATCAAGCTTAACTTCAATGGGTGTTCTCTCGGAAACCCAAGCCATGCAAACATAGGTGGCTTGTTCCGCGACCACACAGCAATACCTTTTAGTCCTTTCTATTCCTATTGGTGTCTCTGATTCAACAATTGCGGAGGCCTCTGCCCTCCACGAAGGCCTCAGGAAGTTAGACACTAGCTGGGGGCAGTATGTAACAGTTGAAGGCGACTCTTACAGTGTTATAGCCTGGGCCTCAGGCACTGCCCCCTGGCCTTGGAGGCTTGACAACATACTCGAAGAAATCTGTTAACTCACAAGGAATCTACAAATCTCATGCAATCATGTTTGGAGAGAAGCAAATGGTGAGGCTGATTCCCTAGCAAAGGCAGCTACAACCTTGTCTCAAGCTAACCTGAGCAACCATTAGGGAACCTTCGCTCGACTCCCAATCACAGATTGGAATTGTTATAATGGCTCAATTCATGTAAAGCTTTTTTGATACACCCTTGGTTTTGTACAGGGCACCCATTTGTGGGTTGCTTATTTTTTTCGTGGAACCCGTCTGTGGGTACCCTGCCCCCCTCTCCTCTCACATTCTGTACTCACTTTCCATTCAATACAGTCAACATATTCAAAAAAAACAACCATGGCTACAGCATTCCCCCAAAATTTGATAGATAACAAAAAAAAATAAGCCTTAAAACATTCCACCTCTTCCCATCTTTTATGTAGTCAACATGAAATTTGCAACTCACATTCCACATTGCCTGCCCCTTAGCTGACAAACGAGCAACTCCAAAATAAGAGCCTCAACATGTCTACCCACACAAGAGAACACACCTTCCCCCCTCTCCCAATCCAAAACCCACTCACTCAGCTCAATACTCAAAATATCCATCTAATTCTAAAAACTTAGCTAGTCCGACTCAGATTGCCCAAGTCACTTGGAACTAGCATCCTGCCAGATCGGGAATAGCAAGACTCGGACAGTCTGAGTCTACCCAAGACTGATCAGCCTCTACGCAAATCTGATGAAGTCTAAAAAATCAGGCAAATATTCTCCAAAAAGTACAGCTTTATGAGGACAAGACTCGCCAACCCGAGCCAACTTGCTCCGGACAGTGGCCGATTTTTGGGGCGAGTCAAATCTCTAAAACACTGGCCCACCAATGCAATATATAAATGGCTGCAAACAAACTGCACAAGTAGTGCATGTAACCAATGCAGCTAGCATGTCCTCCATCATAACATCAATAAAATTTAAGGTAAACCACTATAGAGTAAACATAAAAACAAAAAGTAGATATCAATTATAATATAAAACAGAATATAATGTTTCCAATGGTCTATTGAAAAACCATGCCCACATGGATATCAGCATTCAACCAAATGGTGGATGGCGATGGGAGAGTGGGACCCACCATTACTCTCCACTCTTTACCTCCGTCACCGTACATCATTTATCAATGCATGATGATCACATCAATGATAAGCCAATGGCCAACGGACCATTGTTTTCTTCCATATTCCACTGAATTATAATATAGTTTCCCAAAAAATTAAAGAAAAGAAAAGGAAGGAACAAACTAAGCTACCTTTTCAGGAGCAACCGAATCAAACACATAAACCTCGCCCTGAAATGACAGTTGAAGCTGGTTTGTGCCCTGACTTCGCAAGGGGATGGCAGTATGAGGGTCTCCCAAATTACCAGCATCAGATGATCCATCCCCCTCCATGCCTTCGCTACCCCCACCTTCCTCACCATCATCCTCCAAACCACTATCATTGTTTTGAAGTGGGTGCCCATGCTCTTGCATGTAATGCACATGCATTGGATCACCCCCATGAATTTGGGCCTCTGGATTCACATCATCAATCTGACCGGGCAAGTGCATCCCATGCATTTGGACTTGAGGATCGGTCATGGGGTTTTGAGCAGCTGAATAAGCATGAGAGAATGTGGTATGATGCTGATGAAGATTTCGATTGGCCTGGCTGTTGATCTCAACACTGTGATTATCAGACATCTCTTCACATAACTGGTACCGAATCTACTTTAAACTGATGGTTTCCAAAGAACAACGAAAATGAATTAGACAGAGGAAACAGCACGCAAGAAGAATAAGAGAGGAAGCAAAATATGAGACCTACCAGAATCAAATTAACAAAACAAAAGCCTAGCCTAACTAACCATTTAAACAGAAAAGGATAAAAAGAGAAGGAAACCAGGAAGATGAGGAAGTAGCAAAAACAAGAAGGTAAGTAAAATTAAGAGCTCAGACTGAAAAGAAAATATTTTCATGGAAAAAAACAAAAGTCATATCAAATAAACATAAAGGTGGATTAAATGGTTAGATCATAAGCTCTTCTAAGACAATGCCCCAACTAGATAGTCGATGACTATGAAATAATTGTGTTAACCAACAAAAATATAGGTTTCAAAGAGAACATTAGATGTTGCAAAACATGAAAAATATCATGGATAAACTAAAAGGAAATAAAACCCCAACAGAAATTCAACAAAAAATTGTTCCACAAATTATGAGTGTAGAACTAGCTCTGAACATGTAGAGATTTCAATTCAATGTTTAACGACATATAATTCTAGGACGAGAAAACAGGGTCCTGTTTCAGTAGCAGTACAGAAAACAATCCCCCAAATGTTTTAGCTACCAGACCAAAACCTACAACTATTTTTTAATACTAGCCATGAGAGCAAAAACTACACTAAAACCTAGAGAATCAACAACCGAACCTATTATGTAACCAAAAACCCTAACTATCAGTGGATCCAAACCACCTAAAAAACCCCAATTGTTTCTCAGATCAAATCTAAAACCATTCTACTTTAGCTGATACCCTAATGCATGCATCCAGAAACTGAAAACCTAGTCAAAACTAAAATTAAAACGATAAATGGCAGAAAAAAAATATGAAAACAATAGAAATTCCATAGTAGAAATACCTCTAACAAAAACCTCGAATCCTAAAGGAATGGTTAGGAAGCTTCACCCTTCAAAGACCAAGCAAAATTAGGGAGAGATTTAAAGAGAAACCTCTTTTAGAGAGATTTAAAGAGAAGCAAACCTCTTTTAGAGAGATTTAGAGAGAAAAACCTCTTTTAGAAACTCTATGTGGAGAGAAGATTTCTCTGAAAAAAAAATAAAAATTGAGCGATGAAAGAAAGAAGAGAAGCATCATAGGGGTAATTTGACAATGGCGAAAGTATCCCCAAAAGTAGTACAGTATTGCAAAAACACCCCCGTGAGAGAAAATTGGAAAGGACGCGGTTAGCATGCGGCCAAGCCCGCAATGTAGAAATTCGGTCTTGGCAATAAATATATGTTTGAAATATAATTCGATCCTGATTTCTAGATAATACATAATATTTAATATGGAGATCATATTATATGAATAAATAAATAAATTTTAAAATTTATAAATAATAATTATATTAATAAAACATTTTGGCCGTTAACTACAATTTTTTTAGATGGATCACTTATTTGCATCCATCTTTAATATGGATGCTTCATACCTCTAGACTGCATATTATATAAATGTGGTCCAGCCCACATGAAACAATAGTTCAATTGGAAAAGACACATATCTTCAACTTTTGAAAATTTAATTATATGAAAAAAATTTGATAAATTGTTATATAATTTTTTTCTTTTTTCTTTATTTTTCTTTTATAATTAAAGCAGTTTATAAGCATGTTGTTGAGTGAAATTAGAATAGTGGGTTACATAAAATTTATTTTATTAAATATTTATATGGTAAACGTCTTTTCTTTATATATATTATGTTCTACACTTCCTAGAGTTAAATCACATGATCTTGTGGCTCCAAATTTCAAAAATTAAATTATATGGCAATTTTTTATTTTAATAATTATGTTAAATACTATTATTTTATAATTTTTCAATAGTTTATGAATTTAAAATTATTTGACCCTAAATATGGTGTTTCTTGAAAATTTGAGAAATTAATTATAAATAAAATTTTCTTTTTCGTGAATAATTATATGACAAATATTATTGCTTTATAATTATTCTATAATTTGTGAATTTAACTTAACATGGTCCTAATTATGTTGTTACTTCAAAATTTGAAAATTGAATTAAATTAGAAAAATGAATTACATTGAAGTGTTTTTTTATGAATAATTATATGAAAACTTGTATTTTTTAATTTTCCAATAATTTATAAGTTTAAGGACACATCTTAAATATTTTGCTTCAATTTTCAAACATGAAATATATGGCAAATGTTTTCCTTTTTCAATAATTATATGTAAAATTCTAGTACCCCATAAGAATTTAAATAATAAATAAATTTAAAGCCACATCAACCTAAATATATGTCATCGGGTTAACTCTTGTGATAAATAGTTATCTTGTTTCAAATATATTGGATTATCCCTATATATTTATCTAAGGGTAAACCATAAAAATTAATGGCGGTTGTATCCACGAGGGAAGTCGCTTATAATAACTATAGTTTTTATATAAATTACACAGCAATTTAGTACCCAAATTGGGGAAATTTTTTTATGGTCTTTTAAGGTTCGGATTATGAATATAAATAATGGGGGCAAACAAAATAAAGGTGAGGTTTGTATAAGGTGTCAACCTTATATTATTGAAATAAGGTATACCTCAAAACTATACCGAAAATGCAGTTTCGGTGCCGCAAAACCTTGCAATCATATAAAAGTTTATTGTTACCCTCAATTATGAAATTTTAAGTTCAAAAAATGGTTTATATAAGGTGTCACTGAATCTTACATTATATTATAAAAAAAGTTTATATAAGGTGTCACTGTATGAGTAAGGTGCATTGAAAAAACCCACTAAAGAAAAGGCTGTCCTGAATGTTGAAAACCCCTCAAATCGATCATCTCGACTTCAATATTCATAAACATGAAAAAAAAAGGGATTTTTAGTCCTAAAAATAGTTCATCTTCTAACAAATTATATAGAAACCTTTTCTTTTTATAATACACATGATATGGATATATAATAAATGTGAATGTGAATTATCAATCAAGAAAAAAAATATTGATATGAATTTTTATTTCCTCTCAATGATTTTTTTCCCCCAAACTTTTTACATCTAATCTATGAAAGATTTTCGATTCGTAAATCAATCTCCCCTCGCATTCTTAATATTTTTCAGCAAATAATATATGATATATTATTATGGTTGTTGTGGATAAATTTTATGATTAAGAATTTTCTTGTGATACAGGCGGGAAATGCTCTTATTTTATCAAGGCATAAATTAGTTCAAAATAATTAAATGCAGAAAAATATAATTAAAATAATAAATAGGGCGTAGTAATATCATATTTCAGCTGCTAAAAGTTACAAGTTTTAGAACAAAAATCGTGATTGTAAAGAATTCAAAAATATGCTCCTACCATCCCACATTAATATGTATATACTGGCATTAATTAATAAGAAAATATCTTCATATTTTCTATTTTTAGGTTTTATTTCTAAATAAACTCAATGTTTCAAAAAATATCTTCTGACCAGGTGACCACTTTAAACGTATTTTTTGACCTAAATAAATGTGAGAAATACATGCTATTTTTAAACCCAATCTTTTCTCTCTCTTCACTTATATACTCCAAACTTCTCTCTTTCTCTCTCTTCATGCATCTCCCACTTTCACTCTCCTCCTATGTTTTTCCGAACACTTCTCTCTCTCCTCCCAGTAACCTCTCACTTCCATGACACCCTTCTCTAAAAGTTCGAGAGGATAGCTATCATTATCTTAATTTTTATGAATAACATATATTAGATGTTATAAATAGGACACTTTATAGCAATGGCTTACAAATCTATTTTTTATTTTGGCACATATTAGTTAAAACTAAAAATTTAAAATGAAAAATTCATAATTTTAAACTAAGGTTCAAGATTAATAAACTAGATTGGAGATCATGCAATGCGTGGGAAATTAGCATAGTTGGTGTTGGATGTCATATGCAAAATATCTTATTTGGAAAAATAGGAAATATGCTTATATGGATGGACGATGTTTAGCATCTAACAAAGATATTTCGAAGGATCACCATTGAATTTGATACAGATCTCTAGACTAGAAAAGTTATCACATGGGTGTGGGATTTAACTTTTCTAGAGATAATGCCAAATTTAACAGTGATTCTTTGGGCTACATACATGAGTGTGGGAAGGTCTCACCAGGACATTTCCCTTTTGATAATACCAATATAAAAAAAAGAGTAATGATCATATGAAACTCTTCCACACCCATGTGTGTAGGACTCGAAATGATCACCATCAAATTTGACACAGACATCTAAAAAAAAAAAAAGAGTAATGATCATATGAAACCCTTCCACACTTATGTGTGTAGGACCCAAAATAATCACTATTAAATTTAATACATATCTCTAAACAAATTATCACATTGATGTGAAACTTGGCTTACACACATAGATGTGGGAGGATCTCGTAAGATCATTAAAAGAATGTCTAAGAAGCGTTCAGACATCTAAAATACCAGACACAAGTGTCATATTCCTAACACGTCGGGGAACGTAAAGACCCATTCACACACGTGTCCATGTTACATAAATGTGGTGTGATTCACTTAGATGCTTCTTGTTCAGTATTAACATCAACAAATGATCTAGTTGATCTACATGGCAACTTTAAGGCATCGTTACATACATTTATTATCGCTAATAATTTACAAAAAAGCATCTAACCATGGGATGTGGATATTTCCAAGTTTTATTATATATACTATAATTTCCACAATTTGAAATGGAATAGAATAAAGACCATTTATCTTTGACACAAGAAGGTCACAATTCCTACAAACATTTGATGTGAAATCTGATAGCTTGGGTATGCCACAAAGTTCAAGAAGTTTTTTTTTGAAGTTTGAGCTCGATCAATGCTATAAATGCATCTATCTAATTTCACACTCAATGGTCAAGATTAACTGTGACAACCTTGCACCAAAAATAAAATGTCTAATTGTATAATTTTCCATTTCAAATGCATATTCTCGGCCTTGATGAATTTCCCCAAAAAGTAATCAAAAGTAATCTTTATTTTAGCTAACTAAAAACATGTGGATCTCTTAAATTTTTAATAATTAGACATTAAACCCTAATTATTTAGACATTAAACCCTCTCCTTCATGTTTTCGCTATCTAAATTACCGTTTTAACTGTGTTCTTTATCTTAACATCACCTTTAACCCATATCCCAAAAAAAATACCCACAGATCCATAATCGATTGATACCTCTCTCTCCATCTCTACCTACCCAACCTAATTCAAAATGGAGAGAGAGAGAGATTGAAGAATAGGGTCAAGAGAGTATGCGTAGAGGATGGGAAAGAGAAGGGGTCAGGGGAGGTTTGAGATGAGAGAAAGAGGGACAAGAGGAGGGCAGAGGGGTGGGGTTTAAGGTTTCATAGAAGAGAGAGAGGCTTTTTGTTGGGCAGTTTGAGATAGAGAGAGGAGGAAGGGGTGTAGAGAGAGGGGTTTCAATACGCCATGGTTTTGGAGATGTTCTTTTGGACACAGGTTAAAGGTGTGAGGGACTAAAATAAGGCAGGGGGTTTTCAAATTCAAATAAATGGAACCAGCATTCATACAACTGCCTAAAGTCCTAAAATTTCAATTGAAAAATATTTTTCTTAGTGTAATGGTAAGAACTTTGAGTCGCAATAAAATTTACAGGGGAGTGAAACCAATCAGGATTTTTCAAAAGTTTCCTACTCTTCCATGTTTCAAACACTCCAATTCCTAAGTTCAGGACTGTTCTTGATAATCCACACACACTACAGATGAGTTCATAAATTAATGGCTCTGACCTACCAAGACTCGAGTTCCATCTCAAATCTCCATTCCAATAAATCACAATCCAAACAGTCCATTCACGATGACTCAATTCAGTTCTTGGCCAACCAGATGTAAAATCTCAGCAGTTCATCTGAGCAAACCTCTTCACCACCTCAAGAAGCTTTGACAAAGGCTTAATATCAGGTGGACAAGGGATTAGTCCACAACACCAGCTCATCAATCTTGCTCAAGCTCCCATCATCCAATCTTTTCCATGTCTTGATTCTATGGACCCCTTTCCAGTTTCTCTCACCTCTCTCTAGCTCAGCCAGTATAACCCTAACTCTCCTATGCCACCCTGCTTTCCCATAACCATGGTACCCGAAACCTCCTCCATAGCAAAACCAGATCCCATTGAGCTCTCCACAAAAATCATTAGTGTGATCATGGCCTAAGAAGACTGCCTTTACATCTCCCATGTTGATGAGTGTATTTAGAACACCTGAGTTATAGGTAGGACATGCAACTCCCTCTTGAAACTGACCAACAAATTTGGTGAACCATAGTTGTCGAACTTCGGGAATTGGAATGTGAAAGAAAGCGAGAGAAGGCGGTCGGTGAGTATCAGGTGCTGGACCTGCCCTTTGCTTGTCCTGTCAGTACCAAAATCCCATGGTGCTCTCAGTTCTCTAACAATATAGACCTGCAAAGTTTGTGAGAGCTAAATGCAAGAAGAGATAATCACTGAAAATGTCCTACCAAAAAAAAAAAAAACGAAGAAAGAAAGAAGAAGAGATGGCATTGAGTAGCAAGTACCATTCAGAAAGTGTGCTGTGATGGTTTGCGTAGCAGCAATGGTCTCTCTCTCTCTCTCTCACAGGAGTAAGGCAAAACTAGTTTTGCCATCGGATAAGCCCGTAAAAAACTCAAAAAGAGAATCTCCGGTTACAATAGTTAGTATTAAAGATGAGAATACTGGTTATAGAGAATGGGCCGAACCAGCCAAAACTCAAACCAAGATCAAATGAAATATGATTCTAAGATGAATGTTGACACGAACTATAAACTTTACAGGGGAATAACAATATAATTCTAGCCAACTGCAAAATACATTATAGTCTTTTTTTACCCTCTTAATACATGGTTTCTGATCGAAATTCAAAATTTTGACATGCCATTTATTTGTCTTCACTTTTACAAGTCCAAAACAAAATCCAAAATTTCACAAAATTGTAGATTAAAGCTTCAAAAGCATGGCATCAAAATGAATTAACTAATTATCAAAGAAGCAGAAGTACTGCTCCTTACTTGGGGTATGTGGAAGTGTTTATTAAACAGAGAGATGTTGCCATTATACCTTCTAATTATCAAAGAAGCAGAAGTGATGCTCCTTACTTGGGGTATGTGGAAGTGTTTATTAAACAGAGAGATGTTGCCATTATACCTTCTAATTATCAAAGAAGCAGAAGTACTGCTCCTTACTTGGGGTATGTGGAAGTGTTTATTAAACAGAGAGATGTTGCCATTATACCCTCTAAGAATTGGACAAGTTAAGATTGGAGAACCAGTATAAGCTATATACAAAACCCATATATATATAGTAGTTGAGTCCTCATATCATACCTTTATCATTTCAGAAATTTGCCGAAGCCAAATTTGCTGAGTTTCTCTGATCCATCCATACCCACGAATTCCCGGAACAGTGGACCGATCTCCACTATCAAGAAAATAAAGATTGAGAATACTCATATTGGCTAGTTCTGAACCAATAGCACCACTCACTTCAATATTATAATTGCCAAACCCATCTATCTCTCTAACCTTCTTCTCCCCATCAGAGTAGCCATATGTAACTGGATTAACTTGTGAAACTGAATAATCCATTGCAGATAAATAAGTCATCAACTCTTCCCGAGTCATGGTTGATTCTTGGTCATGGTTTCCCAAAATAGCAGCCCAAGGTATCTTAGATTCAATGGCTGGATGAAAGGCTTTAATAAGAGACTCAGCAGCATCAGATGTGCTTGGTCCAAATATGTTATCTCCTATTTAAGGGGCAAAACAAATGAAACCAAAGGACACAAACCTTGACAACCAGCATCTAAGACCTTGGTTTTCCGAAACCAAATAATTTGATGCTTTCAATAAGGTGAAGAGAATTGTCCAAACTAGTACAAGTGACTTCAGAGCACTCATACTTTCCACACCTTTTAATGTTTTTAAGTATTATTATATAATGAATACACTTGAGAATCTCTATATCTATCTGAAATTGTATACTATAAGACCATTACCCTTGGTATTAGCTGGCAGTCTGGAGTGAAATTAGGCAGCTTGGGGTGTTTAACAAAATTTGAGACTTTTTTTTTTTTTAACGTTGGTTTTGGCCAATAGCACACACCAAACAGACCGATTTCACATCCAACAAGTAAGAGTAATTGCGACCTTCTTATGCCAAAGATAAATGGTCATGTTTATACTTTTCTAATTTGTATTTATGCTACCTTCCAATTGTCTTAAATGGTATTGTTTATACTTTTCTAATTTGTATTTGTGCTACCTTCCAATTGTCTTATTCTGTGGATTGCACCTTGCAAAGAGAAATCAAGGACCTCAGTAATTTGTTTGCTCCTTAGATTTCATCATATACAAAAGGGTCAAATGCCTAATCCCCTACTCCAGACTAAAAATTGGAAGTTTGGAATGAGTAAGAAACAAAAAAATCATCTTTTTTATAACAAAAATGATGAAAAATCTCATAGTTAGTGCAACAATTTTTCCTTCCATGAAAGTTTTTTTCAATTGATTGATAAAAAAACAATGCCTAAATATAAATATGGGCTTTGAATATGAAAAGGAGACAACTCTATGAGCCAATCGGTAAAGGCTGGATGGCTAGGATCGAAGCAGGAACACAATATGGCAGACTCATTCTATGATAAATTTTTATCATACAACCCCTCCTCTTCTTTCTTTCCTTTTTTTTTTTTTTTTTTTTTTTTTTTTTTTTTTGCAGCTAGATGAAGCCTTCATGTCAGCAAAATTTGGGGTCCACAGGAACCCTATTTTTCTCAAAATCCTAATATTATTAGCCTGCAAGTTTGGGCCGTTTGTCTCTTTTCCCCTCAGTCATGGCTGTTCCGGCCTATAAAGTGCGATAGGCTGATCGGCTCATGTAACCATTTTCCAGAAATAAATATAATTTTAGATAAGAGTACAGGGCATAAATTCATCAAAAATATAGTGAAAATCAAAGTCTATTACGTTTGAATTGCATAAAGAAGGGACTAGATACTGCAGGACCGTTTACCTTTGGTACAAGTCATAATCACTCTTAGCCATCCACTCTTAGCCATCTGATGTGAAATCACGCGGTTAGCCATCTGATGTGAAATCACGCGGTTAGGGGTGTGCTTCACAAATTTTGTGAAATACCATTTTTGAACAATGAATTAGGTATATAGCACAGTCCCCCATCTAATGGATTTCACATCTAACGGTTAACAGTAATTGTGACCCCCTCGTAACATAGATATACAAGTCTTATCGTCATATCCATGTTTATTCTATTTTTTGCAAATATAGATATTTTTTATATTTTTTCCTCTCCAAGTTTCTTAAATTTCTCCAATTATTATTATTTTTTTATTTTGAAAAGAAATTTTAGGCCATTACCTGTAAAAGCAATAAAGTCTGGTCTCTCTTCTCTCACTATTCTTCTAAAGAAATCCGAAGTGTTAAGATCGGTACAGTAATGAAACTCAAAGGGCAAAACGTCTCTGCATCTGCTCATTACCCCATTTGCAAAATGCATATCAGCAACCTGCGCATTCATCAAAACGCTATCCAGTGAATATTTCAGTGAAATTTCACTGAAATTTTAAGGATAAAAAAATTCTCACTGAAATTTTTGAAGATCTAAGTAAGAACAATAACAATTGCTAAAATTGTTAGCAACTTCTTTCCATGGTTTGAAGTTTTCAACAACTCAAGCAGAGGAAATCAATTCTGCTAAAAAAATTCAAAGGTCAAAAGCAAGATGAAAATTTAAAATCTCAACAAAAAATAATTGAAATCTACTGAAATTTTCAATAACTGAATCAAAGAAAATGAAATCTACTGAAAGTTCAAAGATCAGAGCAAGAAAACCGTAATGTCCTCATCTTTTCAAAGCTCAAACAGAGATACGAATCCAAGGAAGCAAAATCCACTGAAAGTGTCAAAACATCAAAGCAAAAAAACCAAAATCCACAGAAACTTCGGAGCTCAAAAAAAAAAAAGGGAAATCTATTGAAAGTTTCAACAACTGATGCAGACAAGAAAAAAATCTGATGAATTTTTCATAGCTTAAAGCAGATAATCTACAACCTCCAAAGCAGCATAATGAAACAATGCCACAACTTTCATACCTCAAAGAGAGAAACGAATCCAAGGAAAACGAAATGCTACGAATCTCTCAAACCGCAAAGCATAAAAACAAAAACCCGTGGAAACTTTCATCAATTGAAGCCCAAAAAAATACGAAATCAACTGAAATTCTCAGAGGAAGAAGGTGATAATAAACCTGCAGAATCTTGAAGGTGCCTTGCGAGTTGAAACGAAGGGGAAGAGTGGCCGATCTTTTGATCTTGACGGCGTGATTCCCTATAAAAAGACGCCCAAAAATCGTATGAATAACGAGTAAAGTTGCATAGATGAAGAGAAGGTAAATGAGAAGGTGGAGTATAGGTCTCGGATCGCATTTTCTGAGCTTATTTCTACACATTTGATTGTTTGATTTTTAGAGAGAGAGAGAGTTTGATGGTTCGAAAATCAGACAGAATATGGGTTAAAATGAAGAATCCATTCCCCCGAGAAACTAGGAATCTACGTTAACGAAAGCGCGAAAGATTTCGTGGTCCCGCGTGAGCAAATACACTAGGGTTGGCAATGGACTCGGACCCTATGTGGAACCCGAGAGGTAGACCCGATCCTGATATGCGTAGGGGTCTTGGATCCGAATACTATTCGACTCCAGGTTTATTTTCCGGTTCCAAATAAGCGAAATATATTTAAATATAATTTAATATATCTTTGCATTAAGTGAATTTTCATTTTTTATGTATACTCAATCTTTGCAAAATCGAACCGGAATAGTTAATCGGACATGAGTCTGGGCATGGCCTAACCAATAAATCGGCTGATTCAACCGCTATAATCGGGCAAGTCCTAGGCGGTAAAAAAAATGTTAAAAAACATACAAAAAAATCTATTAAAATAAGAAAAAATATAAAAAATGATTAAAACAAAACACTTTCAAATCAAGTTGAAAATTAATGAAAAAAAATGGATTTTAACCCATGTTATATTTTCCATGGGCTACTTTTAAAATTTTCTAAAAAAGATGAAAAAATATAAAAGTGAGTATTAATGACCAAAACAATTTTTAATCTTTAACATAATGTAAAGAATATTTAAAAATGCATTACAAATCAAATTCCTTATTTTTGAGAATTTATATACATTTTTTTTAAAAAAAAATTCCGGTTGATCCCCTAACTGCCCAAAACCGGAACCAGCCAGTTCCAATCTTATCGGGTGGTTTGCAGTTAGATTGGGCAATTCTATGAACAATGGTTTAATTGCAGCAATTTATTTTTTTGATATATTAATCATACAAGTATATTGTATTCTTAAGAAAATAATAATCTCTTGGCACTAAATATATTTAATACTATTAATTTCAATAATAATTATTGACTTATTATAAAATATATACTAATATAATACTACAATTCTCCCACGTTTTTCTCTCTATCTCTCTCTTCACTAATATTCTCAAGTACCAACCTCTCTCCTAATAAATCAAATTTCCTAAAACAATTATCCTATCTTCTCTCTCCTAATAAATCTCCCCTTCTTTCTACGATTTTCTGTATCTTCTCTCTCCTCACAATTATTCTCACGTAAATCCACTCTCTTTCTTTCCTAATAGATCAACTTTTAAAAAAGTTATCTACCTCTCTTCCACATTTCAAAATTCTCTCTTTATAGCTTCCATTTACACATATTATACTTTATTTTTTTTATATTTCAATAAAAACTTTAAATTATATTGTAGAAATAACAACCTCAAAATACAAGTTGCATTAGCAAATAAAAAATAAAAAATTATAGTATCACTATAATTAGTAATTGAAAAAAGAAAAGAAAAGAAAGCTCTTCCGATTTGCTTTTATTTATTTATGTTTTGCTTTTTCTATTCCTTTCATTTTCTATCTGTACTTTTTTTTATTTATAATTTTCAAATTTCAAAATAAAATTTCAAAAAAAGAAAAAATATTTTTACCATCATAAAAGGAGGAAAAATAAATAATACCAACACTATGATTAATTATGATTGTAATAGATACATGTTTATTATGGTTTTATTATATGTATCACGTAATATATTTTTGTATTTTCATATTATCTAATTTTTTAAATAATTTTTACTTAAAATGAATAATATATGTATTTTGTAATTAAAAATAATTAATAACATATTAACAATACAAATTATATAAATTAATAATATAGTAGAACATATAATGCTAAATAAAAAAAAGAAAAAGATAATTTCTTTATTGTTTTTCATTTTTGCATCTTTAGTTTTGTTAATTTATCAAAATAATACTAACTTATAAATAACTAATATATATATATATATAATATAATATAAGTAAAATTAATTTAGTGACTAATATAAGTAAAACCAACAAAAATATAATAAGGAAATTTTTGGGCTTTAATTTGACCCATAAGTAAGGAGAATGCATTAAATTACAATAAAAAAAAAATATTTTTGTATTCACTAAATTGTTTCTCAATTATTTTTATCAAATAAGACAAAGTAGGTTTTTTTTCTCTCTAGAATTATGTAAAGATGGATCTAGAAGCTCTCTCTCTATAATCGAAAGTCATTTTAAAATATTAATTAGAATAAAAATTTATTTTTATAATTAATAATCAATCTCTTGTAAAACGAACGTGCATATCACTAGTTAGCCATAATGCCTCTATTTTGGATTTTGGATCTTGAAAATGATATTTTGATATTTTTGCCCTTACATTTGCATGTTCTGAGTTCCAAATAAAAAATATGTATTTTTCATTCACATATGAGCCGTGTAAAAATATTTTCACATGATAAAACTTCCCCTTGCAAGTTCTGTGTTCCAAATAAAAAATATATATTTTTCATTAAAGGCACATTTGATTCGTGTAAAAATATGCTCTAAGGTCTCTCATTCTCGGCGCTCTTTTAGAAATAAAAAAATATAAAAAAATGATCAAATAAGCCCAATAAAAAATTTCTTAGACGTCATGGTACAACGTATGGCACAAGCAAGACCAGACTCACGGTTTGGTTTGAGAACTTTTTAATCAAGAAGTAAATGATTTTATTGTATGCTTCTAATTATATATTTTTCCAAATTTATATAGTTGATAGTTAAATTATTTGGATAAATTCTCCTAAATTTAAGGCATCTCTCTTTCTCTGTCTCTGTGATTCTCTAGATACACATTGATCGATACCTAAATTTAATATATCTCATTGCCCCATTCATTCCTGTTCTTGCTGAAGCCAATTTCCAGGCAGAAGAAAAAGAATGTACTATAGACAATAGTTTGAAAAGAACCGAAAAAGAAAAAGAACAGCTAAATGAGATACTTTAATGAAGTAATGAATCCTGGTTATGTCAATCAATACATAATTAATTCACATATCATCCTCAGCATCCAGCTATGATCCATATGATCCAAGAACCCATCTTGAAATACCCCAAAACTGGAGTTTAAATGCCAAAAATCACCCAAGAAATCTTAGTCAAAACTTTAGAGTAAACCAATGTCAAGGCAAAGTTCTATAGATAACACTTCATTCATTGGCTCATAGGTGCCAACCTGAAATAATTTACATGCAGCCGATTTGGCCGCCATCTTCGAAGAAAATTCAACTAACAAAAACACATCAGTATTCCTCAACACAAAACTCTATCAAGAAAACTTATTAGTTAGGGTTTCAAAAAATAGGCCCCCCTTTCTTGAGAGCAATTAATATAAATATAGGTGTGGGTTCAGACACTAAAGTTATCAGAATCCTAAAATGAATGTCTGAGTTCCATACTTCTCACACCTGAGACAAAATTGGATTTTCTGATACTTCCGAATAAATCGGGGGATATGTTTTTTCCATTTTTGTCTAATCTACATGTGCATCCTCCCCTCTTCAACTGTTGGATAAAGGGATACCAATCAAAACGTACACATAATTTTCACAGCAATCCCACAAAAGATTAGCTGAACCAAAAACATAAGAAAAAGGAGGAAAATGAATCCATAAAGGAATTGATAAACTTGCACATACCAATATGATGGATCATGGTGTTGACTGTCCACTAAGAATGAAAGCATGGAGAAGGCTCTGTGCAGCATGAGTTTGATCAGGGGTTCCTGATATGACTACCAATCCTTCCAAGGCACCAGGTCTTGGATCATGCATGTTCACCTTGGCGCCTGATATCTGATCATAGCATTGCAGATTCAGGAGAGAGAGAGAGAGAGAGAGAGAGAGAGAGAGAGAGAGAGAGAGAGAGAGAGAGAGAGAGAGAGAGAGAGATGTAAAATTGGCACAAGCAAGCACCTGTCTGATTTGATTTAGATTGCTTCCATTCTCTCCAAAAATTGACCCCATCAAATATTGAGGGACTACAACTTCTACAGTGGTACTTGTTACGACAGCAGATTGGCTTCCACTGCATAAAGCTATTTATTAGTGAACATGCATAGGAAGGCAGTTCAAAGAAGGAATAGATTTTAAGAACAGAGATATTCCTGACACACGCCTTATCAGGAATACGTCTCATTCAGTGCAACTAACTGTTTCAGGGCACAAGGTTTACAATTGTAGGACCATAATATATTGCAAATCAACAATCTATTACAATGAAGATTTGCATTAAACCAAATGAATAGATTGATCCATTTTTGGATAAAAAACTCGATACATTGATTTTCAGGAAGCAAATGAAGCAAGCCAGGACCATTCAATCAAAAGAACTGACGTCTAACCACCAATAAGGAGACAAAAAGGGTAATTTAGCTTGTTTGGGCTTTTTGGGATGAACATAAAGGCTTTGAATCCTTGACCTTCCTTACCCAAACCGATATATATCTACCACTAAGACAATCCAAACCGATATATCTACCACTAAGACGAAGCCTACGAGACCTGTTTACCTAAATAGAAAAACTACAGTTGGCCCGTAGCCAAAGGGCATGGTGCTTTGTGTTTCAATCATTTGCTTGAAGGTTCAATTTGCATCCTTTCCAATTCACCAGCAGCACAGAGAGAGAGAGAGAGAGAGAGAGAGAGAGAGAGAGATTCAATGGCACACATGACAGGAACCCCAATGTACAGCTGCAATTGATTCATATGCAGCTGCATGGGATTCATGCTCAGATCATATGCCACTTAATCAGTGATTCAAAAAACAGACCGCCTAAGCGGTCTAGAAGGCTTGGGCACATCGCCCAGGCCTAGGCGGCTGCCTAGGCGGTACGGAACCCGCCTAGGCGGGCGCCCAGTGCCCAAATCCTGCGCCCCGCCTAGGCGGCCACCCCGCCCAGAGGCAGAAATTTTTTTTTTTCAAAATTGATAAAAATTAATCAAAACATCACTCATTGATATTAGATTTAATTTTTGATGTTTTATAAATCTATTGGGGGGTTTTTTAGAAGATTTAAAGTCCTTAGAAGCATATTTGACTGAGCATCCTTTTTGGATTCGACTGGGCCGCCTAGGTTCTGGGTGCCCGCTGGGGCGCCTGCCTAGGCGCTGGGCGACCTGGACCCCTAGGCCGCCTAGGACCCGCCTAGCACTTTTTGAAACTATGCATTTAATACATCTCATGAACCAAACTATATAAAAACAAAGGTTCACTGAAGCCACATATAACAAAATGACAGTTTACCTTCCTAAGCCTGAACCTCTTGGACCAAGAGGCCTTCCCATATCTGTCACGCCTCTAGGAGTTCCACTGTCCCCTACTGGCTGCACACAAAGCAGCTGTTTTACTTTAATTTTTTCTCTAATAATTAATGCCTTTACCACAATTTTGAAAGATAAAATGGAGGAACAAGGCAAACAGATAAAATGGAGGAACAAGGCAAACAGATAAAATGGAGGAACAAGACAAACTCTCTTTCCTAAAATACTTGAGACTGACATAGAACTTAAAGGTGCAAAACCCACTATACCTGAGGAGCCCATGCCCTTGGAGAAGGAGGACGATCAAAAGAGGGACCCAATCCTGACCTCTCACCACGATATAAATATGAATCATTTTCAAAGTGATCCATACTATGATGAGGACGAGGGAATCGTTCGATGTTATTGGAGAACCCAACTGACGAATACATTCTTGGAGAAGAGGCCATCTCAGGTCTCATTCTATATGGATCATGGGGTGGAGGTGGAATTTCTGATGTAGAAGACATAAAAGGAGGGCCATGACCAACTCTGGGCTGTGGTTTATTAGGAAAGAGATGATCACGTATCTTGCTCGTGATATGAAATAAAGCATCCTGAACTCCTTGCAAGCTACCAGTGACCTGCAAACAAATGCAATTGAGAAAATCCATACAAAAGAAAAGAAAATGCTTACCATCTAATTAGCCTTGTCCATTTACCCCACGCATCCACCTACCATAAAAAGTGTGCTTGTTTAACTGAAATTTGGCCAGAAGCTGGAATACCTTTCAGCCCCACTCAAAACCGACAAGAATTGGAAGTTATGGACCTCAGAACAATGATCCACTGGATTTACATTGTCAAAAAAAAAAACTGATCCACTGGATTTTTGACAATTTCAAGGGAATAGAAATCGTCACTTTTTATACTGCAGGAGCCTATAATTAAATATTTTAAAACAAACAGCTAGTTTGACAGTTAGGAGGTTAGAAAATTATAAAAATGTAATCATCCCCAATAAAATTTCGCAACAATTACAGTTATAAAGACACAAGGTGGTTAGAGAAAGATGCATGTAACCCTCTATGGAAACCAAGCATGCCACGTTAAGAGAGAGACCTAAGTGAACAAGTTATCAAATATCAATGCCCCAAACATAAAAAAGCACGCTGATAGAATTGTGAAATAATTGATTATCTACAATTGATAACTAAAACAACTGATTGAACATTTACTGACAAAAACAAAATAAAAACCTAATCGACTTGCTCATGCAAAGAGCCAGAAAAAATATTTATAAAATAAAAGATAAAAGTAGCTATATTAACTCACCTGGACTAGTTCGTCATTTGCTGAAGCACATTTTGGCACTTGGTCTTTCACGAAAATACGTATACTTGTTCCTGTAACTCTTCTCATTTCAGCTATGATTGCCCCTCCCTTTCCTAGCACACAACCGACCTGGTTTGAAGGAACAAGGAGCTTTGCAGAAACCATAGCACCTTTCTCCATAACCAAGGACTCTGAAATCCTGGTTTGGACACGAATAACAGCATCTTGTGCAGGAGACCGCTGTGATTCTGAATTCTGCATAAACATCCATGTAATCAAAAGATGAATTCATAGGAATCCAAAATAACCAAATAACACTTCATGTAATCAAAAGATGAATTCATAGGAATCCAAAATAACCAAATAACACTTATTCCTCATAACTTTGTTATTAAAAAAAATAAAAAACCTTATTCCTCATAAGTCCAAGAAAGGGCTTCCAATGCTTCCACCTGCCCATGGCGCCTAGAGAATATTTTTCAGCAAATTTCTTTTTTGCAGGCATATACGCAACTCCTTTCAGCATACCTGGCAAGAGGCAAATTCTACAGCAGATCTACTAGCAAAGAGGGTGCAGCTAGTGTCTCTGGTCGGACCTAATAGCATTTTTTGGAGCTCAGTTCCACAGTTTACTTTTTTGCTTCTCTTTTGAGTGCACAGTGCCATTTTTTGCTTCTCTTTTGAGTGCACAGTGCCATTTTTTTGTATGTGATCTTTGAAATGCACCCAACTTTTGAACCCCACTAGACAAGTTGTAATTTTTGTTTATAGCAATACAATCATACTGTCAACATTTCAAAAAATAAGGGTCCAAGCCTGTAGGAACAACCGCAATAAACAGTTTTCTAACCAATGTTATCAGATTCACCTATGTCAAATTCTCTCCAAATAAAATGCTATAACCCACACTTCACTTCGGCACATCCTTCAAAGTCTTTAGTTTCAGGCCCGAAACCGAAGCAAAGCAAATCACAGCAGTCAATTTAAATATATCGTTAAAAATTTCAAAAATCTACTGATATATTTAAAACTTCATCAAAATGCCACAACTTATTGAAAATTTCATGAGAATGCCTCCCATATTACCCAAAATTTCAGACACATACCAATATCATATCCAAAACCTTTGAAAAAATTAACATTATAGATTAAAATTTTTAAGAAAATCCTAGATATACAAAGGTTCTTTTAATTTTTTAAATATTACATGCAAATACTTCCCCTGAATCTGCTGAAGAGCTGAAGCACTTCCCTTTGCCAGCCAAAATGAATAAACCCCAAAGTGAATATAATAATATTGTTTCTAATATATTTCCCAATATTTAATAACCTCTAAATCTAATACTTCTACCAAATTAGTCGGAAGCAGCACACCATTCTATGATGTATAACATATAATCTCTAGTTTCAAATAATTCAAAAATTTAAACAACATCACAAAAAAAAAACGGGACATAAATTATTAATATTTTTTTACAAGTTATTATCAGTATTTTTGCTTTCATATTTTTTGTAAACTGTATAGTATAAGAAATACAGCTAAAAGACAAATTAGAAAAAGAGCAACACTAGGTATTTACAGTTGGAAGGGATAAAATACAATGTGTATCATATTAGAAGGGATAACTTTCCAAGAAAGCTGATGAATTCTAAATGGTGACCAATCCATCAAAGACATAAATTATTAGATAATCGATTGCAAGTACAAATTGGGCTCTATCACTTGGAAATATCACTAAAAGTACTACAAGCTTTAGGCGCAGAAAACATACACACCTCCCATGCTGATACAACAATGACCCGCTCATCGCATTCTGGAACTGCATCAGCAATCCTGATCAAAGCACCAGTCTCACTCTGCAAAGTTCGTACAATGGAGCCTCCTCTGCCAATAACACTACCAACCTTGTCATTTGCACACAATAAACGGAACACGACCTCATCATCTTGAACCTTTCTAAGGCCATGTCCCACAGTCTCTTGTCCTGATAGTGGAGGATGGTTCCTTGATAGATATTCGAAGGGAGGAGCTCCAGGACCATATGATGGAGCCCTAGAAGCGAATGGGCCTGGTTGAGCATGAGAACCTGAACCATGACCCAGCGATGCTAATGGCTTACCAGAAGAAAAGTTGGATGCATCCGATTTTGGGTTATCCTGGAGACAACTTGAAACAGAAAGAAGGGCTTTCTTTACAGACGCAATGCTCCCTATAATCTGCCAAGAAACCGAAAAGCTAATGAGTAAATTCTAAATTCTTAGATTTTTATATCCACCACAAAAACTCGATCAGGAAGTCTATGCTTCAAATGCATAATATGAATTGCATGAATTCATAAAATATATATCCTACGCTTAGCCAAACTCCAGATAAGAGCAGAATTAAAGGATTCCAACAAACGAATTATCAATTAGAAAGAGAACTAAAAGAAAAAGTACTAACGCCAAACGTTGATCCACTTGTACGCATACTACCCCTCTTCATTAATGCGCAATACAGGTTTCCATTTCGATAAGGCTAAGAATAAAAAATCACATTCTTTAGCTAAGGAGGAGAGTATACATATGAAGAGCTAAGAATAAAAAATCACATTCTTTAGCTAAGGAGGAGAGTATACATATGAAGAGCTATAGATGTGAGTTGGGGACGGGCGGGATGTGTGGGGAATGTTTTGAGGCCAAACTCATAGTAAGCGAGATAATAGCAAGAAATGGATTTTGGGAATGTTTTGAGGCCAAACTGAGAATGATATCAATTTCATTGTGATTGAATGTTCTTAGCTTCACAGTCACATCATCAAACATGATGGTGAAGAAATTTACATAATCACACGATCTTCAATGTTGAATGAGAAGATTCGAGCCATCCCGCGAGGACCTACTTCATGTGCATTCCGCAAATAAACTGTTCCTTGAAAGTCACAGAAAAATAGTGGATACTGATAAACCTGAACTCAATATTTCCTACAAGATCCAGTACCCCATCAATCCAATTCATAAAGGTTGTATACTAAAATATATAAAGGTTGTATACTAAAAAATATAAAGGTTGTATACTAAACAAATTAGAGGCAAAAGATCAACACTTTAGCCCAAGCTCCCAAAACAATGTATCTTTGATAAATTAATTGACTATTTGAAACTTCAAAGCAAAAATAAACCTAACATTATTTTGAACCTGAAGTAAGCAATTGATCAACCTACAAACAACATTTACAACTTCCTGAGTCAGACCATAATTATTGCAACCTGAAAGAACAGAAATCTATCTCTTGAAGTTCCAAAGAGGATAATATGACCCCTCTATGAACTATGGATTTGTTCGCCATCAAAAGCCAAATTCGAGAAGCTAAAAATTCCTGCCCATTCAATTCAACTGCCCCCATAAAACCATACAAGCAAAGTAAACGGTCCCTTTCTCTTTGAAACTAAGGAAAGTATGCAATATCTTCCCTCCAATCAACATAGAATGGAACTCAGTGAAAGTTGTCAATGATTGCGACCATTGAGCAAATGGGGCATGGGCATTATAACCCAAAAACTAAACCAGACTCCTCTTTCATTTGAAGAAACTAAACTGGTGAGAGCAAGCAGCTCCATAGAAACCACACAACAAACAATGCAGGTCCTTCAAGTGCAGTAAAACCCAAAAGATTGGGGACATGGAGCAACATGCAATATAATTAAAAACAAAATGCTTCAAATTTCAAGGATTCAGGACTACAAAGCTGACAAGGCTCTCCTTTGGAGGTTTGCATGTAACTAAGCCAAATTTCGAAGGGGGTCCAAATATAAACATTGCATAATGCTTCAGTTGACAAGGAAATATATTCGACTAAGGGAGTTATTTAGGAAGGCATGCTTGCTACTTGATTATGTGAGAATAAAAGTAGAAGATGAGATCACTTATGGGTAGCCTTTTCCATATTGTCTTATTTCCTTTTACTTGATTGTTTGTCATGAAAAAAGACCTTGGGCAGAGGGTATAACAGAGAAGAAATTGATCTTGGGTCCTATAAGAAAGCAGCCCCCTCAAAGTGGCACATTTATAATGATAAGGATGTAGCCTGCAGAAGTGGCCATCTATTTAGTGAGTTCTTTCTTTATTTTCAAGCCTATTTTTGCTTTTCATCGAGTTACTAAGCGTTTCCTACTTATTTATATATAATTCTATATCTTTGAAATACACTGTATGGATTCATTCCATGTTTCTCTTAGAAACCATATAAACAGAGAATTGTACAATGCAGGTTCTTTTCTGGCCTATTTTTGCTTTTCATTAACTTACTAAGTATTTCCTAGTTATTTATATATAATTCCATATCTTTGTATTCCTCTGTATGGGTTCATTCCGTGTTCCTCTTAGTAACCAGATAATCAGAGAATTGAACAATGCATGTTCTTTTCTAGCCTATCTTTGCTTTTCATTCAGTTACTAAGCATATCCTAGTTATTTATATATAATTCTAAATCTTTGTATTCCTCTGTATGGATTCATTCCATTTTTTCTCTTAGAAACCATATAAACAGAGAACTGTACAATGCAGGTTCTTTTCTAGCCTAATTTGTCTTTCCATTAAGTTACTAAGCATGTCCTAGTTATTTATATATAATTCTATATCTTTGTATTCATCTGTATAAGCTCATTCTCTTTTCCCCCTAAAAACCACATAATCGGAGAATTGAACAATGCAGTTTCTTTTCTAGCCTATTTTTGCTTCTTTTCATTGAGTTACTAAGCATTTCCTAGTTACTTACATAATTCTAGTATGGAGTCATTTCATCTTTCTTTTAGAAACCATAAAGAGAGAAATGAACAGTGCAGGTTCTTAATGTCCAATAAAGCATGCCATATGGGGAAAACATGCAATATAACTACAATAAAAGTAATACAACAAGCAATTTTTTTTAACTCCAAAGAAAAAACAAAAAATGGAACTTTTTTTTTTAGTTAAAAAAATAATAATACAAAAGAACATATCATTTCTGCTAATATTTTTCAAAGAAAACTTAACACATTGAGCTAAGAGCTCTTTAGAGTCCAAAACAGTGAAAGAACAAAAAAACGCAGGTCCTCTATGAACAACAAAATCCCTAAAACTCAAAAATCCACACCAACAAAACAGTACCTGGATCAACTCATCACCCAGTGCAGCAGACAGTGGTAACTGCTCCTTCGACAAAACCCTAATTTGAGCACCACTCTCTTGCCTGATCTTTTCCACCACTTTGCCCCCCTTTCCAAGAACACAGCCCACCTGATTACCCGGTGCCAAAAGCCGGCAAACAACAGAGTCAGGGACCACAGAAACCTTCTGTTCACCATTGTCTCTCTCTAAATCCTCTTCTCTCTCTATCCTCTCCTCTCTCTCCCCATCGACCTGCAAAATCCTCTCAAAAACCCTAACCAGTGCTTTCTGAGCCGGTGAAATCTCGACCTCAGCCTCACCTCCCTCCTCTTTCCCCGCCACCTCCTCAACAGAGTCCTCGTTTCTAGCGACCTCATCACCGGAATGCTTTTTAAGGTGCTCCGGCGAGGGTGCAATTATCAAAATCACCCTTTCATCACAACCTGGAACTGGTTCTTCAATCCTAATCTTCGCCCCAGTTTCATCGCGAAATTGCTTTATGATGCCGCCGCCTTTTCCGATAACGCCGCCCGTTTTGTTGGCGGGGCACAGGATTCGGAATAGGGTTTCACCAACTGTGATCTTAAGGGGCGGCGGCGACTTGAAAGAGGAGACGCGGCGTTTGGGGGTGGCGCCGTTGCATTCCGGGGGATCAAAGTGGCGTTTGGGTGGCGGATGGGCAGAGCCGCTTTCCATTCGGCCCTCGTTACTTTCTATCTGGCTCTCTCTCTACACCCTTAAACCTTAAACCTCCCCTTCTGGTATCTCTCTGTCTCTCTCTGAGTTTATCGGTCTTTGAGCATTTCTGAGTCGCTTTCCGTTGGCTCCTCTCTTTCTATCTCAGAAACCCTCCTCTCTCCATTGGCATTTGGCGTTGTGAGTTTAGGTTGGCGTCACACTTTTCGAAATCTTGACTTCAAAATGTTCTGCTTCTCACTCTGCCTTTCTCGGGTTGCAGCGGGTCAGGTCGGGTCCTCCTATCCGGATAAAAAAAAAGCTGGCAATCGGACTACTAAAAAATTAAAATAATTACACATTTAATTATATTTAAATTTGTTTCACATATTAGGACCCAAAAAAACATTATCAGATCTAGACTTGAATCCAAACCCAGACCTAAATTCAGATAGTATTTGAGTCCAAAGATTTGGACTTGAAACCAACCCATTATATTCAAGTTTTAGAAAGTCGGATCTGGATCCATTGCCACCTATATAGTTAGCCTTTCTCTCTCATTCAGCTCTCTCCCCTACCCTCTATATTTAGGCACCTCTCTACCCTACCCTCTACATTTAGGCACCTTTGGATTTAGGTGAAAAGCTTTGGTGCTATAGGAGCAATCTCTCCATTTGATCACTTGGGCAAAGCTAGAGTTATGAATATTTTTTAGATCTCAAATTTTGAGAATATAATCTTTCTTAACCTAATAACCAACTTCCAAGTAAAAATAAAATTAATTTGCACCCTCTTTGTATTTAAATAAAGTGATATCCTAAAACCGAACAACAATAGTAAGATCTAGATGCTAGAGAACTCAAAATCTTTTCTTTCTTTTTTAAAATAATAATCTTGAGATATTTAGATAGATCTCAAAATTTTGGATAAAACTAATACTCTTAAATATCTATATTTTGCCCGAGGGGAGTTGTGTATAGTATGCTTGAATGGGCTCAATACTATACACGCTCTTTATTTAGGTCTTTAGTTATTTTTCACTTCCTTTCTCAATTGGAAAAAGTTCACATAGAGCTGAGGCTCTAAACAATCAAATTAGAGCTTACCTCAAAAAATTCACTAAAAAAGGTTGTTTGATGCCCAAATATCCTCAAATTGATCATCTTGACATCAAGATGCATGGACATAAGAAAAAATGGATTTCAAGATTTGAAAATAGTACATCTTGTAACACATTTTTTTACCATCAATTTTCAAGATTTTCGAGTTTTCAGCTTGATCTACACTATTTTTTAAGCTTTAAATTTTATAATTAAAGATGAAAATATATTTTAAGGCTATCACAAAGATTTTCAATATTGAAATCACATTTCTTGATACTATTTGAAGGTGGGCTTTGCTTTGATTTTGTAGAGCCTCGGCTCTTTACAAACCACACCCTTCTCAATTAGGCTGTTGCACCACGGGCTTTTGGGATGGGGCCAGATTTAGGTCGTGAGATAAAGTTTGCAAGGCCAATAAGCTAAAAAAGCAAACGAGCTGGGTCGTGGTGGTAGCACCTCCATACCTAATTACCATATTGTAGTTTATAATCTTGTTTACAACCCACTGACACCTTCAAAAAAGCTAATTTCTTAATTTATATGAAAAAAAAGGTTAGGGGCCTTTTTCCTTCCTGAATTACCTAAAAAAGAAAGGACATAAATATTTTGTTTAGGGTGCAGGTCTCTACTGTCGTGACCTAACTTTTTTCAAGTATATTTTACATAGATTAATTATTTCTTCTTTTAACGCTATATAGCGCTTGGCCTTGTTCATCTCCATTTTTTTTAGACTGGACCTAGACAGGCCTCGATATCATCCAATTCGTTGTAGATTGGGTCTGAAACTATATTTTTAGCCCGTGGCCAACCCAGGGCCACCCTGCATTGTTTTGGCCAGGGCTAGCCCTCCCAAACCCTATGAATTGACAACCCTATTCTCGATTCTATCTCAACCCTTTAACCTCTATTATGTGGTACATCGGTGTCAACATGGTGTCTCTTTGGAGACAAGATAATATTTGAACAATAAAAAACGTAGAGAGATATGTACATATGAACTTACCCAAAAAAAAGAAGATATGTACATATGTGTCAATGAAGTGTTTGACATAGCATGAATCTTAGAAATGTCAATCTTGAAATTGGTTATCACAATCGGGCGTCATTAAGTACCAGTTTGGATGTATCCAAAATTAGAATATTTTTGGATTGCATTTCAAAAATCTTGTGAAACGAACTTTGACCCGTTTGGACAACTGCTCGAATTTACTAGATTTTTATATTGAAAGAAAACGATGCTGCCATATCAAGGCAAAAGTTACCATCCAAACTAATTCAAGTAAGACTTGAATTTTTTCGGATGAAAGTGCGGGGTTCTCTCACCCATTCAAAATGGGAGCCTTTTCTCTCATAGCACACCCATGTAAACCCCTTCTCTTCCTAAATGAGGAGAGGATTTTCATTTTCTCTCTCTACAAAACTAGAAAAAGCTCAAGCCACACGCCCTAGGCAGCATCTTTGTAAGCCTAGGCACTTTCTCTCTCTACAAAACTAATATTTTCTTTCATACCACGAAACCCCTTCTCGTCTCGAATATGCAGGGCATTGTCATTTTCGCTCTCCTAATATACCAGATAAGCTCAAGCATCATCTATGACAACTCCTCTCAAGCACCATCCATGGCAAGCCCTAGGCGGCATCTTGAAGCCTCCTAATCAAGGCATCCAAAGACTTCTTCTTAGGGCTCTGCTTGGCCGCCGTTACCCCAAAGCTTCCAAACAATCTCTTTGCCCTTGAATTCCTAATTTTCTCTGAAGGGCTCTACTTGACCGCCCTCACCCCAAAGCTCCCAAACAATCTCTCCACCCTTGAATCTCTAATCTTCTCTTAAATCGCCATTACTTTCATGTCAACCAAAGCCCCATAATTATTCTCTCTAATCACTGGATTCAAAAAATTATTGGAATGGTTACTCATCAAAAAGATTCACTATCTACTTGGCCTTCGCACACCTCTGCTTCAGCTCCTCAGAGCCATGTACCTCCGCAAAACCCTCGAGCAATCAGAGATTGGTCGAGCCCCAAAATTGCTTCAATACAAAACTGCATTTCCCTTGAAGTGGTGCACTATGTCACTGGCGAGCAACATGACGATCCCCTACGATATTTGAGAGAGTGCACCCTTCATGATCCCAATGAGTATTTTAGGTGGGAGCACTTGGCCCGTGGTCAAAATTGGGGGATCAATATTCCCCGTATTAGAGCTCAATTTTGTAAGCGAGAAGCTCAGGTGGCAGGTTTTATTGATGCGAGAGATACGAGAAAACTTTTTGGATTGGCAAGACAATTTTGGAAGGATAGGATGCAAATTTGCTTTTAATACGTTCACACCATCCAAACAGTCCAGCAGACTAATAAAAAAAAGATGATAATATTTCTTAATAAAGGATGAAAAAAATTATAATTTTTTTTCAATGTGAAGGTTTTTTTATTTGACATCCAAACTGGCCGTAAAGAATGTAGGAAGTAAACTTTCATGATATTAAGTATTTATGGAGTGATGATAGTAAAAAGTATCAAAAAATATCTATGTTTCTAAAATATCACATGGATGTTGTATTCTCAATGTGTGTATAACATAAAAATCTATAGTCTATGCTCATAAGTGAACTACCCAAAGTACATCACTTTTTTGTGTTTTAGGCTGTTCCAATGGCAGACTTTTGAATTAGGTAAAATGAGAATAAAAAATTCGAAAAAGTAATACCTCAATACAATATGTCCCAAAATTTGAAGCACACAGTAATACATCAATTTTTTGGGGTTCGTAAATAAATTTCTCTAAGAAGTAAACTTCAAATGAATAGAAATTCCTTAATTGTATTTGTCTATTTGATCAATTTAAATATGTTTAAATCATTGTGCAACAACTACCGGCAAAGGAGAATGATGTCCCATTTGGAATGCCATTCTCCCCAATCCAAAAATCACTTATTCGCATGTTTATTTCGTAGAAGATGTAGTTTTGGAAGACATGTCTTCCTTAGCATCAAAAACTGGATGGGGAAGCATGGAAGCCGTATCTTCCCTGTTTTATTCTTTTTTGGAAACCACAGGAAGCATCAGCTTCGAAAATACTACGACACTTCCCAAATCCCATTATCAAAAACATAAAGTGCTACAATTCCATGACGAAGAGGCTTTGGCATCCACGGCTTCTAGTTACCAAACACGCCTCAACACGAGGGCTTCCCGATGTGTTTCAAATTTCTCCAAATTTGATTTGATATAGCGCTAAAAGAAAAAAAAAACCCCAAAACCCCTTATGGTAATGGGAGAGCTTTTTATGTTACCCCACACACATATATGACATATATGACCCTTGGTCTCAGCATTAGATCTGCATAGATAGTTGAGATGGCGTGAGTCACAATGTCACAAGCTAGTATTTGACTGTCAGATGTTGATTGGATGGCTCATAGTGTTTTTTGTTTTTATTCTACATATAATTTTGAAGCAAAATTTGGGGCATACATGGATCTAATATGGGCACATGTGATAAAAATATTTAAAAAAATATTTTCGGTAATAAAAATTACTTACGGGTATTTTGGTCATTTATTTTTGCATAAAATATTTTTTTTATATTTTTTCTAGGTTCAACCTAATTTTCTGATGGGACACCCAAAATTTTATCAAAAAATATTTTGTGGAAAAAAATGAAAAATAGAATACAGGAAGTTTTGTTCATCTCAACTTGTCTGCAGACACATAGCGAGATTCATAGAATACCCTTTGTCAATTGGAGTATTTATGAGATTTGACTTATGCATGTGGAATCGCTTGAGAATCCTTTGGATATGCATTTCTTGTGATATATCAAAAAACCGCTAAGAGCGATCACAACGTATTTTAACACCGAGTGTATAACTCGCCTCTAACTTATGACTGAAATATTCTAAATTTTTTTTAAGGAATTATTGTTCATCAATAGAAGTAACTATCTTTTTCGGTTATAGATTCTTATTGTCTTTTCCTTATCTTGTCTTACACTCTCCTTTATGACATTCTTATTGCTTTGGTGGCTAGTTATCTACAATTTATTCTTTTTTTGTTTGGATTGAACTTGTGTTTTTTCTGTAATCTAAACTCACTCCTCTACGTTATGCACGGTTATTGGAAAAGAAATAGAGCCATTGGGACTAGAAATATGACTCACATTGTAAAACATGCCTGAAAAGAGCTTATAAGAAACGGCCATTCGTAGCATCGCATCGCATCGCAACTGGTCGCGTCGGATCCGGCAAGACCCGGATCCACGCCAGAAAAAATTATAGGAACCAGACGCGATTGGACTCAGACCCAATTGAGGGCGACCCAAAATAAAGAAATAAAATAATATATATATATATATATATTTAAATATTATAATTAACAATATATAGTTATACTTATTTAAATATTATTAAAATTGTATATATTAAATATTATTTATGTAATAACACTATTTAGGTCAAGTCGGGACATCGAGTCCCAAGTCCATTGCCACCCTTACATAGCATCATGGGCTTGACATAGAAAGCTCTTGTAGCATAGGAAAAATATACTTGGGCTTCTCAAAGAAATACATTTCTGGTGCATAAAGTTTTGTAATCGACATCTTGATAATCATGGATATAAAAAAAAATGGATTTCAAGCCCCACAAAAAAAAGTGTATTTTGTAAAACATTTGGTTGTTTCAAGTGTTTACGTATCTAACTATTTTTAAAGCCTTAAATTTCATTAGTTAGATGCGAGCTATGTTTTAGGGCCTCGAGAGTTTAATTACATTTTCTGGAGGGTTAGGTTTTGTGGTATAGATAAATAACATAAAGTCCCTGTATTACACTAACCCCACCCTGTAACACAAGAGCATATTGTGCTCTTTTCCTTAAAAAATTAAGAGTGATTTACGTACGGAGTTTGAAATTTTAGGTAAAATATGAAATACTCCACTTATATGCGGAAATAAGTGGACTTCGTGATCTGAATTGTTCATATTGTTATACACAGCGTTTTAAAAATCGCCGAGTCGAACCGGACTCGCCCGGTTCGACTCGGAATTCACGAAAAAGGGACCGGATCGGTTCAAAAACCGGGAATCGTCCGGTTCTAGAGAGAACCGGACGATTCCACACAGTGACTCGCCGATTCACTGTGCGGAATCGGCGAGTCCGTGAAGAACACGGGTTGCACAGTGTTCTTCACGGATTTTTTTCAAATTTGTCATTTTTTGATCATTTTTTTTGTTTTTTTCGGCACGTGATCTGTTTTTCAGGCTGTAAACAGCTTTATTCAGCTTTTTTAACGATTTAATGGTGGAACAATTGGTTGTTTTTGGATCAAGAAAAATTCGGGGTTTAGGGTTTCCGCCATTTCTGAAATTTCATGCCAAATAGGGCATGAATCTTTCAAAATTTGTAGGCATATTGATCTTAGAGCTGTGAATCAAAAGATTTTGTTACTAATTTGTAATAATCGTTGAGAAAAACAGACTTTTTTGGAGATTGAAGGCTTCGGTTCACAAAAACAGGTAAGAACTTTGGGTTTTTTTGTTTTTCCGCCATTTGATTTATTTCATGGCATATTTTGAACAAAATGAGTTCAATAATTAGGGTTTTTAATCTTTATTGTGTCTAGTATGATTTAAAATTTTTAATTTTACGTAATCTGGTCAATTACAGCAAGAAATTTGATATGAACAGTGAGATGTCTGCGGAAAAAAATTCCGCTGTTCTTTTTTTTTTTTTCCGCCTTTTGATTTTGTTTTCATGATATATTAGAAATAATGTGTTAAAAATTTAGGTTTTTGATTCCTTATATTGTTGTTTATCAGAAAATATAGTCAATTGGATGTAATTTATTCACTTGGAGGTGAATTTTTGAGTTAAAATCGCTTATGTAAAACGACTCTGTGAAGAACAATTTTTTTTTTTTGTTTGTAGCCCATGATAGAATTTTTTGTAATCTATGATCGAATTTTTTGTAATCCATGATCAAAATGTTTGTTTTTTTTTCTTGTAATCCATGATCGAATTTTATTTTTTATTTTTTATTTTTGTAACCCATGATAGAATTTTTTGTAATCCATGATCGAATGTTTTGTAATCCATGATCGAAATGTTTGTTTTTTTTTGTAATCCATGATCGAATTTTTTGTTTTTTGTTTTTTATGTAACCCATGATAGAGTTTTTTGTAATCTATGATTGAATTTTTTGTTATCCATGATGTAATTGTTTTTTTCTTTTTTAGTAATCCACGATCGAATTTTTTGTTTTTTTTTGTTTTTTTTTTTGTAATGCATGATCGAATTTTATGTAATCCATGAACGAATTTTTTGTAATCCATGATAGAATTTTCTGTAATCCATGATCGACTTTTTTGTAATCCATGATCGAATTTTATGTAATCCATGATCGAATTTTTTGTAATCCATGATAGAATTTTCTGTAATCCATGATCGACTTTTTTGTAATCCATGATCAAAATGTTTGTTTTTTTTACTTGTAATCCATGATCGAATTTTTTGTGTTTTTTTTTTTTTTGTAACCCATGATTGAATTTTTTGTAATCCATGATGGAATTGTTTTTTTTTGTTCTTGTAATCCACGATCGAATTTTTTGTTTTTTTATGTTTTTTTTTTTTTTTGTAATCCATGATCGAATTTTATGTAATCCATGATCGAATTTTATGTAATCCATGATCGAATTTTATGTAATCCATGATCGAATTTTTTGTAATCCATGATCGAATTTTTAGAAAATTTATGAATTTTTTTTTTTAATCCATGATCGAACTTTTTGAAAATTTGTTAATTTTTTTTTTAATCCATGATCGAATTTTTTGAAAATTTGCTGTACTTTTTTTTTTTATTTCTTTTTATCCATGATCGAATTTTTTGAAAAATGATGATTTTTCGAAAAGATGTGAAAATCGTGATAAAGTTTTGATAATCATGATGTATTAAACATTTAAACCTAATTTTTAATTTTTATTGTTTGAGTTTGCTGTAATTTTTTTTTTTTTTTTTTCATGATTGAATTTTTTGAAAATTGATGATTTTCCGAAAAGATGTGAAAATCGTGACAAGGTTTTAATTATCATGAGGTATTAAACCATATTTTAAATTTTTATTGTTAAAGTTTTTGTTGAAAAAATTGTATGTTGATGGATTATTTATGCAAAAAAATGCATGTTATTATATTTTCAATACAAAACTGTATTTTTTTTATCTGTTGTTCATGGATTTTTAAGTTGGAATGCCTGATGTTAGCCGGCTCTTTGAAGAATTGTTTTTATTATTAATTTTTTAATGCAAAAAATGTATGTTCTTGATAATTGAGTTGTAGCCATGTTTGGAGCTTGCATTTTGTATTATTCTAAATGTTTGTAATTGATATGTACGAAATATTATTGTCAAAAAAGGTATTTTGCAATAACAAATAACAACGAATATGACTACATGAACTACCGCAACATATTATCACTACATATTGTGATTATTTTTCTTTTTGAACTGTCAGGTTAATTTAAACTTTTTACATCTTAAAACAGTTGAATCATGTCAAGATCTATAGAAGACCCTGCATGGCAACATGGGGTCAGACTTGATCCCAACAAGAAAGACAAAATTATTTGTAATTACTGTCAAAGAGTGATAAGTAGTGGGGTACATAGGTTCAAGCAACACTTGGCAGGGGTTAAGGGAGAAGTTTCTGCATGCACTAGTGTCCCTAGTAATGTAAAAAAACAGATGGTGGCAATTCTTAATGCTAGCAAAGGTAAAAAAATTGCCAAACATAGGATGAATGAGGAGATAGCTAGTTTATATACACCATCAAGCAGGAATGATACAGAAGAGCAATATAATTATGACCTAAAAGAGCAATATAATAATGAGCTGGACATGGCCACAAGGTTGAGTTTATATGAACAATATCAGAGGGAATGTGGGTTTAGAATGCCTGGTGGGTCTAGCTCAGACATGCATGGTGGGCCTAGCTCCGATATGCATGGTGGGCCTAGTTCAGATATGCATGGCGGGTCCAGCTCGAGCATGTATGGCGGGCCCAGCTCAAATATGTATGGAGAGGTTGGTGGCAATATGTATCAAGAAGAATCAGTTGTTGAAGAAATTGTTTCTAAGTTACCTAGGAGTGCCAGTATTGCAGGTCATGGTCGTAAAGACCCATTTCTCTCAAAGCCTAAGTCACAACAGATGACCTTAAAAGGCATGGTTAAAGGTACAAGAAACATGTTAGGGAGATATGTTGGTAAATGGTTCTACGATAAAGGAATTCCCTTTGATGCAGCCAATAGCCCATATTTTCCACCTATGGTTAGTACAATCCAGAGAGCCGGGCCCGGGGTAAAACCCCCGACGGCATATGAGCTCAGTGGGCCAATATTAGACGAAGAGGTAGAGGAAGTTAAAAAGTGGATTGAAGAATATAAACAGAGTTGGCCAAGGACAGGAATTACTCTCATGAGTGATGGTTGGTTGAATAAAGTTAGCAAAAAGGAGTTTTTAAACTTCTTGGCCTATTCCCCAAAAGGTACAGCTTTTTTGTCTAGCAAAGACGTATCAGGGACGAAGAAGGATGCAAACTTCTACGTACGACTATATGATCAGATAGTGGAGGAGGTGGGGGATAAGCATGTAGTCCAGTTTATTACGGACAATGCGCGTGCATGTGTTTCTGCGGGCAGCAAGTTGATGGATAAGAGGAAGCATCTAGTATGGACCCCGTGTGCTGCACACAGCATCGATCTTATGTTAGAGGAAATCGGTGAGATCAAAATTGTGAAGGAGACTCTAGATGAAGCAAGGTTGGTGTCGAGATTTATATACAACCACTCGAAAATATTATTTCTGTTTAGAGAACACTCTAAGAAAAAAGAGATAATCAGGCCTGCCATAACCCGCTTTGCGACCGATTACTTAGCTGTGGACTCCATTCGACAATCTGAAGGTGCATTAAAGAGATTGTTTACTTGTGAAGAGTGGTTAAATGACCGCCTCTCGAAGTCCAGTACCGGTGTAAAAGTGGATAACATAATCTCAAATAGGCTGTTCTGGTCTCGATTTTCCAGTGTTGTAGAGGCCACTGCCCCTTTGGTCACGGTGTTAAGAATGGTGGATGCTGATAAGAAAGCTACCATGGGTATCATTTATGAAGGTATTGAGAGGGCGAAATCAGCTATTGGGGAGAAGTGTAATTTTGCTAGCAAAGTGATCGAGATTATAGAAAAGAGGTGGAACACCAAATTCGGACGTCCAATTCATTATGCTGGTAAATATATATTTATATCATTACAATGTTTCAGTTTAAATCATTTTTTTATGAAATTGTAAATGACATTTTTCTACCTATATATTTTTTAGGTTACTACTTCAACCCAAAATTTTTCTATTTGACACCTGAACAACCCCACAAGATTATGGAAGGGGTCAGATACATTATTGCAAGGTTGGAGAGAAGCCATCGAAACCAAGTAGCAGCAATACAAGAGGTATTATTTAATGTTCGGGTAAGAACTTCATTGAGTTGTTATATTTGTGAGGAATAATGCACTAAAACGTAATATATTTGTTTTAGCTTGCTATGTATAGGGATGCTATAGGATCCTTCGGAACTAGACTTGCCAGAAATTCTCGAACTATGATGGATCCAGGTTATCCCCTCGCTAATATTTTGTTTATTCATATATTTAATCTTATGAATTGTTCTTGCCCTTACAATGCTTTTTACATTTTAATCCAGCTGAATGGTGGGAGATATATGGTACTGATGCACCTCACCTAAAGAGGATAGCAATCAAGGTGCTCTCCCAAACATGTTCTGCTACTGGCTGTGAGCGCAACTGGAGTACGTTCCAATGGTTGCACACTACTAGAAGGAATCGACTCGCTTCTGAGAAGCTTCATAAACTAGTCTACGTTCATTATAATTTAAACCTCAGAGAGCGACAAATAAGAAGGAAGCTTGAAGACTATGGGCCGATAGACTTAGACACAATATTTGTCACAGACACAGCAGACCGATGGGTAGTCGAAAAGGAGGAGCCAGTGTTGCACAAGAGAGCGTTCCTTGAGGCTATCGGTGATGAAGATATTGAAGAAACTGATGAGCGGCATGAAAGAGGAAGCAGCCAGCCAATGTATCCACAATATGTCGATGATATTGCACCTAATGAGGGAGAGTGGGAAGGGGGTCTAAGAGAAAATGAGAGAGATGATGATTCTGAGGCCACCCTATCCCAGCCATATTATTCACATATCGAGTCCCAACAGCAACAGTGTAGGGATGAGCACGACAGTGCAGGTGAGCATGAAGGATGGACAAGCTTCGGGGATTTTGGACTGGGAACACAACAAAACACTAACACTCAGGGATTTGGGAATAGTCAGACGCCCGCTAATATCGATGATTCGTTTTTAGATCGAATCAATGAATTGTCAAACGAATTCAATCAATGGCACCAGCGTGACCAAGAAGAACAACAACGTCGTCTATCATTTTATTTTTAGATCGTATGTTATTAATTTTATGCTTTATTGTAGTCCATGTATGTTGATATACTTATTCCATGATAATTCTATGTTTATCCTTTTGTGTGATGTAAATTAAATGTTGAATGGCGGTTCATGCAGGGAAAGAACATATCAATATTCGCATATTCATCCAAAAACATGAAAATTCTTAATGGAGTACCCTCATTTTTTATTGAATTCCTAAAAAACAATATTTATAATGAATTTTAATAAAATTTTCGGATTTTTTTGAAGCTTTATTCTGACCGATTCACCCGATTCCGATCCGGACCGCCGATTCGCCGATCCGGATCGCCGATTCGCCGATCCGGATCGGTTTTTGAAAAGCCCGATCCGGGTCACCGATCCGGTTTTTAAACCATTGGTTATACATATTGAAGATTAGGAGCATGCTAAATATGTCCATACATGGCATATCGGCCTCATGTCACTAAAAATGATCGAAAGGTTGAAATTATTTTATTCACATCTTTCCAAAAGCCGCGCGTTCTACGTTCAATCAATCACAAGTACCTAAAACTTCCGTAACATTCCAGATATGTTATCAAACTTAACAATTATATAAAAATAACATTCCAGCTCCCAAGAAAGAAAAACTTCCGCTGGAAATGTTTACCTTCCAGTAATCAAACAAGCCCTAAATGTAATATTAGAAACCTGCCACCCTAACGATCTATAGAACTAATAATATATGTTTATATAACATTTATACACATAAATTTGAAATGCAGTAATACTTGGCTTCATTTGTGTTTACTATGAGCTTATTCATGGCTTGACTTGGTTTCTTCATAGGCCAATCTAAGCCATGGAAATGTCAACCTTAACTCCCCCGAATCAAACCAAGCTTAATTTGGGTGATTTAAGCTTGGGTTAAACTCTGACTCATCCCTTGACCATACAACCTGAGATTCAACATATACAAGTTTGGCTCAGTTGGTTAACACCACAACCTTTAAATTGCACTACTTTTATCATCACGCATACCATAGAAAATATTTTGGCATGGAACGTGACATGGTGTAATCTTTTTTTTTTTTCTTTTTAATTTTGATATATATGTGGTATGAATTTTGGGCAAGAAATGATTGCATCATGCATAATACATCTATACAATGAACCACATATTTTTAGACCATCCAATGTCTTTTTCGTTTTTTTGGGAAATATTAGACCTTTTAATATCTTGTTATGTGATGTGGCCTCACATTGTGTTTTTATCTCTCCATTGCTTATTTCATGGGCATAGAATGGGCATAGAAGTGAAACCATCATCTGGTTTTCTCAACAAGGAAATTAAGAGAAATCATATCAAAAGCTCATGAAATTGATGGTTTCACAAGTGGTCACTCGTCATAAATTTTGATAACCGATGCCTATCCCATAATGAATCTCCACAAAAAGGATGCCAATTAAAATAACCCCATGGTAAAAAAAAAGAAGGGAAAATAAGGGGGGAGCATTGATGAATTTGCAGTCATGAAAAAGAGCAAAAAAGCTGTCAAATTTATTCCAAAGATTAATCACATGGCAGCACTCATTAATCATGTAAAGGACATGCAAAGACCTTTTCCCCCTTATAAATACCCTCTTTCTCACCCTAATGTACCAACAACCCATGCAAAAGGAGAAGCATGGCTTCTTCTTCGCCTTATTTCTCCCTCTCCTTCTTGGGCCTTATCTTAGCTTTGGCATCTACTCATTTAGAGTTCACAAATGCAAACTTTTTACCTATCCATTGCTCCAGTATTGGTGGGCTCAATGTCAAGTGTTCCCCTCCACCTCCACCAAAACCAGACCCACCAAAGAAAGCTCCACCACCTCCACCTTATCTTCCCCCTACCCCACCACCTAAGGCTCCTCCTCCAGTTGCGCCTCCGCCTAAATTTACGCCCCCACCTAAAGCTCCTCCTCCAGTCGCGCCTCCGCCTAAAATTACGCCCCCACCTAAGGCTCCTCCACCTTATGCACCACCCCCTAAATCCACACCTCCACCTAAGGCTCCTCCACCTTATGCTCCACCCCCTAAATCCACACCTCCACCTAAGGCTCCTCCACCTTATGCACCACCCCCTAAATCCACACCACCACCAAAAGCCCCACCACCTTTTGCTCCTCCTCCTAAATTTACACCACCACCTAAGGCTCCACCACCTTTTGCACCTCCACCTAAATTTACACCACCACCAAAGGCTCCTCCACCTTTTGCACCACCCCCCAAATTCACACCTCCACCTAAGGGCCCACCACCTTTCTCCCCCCCCCCTAAATGTTCTGTACCACCAAAGGCTCCACCACCAAAATTCGCCCCACCACCTAAGGCTCCTCCTCCTAAGCCAAGAACTCCACCATCCCGAGTTGGTGATTCAAGGAAAGTTGCGCACAATGGAGAGTGATTTAGAAGCTCAAACAGTGAATAAGTTCTACAGGGGATCATAGCCAGGGTGTGGGGCTTCCTCCATGTACTATTTTCTATTTTGCTTTCAGTTTAGTACTTTAAGTCGGCCTTCCCTTTTTATGTTTGTATTTCGTATTTAATAAATATGTGCTTGTTTTAAGGAAATATGTGTTTGTTTTAAGGAAAGTACGAAAAACTATGGGGTGGTACCCTCTTTACATCTTATGCATACTCACGTGCCAACTAAATTGAGTGAGGACGTGTAACCTAAAACGCAAATGTCTTATAGCTAAGGGAAATTTACATAAAAGACTCATCTTTCAAAATTTAAAAATCGATCCATATATGTTATATTTTGTACTCAAGTTTCAAGTCTCACTTTTAAGAGTGTATACTATATTTAAATTTTATTTTATTTACACATCAGACTACGCTCAAATTTAAGGCACCCATATATCACTCTATCACGCACTTGTAAAAAGTAAAAAAATAATTCAATAACAAAACCTACTAGTACTCCTAAAAATTATGGATATTTTGATAATTTATTTCTTTTCTTTAGAAGTGTATGATGGTGAGAATTATGCACAATCAGAATTTGATCTTACTTAGATGGATAGAAAAATAAAAATTAAAAATAACATTGTTACAAAGTGAGACTACAAAGTGGTATATGAAATATTCGAGAACATTTCTAAACTTTGAAAACAAAATTAGATTTTTCTATAAATTTCCGTTTGACTTTTATCGTGGTAATGCATCATGGGAGTCAATATCACTATTACAAGTAAGGACTTTTAGTACACTTAATAAATATTTATTAGGGAAAAAGGTAAATAAGGCCTAGGCTTTATGAAAGCAAAATAAAGCCTCATCTTTGTCCCAAAAGTACTTTCAAAGACGAAAATCTCTATGATGGCTCTAAAATCAATTTTCAACACCGACAATAAGATTTAAATCTCAAAAGATGGTACAGATCTTGTGGATAAACACTTATTTTTAAAGCAAAATAAATGGTTTAGATAATTTTTTATAATATACACTATATTTAGAGCTTGAAATCCTAATTTGTTTTTACAACTACAATGTTCAAGTCGAGATGATCGATGTAAAGGTTTTTCAATGTTTGATTTACAATTTTTGATGATTTATGAAGTGAGGATTTACTTATTTTGATATAGCTGCAACCTTATCAAACCATTTTCCGCTGCATAGTACGCATGTCTATCATGAGAAATTTGGCAAGAGTTCATGAGAACATAAAACCTTGTCAGTGTCGGAGCAATCCTTTTTAGTGGGATTGAAGCAAACCTTACCTCTACAGGTTGATATGTTACATGAGCCTTTTCCACAACAAAATTGCCACCTTACCTCTACAGTATAAGGTTGACATCTTATATGAACTTTTTCCTCAACAAAACTGCCCCATGTACCTATTCAATGAGTTCCATGTACTCATACACCACGATTAGTATTTAGAAAGTAAAAAAGTGCATATACTAGGATGTATATCTGTTCTAGGTATAATAAACCACGCTTAATGATATGGACACGTGTATGGTGTCAAAAAGCCGCGCCCCAAAAATTAAAATATCTACACATTTAAATATGCTTCATAAATTGGTACCCAAAAATATAAAGTAGAGCTTGTATCTAGACCTAACCCGCCAAGTCCAATTCTTGGACCCATAACCGTACCCTGGTCTACCCTTCGTGTCCCGGGTTAGGTCCAGGTCCATTGCCACCCCTTGGAGGATTAGCTAGAGAGCAGTTTGAGTTACTCTAGCTTTGAATCACTTGGCTTGAGATTGATTTGGCTTAAATGGTCTATTAAGTTAATAAAAGAGCGAAATCAAGCGATAACCAAGCCCAAATCCAGTCATAACAAGAGAAGCACAATCATATACATGTACAATTGTATTAATATATTTTGTTAATTATATAGTAAAATGTTAATTCAAGTGCATATATAAAATTATAATCATGTTAATAATTATGTAACAATACATTAAACAAGCTACTGTTAAGTTCTAGCTAAGCGTGTCTCAGCTAGGGCTTGGCTTGTTTAATAAGCAGCTAGGGAGCTCTTCACTAGAGTAGAGCTCTATGTAGAGAGAGAGAGAGAGAGAGAGCTGGGCACTTCTAGGCTAACTTAAACGTTAATCAAAATTAAAATTTATCTTTTCCTATTTACTCTTTCTCTAATCTAAATCTAATTGGAAATCCCCCTTTGAGAAATATCTTATCATTATTATTTTATAACATATACATTTTTGGGTGCGCATATGTATAAAGAGATTGGTCTGGTACGGGTGAAGACCTTATATTTTTTTTTAACCTGTAGCGAGCATGAGTAAAGGAGGTGGGTTGTGTTTAGTGTATAGTCAACATAAAACTTTGCCACATATTATCATGAATCCTAAAGAATAACATGATTCATGTAGCTGACCCCAAATACTCAGAATAAGACTTGAATGATGATGATCATGACATATGTATGAAGAGATATTTTCTCATGTTTTGGGGATTATAGCCTCCATCAAAAATCATATTTTCCTAATCCCTAAAGTTTAAGGATTTTGATTTGTAATTTTTTTATTCTCATTGGTTATATCAGATTTTTGAAACATCATAGTAGAAAATGATGAGGTTTCAATAAAGCCTAGGCTTTATGAAACAAAATAAAGCGTCACCTTAAATCCTTATTAGGAAAGCCCTTTCAACAATATAATCTCCATGATGGCGTTAAAATAAATTTTCAACACTGACAATAAAAATCAAAACTAAAAAATAGTACAATTCTTGTGGATCTATGAATACTTACTTTTATAGCAAAATGAACGGTCTAGATAATTTGTTACAATATACATATTTTTAGAGTTTGAAATCCTACTTTTTTTCACAACCATAATGTTCAAGCCGAGATGATCGATGTAAAGGTTTTCTAATGCTTGAATTACAATTTCTGATGAGTTATGAGGTGAGGCTTTACTTATTTTGATAGGGCTGCAATCCTAGCAATCCATTTTTCAATAGAAAAACGTGAATTGCGCACTCCTCTTGCCAATAAATTATTGAGTTGTGAGTTATTTACGTACAAACCCTATATAAGTACGTAAAATATGGTTTGCTCATCTTATAAGAGGATATTACAGCTAAGGTCGATTTTACTCGACTTTTTTTTAGACGAAATTACCCTTTGATCTAAGGTCAAACCGACCTTAGTTGTAATATTCGCTTGAAAGAGGAAAAAACATGTTTTCAGTACTTATACAGGGTTCGAACATAAATAACTCTTGATTTATGGTACAATGATTAGTTGTTGACAATTGCAACACTACATCTCAAGTTCAACTCTTTTTACTGAACTTGTGAAAAAAAAAAACAAAAAACTGATCCAAACCAAATGGTGCCATAATCGTGCAATAGAAGAAAAAAGAAAATGCTAAAAGAATGCAAGCTGTTAACTCCAAGGCATCCTTTTGGACCAACAACCAAGTCTATAAAAGCAACATAGTTATTTGTTTATGAAAGTAAAACAAGCTTATTTCCTGGTGGGTTGGGTCCTAGTCCGACCGACACCCTTATTCCGTCATTCGGGAAAGGGGCAGTGTAGTGGTAAGAGCACCCCCACATCTTAGTCATCACATTGTGATTTTTATTCCCACTAATACTACTCTACTAACACCTTAAAAAAATTAACTTTTAAATTATTTGAAAAAACAGATCTTATTTGTCCACTTCACGTTTGACCCGACATGAATCCCACCCGTTCTAGGAAAATGACCGCACATGATACATAAGCCCCCTAAAAAGTGAAAAGTTCAAACAAGAAGTCAAAATATGCATTTTATGATAATTTTGCCTCTTGTAAGAACACTAATTGCCTTGTTCTATAATTGATTGTTAAAACAGCATTTTCCCCTAAAAAGTGAAAAGTACAAACATGTACTATGTCAAGTCAAAGTATGCATTTTATGATGATTTTACCCCTTGCAGGAACACTAAGTGCCTTGTTCAAGAATTGATTGTTAAAACAGCATATTAAAGCATTGTAAATGTGCTATGACAAGTCAAAGTATGCATTTTGTGATGATTTTACTCCTTGCAGGAACACCAATTGTCTTGTTCAAGAATTGATTGTTAAAACGGCATATTAAAGCATTGTACTCAAAGCCTTTTAAATATTGGTGTCCCACTTGCAACAATATTGAATTGATGGCTTACAAATTTGATTCTTAAAAACAAATCTTATTTAAAGGACTTTGTCGTCAAACTTTTGGAAACTTTTGAGTCTTTTATATTTGGGAAAAGTTTATATAGCGCTTAGGCTTTAAACAATCAAATTAGAGCCTACCTCCAAAATTTCACTCAAAGAATTGTTTTGATGCCCTTATATCTTCAGATTGATCATCTCGACATCAAGATCCATGGATTTGAGAAAAAAATGGATTTCAAGTTTTGAAAATAGTACATCTTGTAACTCATTTTTGGACCGTCAATTTTTAAGTTATTTAGGTTTTCATAGATCTGTTTGATCTATACTATTTATGAAGCTTTAAATTTTGTAATTAAAGATGAAAATATATTTTAAAGCTAGTAAAAAATTTCGAGTATTGGAACCACATTTCTCAATACTATTTGAAGGTGGGCTCTCATTTGATTGTTTAGACCCTCGGCCCTATACAAACCTCGCCCTTTATATCTTGCCGTTTTTCCCGCAGGTATTTGGTGTTTGAAAGAAAGGAAAAAGTTTATAACAAGGTTGCAATCTTAAAATGTAGAATTGAAGATGAATCTTAAAATGGCATTGTATAAGGTTATTTTAATATTGAAGAACCCTCTAATTGATCATCTCGAAATCGAGATGTATGAATATATAAAAAAAAAATATTTTAAGTCCTAGAAATAATGCATCTTGCATCACATTATCTAGACCATCCATTTTCAAGATTTTCATTTGTTTATAGATCTACTTGACATCAACCATTTTTTGGAGTCTAAAATTTTATAATTAGATATAAAAATAGATTTTCAGATAATCCTAAGAATTTTTTACACCAAAATTATATATTATGATAAAATTTAGAGGTGTGCCTTGATTGGATTGTTTAATGCTGCAACCCTGCAGAAACCACACCCTTGAAAGAATATACAAAAAATTAGGATACACAATAAAATGGAATTTTACGATGTTAAATATATGTTTAAAATATTTAATATTACTCATTTCCTACTAGCTGTAAAGCCGTCGTAGAAAATGCAATTTACTTGTTTAGGTAAGCATTTGAGAGTTTGAGCTTTTGAAGCAGTTTGTGTTTTCTACTCTAATATTTTAGGCATTAATGCATCGTCATCACTTATTTTTTGGTAAAGTAAAAACCCATTATTTTGATCTTATAACTTAAAATTTTGTTTAAGATAGTGTTTAGGTGTATCTGGGGGTGCAACTATTATAGTGAATCCCTCTTTTAAACTTTTACACGTCTATCATCCTAACCGCAACGATTATGAATCTTAAATAAAAACAGAATTATGAGCCTTAAAATGGCCCATCTTGTATGCTTTAATGCGTATTATTCTTTTTAATTCTTCAGAGAACAACATGTCTTCTTTGTATGTGGAGCTCTAGATTCAAAGGTTTGAGGCAGAGATGGATTACAATAATTAGGTGCGTGTTACAGTCCTAAAACCCTTGAAAATCAGAGCAACCCTTGAAAATTACGGCGGATGCATTTGTCATATGACTCACCAAATTTTTTCCTTTTTATTTGCATAATATGACGAATTTATGGAAAAAATATATATAAGGATAAGGCCCTAAACTATCAAATTAAGGAGCACATAAAAAATTCACTAGAAGAGGTTGTGTCGATTCCTAAAAATCCTCAAATCGATCATCTCGACCTCAAGATACACAGACATGAGAAAAATGGATTACAAGTCTTGAAAATAACACATCTTGTAATGCATTTTCTTGACCGTCAATTTTCAATATTTTCAACTGGTAAGAGATCTGCTCGTTCTCCACTAATTTTGAAGCTTTAAATTTAATAATTAGATATAAAAATGAGTTTTAAAAACATCACCAAGATATCCAATACCGAAACGACATCTTTGACACTATTTGAAAGTGCGCCTTACTTTGGTTGTTTATGGCCTCAGCCTTATACAAACCACACCCCAGATTTAATGCCCATACATTTTATCGATAAATATACATAGCCATAAGTGAAAAAAAGAAGAAGAAGAAGGTTTTATCAATGAATTATACATAAAAAGGGATGGGTTTCCCTATGTAACCCACCAGTGAAAAAGGAAAATGAAATTCTCACTATCGATATTGATGATTGGGCAGTAATAATTAATAAAAGAGACAAAAAGCTGTCCAATTTACTTCCAAGATTAATAATGTGTCAGCCAACCATTAACCATGTAAAGGACATTCAAAGACCTTTCCCCCCTATATATATACTTGCATTCTCATCTTGATGCACCAACCCACGCAATGTAAGAGCATGGCTTTCCCTTTCCCCTAAATCTCTCTTCCTTTCCTAGGGCTTCTCTTTGCTTTACCCTCAAGCCTCCTCTCCCACCAATTCAAAAGCCACCTTGAACTCTCATTGATAAGCTTACAAAAAAATGCTCATCTCCACCTATTTGTAATGTCATTGATAAGCTAACAGGCAAGTGTGCACCACCACCACCACCACCTCCTCCTCCTCCAAAAGTAGAACCACCAAAGGAAGCTCCACCGCCACCTCCACCACCACCACCACCACCAATTGTGAGACCACCCGAAAAGGCTCCACTGCCACCTCCTCCTTTTTCTCCCCCACTTAAGGCTCCTCCACCCAAATTTACACCGCCACCTTTTGCTCCTCCTCCCAAACTTAGACCACCACCAAAGTATCCACCACCTTTTGCTCCCCCCCCTAAATTTACACCACCACCAAAGGCTCCTCTACCTTTTGCTCCTCCCCCCAAATTTACACCACCACCTAAGGCCTCGCCAAGTTTTGCACCCCAACCAAAATTTATGCCGCCTCCTACGGATCCTCCACCTTCCGCTCCACCACCTAGGGCTCCTCCTCCTTTTACACCTCCAAAGGCTCCCCCACCAAATTCACCACGACCACCGTGCTCGAAGTGCAAGTCGCCACCACCACCCATGAGGTGTCGTGGACGATGTGTACCCCCTACTGTGATTGACTGATGAGGCTCAAACTTTGCATAAGGCTTGGTTATGGATGCTTGAAATTTACCAATTTCTTCTTCTACATACTATTTAGCTCAGGCGCGATAATCTAGTTTAGATTTTCTGTCGTTTGGTGTCTTAATTTTCAGATGTTTCATGAATGAGACATTTGAAAAAGGCTTAAAAAAGTTGGTGTCTATTTATTCTTGTATATGACGAGGTCACATGATAACTAGAATGAAGATGGTCATCCTTTATCTTCTAGCTTGAACTGGTCAATGAACTAGGTCAGAATCAAACATGCTACTACTACTTTGAGAATAAAAAATACTTCTATTTAACAAAAAAATAAAAATAAATATAGTAAAAGTTTTTTGGGTTGAAAAGGGAAATAATTTAGAATTGCCCACAGCATAATCAAATGTAGGAAAAGGTTACCACAGGCAGTAGCTTTTTCAAAGCCATAGCCTAAATCTCACCGAAAAAGGTTATTTTAGGGTTAAAAACCTTCAAATTGATCATCTCTACGTCGATAATTATAGATTAGAAAATAGATGAGTTTCAAGCCGCTTAAAAATAATGTATCTTGAGGTACACCGATACTTTTATCGGAAAGCCGCAGCCTTATGCCATCCGCATCCAATGCTCAATCATATGTATAGTACACAGTCATACGATGAGGCATGTGGGGCAGTAGATAAAAAAGACTATAATTATGTCATTAATTCAATAAATTTAATTGGCACAACAACAATTTGAAGTTGAAATATAGGCTTCAAGGATTGGGAGTTAACAATTTCAACATAAGACCCAAAAAAAAGAACAAAAAATAGAATTGAAAAAGAAACACAATGCAACAATAAAAAACAAAGGAAAAAGATGGTATACAAATGTTAACAAAAAGCTCCCTTCCCCATTCAATCTCGAACATCCACCCAACAAATGGATGTTGGATTAAAAAATTTGAGAGAGAGGAACTCTTTGAGAAAATAATCGATTCCAATCTCAACTTCCATGGTAGTTGTTCCTCTATTGAAGGTATATCTCTCTCCCTAAACATAAACTCTCCCTTCTATTCGATATCCCCCCCTTGTTTTTTCACTTCATAATTCTCAACCTTATTACAAACCCTCTAAAGACATCATCTTGCAAACTTTATTTGCAAACTTGCAAACTCTTTCTATTCTCTCTCGGCACTTCTTTGCAAACTTTGTAAATTTGTTTCACTGATATCCAACTCTCCCTAACGTCCAACTCTCTCCCTCCATTGCTTTTTCTTTAAGATATCATCCTCCCTCCATCAAGACAATATTATATTTTATCTCTAATAACTATTTCATCAAATCCTCTATTTTATATACCCAATTTCTTCAAAAACAAAAAAAAGAACATCTAAATCCACGCCCTCTCATCAAATATCTGTTTGTTCCAATGGACGCTTCATCCTCATCAATCAAGTATCCCTATTCCTCCATTCTCAATAAAAAATATTTTGTGTCTATGAAATTGAAAGAAAACAACTACTTGTTATGGGAAACCCAAATTGTGTCTTTGATTGAGAGTCATGAACTTTTTAGATTCATTAATGGTGATTGTTCTACACCAAGTCAAAAGATTTACTCTAATGATGGTAAGAGTGAAATCGAAAACCAAGACTACAAATTATGGCTAAAGTCCGACTGGCTCTTAAAGCTTGGATCACAACAATATTATCAGAAGAGCGTCTTAGCCTTGTTGTTGGCCTCAAGACTTCTGCATATGTTTGGAAATGAATTACGAATGCCTATGCAGGTAATTCTCAAGCTAGGGAGTTCCAACTTACCCAACAACTCCTACTCTGCAAGAAAGAGAATTCAACCTTATCAGAATATCTATGCAAATTTAAGAGTACTTGTTGATGATTTAGTAGCCCTTGGAATCTCTACCAGATGAAAATAAAGTATTTTGGCTTCTTAATCGACTTGGTCTAAAATATGAGATTTTTGCTACCATTACGCATAAACCTCTCATTCCTTCATATTATGAAACTATACCTATTCTTCAAAGCCATGAGATTAGAAATGCGCCCCATATCCTTGAAGAACACTTAGATCCAAATCGAAATATAGCTTTCGTTGGACAATAAAAATATCTTGTGCCCAACAAAAGCAACCAGAATTACAGAAGTAGAGGGAGAAACAATTTTGGTGGTCAACAGTTCTTCAACTCTAGAGGACATGCGTTTGTTCAAATTAGCTAGATTAGTAATGTGGGTCGTCGGGTGGCAAAAAAAAATCAAGAAAGTGGTGTTGCACTTCCTATGCGACACATAGATCAAAGCTTCCAACAAGATGATTAGATACAACAATCATCACAAACACCTTGAGAAAAGTGTCAAGTTCGTAGGAAATTGGATATAGTGCATTGAAGTGTTTGCATCGATTCAACCAAACCTACCAAACAGAATATACTCCTCAGGTCCTTGTTTCAATGACTATAATTGATTCACAAGACTCAGAATGATTCCCCGACACAAGTGCCTCCACACATATGATAGGAGATTTAAGTACGTTGCAAAATCTTCGTCCCTATAGTGGTACAAATATGGTTAGGGTTGGGAATGGTAAACAATTAACTAATTCACATGTTGGTGATACAAATATTGATATTGGGTCTGAAAAATTCAATGTTTTTAATGTTCTTTTGGTACCTGAAATAAAAAATAACATGTTATCTGTTAGTCAATTTATAACATATTTTCTTTATATTTTTGAGTTCTTGTCAAATAGTTTTATGATTAAGGAAATGAGCACATTGAGAACTCTGGCCAGTAAGAGTAGAAAGAGAGGATTGTATGCACCTGAAGAAATGAAACAAGGTTTATTATCTAATCATAATAGAAGAACATCATAAAATGTGTGGCATTAACACCTTGGACATCATCAAAATAACGTTGTTCATTATTTAGAATCTAAACAGTTGATTAATGTTGATGCATGAAATAAATCTCATTCTGCCTGTGCTAGTTATCAAATGGGAAAAATTTGTAAGCTTCTTTTTAGTGGTGCTAGTAAAACCTCTACTGAACTTCTCTTTAAGATTCATTCAGATTTATGAGGCCATGCTCCAAATTTATCTAAGCAGAGTTATTGATTTTTCGTGGTGTTTATTGATGATTATACTCGTTTTACTTAGATTTATCATTTGAAATGAAAATCTGAATTTTTCGCTGCATTTATGAAATTTCATCGTATGGTTGAAAGGAGATTTGATAAAAGAATTCAAGTTTTTCAATGTGATGGAGGTGGGAAATTTGTTAAGAAAGAATTTATTGATCACCTTAATGACAATGGAATCATGCAACAATTATTATGTCCGAGAACCCTTGTGCAAAATAGAATAGCTATAAGGAAACATAGAAATATTTTCGAATTAGGTCTTAGAAAGATGTTTCATGCAGAAATTCTTAAATGTTTTTGGGTTAAAGCCTTTCATGTTGCAGTATTTGTTATCAATAGAATTCTCTATACCAATTTAAAAATAGAGTCACCATACTCACTATTGTTTGGATGTTTACCAGTCTACTCATCACTTCGAGTTTTTAGTTGTCGGTGTTTTCCATATCTTCGAGATATGCTGCAAACAAATTTAATCCTCGTTTTCTTCCTTGTAAATTCTTTGGCTATAGCATTCAGCATAAGGGCTACAAATGTCTACATCCACCCACAAGACGAGTTTATATCTCTAAACGTGTTGTATTTGATGAAAATATTTATCCTTATGCTAACCCCAGTTCCTTGTTTAATAGTGCTCAGGTTCATGATGAGCTATCCACTTATGCAGAATGGTCAGTGTTATGAGTCTGACATACAAACTCCTTCCTCTTCTGATTAATCAACTCCACATAGACCACCCATACAGGACATCCTGGATGTATCAGGTCCCTTGGGACTTGCTTTTTCCCATCAACAACAATAACTCTCCAACTTCACCTATAGCAGAAGATGTCACCTCTACAATAGTAGTACAAGATGTGCAAGATGATATAACACCCAATCATAGTGTGAAAAATATTGCCACGCAAAAAACCAACCAATGTAATTTTTTACCAGCCCCTAAGTATCATCGTCATCACATGGTAACAAAAACTCAAGATGGTACTTGAAGACCTCAGGTTCTTCCATTCATGACAACAATCTCAAGTGCTTCTACTTTTGAAGCTCTCTTCTAAACCTAAGTCCACTAAGTATGTCTTTGGTCATCTAGGTTGGTATTATGTGATGGAAGAAGAAATTGAAGCCCTGCATATCAGTTCAACTTGGGAGTTAGTTCTATGCCTTCTAGGTATGAATGTTGTTGGTTGTCGTTGAGTCTATAAAGCTAAATTAAAGTCTAATGGCAACCTTGAGAGACTTAAGGTCAAACTAGTTTCTAAATGATATAATCAAGTTGCTGGAATTGATTTCTCTGAAACATTTAGTCATGTTATTAAACCTGCTAGTATTCGGATTGTGCTCACCATAGCTATTGTGCGATACTGGCCTATTAGACAACTTGATGTGAAAAATTCTTTCTTGCGACACTGCCCTATTAGACAACTTGATGTGAAAAATTATTTCCTGCGTGGCTTTCTTAAAGAACCTGTATTTATAGAGTAACCTCCTAGATTTGTGATATCAAAATATCCAACTCATGTTTGCAAATTAAAAACAGCTTTATATGGTCTCAAGCAAGCATCTCAAGCTGGTTTGATCGATTTAGTGTATATTAATTATCATTGGGGTTTTATTGCAGCATCGCTCATTCATTTCTATTTGTTTCTCGCACTACTCAATGCACTGTTATCCTTCTCCTTTATGTTGATGATATCATTGTTACTAGTAACAATTCAGAGATTCTAGAATGGTTCATTTCCCAACTTAAAAGGGAATTTGCGATGAAATATCATGAACCTCTTCACTACTCTCTTGATATTGAGGCATCTCATTTTTTAGGTCGGATTTTTCTCTCTTAAAGCAAATATGCAAGGGATATTCTTGATCTTGCTATGATGCTCTAATACCATAAAGAATTTTAGAGAGAGAATAACTCTTTGAGAAAATAATCATGCTCATATTGTTTGTGGTGGTTCTTTCATTGTGTATATAATGGTAATACAATAATGTAGTATGCACTTTCCTATATTGTTAAATGCAATATATACTTTCATATCTTCTATAATGGCAATATGCACTTTCTTATCTTCTACCTTAACAATATGTACTTTCTTATCATATTACATTCTACAATGGTAATATTTTGTTTCTATTATTGAAAGCATGTGTGGATTATGTCATACAAGAAACATTTCAAAGTTTGGAGTGCTATCTGAACCAAACTGAACCAACCAAACCCAAGGCAGTCCGGTTCAGTAACAACGATCAAACAACTATTTGAACCGAATTGAAAATTTTTCCGGTTCAGTAGTCAGTGAGGTTCTGACATCACTTGTATGAAGATCAAGCCCTCACGAATATTAATAAATATTATGAGTGCAGTTAAACCAAATGCTATGGGTCTAAACGACAATAGAATTTAATACTACTTTTGCATTTTTTGGATTAAATAACAAAAAGATAATACTCAAACACTACATTTTACTTACTTCTTCTCCAATTATTATTATTATTTTTTTTCTACATACAAACTTGTACCCCTGATCTATCCTATTCGTTTCCTACATTCTTATACGCAAATGTATGTAAATTTTTTATTCTAAGCTAATGTTTGATATACGCAAATATATGTAACTTTTTTTTTCTAAGCTAATATTTGATACAAGGATGATAGGGAAAGGGCAAAAATATCAATAACCAATTATAAAACATGCTAGCATATTCTTTCCAATGATAGGTTGAAGAAATAAAAATAATAATAAGGGTAAGGTTTCAATAAGGTACCCTCCCTATACTGTTGAACGGCATGACTCTAAATTTGTTTGGATATGTAGTTTTGGTGTCGAAAACTTCATGATGGCTTAAAAATCTAATTTTTTCTAGTTATGAAATTTAAATTTTTTAAAATGCTATAAGTCAAGTAGATCTATAAGCACTTGAAAATCTTGAAAATAGAATCCATATAATTTGTTACAAGATAACTATTTTTAGAACTTGATTTTTTTTTTTTTCTTCATATCAACACATCTCTAGGTCGAGATGATAGATTGGAGGATTCTCCAAAGTTCAAACAGTGGTTTTTTTGATGATTTTTGAAGTACACATTACTTGATTATTATAAATTTGCAACCTTATATAAACCATTTTTTTTACTAGCAATCCTTTAGTATACCGTAACTCTATACTCAATAGATGCTACTCTCAAATAGTATTAATGATGGGATAATTTTACGGCCTGTTTGTATGGACCTGCTAGCACACACTGGATAGGGTAAAATCTACATATCCCCGTTTTCATTCCTAAGCATTAAGATACTGTTGGTGAATGCGTATAAGGCTGCCTATCAGCCCCTTGTATGAAAACGCAAACAAGACCTTAGCGTATGAGTTTACTAAAGGACGCGGTTAGCATGCGGCCAGCCCGCATACTGTAAAAATGCGGGCTTGGCAATAAATATATTTTTTAAATATAATTTGATCTTAATTTTTAGAGAATATATAATCTTTTATATGGAGATTATGAATATAAAAAATAAATAAATTTTGAAAATTAAAAATAATAATTATATTAAAAAAATTTGGACCATTAGTTACAATTGTTTTAAGATGGACCACCTATTTGCATCCATCCTTAAAATGGAGGCTTTATACTTGTGGACCGCATATTGTAGAAATGTCGTCCAGCCCATATGAAAGAATTGTTCTTTACTAAAAGAAGTGAATCAATTGCCATGCATTCTTTCCTTTTTTAAAAAATCAGAGTTAAGCCTTAAACTTCTCCTTCAGGATGTTTTTCAAAACCCAGATTGATGAGGTGGATCGTTCACATGTAGATTTGTGTCCGATCGTAGGGTCAGCTATCTATATCGAGTCTGAAGCGGTCGGAATACATGATTCATAAAATATTTAAAAATAAGAATATATATAAAAATTAAAGGGAAAGGCTGGCGTGAGCCCACTGGCTCATAACTACATATGAGCCTAATGGCCCAGATTGAATCTGGGCCGACTTGACGATCAGGATATCATTTTATATTTTAATTTTAATTTTTTTCTACAAATCCAAATCACATGAAATTTTATCCGTCCATTCTTCTCATTAAAGTGCACCTAATAAAAATATTAAAAAATAAATTGATCAAAATGCCCCCAAAAAGTTTCGAAGTTATTTTGGTCACTTCATTTTTTGTAATTTATTTTTTTTGATATTTTTAATACATGCCCAACTTTTAAAGTAATTTGGAGTAATAAAAAAAATTAAAATTAAAATATGAAATGTAATAGTGATAATTGGATTGGTCCAAATTCAATATGGACCTTTGAGCTCATAGGTAGCTGTGAGATTGACTAAGAAAGGCCCTTCATTATGGGTGCAATAGGTTTATCATTGATGACCTTGGCTCACCATCATTAGTATAGCTCAACCAAACAAAGCAAGGAGGAGTTTGGATGTGTATGTTTGGGCTAAGGTTTCTTGCTAGAAGTGACTAAGGAGGATATGGATGGTATTTAAGGATAATTGTCTTGGCCTAGTATACACACATTGAGATTAATACGATGACTCTCCTCCAAACCCCCCTTAACCAAGTGAGAAAGCCCTCATCTTAGTGAGAAAATGTATGGATTAATTGGAGGCAATTGGTCGAGGCATTATTCATCATTATCAGCATCATAATTTTTTTTTAATTAATTAGAATATGTTACATGAAATCCTGGTATGCCATTCTCTTATATTAAGGGTCTATCCATAAACCTTCATTTTTTTTTTACAACTTTCAACCATATATTTTTTGATTTATCCCTGACCATTTTTAGCCTTTCACTTGAATTAACTCGCACCACTACATTCGTAATAATATAGACATAATTTAAGGTCTTAAATTCTACAAGAAGGTGTAAACTTACATTGTGTTTTGGATCCCAAAATTTAAGATCTTGCACTGGAAGGTGTAAATGTACGTTATGTTTCCGTGGGACACTTTAATCTTTGGCCTCTTAATATTTCTTGCAAAATCCAGCAAGTTGTGAAATTAATTGACCTGCGAGAAGTAATTAAAAGAGAATCAGGAAAACGACGAAATGAGAAAATTTAATCATAATTGGACAGGACAGAGAAGTACTATCGACACAGAAGAGGAGTGAGATACTACCAAAACAAATAAATAGTAGTGCTGGTCTGGCCCCAAAAGTGGGACCACGTAAACGTGGCATTTAATAATTGGCGGTCAAAAGTTCAAATTCATCATAAATTTTTTCGAAAATTACCACCAAAAAAAATAAAAAATAAAAAATAAAAATAAAATCAAGACCTTTCCATACAACTTACCCCCAACCTAACTTTTTCTCTCTTTTTTCTCCAAAATGAAAATACGAGCCTCAATGGAAAAAGTTCATTTTTTGTAGAATACCTTTCTTGTGCACAAAAATCATTTTGAATAAATTTGATGTTGACGTTTGGACCCAGTAGCACATTGTCAGAGCATACATCACATTGTCGGAGCCCACAAGTGCCAGAGCGCACAACAATCGGCCCGCCCTAAGGCATTGTCGGAGCCCACAAGTGCCAGAGTGCACAACTATCGGCCCGCCCTAAGCATATATTGCCAGACCGCCATTTGCAACTGCCGGACCGTCGCCGGAGTCCTAATGGCGGACAACACTTTACACTGTCGGAGCCCTACTACCGAACCACATTTTACATAGTGCCGGAGCCCCTTCGGTCGACCGCATATATACAGTGCCGGAGTCCCTATTTTGGTGGAATAGAGGAGAGAGAGGCGTGGATAAGGTAAACAGTAAGGGATGGTAGGTTAGGCATTTTTTTATTTTTTATTTGGTTGGAGGTATTTGAATAGAAAGTGTATTTTGGGGAAAAAAGTTTGACAAAAAGTTTGGTTTTGAATAAAAATATAGTCTTGGGTTTTTTTTTTAATTTTCCTAAGAGTTTTCCAAATTGGGAAGAGTTATAAAAGCCAAGAGACCCACTTGAAGGATTCTATCCCACTGAAATTTTTGAGAATGACCTATAGGATTTTATCCCACCGAAATAATTGGACTAATCGGCTGACTAATTGGACCAATCGGTGATTTGTTCTAACAATCGGCCGATGAGTGCACTGTCACAATGTAAAGTCTGCAAAGTTGTCTTTATAACAGTATTTTATATATATATATATATATATATATATATATATATATATATATATTTCTCTTTTCTTTTATTTTTCCTATTCTTCTATGGACATGGTTTCTATCCTGGCAACCCGCATATTGTAGAAATATGGGCTTGGCAATAAATATATTTTTTAAATATAATTTGATCCTATTTTTTTTTTATGGAGATCATGAATATGAATTTTTTTTAAAAAAAACTTGAAATAATAATTATATTAAAAAAACATTTGAACTGTTAGTTACACTTGTTTTTAGATGTACTACCTATTTGCATCCATCTTTAAGATGGATGCTTTAATACATTTAGACCGCATATTGTAGAAATGTGATCCAGTCCGCATGAAACAATTTTCCTTCTATTTTCTACTTAAAACTTTATATATTATTATAAATCTTTTATCTGCTAACGACAGAGTTTGCCGCTTTGGGTGAGTAGACTCAGACGCACCAGAGTTGGTCAGGCCCTACAGGGTGCCAAGCCCGTAAGGTATTAAGTTGAAATATTATAATATTTTATAATATAATATTATATATTATATTTTTATTTTTATTTTATTAATGTAATTTATAGTATGTAATATATATTGATTACATATTATAGATAATATATATTTATTATATATTGATCACTGAAAAATATGGCTTCAGGTGCCTAATCATTTTCTCCGAAACCCAATTATGCTTATAATATTTATTCTTTTGGTTTTTTTGTGACAATAAAAAAACAATACATGTAAATTTTAAACATTTTTTACAATTGCTTGGGATTTTTTGATATTTTTTACCAAAATTACATTTTTTAGAAAAAATCAGAGCACTAATTGTCCGATCTAGTCGGAATCGGTCGGATTAATCGGATTGGGCCAGGATCGACTAGTCAGCCCGATCCATTGTAGGTCCGTGGTACTATAAAACGCCTATGGTAGGTCCATGGTAGTTTTTAGGCAAACCGTCGCGGACATAGCATGTCCGTGACTGGGATGAAACACGGTAGCAATTCGCCTATAGACGTTTTTAAGACTTTTCATATATAGATATAGGAAAATGATCATGTGAACCAATATGCTCACGAGAAAAATGAGCCCAACGGTCTAGATTGAATCTGAACCAATCTGACGATCATGGATTTCCGGTAGTGTTTGAATTTTAATTTTTTTTTACAAGTCAAAATCACTTGAAATTTTAAGCGTGTGTTCTTCTCATCATGCCGCACCTAACAAAAATATAAAATAAATAATCTGTAAAGAAATGAACACACGTCGAAAATTTCAAATGATTTGGATTTGTATAAAAAAAAATTAAAATTCAAACACTATCAGGCATCCGTGATCGCCAGATCGGTCTAGATTCAATCTGGGCTGTTGGGTCCATTTTTACTTGTGAGCCCACTGACTCACATGATCATTTTCCATATATATATATATGGAAAAGGCTTTTGTTAGCCAATGAGCTCACAAGAAAAAATGAGCCCAACAGCCCAGATTGAATCTGGGCCAATCTAACGATCACGGATGCCTGATAGTATTTTAATTTTAAATTTTTTTATAAAAATTTATATAACTTGAAATTTTAGGCGTGTATTGATAAAAAAATATTTGAATATTATAAAAATATTAAAAAAGTATTCTACATCAAAATATAACCAAAATACCTCTGTAAATTTTTGGGGGTATTTTGGTCATTTTTAATTTTTCGGGTTATTGTTTTTATATTTTTATTCGGTGAGGATTGATGAGAAGAATATTCACCTAAAATTTTAAGTGATTTTGATTTGTAGAAAAAATATTAAAATTCAAACACTCTCAGCCATCAGATTGGCTCAGATTCAATCTAGGCCATTGGGATTATACTATTCTGTGAGCTAGTGGGCTCACCCTAGCATCTTTCTCTCTCTCTCTCTCTCTCTATATATATATATATATATATATATATATATATATATATATATATATATATATGCTAGGGTACGCCTATTTGTGTACCATTACAGTAAACGCCAAACGGCCCAGATCAAATCTGAGCCGATCTGACGATCACGGATGTCCGGTAGAATTTTATTTTTCTTATTTTTTACAGATTGGAATGATCTAAAATTTGGAACATGTATTTATAAAAAAATAGGCGAATCTATGAAAAACATCAAAAAAAATCTACGAAAAAGTTTTTTTACATGAAATATAAAAAAATACTTTTAGGGGGTATTTTGGCCAATTTATTTTTTATGAATTATTATTTTTTATATATTTTTATTAGGTGCGCTTCACTACGAGCTCCAAATTTTAGATCATTCTAATTTGTAGAAAAAACAATTAAAATTCAAACACTCTTGGACAACCGCGACCGTCAGATCGGCCCATATTCGATCTGGGCCGTTAGGCGTTTACTGTAGCGGTACGTACATGGGAGTATATATATATATATATATATAGGAAGATACTACAAAACGTTTATAGGAAAAAATGAACCGTGATTTCGCCTACCCTCATCATCGTCCAAAGTTCATCGTACTGTCACGATTGTCCGGTAGTATTTTATTTTTTTCATTTGTTTTATACAAATTAGAATGATCTAAAATTTGGAATGTGTGTTCATAAAAAAATAGAAGAATATACAAAAATATCAAAAAAATATTTTACATGAAATAAATTGATCAAAATACCCTCGAAAAATTTTAGGGGTATTTTGGTCAATTATTTTTTCAAGAATTATTATTTTTTATATTTTTATTAGGTGTACCTTACTAAGATGTACACACCCTCCAAATTTCACATCATTCAGATTTGTAAAAAACAAATGAAAAATGAAACACTACCGAGCAATCGTGACCGTGCGATGAACTTTGGACAGTGATGAGAGTAGGCGAAATCACAGTTCATTTTCACCTTTAGGTGCAGGGAAGACTTTTTCATATATATATATATATACACTAAGGTTAGTTTATAGGTTGAAGAGATTCCATCCCGAAAATTTGGGGGTCTAAAATTACTCCTATTTTGGGTTTTACCTAAAGGAGCAAGTAAATAATGTACTCTTGCAGAAGTATAAACCCAAGGGAGCAAGTGAATAATGTATTCTTGCAAGAGTATAAAAGCTCTAGGCAAAGGTTTTTAGGTACTGAGTTGACGCAGAATGGAAAATGAAAGGAACTTATAAAAGTAGATTATCATTAAGAAATATATAAAATGAGACTATTTGCTTTTGATGTAAGGAAGTCATAGTCATCACTGATTGTTAGATATGAAATTGGGTAGTTGAGAATGTATTATTGTTTAGGCACAAAGTCCAAAATAAAATTTATTGAATGCTATGACACACTTTGATTAAAAATCCAATTCTTAAAAGTGATTATGACCTCATTGTACCAAAATAAATGATAACATAGTATATAATCCCTAATCATCTTTTACTCATATTTATTTATTTATTATTAAAAATTCAAAATCCACTAATTGAGGGTTTGCAATTACAAATAACATGGATATTTCATAAAAATTAAGCTGGGTCAAATTATCAAAATGCTAAAATTTATCCATATTACATATCCAAGAAAAGGGATTCCATGGGTAAGGAACTTGCAAACAACACATTTATATATTTATTTGGCTTGTGGCCACTTTAGTCAAGCCAAATGATACAAATATTCCAGCTTGTTCCAAATTTCAAATCTATAATAGCAAGTTTTAATTGAAAAACTTGTTCTTAGAAGAGGATCTGGAACAAAAAATGATATTTTCTTATTTGACTTAGGCCACCCCACTTCAAAAAGAATGGAGAAACCGAGGAAAATGTTGCATATAGAATTATAGTTAGGTAGGCGAAGTGAATGTGTGTATCCAGAATTTTACGCGATCATCGCATACCAATGAAATCGAAGGGGAAGTTCAATAGGATGGCTATAAGACCAGCCATGCTTTATGGGACATAGTGTTAGTCAATTAAACAACAACATATCCATAGGATGAACGTAGCTAGATAATGATGTTGAGATGGATGTGATAAGAAAAGAAATAATAAAATTCAGAATGATTACATACAAAAGAACTTATAAGATGATGAAACGTAGACTTAAATAGGCTGGTCATATGCACTGTAGACCTAATAGAGCACTGAGTAGGAGGTACGATTTGTTTTAAGTAAAAACCTCTAAAAAGACAAAGAAAATACCACAAAAGTATATGGATAGAAGCAATGGTTTAAAAAACGGATCGGTGACCCGGATCGGGCTTCCAAAACCGATCCGGATAGGGAATCGGGTGAATCGATCAGAATAAAGCTTAAAAAAAATCCGAAAAATTTATTAAAATTCATTATAAATATTTTTTTTTAGGAATTCAATAAGAAATGATGGTACTCCAATAAGAATTTTCATGTTCTTGAATGAATATGCGAATATTGATATGTTCTTTCCCTGCATGAACCGCCATTCAGCATTTAATTTACATCACACATAAGGATAAACATATAATTATCATGGAATAAGTATATCAACATACATGGACTACAATAAAGCATAAAATTAGTAACATATGATCTAAAAATAAAATGATAGACCACGTTATTGTTCTTCTTGGTCACGCTGGTGCCATTGATTGAATTCGTTTAACAATTCATTGATTCGATCTAAAAACGAATCATCGATATTAGCAGGCATCTGACTATTCCCAAATCCCTGAATGTTAGTGTTATGTTGTGTTCCCAATCTAAAATCCCCGAAGATTGTCCATCCTTCATGTTCACCTGTACTGTCGTGCTCATCCCTACACTATTGCTGTTGGGACTCGATATGTGAATAATATGGCTGGGATAGGGTGGCCTCAGAATCATCATCTCTTTCATTTTCTTTTTGAATAATATGGATTAAAAAAAAAAAAAACAAATTTTCAAAAAAATCGATCATGGATTCAAAAAAAAAAAATCACAAATTTTCAAAAAATTCTATCATGGATTACAAAAAAATATTAGATCATGGATTAAAAAAAAAAATCACAAATTTTCAAAAAATTCTATCATGGATTACAAAAAAAATTCGATCATGGATTAAAAAAAAAAATCACAAATTTTCAAAAAATTCAATCATGGATTACAAAAAATTCGATCATGGATTACATAAAATTCGATCATGGATTACATAAAATTCGATCATGGATTACAAAAAAAACAAACAAAAAAAAACAAAAAATTCAATCTTGGATTACAAAAAATGAAAAAAACAATTCGATAATGGATTACAAAAAATTCAATCATGGATTACAAAAAACTCTATCATGGGTTACAAAAAAAGGCAAAAAAAAAAAAATTCGATCATGGATTACAAAAAAAAAAAACGAACATTTCGATCATGGATTACAAAAAAAAAACAAACATTTCGATCATGTATTACAAAACATTCGATCATGGATTACAAAAAATTCTATCATGGGTTACAAAAAAAAAACAAAAAAACAAAAAAACAAAAAATTCAATCATGGATTACAAGAAAAAAAAACAAACATTTCGATCATGGATTACAAAAAATTCAATCATGGATTACAAAAAATTCTATCATGGGTTACAAAAAAAAAAAAAAAAAAAAAAAAATTCGATCATGGATTACAAAAAAAAAAAAAACAATTCGATCATGGATTACAAAAAAATCGATCAAGTATTACAAAAAAATCTATCATGGATTACAACAACAACAACAACAAAAAAAAAAGAAAAAAAAATCCGTACGGGACTCGCCGATTCACTGTACGGACTCGCCGATTTCGTACAGTGAATCGGCGAGTCACTGTACAGAATCGTCCGGTTCTCTCTAGAACCGGACGATTGCCGTTTTTTTCGCCGATTCGATCCGTCCATGACGATTCCCAAGTCGAACCGGGCGAGACCAGTTCGACTCGGCGTTTTTTTAAACACTGGATAGAAGCATAAAGAAAATATATGGCGACTTTTGGTCATATTTAGGGTATAGCTCTTGATAGAGAAAAATGGAAAAATATGATTCATGTTGCTGACCCTAAATAAGTAGGATAAAACTTGGATGATGATGATGATAATGACTTGGGCCACCCTAGTGGATTATGATTACCAAAATGTTCACACTTATGCTTATTCAGGATTAAAACAAGGGTATTTTGCGATGAGTGATCATTCAGCATGACAAGTGGATGTTGCTTTTGCTGAAGGCATGCACTCCATAAAAAAGAAAGAAAATAAAATAAAAGAAATTCAATCAGTTTCATAACTTCAAATTTTAAGGCCTCTCTCTCTCTCTCTTAGAAGGGGTGATGAACCTAAACTTTCCCCTAACCCATCCCAAAATCGGGTAAAGGAGTTGGGTTGACAACTAATATAAAACTTTGTCAAAACTTTTCATGAATACCCGACTGTAAATAGTTAGAAAATGGCTTTGATGATGATGATAGTGATGAAGTTATCCTTAAAATAACTATTTAACATATTACACATTTGCAAGTATTTCAACTCACAATTATGTATGTTTCACAGGCATTTTGAAACTAAATCAAGCAATATTGGCAAAATACTAAATTGTTGATATGTTATGGTTATTTTGTTAAATTTCCCTCAATAAAATTCAGTATACATCGTTTAGGCAATCCACCAAAAACAATACTTTGCAGTATACATCAAAATGAAAATAAAAAACCATTTCGACTCGAATTCGATCTGCCTTGTTTAGATAATGTATTTGCTTTCACATTATTTTCTATTTATGTGTTGGTATTAGACCCCAAGTGCCAAGAAATCGTATACTGTTTATTGCACTATTTGATGGCATTTAGTGATGACATTTAATGATAATTATATTTGCAGTAAATCCGCCATCTTTCTGTCATAGTAAAATTCTCTCACACAATCAAATTGGGTGCATGAAGTCCCTTTCTATAATCATTGTCCAAAGGAATTTCCTCTCTCTCTCTCTCTCTCTCTGGGTGGCAATGGGTTGGGTCCGACTGGACCCGAGTAGTATTTGGGTTGGACCCATATCCAAAACCATCGGGTTATGGGTCTGGTCGGGTCCATTGCCACCTTATGATTATGAGTTTTTTTTTTTTTTTTGCTCTTTTTTTTCCCACTATATACCTTATAACCAATGGTTTAAAAGACGGATCGGTGACCCGGATCGGGCTTCCAAAAAACCGATCCGGATCGGCGAATCGGCGATCCGGATTGGGAATCGGGTGAATCGGTCAGAATAAAGCTTAAAAAAATTCGAAAAAATTATTAAAATTCATTATAAATATTTTTTTTTAGGAATTCAATAAAAAATGAGGGTACTCCATTAAGAATTTTCATGTTTTTGAATGAATATGCGAATATTGATATGTTCTTTCCCTGCATGAACCGCCATTCAGCATTTAATTTACAGTATTTCGTGCTCATCCCTACTCTGTTGCTGTTGGGACTCGATATGTGAATAATATGGCTGGGATAGGGTGGCCTCAGAATCATTATCTCTCTCATTTTCTCTTTGAATAATATGGATTAAAAAAAAAAAAAAACAAATTTTCAAAAAAATCGATCATGGATTAAAAAAAAAATCAAAAATTTTCAAAATATTCTATCATGGATTACAAAAAAAAATTCGATCATAGATTAAAAAAATCACAAATTTTCAAAAAATTCAATCATGGATTACATAAAATTCGATCATGGATTACATAAAATTCGATCATGGATTACAAAAAAAAACAAACAAAAAAAAACAAAAAATTCAATCGTGGATTACAAAAAAAGAAAAAAACAGTTCGATCATGGATTACAAAAAATTCAACCATGGATTACAAAAAACTCTATCATGGGTTACAAAAAAAGCAAAAAACAAAAAATTCAATCATGGATTACAAAAAAAAAAACAAACATTTCGATCATGGATTACAAAAAAAAAACAAACATTTCGATCATGTATTACAAAACATTCGATCATGGATTACAAAAAATTCTATCATGGGTTACAAAAAAAACAAAAAAAACAAAAAAATCGATCATGGATTACAAGAAAAGAAAACAAACATTTCGATCATGGATTACAAAAAATTCTATTATGGGTTACAAAAAACCAAAAAATTTGATCATGGATTGTAAAAAAACAAAAACAATTCCATCATGGATTACAAAAAAATCGATCAAGTATTACAAAAAAATCTATCATGGATTACAAAAAAAAAAAAAAAAATTTCCTTACGGGACTCGCCAATTCACTGTTCGGACTCGGCGATTCCGTACAGTGAATCGGCGATTCACTGTACAGAATCGTCCGGTTCTCTCTAGAACGGATGATTTCCGATTTTTTAGGCGATCCGGTCCCCTTTTCACGATTTTCGAGTCAAATCGGGCGAGTCCGGTTCGACTCGGCGTTTTTTAAAACACTGCTTATAACTATAAGTAGGGGTCGCAATGGGTCGGGTCCGGCTGGACTTGGACCCAGAGCCGAATGTATTGGGGGTCCAAGTTTTGACCGTCGGCCAAAAGTTGGACCCATACCCATACCCATACCCGTCGGGTCCCGGGCCTATCCCGTTGGGTCCCAGGTCTAGTCGGGTCCATTGCCACCCTCACTATGAGCTTCGTTTTTTGTAGCCTACAATGGTGAACAACAAAGAACTGATTTTTGAGGGGTGGCGATTAGAGAGAGAGAGACATTCGAGCTTCAGAGAGAAAGCTATGCCTCCAAGAAACTGAGAGTGGGAAAATTGCAAAGAGGGAGGATGGCGATGGGGGTTTGGCCATTTGGGGTACTAGGGAAGACGAAAAGTATTGAAACGATTTTAGGGTTGGGGCTTTGGCCTTTGCGTAAACTAAAACTTTTGGTCTGGGTACCCGTCGACGGCCCGTACCCGAACCTGGGACTATATGGGTATCCTTTATTGGACCTGGATCGTACTTGCGGGTCAAAACTTGGACTCATACCTGGACCCGTGTCGGGTATAACAGGCGGGTATGGGTTAGTTCCGGGTCCATTGCCAACCCTAACTATAAGCCTCTTCTTTTTGTTAATAATACTGTAAATGTTGACAATATTGTGACAATATAAACACCTAGCTTGTGTCTAAAAAAACATGATTCTCATCATATACCCTATGACTATAGCGTCAGGTAAGGTAAGAGTCTGATCCAACAAGACTCGAACCCAGATCTACATAGTATTCGGGTCCAAAAGTTGAACCCATACCCGGACATGAGACTACCCGTTGTGTCCCATGCCAGATCGGGTCCATTGCCACCCCTATATACTCTCTATCCAGAATCACTTTCAAAAGGAATCCCCTGTGTATATCTATATCTATCTCTATTTCTATCTCTCCAAATCAAATCAAATTGGTGGCATGAAGGGAGTTACCCCTAGTTAAGTGGAAAGGGAAACAAGCCCAGGGATATTCATGGAGGAGTAAAGTAGTCCTGAGTCCGGGACAAGGAAAAAGGCTGTCAAATTTATTCCAGAGATTAAAGCTCATGCCAGCACCCCCATTAAGTATTTTAGATTTCCCCCTCTCGCTCTCTCTCTCTATATATAAATACGTGCACTCTCGACCCCATGCATCAAACCATGCAAACCAAAAGCATGGCTTCCCTTTCACCTTATTTCTCTCTCCCTCTCTTGGGGCTCCTTTTGGCAATGGCTTCCTCCTTATTGGAGTTTGCCAATGGATCCGACCTCCCAGCACCTGTCCAAATCCCAACAATTCCCTTCTCTCCTCAGTCTTGCTCCATCAATGACTGGGTCACTGGTAGGTGCAAGACTCCACCGAAAAGGACACCACCACCACCACCACCAATGGGTGAAGATTGCCCACCAAAGGGACCACCACCTTACCCTAAAGCTCCACCACCAAAAGCTCCTCCTCCACCTCGTGGAGTCCCACCTAAAGCTCCTCCACCGAATGCTCCTCCTCCGAGAAATGGCGTTCCACCTAAAGCTCCTCCGCCTGATCCCAGGGTTCCACCGAGGACTCCACCTCCTAGCACTGGGGTACCACCAAAGGCGCCTCCCCCAGGTACTGGAGTGCCACCTAAGGTTCCACCTCCAAATACCGGAGTACCACCCAAGGCTCCTCCACCGCGTGGTGGTGTTCCACCAAAGGCGCCTCCACCAGGTACTGGAGTGCCACCTACGGCTCCACCTCCAAATACCAGAGTACCACCCAAGGCTCCCCCGCCACTCGGTGGTGTTCCACCAAAGGCGCCTCCCCCAGGTACTGGAGTGCCACCTAAGGCTCCTCCACCATATACTGGTGTTCCACCAAAGGCTCCTCCTCCAGGTACCAGTGTTCCACCGAAGGCTCCTCCAGTAGACCCTTATGCACCCCCTCCATATGAATCTAACGAACCTCCATGCTCTTATACGAGCCCACCGCCACCGCCGTCACCACCACCACCACCACCATGCCGCAGGGGAAGATGTCCCTGGACACCTCCTAGTGCTCAAGCCCTAACTAATGCATAACTTCCGGAGGGAGTTCTTGAGATTGAGTACTTATTTAGTAATTAGTAAGTGACATAGTCTAAGATGCCTAATAAGGTTCCGATTTTCTGTGTGTTTGCCTTTGGTTTTAGTATAGCCATGGGGGATGGAAAATTGTAGTCCTTAAGCTTATCACTGCTCATTGAAACGATGGACAATTGATTGGGGAATAGTGGGACCCTTTATTTCCATCTCGCCGTGTTACACGTGTCCCATTCTTCCTCTCCATCACCACCCAACAATTTAATCGAAGAGAACGGTCTCAAGGATACAAAGACCATGGTTCTTTCTCTTTTTGCTACCATCCATTTTGAATGGAGGGTTAAGATTGCCCCAATCACAATGTCACGTCTTTACACTATTTTATATTTAATTTCTTTTCTATAAACTATTTTGACACCAAATTTTAGACATCCATTACTCTCTTAAATTGGCACCAGCAAAAAATCTAAAAAAAAATATTTTCAATAAAATAAATGATCAAAATACCCTTGAACGTTTCAAGCGGTATTTTGGTCATTATTTTTATTGAAAAAATATTTTTAATATTTTTTATAGGTGCGTCCAAATGAGAAGATGGCACATACCAAATTTTATATTCATATAATTTGTATATAAAAAAAAAACTAAAAATAAAATACTTTGAGACATCGGATCTAAGATCAAATGGTGATTGACGCTCTTGAGCTGGATAGTAGGGGAAGCATAGAACTTCCTAAAGCATGAAGTTTCCATAAATTCTAGGCTTTATGAAAACAAAATAAAAGCTCATATCAAATCTTTATCCGGAAAGAACTTTAAGCAAACGAAAATTTTCATGATGGCTCTAAAATCAATTTCGAACACCACGATAAAATTTGAAGCTAAAAAAATATGCAGATCTATGAACACTAATATTTAAGGCAAAATGAATGGTCTAGATAATTTCTTACAATATACATTATTTTTAGAGCTCGAAATCCTAAGTTATCTTCACAACCATAATGTTCAAGCCGAGATGATTGATGTAAAAGTTTTTCAACGCTTAAATTATAATTTTCGATGAGTTATGAGGTGAGGCTTTATTTATTTTTATAGGTCTGCAGCCCGATCAAACCATTTTCCATTCCTAAAATGGCGTCAAATCTCTCGTAAGACTAATAGAAGCGACACTAGTTTTTCATGTGTTTCCACAAAAAAGAATACTTCTTTGAGATATGACTGATCATTTAAGGCTATAGTCTTTTAGGATTATCTATAGGACACGGTTTCTTGGTGTCTATGTAGAAATGAGTCAATTTTTAAAAATTTATTTTTGACATCAATATTTGGACTTAATTTTTAAAGACATATAATCTCTAACATAGAGATCATAAACATGAAAAAAAAGATAACTTTTAAATATTAAAACTAATAATTCTGATAAAAAAACATTTGTACAGTTAGTTTCAATTGTTTTTCAATGGACCACCTCTACCTCCGGGACTGTAAACGTATAAATGCCATCCTGCCGGATGAAGCAATTTTCGGTAAAGCAAACTATTTTGTTAAAACAACTATCAGCATATTCAAACAGGGTCTTAAATTTGCATGAGCGGCTGCGGATCTTAAGGGTGTGTGAGTGGTCACCAAAATTTTATAAAATTGACGTCAATTGTGTCCTTCACTCCTTCCATATCCACTAATTTGATCATAAGTTCATAAGCATTGGCGTTAAAATCATCATATCTTAACCAATTAGATAGATATTCTAATACATATATATTTAGCAGTGTTTCAAAACTTTGGATATGTGGGGCAGATCGGTCACCCATAGGTCTATGTCGGATCGTTGAGTAGGCGATTCAGATTGGGTCTGACTCTGTTTGAATCAGAGACTTTTGATAATGTCTACAAAGAGATCATTTATTTTTTGTACACAAAGATCACCATTATTCTTATCCCTTAAATTTCAAAAGGAACTGGGCCAAGACCTGTATTATCTCATACTTGGTTTGGGATGGTATCCCATACCTCTTTTGGGATTGGTATACTGGGCCATGACCTATATCATCCCAAAACAGGTTTGGTACCAACCCCCAATTGGTGATTTGTATCGGAAATCAACGGGTTTTAAGACACAAGTATTTAGTGATATTTATCTAATTCTAATCAAGAGCGGCATGGGGATGGCTAGGAATCTCTCTTTATAAATCCTGCTAAATAAGATTTTCATACATATATAGCAATAGAGACTAAGCAAGAAGCATACATAGGATTAAGATAAAATTTTAGTATTTACAATTTTTGTCAAACTTTTAAGAAGAGTTGGAAATTTGACGTGGTCTTAATTTTTTTTATTTTCTTGGTTAAAATTATCATATTTTAAAAAAATTGTCCATCTAAAATAAGGGACATGAAAGATAATTGAACTTAAACAATAGAGTCCAAATAAATAATTATCTTCCATCCTTTAATTTTCTATTTATAAAATTAAGCAATTTGTATGATAAGTTTTTTAATTTAATAATTTATCATTTTAAAATATGAAATTAAATAGTATCGATAATGTGATTGGTTGCTGTGGACTTGAATATATCATCTAAATCTCAAAGAAACATTTACAAATAAAATGCAAAATAACAGTCAAGTTTATCAAATCGCACCTAATAACAATTCACCCATCAAAGGATTTCAACAATTTTGATGTCCCATGATGGTGTGTTCATCGATGTATTTTTCAAAATTAGATTAGAATAATCAAGTGAGATGTTAAATAATTCAACTGTCAGGTCAATTTGATAAATTTCCCATACAATTCCTAATCCTTTTTTCCGTGAACCATCCATTTAATGGATGATACAAGAACTATGTTTTAAGATCTAGAAGTCATTACCTATTTTCTTCAACATGTAGCAAGTGAACCAAATACGGTGTAGGAAAAATTAAACCGGAACGGTTAGCCGGACATCGAACCGTAAGCGGTTCCTCGGTACTAACCGGTAAATCAGCCGGTTCAACAGGCCTAACTGGGCCAGTCTCAGCCGGTAAAAAAAATGTTAAAAATAGAAAATACAAAAAAAATCTAATAAAATCTGGAAAATATATTTAAAACATAATTAAACAAAGTATATCCAAATAATGTTGAAAATTAACGAAAAATGGATTTTGAGGAATTGATTTTTGCCCAAAGGTATTTTTGAAAAAAAAATTCAAACTAAAAAAGTATAAAAATAAATATTAATGACCAAAATAATTTTCAATATTTGCCAAAATGATGAAAACATTAAAAAATACGTTACAAATAAAATCCCTTATTTTGAGGATTTTATATAATTTTTTAAAATTTTTAAAATACCCAGTCACTTCACAAAAAAAAAATAATTCTGAAACACGGGTTTATGCCGGGTATATCGGGGGACAATAACACATTAGATATGCCGAGAGAGAGAGAGAGAGAGAGAGAGAGAGAGAGGTCTTAGGGGAGATTGGGCCTGTACCAATACCTTTCCAGAATGGTTAGTGTTGGCTGCTTTCCGGTCCGGATTGGCAAGACCACCAATATATGTGCCATCTCTTCTTAAATTTCTAGTACAAGAGGTATACATGAGATGCAAAAAAAAAAAAAAAAAGAAATAAAAAATGTACCTAGGATCAGGAAGTTAGGATCAGGAAGTTAAATGCCAAAAAAATAAAAAGGCTAGCTCTACTTGTTTGGACTGTTTGGCCAAGTTTAAAGAATCCATTTAACCGTAAGACTCGATAATTTGCCGCTTTTACCTGAAATGATAAAAACCGTTGTTTGGTTCGCTCCAGCTTAATCATAACTCATGAGCAATGTGGTCAAATTCCTTTTGGAGTATTCTTTGATTTTGTGAGAAAAAAAGAAGCAATTCGATACTTCGGCCAATTCAGGAGAAGATTTTGGAGTATTAAAAATTATATATAAATAAATTAAATATTTATATATAATATATAAGAAAAATAAAAGGTAATTTTATATAAATATTTCTTTGATTCGGCCGAAACGGACTTTAATCTGATTGAAGCGGTCCGAATCTAATTGAAACATCAATACCGGGTTTTGCTTCACTTTGGTCGAGGTGTAAAATTTGAAAACTTCTACCTCTTCAGCCGAAACAAAGCGAATTTGACAACAACAGTGTAGTTTGGTTCGCTCCAGCATAATTATGATTCATGAGACTCCAGCCTACTAAAAAGACATTATTTAAGTAAAAGTGGAAAACTTACCGAGATATCTCGAGTAAGTGGTTATCCAAACTGACCGTAAAAGTTTTAAGTCTACCACAAATGAATTGCCACTATTTGACCGGGCACCTTCTCCTCAATTTCTTTTTCCTAGCACCTTCTAGAAGGATGGTAGAGAGAGATGATATTTTGTGCATTCATTTCTCTCTCCCCCCTCTCCTCCCTCTTCTTGGACCTCTTGAAGTGCATTTATTTGATAGGGATGGACAGCATTATCTCTGACCAAATCCAATATTAAACAAAGAGAGAATAGAAAACTAAATGGGAGAAAATGCACCTTTTTAAGTCCCCATTTCTTGGGCCTTGTTTGCCCTTGTCTGTAAAATTATGGATTAGGTTATTAGTATTTGTTCAGTTTCTTTCTTTGTTTCTTGGTGTCTTTTTTATTTGGATTTTATAAGCTGGATATTGGAATAAAGTACCAGTTGCCCATATCTAACATCATACAACAACCTAATCATTTTGGAAGCAATAATCACTATGCCCATTAATTTTCATTATTATTTTATTTGTTGTTGTAGGAATATTTTTAAGCTTGAGATGCTCCTATTTTTAAAATTTTTGGATTTGTTTATTCATTAATTTTTTAGGGACTGAATGCAATGAGATAGTTATTATGTACTCTCAAAAATCACAAACACCCCAAGCCATCAGATATAAGAATTGATGGCTGAAATATGACATTTGTTCAAATAATATTTTTAAAAAATACCTAAACTTTAAGCATGGCCAAATGCATAACATGTTCCTCAATTTCTAGAACGTCTCCCGTATTGACTAAAGTGAAGATTCTTAAAATCAATGGCTCGCAGTACATTTGGCAATAACCAATTTGGTCTTTAGATTTTCCTATTGTTTGTATTTATAATTGTTTTTTGTTTTATATTTTTCTCATGGGGATTTGATACGAATGAGAGTATCACTTTTTGTATCTTAGTCACAGGCACGCCAAGTAAAATAGGACCCCATGATGCGTTTCTTCTCCTTTCAAATTTAAGAAAATTTATCTTCAACTTATAAGAGATGTCAATAGTACATACCCAGCCCTTGAAGAGATTAGAGAGTTAGGAACAAAAGATAAGACTTAATTGCTTATATGAAAGAAAAAACATTTGGCAGTTGCCCTTCCAAATCATCGATTTAGATAGGAAAGTGGCCGGACCAAATCATTAGCATCTCGGCCATAGCCGTACTAGAGAGAGCCATAGCCATAGAGAGAGAGATTAACTAGAACTACAGAATCGAGTAGAGAGAGAAAGGAAGAGTTTAACAGGCACATAAAAGATGCAGAAAGTGGCATGTTACAGAGAGAAAGGGAGAGCAAGTGGCCTGTTACAGAATGAGAAAATGTGACCCGCTAGAGAGAGGGAGAGAGAAGGATGTTTTGTTAGAGAGAGAGAGAAAAACAAGTTCAATATTGTACTCTTTGAAGAGAACATAATGCCATGTCCTTTTGTACACCTGTGCATTTTATCGTGAGATGTTATGTCCTTTTTGAAGAGGTGTCAGGCCTTCTGGCCTTTGATTCAAAATGGTAGAGCGCGAGTTTGGACCCTACGATTCTCAAAGCTTAATCTTAAATGGTGCGCTTTTAAAAAATAAAAAATTTGTGTGAATTGTTTTTTTTTTATATTTTTATTAGATTCTATTATTTTTTAAGAGTAGATGTTTCAAATTTCAAGTGCTTTGGATTTGAAAAAAAGAAATTAAAATTCATCTGTGAAATACAACTGTGATCATTAAATCGATACATGTTAAAGCCATTTATTTGATCCAAATTTAGATATATATATATATATATATAACTATATTAAGATGCCCTCATTATATAGCATTTTATAATTGTTCTCATCAAATTTTGGTCAATTATATACGTTTGTTTTGTACATAAAGTATTTTTGTATTTTTTATCATTAAGAGAAATGTAACATCATCCACATGGGGTGTAACAACACCCACATGATGTCACATCTCTTCTAATGACTAAAAATACCATTATTAAAAAATATTGTATTACAAAATAATAGTACATAAGTATCTAAAATTTGTTAAATACGATTATAAAATACTCTATAATATGAGTACCCTAACATAACCTCAATTTTAATTGCTCCTAATTCCCATCATATAAACTTCTATTTTAATTTAAATTTTTTAATATTTATTGGATAACCAATTTGGACTGGTCCGTATTGTTGATCCCACGATTTGACACATATACGTAGAGTGAGTGATCCACCTCACCTTTCCGAGTTTTGAAGCACCAGCAAAAACTATCCACACCAAGGTTTCTTTATTTTCATGGCTAGCATGACAAAAATAGGCTTGTCAACACTTGTAATTTTTCAAACTTTGTCACCTAACTTATCAAATTTCACATCTAAATGTTGTAAATAATGGTGACCTTCCTGTACAAAAAGTAAATAGTTACATTGTTTACAATCTTTTTAACTAAATGGTTAAAAAAGAATTTAAAAAGAAGATACGGCAGGACTCACTCCCCACCATCATATGGGTAGTTTGGTAAGAAAGGAATGGAATGGCAAGAGAGGCAGCCATCGATCCCTTTGAAATTGCTAAGATAAAAAGTAGCACCTTGAATACTCCGATTCACAGCCAATACATAAATAAAATGAACCAGTTTATATAATGTTGCAATATTAAAATGTAGAATTAAAGTTCCACCTAAAAAACTCCAGCAGAAAAGGTTGTTTTAATGTTGAACTCGATATCAAGATGTATGAATATGAACCAAAAACAAAAAATTTTGAGTCCCGGAGATAGTACATCTTGCAAAACATTATCTAGACCGTCCATATTCAAGATTCTCATATATTTATAGATCTACTTGATTTTAACCACTTTTGGAGTTTAAAATTTTCTAATTAGAGACGAAAATAGATTTTCAAATAGTCCTAAAAAAAATTTACACCAAAATTACATGTTACAATAACATTTTGAGGTGCGCCTCAATTGTATTGTTTAAGGTTGCAACCTTATAAAAACTACACCCTAAATAAAGATATAATTTGTACGAGATAAGACTTTTCATATGAATAAAATATTTTACATATTTAGAGCAATGTTTCAAAACCCAGCTTAGTAGGGCATATCATTCATCTACATATCCGTGTAGTTGGATCGGCTATCTGGATAGCATCTGAATTGGTTTGAATCAGTGATCCAATTTTTTTTGAAAAATGAAACAAAATAAAATTTAAAAATGGGATTTATGGGGTGGGATTTAGACATTAGATAAGCTTACAAAAAAGAAAAAAATATATCCATAGGGGATTTTAGGGGCAAACCAAGCTAAAACCTATGTCATTCTAGAGCCGGTTCGATCCCGACCGATTCTCATGTGAATAAGTGATATGGATCAAAAGTAGTTTTAAAACACTGATTTAGAGTGCCCACAAGAGCACTTTATGTTTTTCATTTTAAACATCATGCGTTGTACATTTTTCATAGATAAATGCAACACAAGCACTTGTTTATTTTGGGGGAAAATTGCACACTCCTTGTTTGATTTCACATCTAACTGCAACATAAGCACTTGTTTACTTTGAGAGAAAATTGCATTCTCTTTGCTTGATTTCACATCTAACTACTATGGCTAATCATGACTTTTTTGTACTAAATTAATCAAGTATTCCTATTGTATAATTGCAAAGCGATTCCTCATTAAACTTTTCACTTATTTCCTTTGACTTTAGTATTAGGAAATTTGAAATATTGTGAAGCCAAAGCACCAAAAAACACACTGGTGATTTACTTACTATTGAATTCTTGTTTTAATGATGCCATAAGTTAACTATTATTAGATGGGTGCCGTTGGCATACGGATGCATCCGTAGATGTAGAGGTAAGGTGCACCTTCAAATTTTATCATGGTATATAATTTTGATGTAAAATATCTTAGTATTATCTCAAAATCTATTTTTATATCTAATTGATGAAAATCTTGAAAACAGACGGTGTAGATAATATGTTGTAAAATGCACTATCTCCGAAGCTTAAAATCTTTTTATTTTTCATGGTCATACATCTCGATGTCGAGATGATCAATCACAGGGTTTTTCAACATTAAAACTACCATTTCTGATGGATTTTTGAGGTGCATTCGTAGTTCTACATTATAAGTTTGCATCCTTACATAAACTTTTTCCTCATTAGATTTATTGCCTAGCAACACATACGCTTGCAATTGGAGAGGTTAGATAAAATAATAGTGAGGGTACCTTGTAAAATATTTTAATAGAATGAATTGGTTGAGAAGGCGTCATAAAATATAATTAAGGTGCACATCAAAAATTCAATAGAAAAGGTTAATTCGATGCTAAAAAATTTCAAATCGATCATTCCGACCTCAAGATGTATGAACATGAGAAAAAATGGATTCCATGTCTTGGGAACAGTCCATCTTGTAATGTATTTTTGGGCCTTCAATTTTCAAAAAATTTCAAGTGCTTATGGATATGCTCGATGTATACTATTTTTTAAGTTTTAAACTTTATAATTAGATGTGAAAATAAAGTCTCAAGCCAACATAAAGATTTCCAATAACAAAAAACATATTCCGCTACTATTTAAAAGTGCGCCTTACTTTGATTGTTTGGGGCCTCAGCCCAATACAAACCGCACACATTAATGATTATATGTAATGAACAATTAAATTAGCCAATAACTTGGAGAAATTGAGCTAATGGGCACATTTATTATAAATTTACATGAATATATGTGTAAGCACTAAGAAGTTTATCATAGGCATGACTTTTCATTGTAAAGTGTTTGACATTGTAGATTTGCATGAAAAATGCAAGAAAATTTTTATATGAGGCATTTACCATATACTAGCAAGGTGCACCTCAGGTTCTTATAGGAAAAGTTTTTTTCAACACTGAAAACCCTCTAATTGATCACCTCAACCTTGAGATGTATCGATGTGGAAAAAAATAAATAAAATGATTTAAAATTTAAGATATTGGATCATGTAAGATATTATTTGGATCGTCAATTTTCTAAGATTTTAAAGTGTTTAACATTTTTAGAACTTTGAAATTTCATAACTAGGGGTGAAAATATATTTTCAAGTCGTCATCAAGATTCCAGTTGAGGAAATATATTTTCAAGTCATCCTCAAGATTTCCAATACTAGAAGTGCATCTTCTAATAGGATTTTTGGATTGTTTAAAGGTAATGCCTTATACAAACCGTAATCCACAAGACTCATTAGCAAAAGAATATAATACAAATCGTATCATTGCAAGAGATTTAGGTCGAATAAAGAAAATCATCCTCTATTAAGAAATGGCCGATTAGGGTTTCCCCAATTAAAACTGTGACCATGACAAAAATAAAGTATTAATAGGTGACTACACGCTTTTCATTACCCATTAAATAGTGCCCTAATGGAGACAATCAAGCGACATTTTATTGTTTCAAAATTCAATTGTGCCCTAATTGAGACAATCAAGCGACATTTTATTGGTTTCAAAAAATTCAAATAGGCCCTAATTGAGACAATCGAGCAGCATTTTATTGGTTTAGAATTTAAAATGGTCCCCAATGGAGATAATCACGCCACATTTCATTGGTTTTAAAATCTCTCTCTCTCTCTCATGGCCTAACAACTTCTAAGTACAAACTAAGCATAAAAGGCAAATAAAAAAATAAAAATAATGAGAAAGAACTTTACACAAGGGCGAGTTCTTCGAGGGTTATATAATTTAAACGTATTTGAAGATCTTCGAGGCTGTTTTGTTATTTAGGTGCTTGAAAGTGAGTCGACAACAATATTATATATTAATTATAACTTGATAACCACTATTGGTAATAATAAGTAATATTGTTCTTGATTTACTTATAATTGTCTGATAACGATTGTGATCCTTGTGGCACATGGAAATTATATGTGTAGTCATATTTAGGAATGGACTAAGAGCATAGGTGGTCAAGATGGCAGGGCACTATAATAAGACATCTTAAGTTCCACTCATTTGTTCAGTAAGGGGCTCTTTCCTTACTAGATTCATTATTGTCATCCGAGTCTTATCTCAACTATTTGGGGTCAACTATATGAATCATGCTATGTTATTATGTTCTAACAAGGGTTATATCCTCAGTCAAACCTTAAATCGCTATATCTCTTTTTACTACTTCTATCTATGTTTTTTTCCCGTTAAAAAAAATACAAAACCCTTTGGAAATCATTTGGTGGTAGCCCTCAGCCATCAAAAGTGGACCGATAGCCTATCCCAAATTTGACAAATTTTCAAGATATACCTAACTTTCTATATCCTATTAAATCCATGTTGGTTTCCCATGACCAAAAAAGCAAGGTTGGATTCACCAAAAAAAAAGAAGAAATTTTGGATCTTTCAAGACAAATTTATTTTAAAAATTGAATTTTTATCCTCTTGGGGAAATCCAATATTTTTTAAAGCAAAAAAAAACTTTTATATGTTTACTTGATAATTTAAGATTTGCAAATAAAAAAACCATAGATTTGAACATAAATTCAAGTCATTCTACGTGTAAATTACATAAATAGGGCCAACTCACTGATTACAGTCCAGGAATCAGACTGACGACCAATGATTCCCAATTCGAAGCAACAATTTACACTGGTTTAAAGTGTCTTATGTTACTTCCAATAAACATGAATAAGAAATATATATATATATATTCCCCACTTATGGCCATCAAAACATTGGAATACTTGGTAAACAAAACAAATCGTCAATAAGCAAACATTTTATAATAGGGAATAACTTCTATAATCCAAGTGCTTATAACTTGTTGCACATCTTTGATTTGAATAATAACAACTTAAAATAATAATAATAATAATAATAATAATAATAAAATAAAAATAAAAAAGAGTTCTTGAAAGGCTAAATATAAAAAAAAAATTGAGTTCTTGAAAGCCTAGATATGTTGTCCATTGTATGGATAGTCAACAATAACAAAAAATGACAAGACTTATGTACGACCTTTTGTTCATGTAAATTCATTTTTGGAAAAATATTAGAAATATACTTTAATTTTTGACAAATTAGAAAAAAAAATCCTCAAATCTTGTCCACAACATTTTTCTTTAGTTTTCTCATTTAAAATACTTCGAGTTATCACGGTATTTAAAATGCCGTATAAAATGGGGTAGTCATTACGGTACTTAAAGTAGTGTAATACTACGGCTTCACAATAATACGGCTACTTTGGTAAAAAAATATCAAAAAAGGGTGTGGATGAGGTTTATGAAAGTTGATGTTTTTTTTTTCCAATTAAGATAAAATAAAAGTATATATATGATAATTTCCTTTCATTTTTCTATATTTTTTATCCCCTAAATGAGATCTAAATGTTCGTAAAATCTAAGATCTGAAAGAACCTTGCTTCTCGAAGTGGCCAAGTATATGCCCATTGATTTATATAATAATTTTCCTTTAACAGTAACATGAATATATCTTCCTCGCTAGGATAAAATACATAGCATTTCATAGACTTGCACATGGTAGCAGCTAATTGCCGACATCGCCTCTCATATAGGTGGACCATTTTCTACATTTATCGATAAGCCAACATGGTAGCATGTACACTTGCCAAAAAGACAACATCTTTATTTGATGCTACAATTTGACGCTCTAAACCGTCAGATTTTTTCTATCTTTACTTCATGATTTGGCACAACTACCCTATTATATGGTTGTAAGGATATGATTTGTATTTCTTTCATTCTTATTAATAAAAATAGGTAGGGGACCTTCTCCCCCACTTACCCAGAAAATAAAAAGTCACATAAACAAGAAGGGTACAGTTCGTGTAGAGACTAGGCTCTAAACAATCAAATTAGAGCCTACCTTCAAATAGTGCCAAGAAATGTGGTTTCACTATTGAAAATCTTTGTGATAGCTTTAAAATTTATTTTCATATTCATTTATAAAATGCAAAGCTTCAAAAATAGTATAGATTGACAGATCTATAAAAACTTGAAAATCTTGAAAATTGACAGTCTAAAAATGCGTTACAAAATACACTATTTCCAAAACTTGAAATCCATTTTTTTCTCATGTCCATGCATGATGTCCATATGATCAATTAGATGATATTTGGGCATCAAAACAACCTCTTCTAGTGAACTTTTTGAGGTAGGCTCAAATTTGATTGTTTAGAGCCTTGGCTCTATATAAATTTTTCCCCCAAAAAAAATCAAGCTTTTCACCTGTCTGCTTTGATTTTCAAATGATTTATAAACTCATTTTTTCTTCAAGTTTTGAAACGGCGGTTCAATATTCCGTATCATTTTAAATAGGATTGTATACTATGAAACCAATTATTTTTTGTACAAGGAAATTACAATCACTTTTAATCATACGATGTGAAATCCAATAGATAAAAATATATCACAAGATTCAAAAATTTTTACTATAGACTTTAAATCTGCACAATAACACATCATCAACCACTTGATTTTTGTACAAAAAATAAAGTCTTATTGTATACATTGCCATTGTAAATTCATTTATACTCTGATCAATTAATTTGGAGCTCCAAAAAAAGCTAATGATATTTGAAGAATTAAAAATAATTAATACAAAAGAAGGGATATCATTATGAAGCAATGATACGATTCCACTTGGGGGCAAAACTTTATGAAATCCAAATTTCTTCCATTAAAAAATAAGGATGAAACTTTACTATGTAATGATGCTCAAATATGAATCCCTTTACTTAAACCAACTTGGTGTCATTGAATAAACCTCAAGGGAAGCAAGGCAAATATTTTAACAATAATTATAAAGCAATGGTATATTTTATTATTATTGGTTTGCCCAAATATTGAGTCACACTAATAATTAGTGAACATCTAGAAGTACACACTTTTTATATATATGAGCAAGAGATGTCGTGTAGCTCCTCTCTTATATCTGAAGCGCGAGTTTGGCGTGTCTAAAAGATTATTGCTTTGCAGGTTCGAGGTTCGGAGCTACGTTAATTCGCAGGCAAATTATATATAAAACGCGAGTTTCGCGTTTCAAGAGAACATAGCGAAATACTTAAGGGCCAGTTTGGCGTGTCGAAAGAATGTAGCTTCGCAGATTGGAGGTACGGAGCAACGTTATTTCCAAGTCTAATGATCGTGGTCTAGCTGATTTTGTATTTGGGATTGTATACAATAATAATTTATTTTTGGTATTAGGAGGTCATAATTACTTATAACCATCCGATGTGAAATCTGATGGCTTAAGTGTGCCACAAAATTCGAAAAAATTTCTTTTTGAACTTTGAATTTGATCAATGAAATAAATGCAACCACCCAATTTCACATCTAATAGTCAAGATTAATTGTGAATATATTCAATATATTTTTTATAATATGAATAATATCTTATTTCTTTATTAATATTTAAATTTATTGAAAAATTACAAAAAACCCCTAAGACTACACTTCCTATACAACTTACACCCAATCTAACTCTTTTTCTCACTTTTTTCCCCAAAATACATTTTCTATGTAAATATCATTTGCTAAAATAAAAAATAAAAAAAATACCTAAACTGCTCTCCCTTACTTTTACCTTACCCACGCCTCTCTCTCCTCTATCCCACCAAAATAGGGGTTGTGTCACTGTGTAAATTCGGTTCGGCAGTAGGGCTCCCGCACTGTGTAAAGTACGGTTCGGCAGTAAGACTCCGCCACTATGTAAAGTGCGGTCCGGCAACTGCAAAGGGCGGTCTGGCAGTAGATATTATAGGATTCTAGGGCTCCGGCACTATGTAAAGAGCGGTCCACCACTTGTGCGCTTCGGCAATGTGATGATGCGCTCCGGCAATATGCTACGAAGTTCCAAAAATCAACGTCAAATTTGGCCAAATTGATTTTTATGTACAGGAAGGGCATTTCCATCTAAAAAAATGAATTTTTTCGCTTGGGGGGTATATGTATAGAAAGTTTGTCTTGAGGAAAAAAGCGAAAAAAAGTTAGGTTGAGGGTAAGTTGCATATCAAGTGTGGTCTTGGGGGGTTTTGTAATTTTTCCAAATTATTGCATGTTCATAAAACTTTCTTTTATAAATATATAATGTGAGGGGCTATATACATAATACATACCCAAGGTCTACCTGAATGTACTTTTTCTCGTAGAGAAGCCATCGAAAATTCTGAAATTTCAATGCTAAGCAACCATTTATTTTTTGTACATAGAGATCACAATCATTTTTGTCCTTTAAGTTTCAAAACGGGTAGTTGTAAGAGTCTCATTGAATAGACACAAGATTCTAAAAAGAATTTTGGAGTGAAATGATCGTAAACTCTATGTTCAAAAAAAAAATGGTCTCTTTATAGATAATCCCATATTACATTATAATATACTACGTTATATCCCAAAGATAAATAGGCCCTCATAAAGCTCATGTGAACGCCTTATATATTTTTGTATCATTCGTCTATTATGTTGCATCATATGTATTACAAATATATTTATATCATAATAGAATCTTATATAATGTAATGAAATAATAAAATTCTAAAAACTTCCAAAATAAAGAAAATTTTAAAAAATTCAAAAAAGTTTTAAAATAAAAAATTATTAAAGTAAGTAACATATTCAGAAATTATATAATATATCATATATACCTCTATTGAACCATGTTATACAATATAGTATAAAAGAAAGATTATTACTTATATAATAATTATACATTATTTATTATATATTGTAGATGATATATTATATATTATATATCATATTTTATACTATCATATAATAATAATAATAATAATAATAATAATAATAATAATAATAATAATATTATTATTATTATTATTACTATTATTACTATTATTACTAGTATTACTATTATTACTATTATTACTACTATTACTACTATTACTACTATTACTACTATTACTACTATTATTACTATTATTACTATTATTATTACTATTATTACTATTATTATTACTATTATTACTATTATTATTATTATTAGTATTATTATTACTACTATTACTACTATTACTATTATTACTATTATTATTACTATTATTACTATTATTACTATTATTATTATTATAAATCATGAACTAACCTACTGTCAAAAAAAAAAATCACAATGTGCTCTTGGATAAAAATCAAACTAAATTATTTTTCAGGACTCTCAATTTTAGGGATGTCAAAATAATAAAATACGAATTCTATTTTTATCTTACTAATTTCATATTTTCATAAAAAGCTTATCATTTATTTCATATTTTCTTCTTTCTTGAAATTTTACATAGAAAGCTTCTCATTTATTTATGTTCTAGAGCAGTAACAGCTATTTCTATTCTTTACACTTTTAAAATTAGGTTTTGGTTGTGAGGTTTTTATTTCATCGTCTTAAGAGAAACTTGTATTGCAAAATTTCGAGGCCCATGTATACAATACTCTATTGCGATAATGTCATTATTAAAACTATTTAACAGAATCTCTGAAGACTTATTTATTCGACATCTATTATATAAACAAACTAGATGGAAAATTGGAGTTTGTTTATAATACATATTAGAGGATTATGTTATTAAAAAAAAGAAAGTATCGGATAACACCTTTTGCTTTTGGTACAAAGTAGTCATAGTAACTATCAACCATTGGATCTTAAACCATGTGGCTTACAATCTGCATTGTCTTGGTCCAAAGTTCAAAAGAAAACTTTCGAAATTCATCACATAACCCAGGCCATTGAAATTCACATTTTTATATACATATAGACACTGTGTTTATATGTCACAGACCTCACGAGTAGAAATGTATTCCCCTTTATGGTCTATATTTGAGATATGTTTTAAATCTAATTTTTTAAGGCAATATAATATCTACTATGGAAATCATGAATATGTTATCATCATCATCATCCAAGCTTTATCCCAATTATATGGAGGTAGCTATATTAATCACGTTCCTCCATTCTTCTCTACAGGTTCCGGATCCATAATAATGTGTGGCAAGGTTTTACACTGACTACCGACTTAATGCCACCCACCTCCTTTATCGGGTTTGGGACGGGTTAAGAGAAAGCTTAAGGCCCTCACCCTTATTTGACATGAGATCATGAATATATACCAAAAAGAACTTTGTTAAGACCACCGAAACTTTTAAAATTATGTCCTTTTTTGGAGAGACCACAACTCCACATTTAACTTTAAGATGGATATGTAATGCCTAGGGGAACACAAATTTAGTTTTGAGTCCTTTGACGCACAAACCACATTTCCATAGATACATCTAAACATTGCCAAGATACAATTTTGGTGTTAGAAATACCTATAATGATTTGAAATTTTGTATTTATTTTTCATTATAAAATTTGAAGCTTTAAAAATGATACAATTAACACTTTGTATAAAAAAAGGCTAAAAAATATACAATTAACACTTTGTGTCGAAAAGATTTGTATTACGAACAAGAGAAAGAGATCTTTCCATATGAAAAGTGAAGGGCTACAGGAGGGCCGGGTCGAGTCCAGCTATACCAAAACGCATACCCAAATAGTGTTTGGGTCCAGCTCTAAAACCTGGACCCGATTTATCGGGTCCAAAAATTAGACCAATACCCATACCGATTGGGTCTATTGCCACCCTATGACTATGAGCTTCTTTATTTTTTGCCTTTTTTTTAACTATCATATGCCCATATTATTGGTAACAAGGTCACGTTCACCCTCAATTAGATTTCAAGCCATCTGATTTGTCATTTAATAGCTAAAGGTAAGTATGAGTTCTTATTGTATATGATCCTTAATGTACCCAAACCAATAAGGGTTAAAGTAAAGTATTTTATCTCCAACGATTTACATGTACGGGTTAGATCCGACTAGACCCAGACTCAGACCCGAATAGTATTTGTCCATTAGATTTCAAGCCATCTGATTTGTCATTTAATAGCTAAAGATAAGTATGAGTTCTTATTGTATATGACCCTTAATATACCCAAACCAATAGGGGTTAAAGTAAAGTATTTTATCTCCAACGATTTACGTGTACGGGTTAGATCCGACTAGACCCAGACTCGGATCCGAATAGTGTTTGTCCATTGGATTTCACGCCATCTAATTTGTCATTTAATAGCCAAAGATAAGTATGAGTTCTTATTGTATATGATCTTTAATATACCCAAACCAATAGGGGTTAAAGTAAAGTATTTTATCTCCAACGATTTACATGTACGGGTTAGATCCGACTAGATCCAGACTCAGATCCGAATAGTATTTGTCTATTAGATTTCAAGCCATCTGATTTGTCATTTAATAGCTAAAAATAAGTATGAGTTCTTATTCTATATGACCCTTAATATACCCAAACCAATAAGGGTTAAAGTAAAGTATTTTATCTCCAACGATTTACATATACGGGTTAGATCTGACTAGAACTAGACTCAGACCCGAATAGTATTTGGATCCAGACCCTCAGTTAGATCTGTCTATTGGGTCCAAGGTCTGGTCGGGTCAATTGCCACCCTTTAGGGGAGATCTATATACAAATGAACGCTCATGGTACTCTCTCTCTCTAAAAATGAACACTTGTGCTCCTTTATCTCTGTACGCACCAATGAACCATCGTAGTGCTATTTGACAAATTGACACAGAGCAAGTCAGTAAAAGAAAACTCGCTCATCTCGCTAGTTCTCTACTACCCGTTTACTTCCGTATGACATCGTGGTCCCGCAACGGGTTGATGGAGACCACGGAAACATATGTGGCTTTTCTCTTGGGACCCTTAGTGTCTTCCTAGTGCGTGGGAACGTAAGAAACCCTTGTTTTTCTCGTTGAACTTTTGGTTTCTCTCTCTAAGAAACTCTTGCTCATGCTAAATTGAGGATGCATTTGGTTTCTCTCTCTAAAAAACTCTTGGTCTTCACCCACATTAATGAATGAGTTGATGCTTGGGGATGATGGGATTCCGCATCAAACATTAACGATGCATGGAGGTGTGGAACTCGTGCAATGGAGAGGCATGTTGCTATCATCGTGAATTTTTTACACTTAACTACCCGCCTCTTTTTATGACAAGTGCAAGTCCCTTTTCACATATGGGAGGTTCCTCTCATAGGAGTGGCAATGGACCTGGACCTTACCTAGGACCCAATGGCCGGACTCAGTTCGGGTTTGAAAATTGGACCATGTGGACCTAATCTAGACCCAACCCTAATAGTGTTATTATTTTAAAAATATTTAATATATGATATTTAAATAGTACTTGAATAAATATAACTATATAATTTTAGTTATAATATTTAAATAACGCATATATTTTAACATAATATATAAACAATGTTTTTTTATTTTTTAAGTCGAGTCCAATGGTTCCGGGTCCACGTCCAGATCCAACTCCAGGTCTCCCTTAAATGTTTTCGGGGCATAAAGTGGTAGAAAGAGAATAATAAACAGTGCAGTTGGCACGACGTTTAGGCTTCATGTTAAAAAGTAAACCGTACTGCCAGACATGATATATAGTTTTGGTACCAGAAAAGTCTTATAATAATCCAAAAAATCTATTTCAGCAAGTGGTTATAAAATATGGAGCTCGAAAGATAATGTAAACATGCCGATAGGTGATCATTTGAAAATGGGATAATAAATAATGAGACTAACATTTGAAAATGGGATTATATACGATGCGACTATTTATCTTTGGTATAAGGTGATCACAATTACTTACAATCATCCGATGTTAAATCTGATAGCTAGGGTGTGTCATAAAGTTCGAAAAAATTTCTTTTGAACTTTGAGCTTGGTCATTAAAATAAATGTAGCCACTCAATTTCACATTCAATAGTCAAGATTAATTGTGACCACATTGTATCAAAGATAAATATTCTCATTATATACTTTCCCTTTGAAAATTGACTGTCTATATAATGTTTTTCAATATATACTATTTTTTAGAATTTGAAACCCATTTTCCTAAAGTAAATAGACTATCAATGCCAAGATGCTCAATTTTGGAATTTTCTAACACCAAAACTATATTTTCTTATGGTGTTATAAGCTGCAGCATTTTTTATTATTTGGTTTTAGATAGATCGGTGGTAGGAATCGAACTTGAGATGGTACGTTGCTAATCATCGACTGCTTAGCACTGAAGCACAAACTCAATTCATATGAGTTGCGACTTTACTTTTTGGGATTGTCTACAAAGAGACTATTTGCCTTTGTTACAATATGTCACAACCATTTCGACTCATTAGATAAATAATTGGATGGTTTGGGGTGAATTCAGTATTCGTAAAACCGGCCGGTCCAAACCAGAAGCGACCGGTTAGATTGGTACCGGCAAGGTACCGACTCTGGTTAAGACAAGTTTTGCAGTACACCTCATAGACTGCCCTCTCCAAAAAAAAACGAGCGCCAAGACCGGTCAATTCGATGTTGAACCGGTGGTTTTTTCTCAAAATCGGCCGGTTTTTCCTAACCGGTCTGGTGTACTATTTTATCGTCCGATATAATGTTATAATGGCAACGCGTATATAACGGTCGTTATTTATCACAGAGCCCGTTATATAAAACAGAACACGTGATCAACTTTTATGCATGCTTTTTTTATTCTTTTTGCTACGTTTTTTTTGTTTTTGTCAGTCAATTATTGACCTTATAAATTCGAAATCTTCTATAAATCAATGAGGATTGAATCAAAAATCGAATATTAAGTCGTTTTTTGCGATCTTCCTTGGCGTTATTTTGTGTTCTTGATTTTAATCCGCCAATCTAATGATTTTGGCATGGTTTTTCATTTGTTTTCGATAAAAATTAAGGGCTTTTAATGATCACAGAGATATCTAGATTTCTAGACTCGTGATTTCATTGAAACGGGGAGATTTGGAGCTCAATTTTGAGTTTTAATTAAATAAGGTAAATTCCAACCTGCATTTTTTTTTAAAAAAAAATCCTAATCTTTCAGCTTTTTTTTAAGATTATTCAAACAATATTTGATTGAGATTATTGATTGCATTCAATAAAAGAATGGGTTTTGGAACAAAAACAAACATTTGGAGCTCGGTTTTAGGGATTTTAGGGTTTCTTGAACAGAAAATGAAATGTACTTTAAGGGTTTTAGGGATTTTAGGGTTTCTTGCATATCTTCATAGTATTCAAATATTAATTTATATAAAAAGTTGTTTCAAATTTGTTTTATAAGATAAATGTATGTAATATGATAGTATACATTTAATCTAAGTTTTTCTAATTTTTTTAATTTTTATGGAGGTTTTTGACCCATTCTTTTTATAAAAAAAATCTATTTGACCGGTTAATCCGGTTAACCACCCCTGTTTGTCCGATTTCGGTTCAAACCGCTCCCAACCACTTGACCGGTTAACCGCTCCAGTTCGATTTTGCGAACACTGAGTGTGTTACGAAGTCCGAGATTAATTTTTTGAAACTTTGTATCTATTTAATGATCATGTTACATCCACCCGTTTTAAAATTTAACAAAGAAGACTGATTGGAACCTCCTTATATAAAAATAATAATCATTTTGTAGATAATCCATTACTATTTAGTATCAAGCGAATCATATAAACTTCTTCCATAGCCAGTTAGTTACTTAGTTTGCGAACGATGAGTCCATAATGCTGAACATGAAAAATAATGGTGTGCATTTTGTATTCATCCACATCATGGCTTTTCCTCCAAAATTTTCTGAAATCTTCTTTCTTTAATAGGATATTTTTGCCAAAACGAAAAATATAAATTCCTTCTAAAATGAAATGAGTGAATTCCCTTCAAAAATATAAAAGGAGCCACCAAATTAAAACACGAAATGCAATTATCACAAAATTATGGCAAATGAAAGTCATATATTACTAAATATAAGTAAATATGACAAATATATTACTAAATAATAAATCTAAATATGACAAGCTAAAAAAATAGTTGCATAAAAAGCGAAACAAATACGAAAATGATATTAAATATGGATTAAAAATAAATTTAAAAAATAAAAATAGCATAATATTTATTTATTTAACAACTAAATTTAGTCATTAAAAAAGTTCTTTTGTAATCTGATTTCTGAGTTAGTGCATCAAATGCCATTAGCAAACTTTATTATAAAGAAGGAATTATTTCGAAGTCTAAAACTATTTGAGTTTGTATGATGTGGGCAAAGTGAGGCGGGCAGAGATAGAGAGAGAGGTATATAACATACAAAACGATTTTAATCCAGCTATCCAGATCAAGAATCACCGATCGGATAGAAATCAAAAGTTGGGCAACATGGGTTCCCACCAATGTCAAATTTGTTGCGGAGTCTTTTACGGTTTCATGAAAAAGGTTCCCACCAATGTCAAATTTGTTGCGGAGTCTTTTACGGTTTCATGAAAAAGATGAAGCAATTCTGTATTTCGGCTGATTCCGACGAAGGCTTTTGATTTCTTTTAAAATTTAATATAAATAAATTAGATATTTATATATATATAAATAATTAAAAATTTTAAAATAAAATTTCAAAACAAAAATACTTTCTTGTTTATGAATCATATTAAAAAGTAACTGGAACTAGATTCCATCATTAGAAATCAATAGAGTGGGTAAAGAAGCTCCCCCCCTTAGCAAGGGAATCAGCAAAGGCCATCGCCAATGATCATTGAAGAGTAGACGATACATACACTTCACCGAGAAAAGACCATTGTTCTCTATATCCCATACTACCTTACCTTCAGCCATTTGTGGGATATAAACTCAGTTAAAAACCTCCAGAAGAGCTGAGAATATAGATTGTCAAAGATCCGATTATACGGGAGGCTGATAATCCAAACTACTTGATTACCCCTGACTTCAAATATATCTGCTACCAATGTATTGGGATTATCCATCGTACAAAAAATGTCCGGGAATGCCACTTCTAATGAGCTAGCACTTGTGGTGCTAAAAGGAGATATTTATGGCATTACCAAAATTCCAGCAGATATTCCGGTGAATAAGAGGCTTACACAAATAAATACATCTCCAAAAAGATGACATGTTCTCATTTCTCGTCGAGATCCAATTAACATCTCCAATCTATCTACACCATACTTAGCCAGAAGAACTTGATACTATAAATGTTCCTTAAAGCGAAACTGCGCCACCACTACTTACAAAGTAAAACTTAGTTAACCATTTTAATTTTCCTTAATCCCAATCCGCCTTCACTCATCGGTGTACACACCCTATCCTATCTAAGAAGTTTGAACTTTCTTGAAGTATTAGAAGAGCTCCACAAAAAATCCATGATCATGCATTCAATTTTCTTTACAGCTAAAGGTGGTATCTGGATGATAGATATCTGGTAAATCGGTAAATTTGCCAAACAATATCTCAACAAAGTGATCCTTTCTCCCAAAGATAAATATTTATACTTTCAAAGATCCAGTTTGAATTGTACCCTCCAAAGGACCTTATCCCAAATGGACATCGATAACCTACCATCAGAGATTGACATTCCTATATAAGTAATAGGGAAGTAATCCACTGTACACCCATGATTTCTGCAAGATCCATAATAAAAGAGTTATCGTACTGAAGTTTTCTCAAAATTGAATTTGATCCCCAACGCCACCTCACAACATTGCAAAAATGTGGTAATATTGTTTACTTGTGTAGTTTCAACCCCATAAAAAATTAGTGTGTCATCTGTGTATTGTAAGTGGAATACACAAAGGCCCTGATCTGTAATCTTGAAACTTGAAAAATTGCCCCTACTTTCCACATTTCATACGATAAGACTGAAGCACTCTGCATAAATTTTAAATAGAAAGGGCGATAAAGGATGTCCTTGGTATAGACCTCTGGATGGACTGAAGAACCCAATCGGACTACCCTTGTAGAGAATGGTAAAATGAGCTGAAGATAAATATCCAAATATCTAATTTCTCCACTTATCCCCAAACCCTATGCTTTTCATAATCTCCAATAGAATACCACATTTCCCTCTGTTATAAGCTCTTTCCTTATCTAACTTTATCACCACCCCTAGACTACCACTCATTGCTCTTGAATAAATACACTCATGTGCTACCAATACACTATCAGTAACTAGTCTGTCTTTTCAAAAAGACCAATTTGGGTCCTAAGATAATCAAAGGTAACACAATTTTCAGCCTCAAGGACCTTAGCTACAATTTTGTAAAGGCTAGTGAGAATGCTAATGGGTTTGTTATCCCCCAACCAAACAATAACTGATTTATTTGGTATTAGAGTAACAAAAGTGGAATTACTGCCTTTTAAGATTTCCCTTCTAAAAAGAATCATCTAATCATCTCTAAAAGCTCAGCCGATATCATATCCCAAAATCTTAGGAATAAAACTAAGGGAAAGCCGTCTGCGCCTGTCGACTTGTCTCCTACCAGTGAAAGGTCAGCCCTCTTAAATTCATCAATGGTAACATGAACTTCAAGCTGATTTATATGATCAATTAATAGCACTTTGAAAGCCATCCGACTCATACGAGGAATAAAACACACCTCAGATGTAAAAGCTTTTTAAAATGACTAATAATAGCATCGTCCATACCATTACTATTATCATGAGTTTACACCCTGGATAACCATACCGGATAAGTCATTTTGCCTACTACGAGTACTACTAATAGCATGAAAATACTTGGTATAAAGGTTCTTTATTTGAGCCATTTGTTCCTAGATTTCTGTTTCCAAATACACTTCTTCCACTCTTCGAATATCCTATAAAACCTTCACTATTCCTATCCACTAGAAGCTCCTTAGATAACGCTCCACTAGATTGAATTTTTTTTTTTTTTAACAAATAACAGTATTTTTATTAATTAATGAAAAGAAAATACACCAAAAAAGGAAAAAGGGAAAATAAGAGAAGAAAAACATCTGCAGCCGCATTCTGCTCCCTATGAACATGAGAGAAGTGAATCTCATGGTTTTTCAAATATATTTTTTAAAAAAATTTTGCTTAGGCCAAAACTTCGGCCGAATCGACTCGAAGCACACCAGGATCTAACCGAAGCGTCCGAATCTAACTAAAGCGGCGACACTAAACTTCGCTTCGCTTTTGTTAAGGCCTAAAATATGAAGGTTTCCGCCTTTTCGGCTGAGACTAAGTGAATTTATTATGTAAGTACTTTCTTAACCATTTCTTCGCCTGCTTGGCCGGTCTGGATCACCTCTATCGACCCAATCCAAATCTATACACTATATCTTTCATCCAAAACTCGATACAGGTTTTAAAACACTAAGAGAGAGAGAGAGTGAGAGAATGATAGAGAGAGATATTACATGCGTAGTCAATTATTAGAATTCATTAGAACAAAACGCATTTGGCAAAAAATAGGTGAACAACGTGCAAATACAATCACTCATATGAAAGGCCAAAAAATTAAAAAACCGACGTGACTTAAACCAACATGTGCGTTAAACTTCGCCACGGTAAAATGTGGGAAGCAAGTCAAGTCAACAAAAAATCCCACACATACCCACTCGCGCGGGTCCCTGCCACGTGCCAATATGTGGCCCCACACGCACCACCGTGGGTCCGGCGACTCAATTTCAGAGTCCACCCCAAGTCTTGTGGGAATCTTCCAGCCGCAAAATGTACAGTGGTTCGAACAGAAGAAACTTGCCCTTACTTTTATAGGAAATTACCTGATTCACCTTTCCTTTTGTTTCTTATTAAATATGTCTTATTTTATTTATTTATTATTAAATAATGGTTTTATTTATTTATTGTTATTATATATGGTGGATCAGGTTGTTGGGAAAGAAGAGTGGCAAGTGAGCTGGAAACGCCCCATCATGCCTACGCTTCCTGTGGTTGTGGAAATTAATGCTTAGGCGAATTTCAGTGAAATTTCGGTTGATAAGTGCATGCCTTCCTTGGACGGAAATGAAATCATTCATATTATAATATAAAAAAAAATATATTGGCACAAGTTTCAGTGAAATTTCGGTTGATTAGTGCGTGGCTTCCTCGGATCGAAACGACTGATGAAAACATTTATATAAGCTTTTAACCTTGAAATGTAGAACTACGGATGCACTTCAAAAATGTGTTGGAAAAATTATTTTAGTGTTGAAAAACCCTCTAAGTGAGCATCTCAATATCGAGATATATAATTATAGATAAAAAAAGGATTTTGAGTCTGAAAAATAGTATCTTACAACACATTATCTAGACCATCCATTTTTAACATTTTCATATGTTTATAGATCTACTTGATTTTAATCATTTTTAAAGTTTAAAATTTTATAATTAGATATGCAAATAGATTTTGAGATAATCTTAAGAATATTTTACATCAAAATTATATGTTATCATCAAATTTGAAGGTGCACCTTAATTGGATTGTTTAAGGTTGTAACCTTATCGAAACCATACCAATATATATATATATATATATATATATATATATAGGAAAAGGCTTTTTTGAGCTAATGTGCTCACAAGGAAAAATGAACCCAGTGGTCCAGATTGAATCTGGGCCGATCTAACGATCACGGATGCTTGATAGTGTTTGAATTTTAATTTTTTTTTCTCATCACTTGCAATTTTATACATGTGTTAATAAAAAATAGGCGAATATTTGAAAAATATTAAAAAATATTTTACATGAAACAAATAACCAAAATACCCTTATATATATATATATATATATATATATATATATATATAAACGATCAAATTAGAGCCCACTTTTAAATGGCGTTGAGAAATATAGTTTTAATACTTAAAAGTTTTTTAATAGCCTTAAATTATATTTTTATCTTTAGTTGTAAAATTTAAAGCTTTAAAATAGTGTAGATCGAGCGGATCTATGAAAACTTGAAAATATTGAAAATTGACGGTCCAAAATACGTTACAAGGTGCACTACTTATGAAACTTGAAATCGATTTTTTTCTCATTGTCACGCATCTTGATGTTGAGATGATCAATTTGATGATATTTGGGCATCAAAACAACCTCTTCTAGTGAAAGTATTGAGGTAGGATCTAATTTGATTGTTTAGAGCCTAGGCTCTATATAAACTTTTCTCACATATATATATATATATATATATATATATATATATATATATATATATATATATATATATATTAACTCGAATACTAGTGTTTCAAAACCTAGATCGGTGAGGTGGATCACGCATTCCAAGAACCATATCGGATCGCTTGATATACAATCTGAATTGGGTCTGAAATAGTACTAAAAAAAATATTGAAAATAAATGAAAGAAAATAAAAATTAAAATACAGGTTTATGTCTAGGATTTAGAGGGAACCAAAGATAAGAGTAGATAAGTTTACAAAAAGACTATATATAGGGGGATGATTTACAGGGAATCAAACTGAGACCCACACCATCTTAGAATCAATTCGGGAATCAATTAAGTCCTAATCAATTCCAATCCGAATTGATGATCTAGATAAAATATTATCGGATTTTAAAACACTGCAAATACCAATGAAAGATAAGCTATTTAGCATTCTACCTACGTTTTTTTATTTGTTTTCAAAATGCCCATTAAAAAATAAATGATCTTGAGTTGGTATAGTTGGAAATGAATAAAATGTTGAATAATTTGTCGTTTATAAGTATTTTGATAAATGTCCCAAAAACATTTATACATCACATAGCAATAATATGATCTAATATTATATATTCTATCCACTAATTCATGTCTAGGACAGGTTTCTTCAGAGTAATTTAATTACATGTGCTTCACATGATATTCCAATAAGAAATTAAATGACAAATAATTATTAGATTGATTTAGTTTAAATAAATAATAAATAATAAATATTGCCTTGTAATTTAATTTTTATGCTATTTAGTTTACATCTGGATTTAATTTATTCGTCTTACTAAATTTCAGTTTTAATTTAGTTTAGTTGAGATATGTACCTGGTTATTTTAATGGAAATTTTTATCTAGCAAGAAATCCTATTTTTACTTGAATAGAGCTACAGAGTCTTATTTCAGTAATAAGTCATATTATTATTTTTAGAAGAATTTCTATTTAATTATTTTTTAAAAAGTAGAAAATAGAGATCTCAATAAAATTGAAAATTCAAGCTATTTATTTTTTCTCCGTACGTAATAGAGATTTATGCTTGTCACCCTAAACGAAAAAAATTGAAAGACAGAAAAACAAGAAATTTCACACCATGCTTCTTAATATTTATTGTTTTATTAATAGGTGAAATTTAGAAATTCCTCAGCCATTCTACACGAAGTAGACTAAATTACATGAAGAAAGATTAAAATTACATGGAATTGAAACAGCATAATTGCAACATTAGCTAATTGAACCCCATATTGGATACGAGTCTCTCTCTCTCTCTCTAGAGTTTATTGAACCCCATGTTGGATGCAAGTCTCTCTCTCTAACGTGACCATGACTACTTTTTATTTCTCAAGGATGATCTAAGCCATCTCTCCCCATTACAACCATGACTACTTTTTCTTTCTCAAGCACAATCTGAACCTCTCTCTCTCCATTATTATCATGACGACTTTTTCTTGCCCAAGGATGATCTAAGCTTCTCTCTCCATTACATAAAGGGTGCGGTTTTTATATTCCTAGCACTAATATGTAGAAAAAACTTCTCCTCTTTGTAATCCATTTTTTTGAGGGATTTTTTACCTCATTTTTTATTTTTGGGTTATGTTAAGATGCTCATATTATGGAGTAATTTATTATTGTATTTAACAAATTTGAACACTTTTATACTCTTATTTTGTACATGGAGTTTTTTTAGTAATGATAATTTTATTCATTAGGAGGGGTGTGACATCCATGTCGATAATGTCACATTTTATGTGGATGACGTCACAACTCTCCTAAAGACCAAAAATATCTTTATTAAAAAAAAATGTTATACACACAAAATAAAAATATAGAAGTGTCTAAAATTTAATGAATACAATGATAAATTACTCCACAGTGAGCACCCTAACATAACCCTTATGTATAATCTTTAATACTGAGAACTCTCGATTGTGTAAAAATAAATAAATTTTAAAAATTAAAAATGATAAATTTTTCAAAAAAAAATTTAAACAGTTGATTTTACCTTTTATGGAAGAGACCACAAGTCCATCATTAAGATAGGGGTGGGATGCCTTGGGGGATGCAAATGTAGATATACGTCCCCACATTAACCACTTTTCCTTACTTAAATAACCAAGAAAACTACTTTCCTTTCTTATTCATTAATTAAAGTAGAAGAATACTACTTTTCGTATTCACACAAACTCACCCTTATGCTGTCTTTTTTCCCCAACTTTTTTATGACAAAAGTTCCTCTCTATCTCTTTTTCTTTTTCATTTTTTTTTTTTTTTTTTTGTTGCTTTTCCTTTCTTGTTGTGTTTTTTCTCTATTTTACTCCCTATGGTCTTTTGCCCATTTTGTATTTTGGTGGTTAATTATGTAGGATATGGTGATATCCAAAATCATTCCCAAAAAAAAATTCTATATTTTATGAGATTGATTTTGAAATTGATATTGATAAATTTACTAAAGAAAATAGAAGTCCAACTAGATTTAGGGAAAGGTTTCTATGCTTCGCCTACTGCATAGAAGTTCTATCCATCCCCTACCATCAAGCCGTCCAATTTTGATCAAGAGAGTCGCTCACCGTTTGATCTTAGATCCGACTTCTCAAAGTTTTTTATGGTTAGTTTTTTTTATACAAATTGTATGAATATAAAATTTCGTACATGCCATCTTTTCATTGGGGTGCACCTATAAAAAATATTAAAAATAATTTTTTGATAAAATGTAATGATCAAAATACCCCTTGAATCTTTTAGGGGTATTTTGGTTATTTTATTTTATTGAAAATATGTTTTTATATTTTTCGCTAGTGCGAGTTTAATAGAAGAATGGATGTCCGAAATTTGGTGTCAAAATAGTTTATATAAAAAAAATTAAAAATAAAATAGTGTAGAGTCGTGACATTGTAATTGGGGCAATCTTAGCCCTCCATTCAGAATGGACGGTTGGATAAGGGGGGTGATATAACTTTTATGATGTAGGGAAAGCATAGAAAGCTTGCCCCTTTGTATATACCTCTTGGTTTTTTTAGTAATATTTGACATCTAAAAGAAATTTCATATTTGATATGGATTCAAAACCTTATAGATATATGATCTATTTTCTCTATAAATTAAATTCTCTTTAAAGGATCCGAAATACCTTGCTTACGTATCATTGAAAAATGCATTAACATAAATACGGCAGTAAGAAGAAGTAATACAAAAGTGAGTAAACTATAAAAACGTGTCAAGGTAGATTGGCCCACACTAGCACTTCCACGTAACCTTGAGAAAAGCTGGGATTAGCCTACTAGCTCATATGCACATATGAGCCCAACGGCCCATATTCAATCTGGGCCGATCTGATGATCACGAATATCCGATAGTGCTTGAATTTTATTTATTTTTCTACAAAACCAAATCATTTGAAATTTTAAATATATATTATTCTCACTAACGCACACCTAATAAAAATATTAAAAAAAAATTACTCGTAAAAAAAAAAACCAAAATACCCCTTGGAGATTTTTGGAGGTATTTTAGTCAATTTAGTTCATATAAAATATTTTTTTGATATTTTTCAAAGATTCACCTGTTATCGATAAATACACACGTACAATTTCAACTGATTTGGATTTGTAAAAAATAAAATAAAATTCAAACACTACTAAACATCCTTGATCGTCAGATCTGCCCAGATTCAATTTGAGCCGTTTGGCTCATATGTTTATATGAGCTAGTGTGTTAATCTCAGCTTTATATATATATATGAGAAGGAGTGAATATATGTGGCCTAACCGGGTCACCAAGGGAAATGTAGCTTCATAAGAGTGGAAGGCCCAATTCTTATAGAGAAGAGGTTTTCATAAGGAATTTTTTGTTTTAGTAAGAGAAGTCTCAATTACTCTCATAGTTTTCTTCATAGACTGGGTTTTGTTTTGGAATAAAGATGTGTATATGATTTAGCTATGAAATAAAGATAAAAGACTGGCAAGTGATGCAGATCGGGAGAGCTAGTATAAAAGGGTTGCTCGACTAGGTTTTATCAAGGGTTAGAGAGATAACTATATGTCTCAAAATCTATAATGTAATTCTCTTCAATACCACATATTTCTGTTTACCGTGCCCGTGGATGTATCATTTTGGGGTTAATCGTGTAAATTTTTATGCTCTTGTAGTGTGTCTTTTATGTTTTATTTCGCATATTTCAGTTTCTATTCTCATTGATTTCTTCCAGCCTATTAAATATGCAATCCTAGTGGGATCCAACTTTAAGAGTTTATGTTATTGCATTTAAAAGGGTTCTGAAATCCAAATAACTAAAGGGATTAACCCACATTTTTTTTTATTTCCATGCTTTTCTTGTCTTATTTACATTTTTGTTGTTTAATTTATTTAAGATACTTTAAAGAATGATCCATTCAGGTGTCTACTTCGGTTCTTTTAGGAATCACAATAAACCTACTGCCTCATATCCATGGATATGGCCACATATCCAAGGATATAGAAGCTCTAAACACAAGGCACATTTGATGCTTCTTGAGACATTGAAGAATAAACAATTTGTGAAGCATATAGCTCTTTTTTCTATCCGCCCTATTCATAAAAATGGTGGTGTAGATGTTGATCGGCAAATTTTTTAATCCAAAATCTATCTTTAAAATGAATTTTAGGAGAGTGAACTTATTGGTAGGCCGCCAATGCACCTAAACTAAGTTTTATTGACCCTTGAATGCAGGGTAGTAAAAAAAAGGGACTTTTGTAATATCAACGCCCTTGGAAGTTGATATTTAAATGTAATGTTATCGCAATCGGATCGGTTATGAAATTCATGAGATATTTATTACCGATAAAATTGGCCTAACGTCAGTTGAATCAATTGGATTACATTTTCAAAAAATAAAAAATATTAAATATATTTGTCCAACTTTGTTTAATTGTCTAACTATCAATTAAATATTCAAATATATTACAAAAAAATTAGCTTTATTTTGTTTAACCAGTTTGATTTGTCAAACATAATTAAAATTGATTTTGATTGATTTTCTATTAAACTTTATTTTATTTTTATTTTTTTACCCGGAGATTTGATCGTTGGTAAGATGAATTAGACCAATCTATTGTTTCATGAAATATGCTTTTCATATAAAAATTGTTTGTTTTCATCAAGAAGACATTAGACGACATCACCACGTGATTATGAAAACTAAAGGCCATACTAGGGGATATTCTTGTAAATTTTTATGAAGATATGGGTATTTTGAGTTTGACTGGGTTTGCTAGTTTTTTCAGTTGATTAAAGTTTACATAAATATTTTTCTGGAACCTTGCGCGCTATCCACGAGGAACCCGAAAATTTAAAAAAACATCCATCCACATTTTATTTCTTAATTTTTAATTGATCCCAAAAATCTCTCTCTTAATTTAGCTCTCTCTCACATACTTTCTCTCTCTTGTCCTGTATTACTAAAATGAGCATCGGGTTTAGAGAGAATCATTAAACCAAGTTTCTCTCTCCTCACTCGAGCCAAAAAAGTACTCAGTTTCTCTCTCTAAAACGTCGTCCTCCCACCGGTCCTCTTTCTCTCTCTTCATGAGTCTTATCGATCACGTGAAGGATTGTAACCTCAATTTATGTGACACTCTTGACCCCATGTCTCAGCCCGCACTATAAATTGGGGCCTTTGAGAAACGGGGTTTTTCACTCTGCCTTTCTCTACAAGGTTTCTCAGTCTTTCTCTCTCTAAAATCCAGCAGAGGGAGCTCAAGTGTTTAAGCAATATGACCTCCAATCCCATGAACACTGATGAATTGTACTATGATCCCTTTGATCAATACTTATACGATGATTTGCACAGGTATTATCTCCTCTCTCTCTCTAAAAACAAATTTATCCCTTCTTTATCTGAATCTACTCAGGATTTGCATATGCATCGTTTCCTCTCTCTCTAAAAAAAAATTCCCGTCCTTTTCTTTCTATCACTAATCCCCCAGCCCCCATCTCTCTCTCTAATTACAAATTTCCATAAGAGGGATCTTTTCTTTTTTTCCTTTTTTTTTATTCCCAAGTTATAATTGTCATGGCTAAGTATCTCCCTCTTTCCCTGAGTACATGGCTTTACCCCTCTCTCTCTGCAAATTTCCCAAGTTTTATTACACTTGTTCCATATTTTGTTGCAAATTGCCCCCTCTGGTTTCTTTCCCCACTTTTCTTGTTTTTTTAGTGTCATCTGTTGAACATCGCTAGTTTTATGAAATTTTAAATTGTATAAATAGGAATGAAATAGATTTTGAAGCCAGAACTGCATTTTTTAACGGAATTTGAAGATGCGCATTCGATTATTTACATGAGGTTATTGGCGACAATTGGTCTCTTTCCTCCAATTTTTTATGGCCAAAGTTCCTTTCTCTCTCTAAACACATTTGGACATTTGGTGCATGATTGACTGTGTGATGTTCCTACTATTCATCCCCTCTCCCTCTAGAGAGAAGTTGAGTTTTTGGCAAAAATTTTAGAAGTGTGATTGACTGTGATCTTCCAGTTTTTTATGGCAAAAATTCCTCTATTTCTGTGTCTCTCTCTCTCTTTGGGTCTGTGTGCAAATTTGATGTATGATCATCCGCCTGATTTTCTTCTTTCTATTGGCCCCCCCAAAGCTCTCTCTCCCTAAAAGACGCTGGGTTCTCCATTTCCCTATTCTTCTTTTTCCCTCATTCGTAGCTTTGATCCCCAATCTCTCTCTCTCTCTCTCTCACTAGACCTTGGGTTTCTCCACTTTCCTCTTCCTTCTTCCCATATTTGTCTTTCGCTCATTTATATCTTTCAACCCCCAAATCTCTCTCTAGTTTGTCTTCCCCTCATAGGGTTTAACCCAACAAGTTCTCTCTCTCTCTCTCTCTCCCCTTTTCCACCTTCTTTCTCACTCATTTATAGCAGTCAACCCAAATCTCTCTCTCTCTCTCTCTCTCTCTCTCTCTCTCTCTCAGAATGCATTTTTTGTGAGACTAAGACTGGTTACATATGCTACTTGCGAAATAGCAGCTACCAAGTATTTGAAGGAGTATTTTGTCATGGCGGTGGTGGAGGATATGACGAGGGTTTGGATCTGTTCTCCTCGGAATCGAATTCCGATCAAAAGGGTGACGGTCAGAGCTCTCCCGATGCAAACACTGCAACTTCTGCTGGCACGGCCGCTGCTACTGCCAAGAACATAGTATCGGAGAGGGTAAGGAGGAAGAAATTGAACGATCGCCTCTATCAATTGAGATCGGTGGTTCCCATTATTTCCAAGGTACGTGAATTATTTGCATAAGAGAAAAAGAGAGGGAGAGAGGTATACGCGTTATGGCCATGGCATGAGATGCAGAGAGAGAGGGAGTGGTTGGGAATTAGTGCAATGGATGGGAGAGTTAGTATAATGTGGAAGAGAGAGAATGTTATAATGTGGCGTGATTGCAACTTTGAATGAGTGTTGAGGGAGAGTTGGTATAAGAGCGCAAGGGGGGTGAATTGAACTGGTGTAATGGAAGGGTTAGAGAGAGAATGTTAGAGTACTAGAGAGAGACCTAAGATTTGGGCAAGTTATTACTTAGAGAGAGAAACCTAAGGTTTTGGCAAGTTATTACTTATTATAGAAGAGAGAGAAGCAGTTAATTTTATGTGTAAGAGGAGAGACGGAGAGATTTTTATTTTAAGTTTAAGCTTCGATGACATTTTTGATTGACAGAAAGAAGGTTCAGCTTCGGCGAGATTTTTTTTAAAGAGTGAGAGGATGAGAGAGAGAGAGATGTGGTTATTAGAAGGTTAAGCTTTAGAGAGCGAGATGTGGTTATTAGAAGGTCGAGCTTTAGAGAGAGAGATATATATATATATTACTAGGTTCAGCTTTAGAGAGAGAGAGAGGTCTGAGATTTGGGCAGGTTATCATCAAAGGGTGTGGTTTGCAGGCGACCTTAAACAATCAAATTAAGACACGCTTCTAAATTTTCTTATAAATGTAATTTTGGTATAATAACTTCTTTTAGGATGACTTGAAAATTTATTTTGATATTAAATTTCACATCAAATCAAATGACTGTAAAGAATTGCGACTACCTTATATCAGAGGTAAAATGATTTCGTTATATACAATCCCATTTAAAAAACAGTATGATCCAAATATTGAAATTGATGGTTTCAAGATACACTTGTTGTAAAACTTAAATTTTTTTTCCCTTTCGTACTCATGTATCTCGATGTTGGAATAACTTATTGGAGTGTTTTCCAACCTCAAAACAACATTTTATGATAGATTTTTGAGGTGCACTTTAATTCGACATTTTAAAATTACGACATTATATAAACTTTTTCCATTGTTAAACATAGAGTTAGGAGTTTAGTTTAGTTTCTCTTATTTGAAAAGCGAGGGGAGAGAGAGAGGTGATTATTAGAAGGCTAACTGTTGCGTGTGTGAGAAGGTTAGCTTTATTGTATGTGTGTGAGAGAGAGAGGTGGTTCCTAGAGGTTTCAGCTATAGTGAGAGAGGTGGACATCGTTAATTTGTTATCAGAATTGTGTTTCAGAGAGAGAGAGTGGTAATTGAAAATTTTTGTGTGTATTTGTGAGGGAGAGATGGACCGGTGGTTATCGTGATTGGGAGTGTGAGAGGGGTTATTAGAAGATGAGAGAGAGGTCCTAATTGTTATTAGAAGCAGTTCAGGAAAGTACGACTCCGCTCTAGAAAGTGTTAAAAATAATAAAAAGTACAAAAAAGTATACAAATATGAAAAGGAAAAGGTTATACTTCCCTTAGAGCATAGAGCATAGAAGATCTATGTTTTATATTTTTTTGTATTTGTCGCTAGTGAGAGTTTAATGGAAGATTGAACGTATAAAGTTTGGTGTCAAAATAGTTTATATAAAAAATATTAAAAATAAAATAGTGCAACGACATGACATTGTGATTGGGGCAATCTTAATCCTCCGTTCAAAATGGACGGTTGGATAAAGGAAAACATATAAGTTTTATTTTAGCAAAGGGAGAATAAAAAGCTTACAAAAAATATACTCGAGTAAAGTTGAGCAAAAAACATAACCTATCTAAATGAAGTTACAAAAGAAATGAAAAAATAGATTTGGTTTTCAAAATTATTTTTTGATTAGGGTATATTTCAAAAAAAAAGAAAAATATAAAAATAAGCATTTATGACCAAAAGACTTCTCATGCCCAAATAATAAAAAATATTATAAATATTTGTTGTTTTTTTGTTCTTTTAATTTTTTTAAATACCCCATACTCAAATATACCAGCTCGTCTGGCGAGCCCGAGTTGCTAGGACGAGTCTAGGTTGGCTGGCCCGAGTAGTTGAACACTTATTCGAAAGTGAGAACGGAAAAGGTGGTCGTCAGAGAGAGAGAGAGAGAGAGATTTTGTTTGATTATTGATATGTGATTTTGTGTGTGTGTAACGATATCAGATGGATAAAGCATCAATAATAAAGGACGCCATCGCTTATATTCAAAGCCTCCAACAACAAGAGAGAGAAATCCTCGCCGAGATCTCCCAATTAGAGTCCCAAAAATGCAAGAACCCATCATGCCTTGCGGACCGCGTGGACAAGCCCACTGAGTCCAGGCCCATCAAGAAGATGCGTACGGATAGCATCCAGGCCGTACATATCGCTGCCCCAACTTCCAATTATCCGCCACGTGTCACCTCGCTAGAAATCCTAGAAGTAAGCAACACAAGCTCCACAAAAAAAAAAAAAAAAAGCACCTTTTCTTTTCCACAAATCCATGGTTTAGTAGAAAGTGAAAGTCATGATAAGATGGGTTACTTTTGATTAAAATGTCACATTATGCTGGAGGAAATTTATCAAAACCAATGTTTAATATTTTGGATCCTACCTTTGTAAAATTCGAAAGGTCGATAGACCGTTCATCCATAGATCTGTGTTGGATCAGAGGATCGGTGGTCCAGATCAGGTTTGGAGATGTCGGAATAAGTTATCTAGAAAAATGTTAAAACTTGAATAAATAAAAATAAAAATTAAAATAGGAATTTCTAGGGTGGGGATTTCGAAAGACCTAATAAAACATTAAACATGTTTAAAAAAAGAAAAAAAAAATTAGGGGCGTTTAAGAGGGAAACTGGGCCAAGGCCCATACTAACTCGGAATTGGTTTGGTCCTAACGGATTCTCATCTGAATAAGTAACTTAGATTGAAAAATCAACGGGTTTTAAAACATTGATCAAAACCAATGTTTTGAAAACCGGAATCAAGTTTCAGGTCGCCCACTCAATATACCTATGCAGATAGGTGATCTGGTTTGACCAAACTGATGAAAAAATGGTAAAAAATTTGAGAAAATATACATCGAGTGGATTTGGGCAATGGGGATCCAGATCTTCTATCCATTGAATCTAATCGAGATTAGCAATTATCGATTTGGTGACCAGACTTTAAAATATTAATTAAAACAATTCATGAACCACTTAGCATCTCACTCGTTCTTTAGATCTAATTTTAAATACGACATCACTCTTTCATTCAAATCCTAAATTGTCCATCAAATGACACTATCATGCCTCATAATTTGCTTGAAAGTGTCGGATGATGGGTTATCGTCATCATCAAAACCTTTTTCCAATTAATTCAGTTTGGAAGGGTGAAATGTTAAATAGTTGATATATAATTTGATAAATTTCCAAACCAGGTATATGCAAACAATTTGGGGTATTATCATCATCATGATAGCGATTTTCCAATCTATTGGGTTTGGCTATATGAATCATGCCCAGCCATATGAGGGTATATAATGCTTAAACCTTTTTCAGATTTTGTATAGAGAAATGACGTACCCGAATCTGAATCGTGGCCGATTTTGATAACTTGTGATGTTTGTAATTTTTATATATGAAAGATTGCAATCTCATTGTCCACCATTGCTATTAGGAGTCCCACCCTTTGGATTATTTTTTGACATTTATAAACAAGATAACGAGGACCCACTTGGGCTTGTAGAGTGGAATTTTTAAAAGGTGGTTCTCACATCAATAAAATGAAAAAGCCTTATTGTAAGATGCTTGAATTGCTGATTTAGACATTCTAACCACTTATGTTTTAAGATATTTATTTTATTTTCTTAAGGTAATTTAGTAATAGGATTCAAACTTGGATGCAGCGTCGCAATCTTCATGATATCTCAATGTTAAATTTGTGTTATAAAAATCAATCTTTGTGATATCACTTGTTTTTCGATTACTAATGAAAAATACCTAGTATATGTATATATATTAGTAATGAAAAAAACAAAAATATCCTTTGTCTTTTAGTAATAATCATATATTCACCCCTTTTTTAATGTGTAACTTATTAATTTTAAAAAAATTGCATAATTAATAAATTAACCCTTCACAGTCCATTTTGATATTAACCAATGTGTTTTGAATCCATTCCCATAGATATATATAATCTTTTTTGTCTTGCCATTCATCCATCTCAACATCCTCATCTAAGCTCCAGTCATCATATGGGTATGTTGTTTTTTAACCGCATAACATTTTGCCCCGTAAAACAAAGTTGGTCTTATAGTTGTCTATAGAATTTATCTTTCAGCTTTATTAGTATGTGGCAATTGCATAAAACTCTTGTTCTACATCTTCAAAAGGAGGGCTAAAAAAGAGTAAGGGGTAGACCCAAAAGAACATGGTTGAAAGTAGTGAAAAAAGATATAAAAACATATAACCTTACTGAGAGTTTGAGCCTTGATGGAGCATAATAACGGATTGGGATTGTATAACCAACTTCAAATAGTTGAGAAAAGGTTATATTTATATATAACACCTTAAGCCAAAAGTAAATTGGAAAAGGACTTTTGGAGGTTATCTAACGTTTGCATCTTACTTTTCACAGATGGGAGAGAAGACTTTTGTGGTGAGAATTTCATGCCTCAAAGGAAGAAATGCAATGGCCAATTTATTTAGGGCTTTTGAGTCTCTAAAGCTGCGTATTATAACGGCCAGCACCACAGCTATGCACGGTCACATCTTCAAGACAGTCTTTGTCGAGGTTAGTGGAAAGCACACCTCTCAATCCCAAGCACTTGATGTCTCATTAATTTTTTTAATTATATTCTTAGACTTAAATATTATTCATTTCATTGTCACATACTTATAGTATTAGAGCATGTATTGCATATCTTATACAATTAGTAATAGTGTACTCCCCTCGGAGCACATTATATAGTTACTCCCTCGGGAAAAAGAGCAGCTTAGAAGGGTTTTTTCAATCTTAAAATGTGGAAATGGTATCCACTTTAAAATCACATCATGATTATTTCCAAAAGGGTAAAGAAGGACTTTGGATAATCATTACGAGAGTAAAAATTTGACAGTCTCTTATCAATCTTGATATGTTAGCTTTTTTAATTATCTTTTTTTTTTTTTTTTTTTTTTTTTGATGTTGTTCACTAAGTTGAGAAGATTTGATCTCGAGAATTTAGGGTTCTAAAAATTCTCCCAAATAAAATTTTACCCCATTGAGTCGATGGACGATATGCTTCTATGGGAGCATATGATATGTTAGCGATATTACAAACAATGATGAGGTCGATATTGGTCCCCTGTCCATTGACCAAGGTTAGAGCCTAACCAACTCTTGGGCATGTTGATGAGATTGATATTGGTCCCCCTGTCCATTGACCATGGTTAGAGCCTAACCAACTCTTGGGTATGTTGGTTAGAGTGTTCGCAAACTCAGCCGGTCCAACTCAAAGCGAGTTAGTGAAATTATGAATCGAGCACTGGCCAATCCTATTTTGGTGGTCCAGCTTGGTATTTTTAACATAAATAAAAAATACATATAAAAATCCCAAAAAAATAAGAAATTTGTTTGTAATGTGTTTTGAATGTTTTTTTATTACTTTGGCAAATATTGGAAAGGAATACTTATTCTTATATTTTTCTTATATTTTTTGGAAAATTTTAAAAAAGCCCTGGGCACAAAATGATTTTCTAAAATCCATTTTTTCACTACTTTTCAACTTTATTTGGGTGTGCTTTGTTTAATAATGCTTTAAATATGCTTTTCATATTTTTTTTGTATTTTGACACTTTTTAGGCCGGTTGAACCGTCCAGTTTACCGGTTACTCAGACCCAGCCCTTGGCCGATTTATGAGGTCAGTACAATTTTTCGAACACAGATACAAACTCTTAAAAGAGTTGATGGACGGTGGGGTTCAGTCTTCTCATTGTTCATCTATGAGAGGGCTTCTATGTAGCGTAATAAAACATCCATCTTTTACTTTTTGTGTTGGTTATTATTTGTAGTCTTGTTTTATTGCTTTTTGTAATTGTGATATGGGGACATGTGGGGCCCTCTATGATTGAATTTTGTAAAGCTGGGGTAAAAGTATTCACATAATGGGAAGATTGAAGTGTGGAGTGTCTCTAGTGATCCTTCAATTTCTTGGTAGTTACTGGGGAGATTATAAAAAGCTAGGGGAGAAAAGAACTAAAAATATTCAAAGTAGATTTTGGAAAGAAACTTGTCGAAGCATTAGCTTGGACCCATCATCATCTCTTCATTAAATAGTTCGGTTTAAATATCACCATGGTGGGGGGCCCTCTTTGATTTGGTGCTCTAGATTTGGGTATGGGCTTTCATTGTGGACTTTAAAATAAAGTCTTGTAAAATTATTTTTCTCAGTAGCATGAGCAGACTCCAATCAAGGAGCCTTTTGGATAATTGACTAAAAGCCCATATTCGGACTCGAGCTCGGAATCAGGGTCTCGAGCCCAAGTCACTTGGTCAGACTGTTGAGTCCTAGGGAATTTTAAAAATGTAATGTACGATATCGGGGAACACTCACGGTGATTTTTAGGTTTTCTTTCTAGAATTGCATGGGTCTATGATAGCTTGAACCGGCAAGTGATTTTTCAATCACTACTTTTAATTAATTATATTAATATGAATATTTTTTTAATGTACTCCATATTTCTAATTATCTTTTATTTTGTAATGCAATTTATAGTGAGAGCATTTTTTGTCATTAGGAGGATTAGGATGGATATTACTACAATTAATAAATGTTTATCTTTCTATCAAGAATTTTTACTTCACTTCTGATTAATTACTTAAAATACCTCTAGACAAAAAAGTTACTACATGGTGAGGTATGGGTATCAAGTATCTAAAAATATTGAGTACCTTAAAGAAATACTCATATATGAGTACCCTAACATAACCTTTTAATTAAAGGGTGCGGTTTGTATAGAGTCGAGGCTCTAAACAATCAAAATAGAGCGCACCTTCAAATACTGTCGTGAAATATGGTTTCAATACTGGAAATCTTTGTGATAGCCTTAAAACATATTTTCATCTCTAATTAAAAAATTTAAAACTTCAAAAATAATGTAGAGTGAGCAGAGATGTGAAAACTTAAAAATCTAAAAAAATTGATGGTCTAAAAATGCATTATAAGAAGTACTATTTCCAAAACTTGAAATCCATTTTTTTATCATATTCATGCATCTTGATGTCGAGATGATCAATTTGAGGATATTTGGGCATCACAACAACCTCTTCTGATGAAAATTTTGAGGTGCATTCTAATTTGATTGTTTAGAGCCTCATCTCCATATAAAGTATTTCCTTAATTTTTTTAAAAAAAGAAGAGAGAATTGGGCGAAAATTTCAGGTAAAATGGAACTCATTGAAGTCTCAGGTGATATTTTCCAGGTTAAAGTTAGAGATATTTCTATTTGGTCAGGACTGCGTTCTCTTCATAGCATTTGAAATCATAACTGGGTGATCCCTGTCTATGGTTGAGATTACTTTTGTTTTTTATTTGGACTGATACTTAAAGATTACTTCATTAATTGTAGTTCCTATTTTCCTCTTTTTTTTAATTAAATTTAATTGGATGGCTATGTGCCAAATTATTGATAAGTTGATGCTACTTAATGTATCATCTTCCTTCAACTACAGTTTCAATGTGTACAATTCTTTACGAAAGGTTAGTAGGATAAACACTTGGGCAAGCTTTCTAGCTTTCTATGCTTCCCGTATGGCATAAAACTTATATGCTTTCCTTTATTCAACCGTCAATTTTGAATAGACGGTTGAGATGGCCCCAATCACAATATCAAGTCTCTAAACTTTTTTTTTTTTAATATTTTTTATTCAAATTATTTTGATACCAAATTTTTAAACTCGCACTTATAAAAAATATTAAAAAAATATTATCAACAAAATAAAATAACTAAAATACCTTTGAAATTCAAAGGGTATTTTGGTCATTATATTTTATCGAAAAATTCTTTTTAATATTATTTTAGGTACCCCCTATTTAGAAGATTGCAACCAAATTTATATTCATACAATTTTTTTTAAAAAAATTAGAAATAAAATACTCAGAGATGTCGGATCTAGATCCAATGATGAGTGGCTCACTTGATTTAAATTGGACGGCTAGATGGGAGGAGTATATATCTTATCTGCAGAGGAAGTATGGAAATCTTTCCCTGAACGGTTATCTAAGTGGATCTTCTATCATTTGCAAGTGTGAGAATTAATAGATATTAAAAAGATTATATGCTCTTGCATGAGCAAAATGTAAATCTGCTCCCTGAGATAAACCCTACCTAACAGTAATTTTTTGGGATGCGACCTACTTAACATAAAAATAACATAAAAAAGGACAAAAAAAAAAAAAACGCACTTTAATATGTACCCTCCTCCTTAGATCACCCTAAAAAATTCACACCCTAGGTAGGAGGTGGCAACGGGTCTTGTCGGGTCGGGTCTCTGATGCAAAAAAATATCGGGGGTCCTGGATATGAAGTCACCAGACTTGGACTTGGACCCAAATAGTGTTCAAATCCAATATTTGGATTCGGACCCGACCTACCGGTCAATTTTTAGATCCATATGCGGACCCGGTTTGGGTCTATCCATCGGGTTCCGGGTTGGGTCCCTGCCCATTGCGGCCCCTAACCCTAGGATTGTAAAGATAGTCCGAGTTTTGTTTTTGTCTTTTGTAGTTGGAGTAGTTGAGCAGTAGGATTCCAATTTGGGCCACAACATACTTTGGTGCCTTCTAATCAACTAGGACTTGGGGAAATTTATCACACCTAAACTCGCACTTTGTACTTTTGTTTATGTCCTCATCCTTGGATGTGCATCGCAATTATATCACCTTGATGAAAGCAATTGTTCTAAGTCTTTCTCACTTCCAGGGCCACTTTTAATTTTTTAATTTTAGAGAAAGTATATAATGAGAGTATTTATTTTTGGTATAAAGTGGTCACAACTAATTTTGACCACTAGATGTAAAATTGGGTGCTTTTATTTCATAGACCAAGCTTAAAGTTCAAAAGAATTTTTCTCGAACTTTGTAACACACTCAATCTATCAGATTTCACATCGGATGGTTATCATTAATTGTGACCTCTTTGTACCAAAGGTCTATGGTCCCATTGCATACAATCCCTTAATTTTGATATTGTCTTTGATTTTTTAGTACCTATAAAATAGTTTGCCTATATGAGTAACCATGCAAAATGCTTTCTTGAAATAATTTAGGGTTTAAAAAAATGAGTGAATTTCTCTACAATTTATTGGGAAAATATCCTATATATCATTGATGAATGGAGTTTGCAAATATCTACTTGAACTATGCAAACTGTTTGAAATTTCCACCTTTTTTGTTACTTTATTGGCTTCTTTCCTCAGGAATTGTGGTAGATTTAATTAAAAAAACGTTGGGTTTTTTTGATCCAGGTCGAGGATGGGGAGAAAACCCAAGTTAGAGAAATGATCCAAACAGCCATGAGCAAAATTTCAGCCCATTAGATGTTTGTCATAACAAGCTGAGTGCAGTTTTTAATGTGAGGATATGGAAGTTAGCTTTTTCTTCTTTTTTGATTTTTTTTTTTTTTGGGGGGTTCGTTTTTTTGAATCTAGGGATTTGTAATCTCCTGAAATCCAACAAGAATCATCAATGGAAAATATCTCATGTCATCTTTCACCATGATCTCATGTAAGGGCATCAAAGCTAAATATCATTATCGGTTCTTTAATGGTCCTTTGCTTTTTTGCAGGAACTAGTGATTTAAAAAATGGATCGGTGATCTGGATCGGATATCGTAAAAACCGGTCTGAATCGTCATTTTACTAGGCAGAAAAAATAGTGAACCAGCGAAAAAACATATGCAAAAATAATGAACCAGCAAAAAACCAGTCCGGATCGGTGAATCGGTATTTTTTACTATAGAAAAACGACTTTTTTACTGTAGCAAATCACTGGTTCTTTTTTAAATCGGGATGATTTTTTATATTTTGAAAGAATCGGCACATGGTGACCGATTCCGAAGTTGGACGGTGTGATTCCATGCCAACCCGCATTTTTTAAGTCACTGGTAGGAACCAATATGCATAGAGCATAGGCTTAGGCTTGAGCTTGAGTGGGTTAGCGGTTGACGTTAGTAATGCAAAATCTAAATTTCAATTTCTACCATTGAACTGCCCAAAAACAGAAAAGATATGCATGGTACCTGCAAGGTAAAGATTGGTACGAGTTTGATCACTATCGATTGTAACAAAAATTGGGGAGCATGAAAGACAAAAGGAGTATCTATTTTGAGTGGCACTTGTACTACAACAGGTGCTAGATTTTGAGGCATATAAGGATGTTTGGGAACTACGAATAAAAATATTGTAGTACTACTAGAAACAATACAAGGCAAGAAATAGTATGTGCAAGATGGAATATGAATTTGAAGAGGGTTAAATAGTAAGAGAGAGAGAGATCTTTTCACGCTAGTTGGCAGCTAATTGGTGTGAAACATTCCGATATCTAATCGAACTTTTTCACATGAAAATATTTCCTGTGAAATTTTTTTTTTCACGTGAACCAAATCTGCCCCAAGTCTTTAACAATGGAGGAGTAATGGATTTTCAATTTGCCTGTGTATTTAACCTCAGACTGGATTTGCATTGGGGCTCCGGCTAAGGGCAAATTTGCCTTGGAACTGTTCATATCGGCTGATATAACCAATATTTGTGCTTTTGATTCTTTTTCTTCTTTTTTTTCCTGAGATGTTAACTATGGGAGCATCCCCCTACCTACTGATGCCCTAGCCCCATTCCGAATGGTTTTACTTTTGGACGCGGTTTTGGTGAGTCAGTTGACTGACCTATTACTATGTGGTTCCTTGTCTATTTAATGTCCATCTCTAAAATGGATGTCAAAAACTGTGACATCCACTATAAGTTAAAATAGACGGTGAAGAAAGGAATTAAAAAAATAATATTTATAATTTTTTTAAAAGAAAAATTGTAAATTTAGTTATGGTTGAGATTATCAAATCTTAAAATTTTGGATCGAAAATACATCTTTGTGATATATTTTATAAGGAGACTGCACAAAAGTAGTGTGAGTCGACCGACTCACAAAACACTTTTCCTTTACTTTTGGCTTTCTTAATCTTGCTTTTACCATAAGTGTGGCAAACTCGTCAAGAGAGCTAAACGTCAAGAAAATTCAAGGCATTTCACAAGCATACTTTCATTTTTCTTTAATATACTAGAAAGATGGGTCGTGTTTTCTTTCTTTTGCAAGCCAACCATCTGACTTGAATATTTTGGTCTCTACTTGAAGATTGCTCATGACAAAAGCCCAAGCAATACATTGTCATTTAACACATTAATACATGGTTATTTAACACATTAATACATGGTTATTTAACACGTTGCTCTTAAAAGAAGTCATGATCCTTCACATTCCTCTAAGCCCAAGTGGAGGAATTAATCCATGCCTTTGGAGTGTGAAAAACATCTATTTTGTTGTGCTTGACAATTTTTGGCAGTTTAGTGATAGAAATTGAACTTGAGATGTAGCATTACTTATGTCAACGGCTAACTACTGCCGCCTTATTTCTACAAATAGGGCTTTTTGAAAAATATCATTAATATATGCCAACTAGAAAAGTTGGTAGTCCAAGTAAAGGAAATAAGCAGTATTTTTGGTATTCAAAAATACTTGTATGTGTTTCAAAACAACATCTTGGTATCTTGGTTTTGTGTTTTTTTCTTAAAATACTTTTGTAGAGAGAGAAAGATGTCGGTTTGAATCCTACATTGAAGATGAGAGAGTTTGTTGAGTTATATTTAAGAGCACACATTCTCATGCTATATATTCTAAGTACAAAGGAGAGAGAAAGCGCGTGCTCTGCACCTGTGTGAGGGTGTAGGCGCAAGGGTGCTTGATGACACACTTTGCAATATAACAAGGGCCCTCCTACCCATACGATTTTAGGACACTTAGAAATTTTTTGGCCTCTCTCAATAGACCATTCTTTGTAATTCCAGCAGACAAATCAGTGGGCTAATTCTTTCTCTCTACTCGATTTTATTTCTTTCTCTCTCTAAACAATCAAAATTCCGGTGTCTATTATGTGGGTTCCAAGCTCGAGTGTATAGAGCTTAGAAGCATTGAAAAATACATCTATGTTTTCCTCTATCCGATTACGAATTGTCCTTTTTATGCACATCAAATAATCTATCGAAAGGGGGTAAATATCGTCTTGAGATAGCGCTCCTGTGTACCGGAAAACTAAAAGAGTTCAAGTTCCCAATTTTCAAATCCTACCATTTCTACCCCCATTTCATCTAACCAATCTCCAACAATTCATGACGATATTCATGGGTGAAAGAAATGAGTCTATCACGACTTCTTTGAAGGTCATGAATCACAACTTTATTCAACTTGAACGCTTCAACGGGCTGAATTTCAAGAGATGACAACACAATAGTCCAGTAACAAAAGAGTTCTTATCTCTATTTTCTAGACTTTAATACAGACCAATTTAATTAGATTGTGGAATTTCTTTAGATGAATATTTCCTAGTAGGCTAAAAAATTCATAAGTTATCCCCATCTTGAATAGAGTACCAAACGAAGATGAAACACAAAAAAAATTGATCTTGATTTGTTTCAACTTCAAATATCTCTTCATATTGAAGAAGATAATAGACTTAGGAAAAAGAAAGATGAATCAATTCATTTTCATTCTTGATGTGAAGCTTTATTTTGTTTTCATAAAACTTAGGCCTTATAGAAACTTCATCCTTTATTTATTTATCTTTTACAGCATTTTGGATTTATTAGTTATCATGAATTATTGTAGCACTCACCTTACTCGATTTTTACTCGATCAATGTGGCCATAGGCAACATGCTTTTTGTTCTTAGGCCATCCGAGGAGCCCCTAAAAGTGAAGCAAGTGGCTTCTTCGTATTCTTTCTTTTCACTTTACTGAATCCTTGTATTGAGGAAGCTCCACCTATGGATTTACTTGACAATCCACCTATGGCGTTGCATCTAGCAATTATGCATAATTTTAAACGATTCCTCTCTACTCATCAATGTCATTCCTGGCGGATGCAATCCTCTATGGGCACTTCACACGGTTGTAGCCAACTGCAGACATAGCTTTTCAAATTGTGTGTGGTCCATTTCTCTCATATCTATCTTGACGCTAACATGGTGGCGGATACATTTGCTAAAAAGGCTGTGGTTTTTTTTGGTGCTACGGTTTGGCGCACTAGACCGTCAAATTTTATTTCTTTTTTCGTTTACTTCATGATTTGGCACAAATGGCTTATTATAGGGTTGTATATGATTTGTATTTCTCGATCTTTATTAATGGTAAAACTGGGTACGGGCTTTCTTCCCCACTAATTTACCGAAAAAAAAAAAAAAAAATTCTATGAGCCAACATGCTTAGTACGTGTCAAGATTGAAAATACATAGAGGGAATTTTAGGATTGAAATTTTGTTGAAAGAAAATTGAATAATGTTAAAAAAATCAATTTTGACTTCTTGAAGACCTAAATCCTCCATCTACCAATAGATTATTTGGCCCCATTTTTTGTCTGAATTTATTTTTTTATTTTTTGTAATCAGCTTGATATCTTTATTTGTGCAGGATCCGGAAAACCTCTATATTTCAAGGTGGCTTATGGTACATTACAAACCGTCATCGGCTTATATAAAATTTTTACTTAAATGGCAAAAAGCATGGAAACTCATTGATAATTGGAAAAATTCACACCTACCTTAGACTCAACTTTCTAGTCCCTGACCCAATATTTTTAAAATCATATCACTAACCTCAACATTTTTTTTATTTTTTCTTCGCGTCTACCTCAGGCAAAAAAAAAATTATGATAAAAATGCCCATTCTATACCACATTTCTCTTTAGCTTTTTGTTTTTTTGTTTTCGGTCCCTAATAATGCTAGTCTGACATAATTTGACATGCATTGTGTTAGACCGTGTTTATTATCAGATTCATTATATATAACGAAGCCGGTATGTTGGACCGGCTTCAGTAGGGACCAGAAGTGAGGGGTTGTTTGGGATTATAACTATAGAAGGGGGTTTGTATCTTTTTTTCCCTAAAAAATATTAGGGGGACATGCTTAGAAAGTTGAGTCGATAGGGTATCTATAATTTTTAATTTCTTTTATCCTATTCTTCTTGATGCTCATTTGTCAATGTTCTATTTTTTTTTGGGGTTTCTAGGAGGCGTATGCCCTGTTCTTTGCACTATAGAAAGACAAATCATGAAATCAAGCATGATTTGGGATGCAAGAGTTTAGTTAAGGGCAAGTTTGAAAGGCCAACATGGATTGAATTTTTTGTTTCTTAGTAAGTGGAACTTCGAAATTTCACTCAATGAACAAAAATTTTCAGCTTGGAATAATTATTAACATTCTAAGTTTGGTATGTGAAATTCCCTATTTAGTTTTGAATGAAGTTTCTATAAGGCCTAGGTTTTATGAAAATGAAATAAAGCCTCACCTCAAATCTTCGTCCCGAAAGCACTTTTGGCAACAAAAATCTCCATGATGACTTAAAAATCAATTTCCAACACTGACAATAAAATTTGAATATTAAAAAATAATTCAGATCTTGAGGATCTTTAAACACTTATTTTTAGGCGAAATGGGCGGTCTAGATAAGTTATTAGAATATATGGTTGTTTTAGAGCTTAAGACCCTTTTTTTTTTTTTTTTTTTCTTAACGATGACGAAAATTGAATTAGGCAATTTCATTGTTTTAAAACCGAGAATCAGGTATTGGATTTCTCACACATTGCACCGCTCCGAGACAGCCATCTAGGTCGGCTGAATCGTCAAACAATTGGTTAAAAAGAAACAGTAAAAAAAAAAAATAGTAATGGTATTTGGTAAATTTCAACCAATAAACAAACTTTGGACTAAATATTGGCAAAAATTCGAAGCCCGCACTCGGACATGGATCATTACAACAACATGACCATGATGGTATGACGACGATCGCATCAGTGGATGAGACAGTGGACCCCAACAAAATATCCCAACGATGAATTTGTTGCACCGTACTCTCCCCATCGTCCAAACCATTGAATGGGCGGTGATAATTCTCATGGCCATGTTGTTATCATGATCAGATCGTTCATATTATATTTTTTCAAGGAAATGGGTCGGGGGTCGTGATGGAAGTACCACCTAAGCTCCACCTAATTGAGTAGGAGCTCGTCATCCCTACTAACTTATCTAAAATAGAAAAAATTATATATTTTTCAATTTCTAAACCATAGGGCATATGAGCATAGAAGTATCACATTGCCGGCCTTGTGACTTTATTCAAAATTCCTCTTTTTTAGTAATAGGATTCATAAACCATACATACATCAATACACGCAGGAGAGATCTCCATCCATTTCCTCGACCTTAACCTATTCCTATATTATAACGAAAAGGCACACATAACCTAATCCTATATTATAAAGAAAGATTTATAAAAATCCTATGTCAATTTACTAGCTTATAAAAGGGTTCTCCTGATTGTATATGTACTCCTTCGGGAAAAAGAGCCACTTACAAATAATTTTAAATTTTTTCAAAATCTTTATAGAAGTATTTTTCACAACAGAAACTCCTTGAGCACTTATGACTATCAAAAAATTGAGCTGTCTCTATTCAATCTAAATACTTCTACCTTTAACTGTTTAGGCTGGCTGTTGAGTAGATGATGTTACATCCCTAAGATTTAGGGTCCTGATAAAAATCCTAAATAGAATTTTACCCAAGGGAGTAAATAAACAATATACTACTGCAAGGAAAGGGGCTCGGTCATGGTGGTAGCACCCCTATACCTAGTCATCATGTTGTGGTTTTTAATCTTGCTGACGCCATTTACTGACACCTTCGAAAGCGCTAACTCCCTAATCTATATGAAAGACAGGTAGGAGCATGTCTTCCTCGCTAAATTATCAAAAAAAAAAAAAACACTATACTATTGCAAGATATATAATCTTTTAGCTTAATTTATATATATATATATATATATATATATATATATATTAGTTTTGATTCTAAGAAAGAAAAAGTTGGATCTATTTCTAAAAATGAATCACACAAGCAAAACCCCATAGCAACACCTTTCTATATGCTAGACTAGCATTTGCTCATTTATTTGTTGGCTTTGCCTTTGATGTACAGTTCTTATATGTTAATAAAAAGTTACGATCATTAAAAGAGAGACAGGGAGGGGGAAAAAACTAGCATTTGGTTTCCTCCAACTTGATAGCACCATTTCAACCATTTGATACTAGTAAAAGACAATCTCTTGATAGTTAAGGTACTTTAACATGTTTTAGAAAGGAAAAAGTTTATATAAATGTGAACTTTATGTAAGTGAGACGCACCTCAGACACCCTTGGAAAATGTTGTTTCAATGTTATCAACTTGACCTCGAGAGTATGGATATAAATATAATAAAATATTTCAAATCTTAAAATAATCTTTATTGTAATATTTATTTGGACTATTCACTTTCAAAATTTATAATTGTTTATAGACTTGCTTGATCCTTACTACTTTTGAAGGCTTGAATTTCATAGTTAGGAGTAGAAACAGTTTATTGCTTTTTGAAAAATTTGGAACAAAAAATGTATCTTTTGGCTAGTTTTGGATGCATACCTTACTTTGATTATTTACTGCACCCTTTGAGAAAAGGAAAAAGTTTGTATAGAGCCGAGGCTCTAAACAATCAAATTAGACCCACCTCAAAAATTTCACCAGAAAAGGTTGTTTTGATGCCCAAATATCATCAAATTAATCATCTCGACATCAAGATGCATGCACATGAGAAAAAAAATAGATTTCAAGTTTTGGAAGTAATGCATCTTGTACCGCATTTTTTGACTGGCAATTTTCAAGATTTTCAAGTTTTCATAGACCTGCTTGATCTGCATATTTTTTAAGATTTAAATTTTATAATTAAAGAAGAAAATATATTTAAAGCTATCACAAAGATTTCCAGTATTGAAACCACATTTTTGGACACTATTTGAAGGTGCGCTTTACTTTTATTGTTTAGAGCTTTGGTTCTATACAAACCGCACCATTTAAAAAAACAAATCGCTTCGTAACCATTAGATTTCAAATTGGATGGCTTGGGGTATGTCTCAAAATTCGAGTTTTTTTTTTTTTTTTCGAACTTTCAGTCTAGTTAATGACCCACTTAGAATTACATGATTTAAAATATAATGGAGATGAGTGATTGTAATCTTCTTATACTAAAAGCAAATAGTCTCTTTGTATACTTTTCTTTAAGAATAGATTATAATAGAATGGATTATGCTTGTGGTCCATTTTCATTTTATAATGGTAACCCCTAGGGGGAAATCTGATCTTTAACTAAAGAAATAAGAAAAACAATAATTTTTTTAAATAAGAAAGATGAAAAAAAATGGAGAGTACAATAAATTACAGATAATTTTATGATAAAATTTTTTTTTACATTATAAATTATTGGGTGAGGTGGTATAAAGTTGCATCCTTAAACAATCAAGGTAAGGCACACCTCCCAATTTTATCATAGATGTTCATAGGATGGCTTGAAAATCTATTTTCATTTCTAAATTTTTGAACTCTAAAAATGCTTCAAATCGAATAGAGTTATAAACGCATGCAAATCTTGAAAATAAATGGTCTGGCAAGATGTACTAGATGTATTATGATAAATTTTAAAAATAACATTGTATAATTGTATTTCTCTCCTAACCAATGTTATCAAGATCAAAACCTGTCACCGGACCGTGAGAGACTTTGTCCATTAAAAACTTGTTTGACTGCTAGTTGAAGCTCTTAGATTGAATTTTAGAAACAAGAAATAAAAAATATATGTAATATGTTTAAACCTAAAACATATTGAAAAAATTGCCCACCTCCATCTAGTTGGTCGAACAAGTTGAAATCAATTGGTCCAACCGGTCATAATTAATCAAATATTGATTTAAGCTAATTTCAACGAAACTTTATACTTTGGACCAAAATATCAAAGGCACCAATCAGCCTAGGGATGGCAACGGGTCATGTCGGGTATAGGTTCGTTCGGGTCTGCCCGGACCTAGACTAGGTCCCGAGAAAATGATGTGGGACATGAACTTGGACCTGGATCCAAAAATATAGTGCGGGACCTAGATGTCGGCCTGATCAAACCCAACCCAAAAGTTAAAATATATATGTGTTTAATTATATTTAAATATATTTCATATATTGAGACCCGAAAATATTATAAGACCTGGACTTGACCAGACCCAAATCCGGACCTGGATAGTGTTTAGGTCTAAGATTTGGACCCTTTTTTTTTGGAGGGTAATAATAAAGTGGGAACACTAACCCCTACCCGATTTTTCTTATAGATTACGGAATTCGATTTTTTTAAGGTGTCAATGGGTGATGTCTGCAGGATTAGAAATGGTAACCAAATATGGAAGTGCTTTCACCACAACCCATGATTGATAAAATCAGTGGGGATTTAGGCCCTAACCTTTGATGATGCCCTTTTATATAAAAGATAAAGGATAAAATTATTAGGGATTCGGGCCCTTACCTTTTGGTGAGAATGGAGCGAGAGACACCATGGGAGAAATTGTTTTTACTAAAGGGGTTCTATAATGGTCATCCCCTTCATAAGATGAGTCATATGCTATATGATTTATGGGCCAGGTTTGGGCCTTAATGATACTCATTGCGTGAGCCCAAATTTGTTTCCGGTCAACGAATTGAGTTTGTATATAGGCTCGGTACAAACCTAGGCGCGACGGTTCCTGGCCCTAACGTAAACTTAAATTTCAGAGAGAATGTGAAGAGAGAGACGAAGTAGAAAAGAGAGAAGAGCGAGAAGAAACTGACATTTGGCGGTACAGAGAGAGAGCAAACATTTGGTGGTGAAGAGAAGTAGTAAGGAAGCAATCACGCTCTGAACTTAAGCGTCAGATCTAAGATTCAATGAATCCCCACTAAAATATTGCAGGGAACCGATAATTCATGGTAAATCTCTCTTTTCTCTATCTGTAGTCTCTGTCTAGGATTTTGATGCGATTTCCATCACGAAGAGATTCGTTTTCATGGTGACGAATCTGTAGTCTAGTGTCTCCATGTTCTTCTCGTTTTGGTTCACTTTCCATTTTTCTTAAGATTGTGATCAGGACTGGGGAATTGGCATAATTGTTAACAGTGCAGGTTCCGGCTCTGTAATGGAGGTTTTGTTATAGATCGGGATCGTGGTTTTGATTTGTTTTTATGTGGTGTAGTGATTTCTAGAGTGAGAAATAGCGAGTTTTAGGGTTTAATTTTTGGATCTGGATCGTAAGTGGTGGCGAGATGGAAAGGAACAAGAACAGGAAGGATCTGCTAGCTGCTGGTCGTAAAAAGGTACTCTTTCTAAAATCATTTGTCCCTATCTCTAAAATTGTTCTTTTAAGTTTACTCTGCAAACTCTAACCAGGGAGATTGAAAGCTCAGAACATTTGAAATTGAAGCTTATTGGCTTGAGATCATGGGTAGTTTTGTTGATACAAAGCCCTATTCATGTCCCCTAATCATTCTATCGAATTATTGCTCCATTTTCATTTGCCTTTTTGTTTTGGTTTTGAATTCTAAACAAATCTCTCCTTTATCTTGCTCCTAAAACTCTTTTTATGTGGTGAATTTTTTCTTTTTTATTTTTAATCAGCTGGAACAATTTAAAAAGAAGAGAGAGAGCAAAGGTGGTAAATCATTTGATAAAAACAGTAGGCCCGAACAGGAGATTGCATCTGTTGATAAGGAAAACATGGAGGTTGCTTCGTCAGCTTCACCTATTCAGAATGATGAGGAGATAGAATTTTCTTTGTCACATGCCCTCAAGCATGAAGAGAGAGAAATTTCTTTGGCTGCCCCTATGGATGAAGAGAGAGAAAGGTCTTCACTAGCCATGCTGAAGGATGAAGAGGGAGAAAATTATTTGATGGCTCTTCATAAGAATGAAGAGAGAGAGAGTTCCTCGATGCCTTCCCAGAAGGATGGAGGGAGAGAGAAAACTTCATTTTCTGAAAATAAGGATGAAGAGAGAGCTATTGCTTCATTGTCAAAGGACGAAGAGAGAGACAGATTTTCATGGCGTCTGCAGAAGGTTGAAGAGGGAGAAATTGCTTCATTGCTTCCTAAGGAGGATGAAGAGAGAGAAATTTCCTCATTGCATGCAAAGAAGGATGAAGAGAGAGAAAATTCTTCATCTTCACGGAAGGCTGAAGAAAGAGAAATTGCTTCGTCGTCTTCAGGGAAGGATGAAGAGAAAGAAATTGCGTCATTGACTTCAGAGAAGGATGAAGAGAGAGAAACCTCTTCGTTTCCCTCAAAGGAGATGGATGAAGAGAGAGATATTTCTTCATTGCCTGTAGAGGAGGAACAGGATAGAAATATTTCTTCATTGTCTCTAGAGAAGGAAGAGGAGAGAGACTCTACTTCATTGCCTGTAGATACTGAAGAAAAGAGAGCCATTCCTTCATTGCCTGAGCAGAAGGATGCAGAAAGAGAATTTTCTCTGTCAGTTGAGCAGGATTCTCTTGATGTACAAGTGACTCATGTGCATGATGACAATGACACAAAACCAAGTGTAATTCAGCCCAACAAGCACTCTCTTTCTAATGATTTGAAGTCCTTGGAGCCAGTTGATCAGGTAAGAGATGTTTTTCTTGCGGACTTTTCTTCAATCTATTGATTCCAATTTTTCTCAATACTTTTGACACTGTATGTCTATATCCAATTTCTATTGCTGGATTAGATTAGGAAGTGTGATGGGGCTTTGATGTATAATTATATTCTCATTTTTTGCTTGGTAGGGGCAATGCAGGAAGGAGATGGTTCGGGGTTGGATAACCATGAGAAGCGATGTGGAAACCAAATGGTGCCCTTTTCGGTTATTGATGGCATGAACTCTCAGTCTTCAAGCTTTGAGAAAGGCAAGGCTACTTCATATGAGAGGACTGACCCACTGCTTGATAATATCAAAGCCTCAATTGATTCCCCTCTTGATGAAAGAAGGTCAACAGCAGATGAGAGGAAGGTCTCTTCAAACTTGTTTCGAGAGATGAATGGTGCAGAATGTTCTCACCAGGAGTTGTATGAAACTCCCACTTTGCCTGAACAATCCAAAGCTGAAGCCGTAAATAGTTCTGACCAAAATGAGAAGGGATCAATTGCAGATGATGGGGAGGTCTCGTTGAGCTTGTTTCATGAGATGTGCGACTGGAAATCCTCTTATGAGGAGTCTGAAAACCTCACTTTGCCCCAACAAGCTGAAGATGAAACTGTAAATGAATTTGCTCTAAATGAGAGGGGGTTGAGAGCAGATGACGGGGAGGTTTCTAAAACCTCATTTCATGAGATGGGTGATGCAAAATTGTTTTACCAGGAGTCATATGAAACCTCCACTTTGTCTCAAGAATCCAAAACTGAAGCTGTAAATAATATTACCAAAAATGAAAAGAGGGAAAGTGCAGATGATAGGGAGGTTTCTTCAAGCTTACTTCAGGAGACATGTGTGTTGCAATCTTCACTCCAGGGGTCCTCTGAGACACCTACTCTGCCTCAAGAAATTGAAGCTGTACGCCATGATAAAATTGAAACATTTGAACTTCTTCCAATGGAGACTGGCTTTTCACCTAGGAATGAAGAATTTGATGAAGAAGTGAGCAGGCAGCCAAACCTTGTGGAGAGAGTGGTTGTGGACAGAGATGTGCACTCTGGCAATGGCTTAGAGTTGCTGGAACAGTTACTCTACCAGACCAGTGTCACAAAAGAGTGTTTTCATATGCAACTCATTGAACTGATCCAGATGCTGATGGAGTCTGATAAACGTGAACAATTGATGGCAGATGAAATATCTAGCCTTAATGATTTGGTTAATGAAACCAGAGAAAGCAATGATAGAATGGCCCAACGCCGTGTTCAGTGCAATTCAGAGCTCATTGCCATGACTGCTGAAAAAGAGAAGCTTGAAATTGAGTGCCTTGCTGCAAAGGGGCAGATTGAGCAACTTGGTAATTTGGCTTCTGATTTGCAACATAGATTGGAGCAGATGGAGAACGAAGTAATGCATCTTACTGGTGAGTTGTCTAATAGTAAGGAAGCAATGGCAGTTTTACAAGCTGAAAATGCAAATCTGGTTGAGCATAACCAGCTAGTGAGAGAGGAGCTTGATCGGGGTAAAAATGATGCTCTTACTAGACAGAAACTTGAAGAAGATCATGATTTTCTTCTGATTGAGAATTCTAGACTGCTCACTGAGTTGCATGGGCGCACGGAGGATTTGCTCAAGGCTTATGACATGCAGGTGAAGCTTGAGGATGATCTGAAGGAAGCCATGGGGCACCTAGAGCAACTTACAGTGGATAATGTTTATTTTTCATTCTGTCTCGGTATACATAAAGCCAAGCTGAGAGAAACAAATGACCATTATTGGCAGTCACGGACCAAGGCATCAGAAACCTCTTCTCAGCCCTTGGGTTTTATGGTTGATAACCGAGGACACATGGAATCTATGGAGACCTCAATGTTGAAGTCAATTGGCTATTCAGAGTCTGGCCAAATGCAACAAGAAGGGGGGGAAGACCCCGATCATGGGGATGACTTGCTTTTGATGAAGGAGCACTTGCATGTGATGGGGAAAATGATGGCAAATCTTGAGAAGGCGATTCATGGGTTGCAAGCTGAGTCGGTATCCTCAGGAAAGACTGATGAGAAAGTTTCTTCTGGGGTTTCGAAGTTGATACAAGCCTTTGAGTCCAAAACCCATCATGATGACGAAGACGATGTATTGACTGAAAGCAATATCTCTAAAGATTCTTTTGAGAAGGTTGGCAAAAGGGGTGTAATGATCCCAGCTAGTGATGCTAATTTTGGTGTGGATTGGCTCAAGGTGGCCAATGAGGAAGCAAACAGTCTCAAAGCAGCCTTGAATCAGCTTGATTCAGATATGAAAAAAGCCCATAAGCTGTTAAAGCAAGAAGAGGAGAGTAATAAACTTGCTAGTGTTGCCTTGAGGGAGCTCGAGGTTGAATATGACTTACAAAAGAAACAAAAAGAAAGCCTTGCTACTAATATGGCTGCCTTGGCTAAGAGGAATGAAGAGCATGTAGGTGAACTAGTCGAGCATCAAGCTAGATTAGAAGACCTGCACTCTCAGCTAAATCAGATCCAAGGAAATGCCGCTGAGACAGCACGGAAACTGACTGATCAAATAGAATGGCTCCAAAGAGAAGTGAACGAGAAGTCTGCCATTGTAGAGCAAGAAAGGGATTCATGTAAGGCTGTAATTTTTGAGGCCATTGCACCTCTCAAAGACATTCAATCTGCCTATTCTGGACACACCTACTTGGATAATTCTGATGTTTTTCGGTGTCTCTTTGATACTGTCACTGCTGCTGTGAATTCAATAGATGATTTGCATGAGAGGCTTCTAGAATCTCGTGTGGAAAGTGAAATTTGGCATGGCTTGTATGAAGAGCTTAGAAAAGAGTGCTTTGCTTTGCATGAAAAAAATCAACTTGGTCTCCATATGTTAGATAAGGTCCATACTAGCATGAGAAAATTGGTTTTCAGCCCCCTTGGGACTCACGAAGAGACAGAGATGGGTCTGAATTCTGAGGCAGTAGTGGCTGTTTTGTCCAGTAGATTTGAGTTTCTTGTTGAACAACTACAGAGCTTATTGGATGAAAGAGTGCACCTTCTTTATACCAAAAGTAATTTAGAAATGGAATTGTCAGACAAAATTCAAATTATTGAAGATTTGAATGAGAAGAACTTGAGGAAGTTGGGGGAGAATGAGATCCATGGAAAAAATGAGAAAGTCGATAAATCAGTTGCAGTTATGTCTTCTGATGTTGTGCTTCAAGAAGGCTCCACGGAGTTGCAGCAGTCACAACCAGATGTGGAGTCAGAAGCCATAATATCCAAGTCAATTGAAGCTATTGAATGTGCAATCCAAGCTGAGGCTTCACAGTTGCTCGTAGTTGTAAATAAGCAATCAGTTTCACATCTGGAAACTTTGGTTCTTCTGCTCATTGAGAAATACAGAGAAACTACTCGGCAACTCAGTTTGCTGGAGGAGTACTTGTGTGAATTCACTTCTAGGCCCAAACTTCCACAACAGGATAAGAAGATGCCTCTTGATACCATGTTGAGGGAAGAGTTTCAAAAGAAGGTGTTTGAATTGAGTGAATTGATGGAGAAAATTCATGAGTTGAGTAGTTGGAAAGCTCAACATGAAGATGATACAAGGGCTCTTAAAGAAAGTTTGCAAAAGATGAAGGATGATCTAAAACAGGCTTTATTGGAGAAGAGGAACAAAGAGACTGAACTTGAGCACTCAGAGCAAAGACTAGTGTCTGTGAGGGAAAAGCTCAGTTTAGCTGTTGGAAAGGGGAAAGCTTTGATAGTGCAACGAGATGGGCTGAGACAGTCTTTAGCTGAGATGTCAAATGAGTTGGAGAAGTGTTGCCAAGAGTTGCAGTCTAAAACTATGGCATTTCAGGAAGTTGAAGCAAAGCTGAATTCCTTTGGGGAAGCCGGGGAACGTGTTGAGGCTTTAGAATCTGAGCTTTCCTATATACGACACTCGGCTACTGCATTGAGAGAGTCATTTTTACAGAAGGACTCTATTCTTCAAAGGATCGAAGAGATTTTGGAGGACTTGGATTTACCAGAACAATTTCACTCTGGAGATATAATTGACAAAGTCGGGTGGTTGGTGAGATCCATTGGAGGAAATCCTTTGCCTGCTGCTACTTGGGAAAACAAAATTTTAGCCGAAGGGTCGTATTCTGATGCGGGTTTTGTGGTTCCAGAGACTTGGAAAGAGGATCGTATCCTTAATTCAAATGCCGATTATGAAGATTTGAAAAGAAATTATGAGGACCTTCAGAGTAAGTTCTACAGTTTGGCTGAGCAAACTGACATGCTTGAACAGTCATTGGTGGAAAGAAACAGCCTCTTGCAAAGGTGGGAAGAGGTTTTGGATCGAGTCGAAATGCCCCTTCCGTTGAGGTCAATGGAGCCAGAAGATAGGATTGAATGGTTGGGAAGAGCACTTTCTGAGGCTCAATACGATAGAGCTTCCCTTCAGGAGAAGTATGAGAACCTTGAATCCAATTGGGGTTCTCTTTTGGCTGAGATTGATACTTTACGAAATAATTTATCCATCCTCGAGGCTGCCCATGCTGCCATTATCCATGAAAAGGAGATCATTTCTGAAAGTTTGGCAAAATTGAGCCTTGAACACAGAGAGGTGCTTGATAGAAATGCTCAAGATAAACAGGAAAATGAGAAATACAAGAAACAGATTGGTGATTTGCAAGGGCAAATTCTTGATCAAAATGTTGGCACTGAAAATGAGATTAAAAGGTTTCTCAGTGTGGTGAATGATGCTTTACCCAGTCATGATGTTCCAGATTTGTCTTTCAATAACAGTGTCGATTGCTTAGAAGCATCTCTAGTGAAGCTTATAGACAATTACCATGCTCTCTCTGTGGAGATATCTGTACTTAAAGATTCAAAAAAGGAACAAGGTTCAGTAGAAGTAGCTGAAACAGTACAGGACAGGGGAATAGATGAAGCACCAGATGTTGATGACCATGACAAAATGACCTTGAAGGCAGGGCTCGAAGAGGCTTTATCTACTCTGGTCCTTGTAAAGGAAGAGCGAGATCAAGCTCTTGAGAAATGTGAACGTTTGATTGAAGAAACAATAGTTCTAGGTAAAGAAAGGGATGATTTGAGAGAACAACTTACTCAGGAGGAGCAGAAATCTGCTTCTGCAAGGGAGAAATTAAGTGTTGCAGTCAGGAAAGGAAAAGGATTGGTGCAGCAGAGGGACAGTATGAGGCAGACCATTGATGAGACGAATGCTGAGGTAGAACGGTTGAGGAGTGAGCTTCATATACAAGAGAAAACCATTAAAGAATATGAGGTTAAGACCAACCGACTGTCAAGCTATTTAGAGAAATGTGAAGTCCTCGAATCTGAAAATGTTCTCTTAAGGAATAGACTAGAAGAAGCTGATAACTCCTTGGAGGATACCCATAAAACCTTTAGTGGGATATTGACTTCCATACATGCCATAGATGTTCCCGGTGAAACCAATTTTGCTGATCCTTTGAAGAAGATTGAATGGATGGGGAAGTTAATTCCTGATTTGCAATCGAGGATTGCTTCTTCTGAGCAAGAAGTGAAGAAATACAAAAGAGCGGCAGATCTACTTGTTGAAGAGTTGAATGCAGTTCAAGAAAGAGCTGATAACCTGCAGGAGGAACTATCTAGGGCAGAAACTGAGTTGATGGTTCTTTCTAAACAGAAGGATGCATCTGAAGCTGCAAAAGCCAAAGCCATGGCACAACTGGAAGAGTCAGCAATAGAACAAAACAGCCAACAACGTAAATTGGTGGAGCTGAAAGATGGCATGGATCTTTTGAAAGAAGAGTGTTGTGCTTTGTCTCATATGCTAAGCCATGATACTAGGAAGAATCTGGAGCTACTTGGAAATGTGGAAGCTGGTCTTAAGTCTCTTTTGAACATGCTAGAAGCCTCTAGCTTAATTGATGTTCCATCTACTGATGCTGAGGTCTTCTCCAGTATTTTTCAAGAGGTAAACTCCTCTCGTGATTTTTTTTCGAAGTTATGCTGTTTTATTTGGAATCTATTCGTTTCTGTTTCTTTAAAGAGTAGTGCTGTATTGCTCCAGGAAGGCAAAAATTATGTTCTTTTATTTTATGGTGCAAATTGTAGGCTTGGTATCAAGGTGTGATGATCTGGTCATTAGTTCTCTAATAGTACCGGTATCATGTTTTTATTGAGTTAAATTGTCCTTATTGTTCCCTCTCAATGGGTATCAAGACCTAAGAACTTGGAAATAGGTTTGTTGGTCAGGCAGCTTATTCTCTATCTACTGGAGAATATGGACCTGCGCTTAGGGTGCAACAGTTATGAGTCGTGTATGGTGAAGTCTAGCCAAAAGAAAAAACAAAAGAACTAGAGAATTTTACATGCATTTCCCCCTAAAAAAAATTCCCCCCATTTTTTGCATTTTATGTTCGTACCCCGTATTTCATCTTTTTTTATTTTTTACCAACAAGCGCCGACTTTGGGACCTTGATGGTTGAAATGGGGGCATTCTGGGAAAATATAAAGAGACAAAAGAGGCATGAGAGTAGCATACACTCAATTTGGGGGCTGCGTATAATAACCGATTTTTAGGGGGACATGAATGTAAATTGGGGTGTGTGTATAATGACAGATATTTAGGGGAACATGAATGTAAAGTCCCTCCCCCACCCCCAAAAAACAAAAAATAATAACAATAATAATCTGAAATTTGTTATGTGGGTCATTTGTATGATTTGGACACACCTGACCACCAGTAGTTTCTTCATAAAACATATGATTTGTCTATGATTTGGACACACCTGACCACCAGTAGTTTCTTCATAAAACATATGATTTGTCTTTTACTTCAATTTTGACATATGCCTTTCTTCATCTTAGGCCAACATGACATGCTTTTTGCAGTGTAAAATCACTTGGTAACACGATAAAATTTTGATTTAATTCAGTTGAGCTTGATTTGAAAAATCACCAATTTAAGTTGTATTCTGCCCAATTAAAACCATAAAATGGCACATTCTTTTTTCGACCGTCACTATAAATGACGCATTCCAGACCTGAGTTGGGGTTGGGGGGAGGGCAGGTTCAGGAAGCGTGTGTGCTTACATTGCGTAACAACATTGTTGAGGCGTATCTTTATTGTATAATTCAATAAACGCCTCTGGATAACCTGGTTAGTGAAATATGCATTCTAGCATCTATTGCAACCTAGAAATTGCAACCTAGAAGACAACTGTGATTTATCAACCAAAAAAGTTGGATGTTTTTTGTGGCAACTGAACCTATGATTCTTTTCTCCATTCTTTCATGTGTTCCTTTCTATTTTTTTCCAATGCTACGTCTTTCTCACTGCAAGAGTATTATAAGAAGCATGTTTATGTTTCTTAGCATGCCTATGCTCTGTTCGTTATGTATTATATGCCTCATCTGCATTGCTTTGGTAAAATATATACTCTTTTTTCATTTATAAAGTATATCCAAGCAGCTTAATTTCTTTTGCACATGAATTTGTTCGGTTGCTTGCTTTTCCTGATAATTTTGCTTTGATCTGACATGGTCACATTTTCATGGAATAACAAATGAGTGTGGCATTTCATTGTGGGAATGTTTCATCCGTTAATTGCATGTTGTTATTTTTTTTTTTTCTCACATTTGTTGGGCGTGTGTGTTTATTTCTTAAGGAGAAGTATCCTTCTGCTACAAACTTGTTGAAGCCAGAGAGGAACTATGAGGACCAGGATGACCTTCTTAGCCCTGTTACCCATGGCCTACAAACTTGTGTGAAGGCAATTAATGTTTTTAAAGGAAGATTTCACGGACACTCCGCTGCATTTGACCAGAAAACTAATAGGCTGTTAAATATCATGGAAGCTGCTCGAGACGAAGTAGCTTTATGCAGGAGGAACATGGTATCTTTAAAGCAAGATATTGCTAGTTTTGAGCTGATCAAGAAAGAAAAAGACAGTGAAATTAATACATTGCATCAACACCTAAGTTTTCTTTATAATGCGTGCTACAGTTCAGTTTTGGAAATGCAAAATCAAAATACCCGAATGCTTAGCACCGCATTGTCTTCTTCATTGAATGCCCTGGAAACTTCCACTGATAGAAAGACCTTTAAATTCTCTGAGGAATCTGTCAAGATGATGGTAGAGACATTGTTATTGGCTGTTAAAGAGTGCACAAATATGCAAGCAGAGATGGTAGAGGGTACCCAAAAGGAATTTAAAGCTGCCATATCACATTTGCAAAGAGAAGTACAGGAAAGGGACATCCAGAAGAACAAAATTTGTGCTGAGCTTGTAAACCAAATTAAGGAAGCAGAAGCAGATGGAAAAAACTACTTGCAAGAACTAGATTCTGTCAAAGCACAGTTGCACGCTTGCGAGAAACAGGTAAAATTATTGGAGGATGAACGTAACATGTATGTGCTTAGAGTAAATGAGCTTGAGAATTCAGTCACCTCCTCAAAAGAGTTACAGGACCAACTTGTGTCACTGACTGATAACTTATCTGCAAAAGAGCAAGGTAAATCAGTCTATCTTACCACTCAAATATCTTGATAATGTATATCTTTGCAGTTTGCAATGGACATATATTGATGACTTCCAATTTATATGTTAGAGTCTGATTGCAACTTTTATTGCAGAGATTGAAGGCCTCCTGCAAGCACTTGATGAAGAAGAGACACAGATGGAAGCTATTGCAAGTAGGGTTCAAGAGCTCGAAAGGATCATACAACAAAAAGATAGGTTCTTGGAGAATCTTGAAGCTTCTAGAGTCAAGGCTGTTGCGAAGCTTGCAACAACTGTAAGCAAGTTTGATGAGTTGCATGAGCTTTCAGAACACCTGCTCGATGAGGTCGAAAATCTTCAGTCGCAGTTGCAAGGTCGGGATGAGGAAATTTCATTCTTGCGTCAAGAAGTGACAAGGTGTACAAATGATTTACTTGGTTCAGAAGAAAGGGCTAAAATGAGTTCAACCGAGGTAAATGAGTTGTTTACATGGTTGGAAACTATGGTTTTGTGGTTTGTGGCACCTGGTTCGAAACCTGATGATAATGGGGGCAATAAGATTGGTGTGCACATGCAATTTCTAGAAAAGCAGATTGCATCTGTTTTATCTGAGTTAGAAGATCTACGGGTGAAATCTAAGAGTGGAGAAGCAGCGGTGCAAGATGAAAGGGGTAGGGTCGAAGAGTTATTAAAAAAGGTGCAATTTCTTGAGAATTCCATGAATGAGAAGGAATCTCAATTGCAGATATTACAAGTAGCAAGAGATCCTGGACAGTCAGCAGTGCCAGAGTATTTAGATGCTGAATCAATGGTATATCTTTTTGATGTAGTAATTTCTTAATGTTTTTAATACTTTATGAGGGGAAAGCATAAAATAATCCTATGGACTATGGAAACACCATAGCCTATTGTGTTATCACCATCCATTGAAATCATCAGCAGTGAATGGAGAGATTGAGACCCTCGAGAAACGTATATGACCCCAATGGTGTGTTTCACTCTCTCCAGCACAGTCCATTGTTTCATTGGCCAATGATGACCCAGTGGTCTAGTTTTTCCTGTACCTTAAATGAGTATGGAATAGAGCTCTGCCCCAACATTTGCTGTTCACGTTTTCCATGGACAGTGGGTAGCTGTTACCCACTTCCATAACTGCTCAAGTTTTTATGGCGGGAACAGTTTCTCAAGTTCACCGCTCATGGAAGCATGAAAGGTGGATGTTGGGCAAGAATACCTGAAAACTATACTTGTACATAGTATAGTATCTGGTCCTTTGATTTATGGTATACTTTTCCTTGTATGTTGAAGATGTTTCTTTCCTTCAGTCACATAATGTGCAATTTGAATGTTTGAGCATATTGAGAATTGCCACTTTAGTTATTTCTTTATTGTATTTATGCAGCCTGTCCTTTCAGATGGCTTCTACTGTAAAAACTTGAGAACCTATTTTTATATATTTCTTCCTGTTTGTCCCTTGTCCTATTCAACCAGGGCATTTATTGCATAATTGTTGACTGTGAAGCTTATAGTATAATTAAAAAGAGAAACTGTTGTACTAGTACATTTTCAAAGTTGCTTGACTTATCCTTCTAGAGCTGCTGAATTAATTTGTGATGTTGTGTTTTTGTTGGGTCTATCCAAAGCTTCTATATATATATATATATATATATATATGGAAAAACCTAAAAAACACCTATAGGCGAAATGCTACAGTGTTTCGCCACCGCCACGGACTTGCTATGTCCGTGGCAGTTTATTGAATGGACCCGCAACAGATGGCGTTCCGCATGATTTTTTTACCGTCACCGACCTAGTATGTCCGTGACGGTACCGCCGCGGACATGTTAGGTCTGTAACGGTCGAAAAACGCATGCTGCACGATTTTTTTGGACAGTGATGCACCTATGGGCGAAAACACTGTTCATTTTCACACATAGGCATTGCATAGATGCTTCCTCTATATATATATATATATATATATATATATATATATATATACTATTTTCTGTCACCTCATTTGGAACCTCATGACCTATGAGGAAAAAATGATTTCACACATATTTACTACTCGTGTTTTTTGTTTTTTTGTGAACCATGTCTTGAGCATCAGTTGAAGGTTTTATGTCTTCTACATGCTTCTAGATTACCATTTACAATGAGAGAAACCTGTTACTGATGCATGTCGGAAAAAATTGCTTTTCCTTCTTGGCTGACTAAGAATTTCCTGGCTGGCCCATTCTATGGTGATTCATAATGAATGACTATTCTATGCATTATTAGGGACATAGGGGCAAAAGACCAGTTCCTTTGGGCCCTGTTACACCTCATGTGAGAAGTGGGCGCAAGGCCACCAATGATTATATTGCTCTAACTATGGATACTGAGGATTCTGGAAACACAGTATTAGAGGATGAAGATGATGATAAAGGCAAGTTGAATCCTTATGAATTAATTATTGATGGCTTAGGGATTTTATAGGAAAGTCACTTACTACTCTCTCTCTCTTTATGTTCATTTGTGCAGCACATGGTTTTAAATCACTTACTACATCAAAGATTGTGCCAAGATTTACAAGACCCATAGCAGACAAGATTGATGGAATATGGTAGGCAAATAATAGTTTTTTTTTTGTTTCTTTTTTCCTTGAACGATGGATAGTTTGTCATATTTGGTTTATGGATACTAATTTTGTTTATTATCAACCAGGGTCTCTGGTGAACGTGCCCTGATGAGGCAACCTACCTTAAGGCTTGCAACTGTATTTTATTGGATTGCAGTACATTTATTTCTTGCGAATACTATCATCTGAGAAAAGAACGCCTAGGTGAGTAATGGATTAAAGTCCCTTCTCCCTGTTTTTTGTTGTACTGGTCCATTCTGCATTTGTTTATGCATGTTTTCTGCTTAGAATGAACTCTTTGGTGCTAAGCACCGTGTTGTTTGCATATATGTGTGTGTGTGTGTCTATATATATATATATATATATATATATATATATATATATATTAAATTTGGGTGTGGTTTGTATAGAGCCGAGGCTCTAAACAATCAATTTAAAGAGCACCTTCAAATAGTGTCGAGAAATGTGGTTTCAATACTGAAAATCTTTATGATAGCCTTCAAATGTATTTTCATATTTAATTATGAAATTTAAAGCTTAAAAAAATAGTGTAGATCAAGCAGATCTGTGGAAACTTGAAAATCTTGAAAATTGGCGGTTCAAAAATGTGTTACAAGAGGCACTATTTTCAAAACTTGAAATCCATTTTTTTCTCATGTCCATGCATCTTGATGTGGAGATGATCAATTTGAGGATATTTGAGCATCAAAACAACCTCTTCAAGCTACACTATTCACGACTTTGTTTTTTAATGCTTTATCTCTTTCTTCATGATTTTCAACAAACCCAATTAAATGGATGGTAAATTTATCCCAAACTGATTCATGTTCCAAGTTTAAAATGGACCAGTCAAAGTCCAAACCTGGAGGTCTGTGAGAGGTGTGCTTCTTGTCCATTGCGCATGCAGCCGATGAGATCTACCCCCGAATGAATAAGACGATTAGTTGTGAGAGTCATCCTTTTTCTTCAGCTATTGAAGTATTGAACTGGGACAAATGACTTCTTGAACCTTAGTGACAAAAGCCACGGGATATTTATATTACTGGAATTTTCTCACAGAAATATACATCACCTATCAGAACTGTAGCACAATCGCGATAATTTTAAGGTATCGCAGTACAAACACATTCCAGGATTTAAAGTAGAAAACAATTTTAACTAATTATTTTGAAATTTACTTATTATTTTGAATTTGAATGTTGAAATCGAGTCAATGAATACCTAGAGAATATTCACACACCTGACACCTGATTTTAATGCATAGAAGTTGCCTAAAGTAGCTCACACAATTGTGAGTGGCTATCTACTGTCCTTCCTATCAGGTAAGTGCTGATATCTTATTTAAAGGAATCTATTTTGATAGTTAAGTTTTAAACTAAAATGTACCTTACACGGCCTCCTTAAATAGTTTGTTGGGAATAAATGATATACATGTTCTATTATAATAAAGTACAATTTATTTTTTAATAAATGAGAATTGAAGATTGAATGAACCCAAACATGGGAAAGCTATGGACACTGGCAGGAAGCAACCATGTTGTAGAGGAGGCAGATAGTGGTGGGCCAAGGATACTTGCTTCCAATTAGATCCAGGCCATACGTATGGATTGTCTCCATCCCTGGTCCAATCTCCACCATTCTTTCATTCACTGTGGTGGATGAGAGTAGGCTAGCATTCTACAGTTTTCTTATTTAATTAGCATCATCATCAATAGCCTTTTCCCAATTTATTTAGTTGGCATACACTCCCTAAAAATAAACATTTCAGTTGGTTATCAGCTTCAATGCACCCTTTTTTTTAGTGCTTTTTTGGAGCCTGATTTGGACCTTGGTAAGTTCGGGATCAGGCTCCTGGCGAGATGAAGCTTGCATTCGACTTTTTAAAAACTGCTTCTAACTATTGTTATTTTATTGTTATGAATTTGTTTTTTTGGTTGGATCTTGGATTTTGGGAAAGGATCTGCTATTCTCTTTTTCTCAGATACTGTATTATGGCTCTTCACTGGTAATATACTAATTGCTTGTCCTGGTGATTTGCAGGTTTCGCTGATTATGATATATTTAGTTAGAGAAAATAAGAGATGTACCAATGCCATTTTGGGGGGTATAATATATGCCATTTATATAATGCATTCTTTCATAGACTAGACTAGATCAGATTATTATTTTTTGCCATATCGGCAGCTGTGATTTCCAGTTTTTGTCTATTAAATCTCAGTTTGCCTTGGTTGCATTCAATAAAGCATGCTACCACACAACAGCGGTCACAATTCTTCATCTGTCATACATGACTATTTAAGAGAGAAGATTTATACTGAGTAGCTATGATGTAACTCATTTGTAAACAGAAAATTTTTATAATAGATGAAAAATATTTGGGGTGGGTGGCCCGACTTTCGTGTTCGCCCTGTTTTTCAAGAGATTTGGGAGCCAAAATATACCACTAATCACTGTGAATGCATTTTGGCCTCGGATCCATGAATTTGGAGCTCCAAAAAAAACCTGCTGGATCATATGGTCTTCAAAGAATATAAATGGAAGGTTCCAGAAAACAGTGCAAAATAACCCATTTTTGAGATGCAAGCTTTTTATTTCTTTCAAACTCATGATCATGGTGGTCTAGATGATAGACCTATAAAATTTTGGATCAAAATTCATTATTATCAATATCCGAGATAAAGAGTTTGGGATGGTGAACTCACTCTAATATGCGCTTCCCGAAATGCACCTCAACTCTACCTATAATAGATTGCTACTATTCTAAATGATATTTAGACTTCCTTTGCATCATGCTTTCTTGTTCCTCTCTCTGTTAGGTCGTAGTAGCTGCCAAGTTTCATGTAGAAGATTAGTTATTATCAACAGGTTTGCGGGTCCAAATTGTGGTGAACTCCTAATTAGGAGTGGTGAGAGCCAAAACTCTTTGACTTCTGATTACTGCACTCTTCAGGGTCAATTTCGCAAAAGAAATTGTTTGGAGCCCAAGAAGTACTCCAAATGAAATCTCGTCCGGATGATGGATTTCAGTTTGACCTCATAAGAACGCACCAAACTCACGAGTTTTGGTCCAATAGTAGGGCTGATAATTCAGTTTGCGTCCGGATCCTTCTAGATCCAGATTCAGATCCAAAAAGTATATGTTGGATTTGGATCAGATTCAATCAAATAATCAGATTTGGATTTGAAACTATATATATATAAGGTCCGGATCCGAATTTGGATCCATAATAGTTCCAAGTTTGTATATTGTAAAGTTTAAAATAAGGGAAAATAATTAAAAAACTGAGAGAGAGAGAGAGATTGGTAGGGACATTAGTAAATATTTTTTTTTTTTTTTGGTGGTTGTTCATTAGAATGAAAAAAGTGTATATTCTAAAATTTGGATCAAACAAGTGGCTCTAACATTGTGTTTAAGATTGTTGCATTATACTATGATACAACCATTGCATGAAATCACTATCCATGTTAGGATATGAGCAATGATTTTATGCCACGGTTGTATAGTAATATGATGCAACAACTTTAAAAAATCATCTTGTGGCCATTTGTTTGATCCAAATTTTGAAATATACACTCTTTTCATTCTAATGAACAATCACAAAAAATTGAAAACACAACTTAGAAAGTATATTTTTAGCCCAATTAACATAGGCCTAGTGAGATGCTTAGATCTAGGTTTTAGAAGGATTTTTTCATTTCTAATTTTTTTGGACGGATTTAAAAGAAAAAAATTATTTTGAGTTTAGGATGGCTAAGATCTTGAAATTCACAAAATGAATGGTCTAGATTCGTTTTTGGAGGGGATTCATTTTGACGATATCTAGGATTCAAATTGAACTTTTTTTTTTTTTTTGGGATTGATTATTGAGATGAAGAGAGTGTATGTGCAAAATTTGGGGTCATACAAATACCACAAACATGGTTTTTAGAAGTGTCGTTGTATCATACTATGATACAACAGTTGCATTATATCATTGCTTTATGGATATACATCATTATGGATATATCCATACAATATCCATACAGATGCATATCCATTTTAATATGTATCGATACATATCCTAATCTTATCAAGATAATATATTGTAGAGATATGCATATGTATGATACATATCCTAATCCTATCAAAAGATATAGTGATATGTATTCGTAATGATATATATCCATAATCTAACAACCCATATATATATGAAAAAGCTAATAATAGTTGGTCAGCTATAATGAATAGTAATATAAGTGGAATGGGAGCTATCAGATCTTCATCATGCGGTTCAGAATGCATATCACTATTTTAATTTTAATTATTTTTTTATAAATTAGATCATAAAGAAATTTTAGATATCTGTACTTAAAAATAGAGAGCACAAATAAAAAATATTTTTCAAAATATAAAATGATCGAAATACCTCTGAAAAATGATGGGGGTATTTTGGTTATTTTAAATTGTTGAAAATAATGACTAAAATACCCCTTGAGACGTAACATCGTGATTGGGGTAATCTTAGCCCTTCATTAAGAATGGATGATTGGATAAGGGGAATCATAGAAGTTCTATGTTGTAGGGGAAGCAAAGAACGCATGCCCTATATATAGAAATTGGTATAGATAATTCATAAATGACTTTTCAGGGGCAAAAGAATTCCAGTTTTTACACGGAAGAGACCTTGAATAACTTGACTACATTTTTGTGGCAAGAGAGAGTTCCCAATTTTAGGAATTGGGCTTGGGTCAATGCGGTTGTAGCTACGTTTTCATAGCACTATGTCTCAAGTTCGAGTCTTATATAACCTTTTCACTAAATTTTCTTTTTTTTTAAAAAAAAGAAAGAGAGTTCCCAATTTTCTTTTACTGAGAACGTCTGATAATTCAACATGCAGTCACCAAAAAATTTAAAAAGAAAAGAACGGAGAGAGAGCTACAAATTTCATTTTGAGAAAGGTTTCTATACTTCCTCTACAGCATAAAAGATATGTGCTTCCCTATTATCCAGCAGTTCATTTTTTATCAAGAGAGCCACTCACCATTAAGAAAAGAAAAGAGAGAGAGAGGTACAATTTTCCTTTTGGTAAAGGTTTATATACTTCCTCTACAACATAGAAGATCTGTGCTTCCCTATTATCCAGCCGTCCATTTTTTATCAAGAGAGCCACTCACCATTTGATCTTAGATCTGACGTCTCAAAGTATTTTTTTTTTAGTTTTTTTAATACAAATTGCATGAATATGAAATTTGGTACATGCCATCTTCTCACTGGGGCGCACCTATAAAAATATTAAAAATAGTTTTCACTAAAATATAATAATCAAAATACCCCTTGAAACTTTCAAGGGTATCTTGGTCATTTTAATTTATTAAAAATATTTTTTTTTACTTTTTTGCTGCTGCGAGTTTAATAGAGGATTGGATGTGCAAAATTTGCTGCCAAAATAGTTTATAAAAAAAATTTAAAAATAAAATAGTGTAGAAACGTGACATTATGATTAGAGCAATCTAAACCCTCGATTCAGAATGAACGATTGGATAATATAAGTTTTACGTGGTAGAAAAAGCACATAAAGATTGCCCTTTTCTTTTACTGAGAACATCTGATAATTCAACCTGCAGTACGAGAGAAAGAAAGATGGACATAACTAAGCTTTAAGAGTGAGGTTAGCATAGGCAAAATGGGGAAATCCATTTTGCATGAGGGGCGTCACCATTGAAAAGTCGAGAAAAGTTCCTTATAACCATAGCTTTCCCCCATTTGATTCGACATTGGTGGGAATGAGGGAATCTCGATTCTACATGTACTAGTTGTGAGAATGTATTGTGGTGTGCGTGTGTGTATGAGAGAGCATTTGGTGTTATTATTTTTAGAACCCAGTGGTTTTCAATCTGGATTTAGGGGTGGCAATTGGAACCCGGTAGGTGGACCCAAAATGGCGTCATGGACTTGGTGGGTCGGGTTATAGGATCCGGTTGATCGGACATGATATAAAATATATGTTATCTATAAATTTAAAATATAATTTTGCTAGACTTGGGTACGGGTCCAAATGACTTGGACAATGTCGGGGTCCATGTAAATTGTAAGGTCTGATTGGTTTGGGTTGACTTAGACTCGATCGTACATGTTGCCATCCCTATCCAGGTCCCTGATCTCAATGAGAATCAACTGGGACCGAACTGCTTCCATGATGATATTGGGTACCGGCCTGGTTCTATAAAACTCCCCATCTATAATTTTCATTTACGTTAAGCCTAATTGTTTCATTAATCCCCTCCAGCCTATTAACTTCTATTTTTATTATATTATTTATTATTTAATATTTTTTTAATCTCCAATTTAGAAGTCAACAAATGGAAGAAAACCCAAGGACCGCGGCATTTGGAAGTTTGAACATCTATGACAAACGCAAGTGTAAGAAAAAGTAATTCACAAATGACCAAATCACAAAGAAGCATTTCTTTTGGCGGTGGGGTTGCATAAGGGTGTAACATTTTTCTTTTTTTGTGAAAGCATAAGGTTGTGCATCTCCAAATTTTGCACTAAGATGTAATTTTGAGGTCCAAAATTTTGGAATAGGCTAAGAATCTAAATTTATTTCGAATTATAAAATTTAAAACTTTAAAAGTTGTTTAAATCAAGCAAATCTATAAACACATTGAAAATCTTTAAAATTGACGGTCCAAATAATGTGTTGCAAGTACTATATTTAGGACTTGAAAGCTGTTTTGTTTTTTCTTTATCTATACATCTTGATGTTGAGATGACCAAAACTAATCATTTTTAATGAGTGTTGAGGTATTGTGGTACATGTTGTTCGCGGATGACATATAGGGATGCTCTAAAATCTAAATATTTTAAAATTAATTGGATTAAGACATAATATATGGAATGTAAGTTTAATAATAATAGGAGTAGAGAAGATGAAACAGTTAAGATTGACACTCAAAAAATACCAAAAAGAGCACACTTTTGATATTTTGTATTAATAATCTAGGAAAACATAAAGATTGAGAAAGATACAGAACTAGGGTTGGGTGTACAACGGGAGTTTTATGTGATTGATGTATACCAATGAAGCTGCAGACAAGTTCTATCGGATAATTGTGAGATTAGATTTATATTATGGGGCGAAATGTTGGGCAATCAAGAAACAACATACCCATAAAATGAGTGTAACTAAGATAAAGATATTGAAATACATGAGTGAAAAGACAAGAAGGGATAGAATTCAAAATGAATACATTAAGGATAATTTAGGGGTGACACTAACACGCAATAAGATAGGAGAGAGTAGACATAAATGACTAATCATGTGTGCCACATACCCAATACAGTACCGGCAAGTGAAAGGTTCAAAAAGAACAAAAAATAGACCCAAAAAGATATATTTGAAAGTAATAAAAAAAGATATAGAGACTTGTATTCTTATTGAGAGTATGCTCATTAATAAAACAATAAGGCATACTAAAATTAATGCGGCCATCTTAATCAATTAAAAACTAAAAAAAAACTTCGATCAAGATGTTGATGTACTTCTTGACCTGCTCATTAACTAACATTTGGAAATGTAGATGGTGTCACCCTATTGTATTGTTTGGTAGTGAGTCGAGTGACTCATGTCTCACCCTCATTTATGTTACGCCTTTGTTTTTGTGGACCTCCCCTTCCCTCATTCCAAGCCCGTGTAGAAAGCTGACGCCATATTCTCTCTCTCCCTCTCCCTCTGCTTTTCTATCAATATTTTATATCGGTCATTTAATTCGGTTTTCATTCCGTTCACGCGTTCCGTTCGTCATGACTCGCGAAACCGCTTCAGTACTCACCATCTCTCTCTAACTTTGGATCTTTAATTTCTTACCTCTCTTTAAAACTGACTTGCCTTTCTCTCTCTAATGTCTCAACTCTCTCTAAGATCACTAAAATCTCTCTCATAAGTTTGGAATTTAAAGTTATCAATGGACCAGTTTAATTAATTGAACTTACCTTGGCCTTTATTAAAAATTTATTTAAATTAATTTTTAATTAGTTTTGATAGTTCATATACATTCCGATCTATTAATTTATATTTTTAAATTACAATTGTATTTTAAAAAAAATGAATTAGACGGATCAATTTTGAATAGATCAAACAAACCTTTGATCGATTCTAATCGTTAAATAGTCACCTTTAACCACTCTCCATCACAAAATCTCTCTAAACTTTTGATTTTGTTTAGATTTCTCTTTCTAAATAATATTCGATTTATCTCTAAATGGTTTTCAACTTTTCATCTCTCATACATTTATTTCACCCTATCTCTCCCTCTCTCTCTAGAGTTTTACGTTTCAACGACGCTCGTATGCGTGGCATTCTCACCATCACAATAGAAAAAACCGCATTGTTAACGACACGTGGTATTCCGTCGCCGCATTTTAGCGCGGCGCGGGAAAGTGGATTGCTTCCGCATGGACGTGTTCTAATTTCCACCCACCCACCACCTCCATCCTGAACAAACAACGGATCTTAACGTCCCGCGCCTCTCTCTCTCTCTCTCTCTCTCTAACACCGCTTTCTCTCTCCTCTCTCTCACAATGCACCCTCCCTCCACCCTCCATCTCTTTTTTGTCTTTTACGTAAGGCTGGCAACGGGTCGGGTCGGGTCGTACTTCTAACAGCATAAAACCTATACCCAAACATTGTTACTGAGATTTGGACCCCCGGACCCAAGTTCGGGTTTACCTGTCGGGTCCTGTCCGGCCAAGTCGATTGCCAACCTACCGTCATGATCCTCATTCTATCCCATGCTCCTCTTTCTCTCTCTCTAGGAACGTACTCACCCCCCCCCCCCCCCCCCCCCCCCCCACTCTAGGGCAATTGTCCTTGCTCTCCTAAAAGTACACGTACATTTCACCCCCTTTTTCTCTCTCTCTTAAAAAATGAACTCCTCTCAAAGTACACCTCTCTACTCTCTCTCTAGAATACTTCAATTTGACCATCTCTCTCTCATGCTCCTCTCTAAAAAATAAAATACACCTCTCTTCTCTCTCTAGAATACTTCAATTTGACAAGAGAACCGGTTTCATTTGGAATTTCCACTCCAAATTTTTTCCGCAATGCGTGTGCACACAATGAATTAATAAGAATAAATGCAGTGTCCATACATTCATTTGTCCAAATTGATTGCATTAATAATGAGAAGGACCCCATCAAATGCCTTTGGTTTGTCCATTCTCCATAGTATGACTGTATTAAACATATTTTGATTATTATTTTTTAAAATTCTGAATGGGGAAGTGCACATTCGGATGGGAGTCGGTGGGGGGTAACCCAGGTCCCTTCGCTTGAATCTCTTTTCTGCCATTCTTATATTGATTCTTCACCAATTCAAGATCTAAATCATCGGTCCAGCTTATCCGGATTAATATAGTGCGCATGGGATAGAGATGCTGATTTTGGGATCTAACCCATTTATTCGAGTGAATGTTTCTCTTGCTGATCATCTAACCCAAAGGAGAGAGAGAGAGAGAGAGAGAATGTGCATTCGAAGAAAGAAATTGGAGAGCAGTGACTTGATTGTCATTAGAGAGAAAAAGGACCTGATAGTTATTAGAGAGAGAAAGGACCTAATTGTTATTAAAGAAATTTAGAAAGAAAGCGTCGTTTTATGAGAGAGGTTAGATTAGAAGGCAAGAACTTCACTATTGGCTCTTGCAAACCTACCATAACTAACCCAAAATAAAATTAGAGAGAGAGAGAGCGTATGTGTTAAACAGACGGTAGGACTTAGAGAGAGAACAGCAAGGACTTAAGTTTTTATTACAGAGAGAAAGAATCGAAGAGCAAGGACTTTGTTTTCATTAGAGAAAGAAGTAGATAGAGAGAAATATAGAGGACTTAAATTTCATTAGACTTAATTGTCTTAAGAGAAAGTGAGAGAGAAATATAGAGGACTTAAATTTCATTAGACTTAATTGTCTTAAGAGAAAGTGAGAGAGAAATAGAGGGGATAAATATAATGATAAATGATTTAAAAAATATTGGGTCGGCAAAGAATCGTTCGATCTGACTCAGAAATTGATCAACCCATTTTTTATCTCGAGTCAGGAATCGATCAATCCATTTTCGTTCGTTCTTGAGTCAAAAATCGATCAACCCATGTCAATTCTAGTATTTATAAAAAAATGAGTTAGTAGAGAAGGAACCAGCAGTTTTCGTGGTAAAACGACGATTATATGTAACAAAACGGAGACCCTGATTTTCATTTCACAAAAAAAAAATGGTGACTTAGTTGTCATTTTCTACGATATCAGGGTAACTACGCCTTAAGTTTGCGTAACAGACGAGCGAAGCGTCAAAGGCGCCGACTCAGCCGCCCAGGTGGCATTTGGTAAGTACACGTGTCGCGGTCCTGTGGGCTGAATTTGAAACGTGGCTCCCACATCCGGTCGAGATATTTTGGATAGAGCGATACGTTTTAGAGAGAGAAAGTATAGGAAAGATGAGTAAATGAAAGCGTGGGGTGGAGATAGAGAGAGAGAGAAGGCCACAATAAATGAATCAAAGCGTCTGTTCCAGACTCGAGCGACAGGGATAGAAAGACAAACACGGTTCTTGGGAGCGTTTTTATTTTGGGTAAATAAATAAGAGAGCGTTTTAGAGAGAGAAAGTTTGAGTTGTTCGAGGCGGACGAGGTATGTGGACAGGGAGGCCCGAGGCCGTATAAAATTCTCTCTTCCTCTTAAAGTCGTGCAAATTTCTCCTCTTTGCAGGACCGCAAAATCTTCAGTTTTGGAAGCCATCGATTCTCAGGCCTCAACTCTCTGTGTGCATAACCAGTGGCCGGAATCCGGCACTTTGGTCGCCGGGAAATATTTCCGGCGATCCGAACCCCTTACGTCTCCCTATTAGTGGGGTTCAGGGTTGGCCATTCCCTGATAATATTGGCCGGAAACAGTACAAAATTCGCCGGAAATTTCCGGTGGTTTTATGAGAAGGTAGAGGACCTTGTTGCAGGGTAGGCGGTTGCGGATAGGTTTAGGGTTTTTCCGAAAGGGATGAAGGAGAGGAGGGGGTGCGAGCTTTGTAATGGAGAAGCGGAGGTTTACTGTGTTCCTGACTCGGCCTTTCTCTGCTTCCAGTGCGACGCTAGGGTTCATGAGGCAAACTTCTTGGTGGCTCGCCATTTGAGGCGACTCGTTTGTTACAGATGCAGAGGACTCGACGAAAATGGCGTTTCAGGGACCTGCATCTCGCCACTTCGCTGGCTCTGCGACCCTTGCTCTAATGTCGAGGGTGAGTCGGATCCCGAATCATCGGAGTCAGCTTGCATCTCGAGCGCGGAGTCCTTTGCATACGCGCCGGAAAAGGGCGCCGGAAAACGGATTTCCGGCCAAAAGCATGGCAGATCAGCGAGCTCGGACTCTGATCTCTCTGTGGAAGGGTGCCCTGGGCCTCAGAGACCTAGGGTTTCCTCCATTAAAGAGGTCCAAGGTAATATTGATGTGAAAGCGGAGGCCGTGTTGATCAACTGGTTCAGGAGATTAGGGCTCAGTAGCCGATGCACTCTCGCTCTAGCTTTGCACGCCTTCGGGATTTCGATGCAGAGGATCAAGGGTTTCCCCCCTCGTATTTGCTTGGCTGGTTCGCTATGGCTTGCCATTAAGCTTAGTGAGAGAAAAGTTCAGAGATCTTTGTGGCTTCAGAAGCTTGAAGCATGCTCTGGTGTTCCCATGAAGGCAATCGCCATTTCCGAGTCCAAGCTCTCGAATGTTCTTAAGCTCAAGGCAAAGGAAGAAGGTTGGGCCGAATGCTCTGAGACCTAGATAGAGAAACTTAGAGAGAGAAATCCTTCGAGCCTTTCTCTCTCTATCTTTCTTGCTTCTGTTGTCGCATTTTCCCCTTCTCCCTGTACAATAGGAACTCATAGTTTAATGCTTTGAGCGGATAAGAATTATCAATTTGCTTGTTTAAGAGTGCCTTGAAAATACTTAGTTTTTCTAGTGTTTTTTTCTCTCTAAAATGTTGTGCCTATGTTCAAATTTCTCAGTTTTTAGTGTTTCTCTCTCTCTCTAGAAATTGGTGTCCATGTCTCGAGCATGTTTCCCCTATTTATTCTCCCTCTTTCTCCATTAGCGCGCAAATTTCTCATTTTTTAGTCTCTCTCTAAAACTGGTTCTGTTCTCGTCTACTCCATCTCTTTGCACGCAGTGTGTTCTATTCATTGGTGTCTCTCTCTCTAGAACTGGATTTTGTGTTTCATTGGAAGTGCAGTCTCTTTCTCTCCAAGTGCGCTTGCATGGGCGGGACACGTGTCTCGTTATTCAGTTCGCCTTGTTTGGTTGGTTGCAGAGAATACGAAATATGGAGCGTAACATATGCACCAAAATGCCTTCTTTATTTTCTCTCTCTAGAGAGGTGAGAGGTGAGAGGTAGAGAGCATTTTTTATTTTATGTTTTTTGGGGTTAAGTAGAAATGATTACGTTGCGTCAATGAATGAGAGAGATAAGTGAGAGGTAGAGAGAGAAAGAGAGCACTTTATGTTGCGTCAACAAATGCATTCCCTAATTTGTGTGTGTGAGAGAGAGGGGTATAAGGATGGAGAGAAAAATGGATTATGGTGCCTAATATTAGGCAAGAAGGGGCATTCTCTATTTTCTTTGAGAGAGACGGATGAGGTAGAGATATGAACCATTGGAAATGCCATAGTTTCACGCTAGGCGGGTCCTCGGCCGGCTGGGGTTCAGGCCCACCTAAGCGGGTACTTAGGTGGGCTCCTAGAACCTGTGCAGTCGAATCCAAACAAACAGGATGCGCATTCAAATATGCTTTTAAGATTTAAAATCTTCTAAAAAAACTTCCAATAAATTTATAAAACATCAAAAATTAAATCTATTGTCTCTAGAGTTTAGGCGGGTTTTGTATCATCCCTATCGTTTAGACTGTCCAGAAAGCTTGGGTCATGAAGCGTATCTGAAAAATATTAAAAAAATAATTTTGGAATAAAATATAATGATCAAAATATCTTTCAAAATTTTCAGGGATATCAAAGGTACTTTTTTTATAGAATATTTTATAAACATTTTTTTATAGGTGTTATAAAAGGTGAATGTTTAAAATTTGGTGTCTGGTTCATATAAAAAATTAAAAATAAAATAGTGAAAAAACGCATGACATCGTGATCGAGGTCATCTCAGGTATTCTATTCAAAATGGATGATCGGATAAATGAAGCATATAAGTTTTATGTATTAGGAAAAGCATAAAGCATATAAGTTTTAAGCGTCAGGGAAAATTTAGAAAGCTCATGGGAAGTTCCTCTGTGCCCCCCGAAAGGCAGAACTTTATGCAGGAGGGGAAGCATGGAAAGCTTGCCCGAGAGATATAACAGGAGAAAGAGATTTTATTTGTAAGAGAGTCAATCGCCTAAGGCATAATGAAAAATGCATTATGAGGTACAGAGATGGATTAAATGGGTTAAGATATAGCGATACATTATGCGGTAGAGAGACAAAGGTGGACTACCTGGGTTAGTGAGAGATGGATTATATGGGTTACCACCGTCAACATAAAGGAAAAAAAAAAGACGGATTATGGAGTAGAGAGAGTGATGGATGTTATGGGCTAATAGAGATGTATTATATGGGTTAAAGAGAGATTTATGTATGGACCTTGAGTTTTTTTAAAAAAAAATATGAAATGCTGAAATTACAAAAGAAATCAGTCAACCCAAATTTTTTTTACTTTTTTCAAAATTGCTTCGGTCTAAAGACTTCATCCTTGGATCGAATTTTAATTTTAATTTTTAATTTTGTTCATTACTAGGGAAACTAAAATCAAAATTAAAACTAAAGAAAAAATATTAAAAGCTAGTCCAAGGAATCTCGGCAATTTTTTTTTTTTAAAAAGCGGGTAACTTATCTTGTTTTCAATTTCTAACGATAAAACAGAACAGTTTATATTTTAGAAAAAAAAATTAAGATCGGCATGTAAATCACTCAATATAGACAACGGATAGAGAGAGATGAAGTATGTTAAGATTGGGTAGTGAGAACAATAAAATAAAAAAAAAAAGGACGGGGTAGAGAGAAAGATGAGTTGTGCAAATTAAGACGATGGGTAGAGGGAAAAAGATGTAGGCCTGTGGGTACAAGGAAAGAGATGTGAGATATGGATTAGGGGGTAGAGAGAGACAGATGGATAGCATTGGCACGTGTGATCTGCTGTCCGTCTCAATGGATGACTGTTGCCGCTAATTGTGACACGTGGACGGCCCCGTTCGAATCCAATTTGTGTGACGCTCAAGAGGCAATATGGTGGATTTGTGTGCTCTAGAGATGCTGTACCTTTTACTCCGACGTCTGTGTGTTATAGAGAGAGAGAGAGAGAGAGAGAGAGAGAGAGGAGAATTTGTGGTGAGAGAAGAGAGGAGGGAGTGGTTGGTCGAGTGGGCAACTTCATTGGACAGGTCTTTGGACAGAGAGAGAGAGAGGCAAATTTGTGGTAGAGAGAGAGTAGTTGGTAGAGAGGGCATCAATATTTAGAGAGAGAAAGAGGTGGTGGGAAAATAAAATCATTCTTTGGGTTTTAATTTGATTATTGTATAGCTATTATGTGGGCCTTAATTTGATTATTAGATTGGATGGCGAATGGTGTGGGATTCCTTGTTTTTGTGGCAAAAAAGTTTGAAGAGAGAGGGAGGGAATGTGTGGTGGAGCAGAAGAGAGAGATAGAGATATTTCTTTGGTGAGGAGGCACCTCTAGAGAGAGGCTGGACACCTAGAGAGAGATGTATTTTGGTGAGAACCAGTTATGGACGAATCAGCCGGTCCAACTCGGAACTGGTTGAGTAGTGAAGCCGGTTTTGGGGTCCGACCAGTTATTTTAAAATAAAATTAAAAATATATATAAAATCTTAAATATTAAAGAAATTGTTTGTCAAATATATTTTTTTATTATTTTGGCAATTTAGATTATTTCGAAAATATCTTTGTGTACAAATAGATTTTAAAAATCTACTTTTTGACACTACTTTTCAACTTTATTTAGATGTGTTTTGTTTAAATATATTTTTATAAATTTTTTTATTTTTGTTAACATTTTTTTTTGATAAAAAAAAACAAAATTTGTGCTAATAGTATTCGACGTGCCTGGGACCTGGAGCTGCCCAATTAGGTTACTGGCCAGTTTTCAAGTTACTCTGACCTCCAGGTCCGATTCGATTTGTACCGAGGTGCCACCGCTAGAGACCAAATCTAGAGAGAGAAAAATAGGAAAATGGGACACGAATGAGCAAGTCTTTTAATTTAAGCATATCATCTTATATTCCCCTCATTGTCTCGAAAATCTTTACTTAAAACACCTAGAGAGAGAGAGAGAGGAAGGGCTCCCTTGTAGAGAGAGAAAGATAGAGATGGTTCCCGTGTTTTGGAAGAAAAGAATATTAAAAACTTTAAATATGTGGCTGCAAATTTGGTAGCAACAACCAATCATATATTCTGTTGATTGAATTTGAAACCCGGATCTTTTCTAATACAACCGAAAGACCATCTTCTTTTATAAAGTAGCTACAAACAAATGACGTTTATGATTTGCAAGAGATCGTGTGGACGACGTTAAGAGTAGCTCCTCCAAACGTTAGAGAGAGAAAATATTGAGCGCTAGAGAGAGAAAATACCGACAGCTAGAGAGAGACTCCTGTGGATTTGAACTTCGAAACCATGGCGCCACATGAAAGTTTAAGCGTTGCTCCACCAAACGCTGGAGAGATAAAAGATTGAGACCTAGAGAGAGAGAGAGAGAGGAGATTCCTAGAGAGAGAAGATTGAGCGTTAGAGAGAGAGAGAGACACCTGTGGATTTGAACTTGGAAGCCATGTCCCCACATGAAAGTCGAGGTTTGCCAACAAACATTCCCCACTTTCTTTTTCAACCATACAAAAACTCCAGGAATTTCTTTTTAGTTTTCTTTTCAAAATAATTAAAATTTTCTATCTTTTTTTATCTATGGTTAGAGAAATATTGGCTACATGCTCCTGGAGGAGTAAATTGTATGCGTACTCCTTTATTTAAATTATTGCCAAGGGGCATAGGACCTCAAATTTTGGAGATGTAATCTCTTAGACCAATTTTATAAAATCTAAACAAAAATAATAAAATAAAAATGCATTAAAAATCTCTATATATCCAAGGAACTCATGCCTTTGTGGTATACGATAAATAGTTATAATTTTGAGATTATATACTATGAGGCCATTTACTTTTGATACAAAGATGTCACATTTACTTGCAATCATTTAATGTGAAATTCAATAGCTTTAGTGCGTTATAAAGTTTGAAAAAATTTCTTTTAAAGTTTAAACTTGGTCAATGGAATAAATACAGCGATCGAATTTCACATCAAATGATCAAGATTCATTGCGACCACCTTGTACCAAAGATAAATGGTCTCATTATAACTACTTTTTCAATATTTTTTTATAGTGTATTTTGCTTCTACATCACACATTCAAGAAACAACACATTCAAGAAACAATGCATTTTGCTAGTAAGAATAATGTCCTAGGTTTGAAAAATAATTTTTTGTTTTGTCATATATAAATATAATGGAGCATTAACTGTGGGACTAGAGCGTAGCACATGATGTTGAGGCACCTGCCTTGTAATCACTAATGCTCAAATCCTATTCCCTAATAAATAGTTTTTTCTCACTGTCATTGCCTGGCTTGTCAAAGACGTAAATAGCATAAGTTTTTTTTCCCATGAAAATTGTTGAATCACCCAAATCATTTAAAAATCATCAATTAGGCAACTCAAATTCCACGAACCTCATAATCGCCGGACACTTTATTTCTTAATATATTTGTAAACTTTATTATTACTTATAAATGAAACCAGGTCACAGTTTCACCTGTATTAGATGGGGGATTCAAAATCAGACACTAACGAGTCCTGACCCGACTCCGATTTTTCAAAAAAATAGCATATAAGAGAAACCCCAGATAAAGAGAGAATAAATATATGTCCGACCAAAATATACGTCGGACCACTAACCATGAGGAGGACAATTGTGGACCTAATAAAGTAATCATTGATATAAGTGGCAAAGACATAACAAGTCTCAGCCAAATGGCAACTTCTTGTCTTCTATGCAACAACTCAAGTAATGGCAACCCCCTTCTTTCTGTTTCCAATTTGTACCTCCTCTTTTTAAACCTCTTGTTCCCTGACATGGGTCTATGGCCATGGCATGACTAATTCCCTCAAATGACATGTGCATCTCATGATTTTCAATTAAAACACTTGTCTTTCAGGGGTGGCTTGCACTATGTGGCCTTCCAAATTTTAGAATTTTAGTTTAAATACTAAAGTTCAAATTAGAATTTTTAGAAATTGCCAAAATATGGTACTCCCCATCTTTTTTGGAAATTGCTGAAAAAGAGCATATTACACATTTATTCCCTAGGGCAAATGCATAGCAATAATAATTTTTGGACTTGGAGGATGTGACCCCCTTAGCCTCGCTATGAATATAGATAAGGAAAATTGTTTCATGGGGTAGGGACCACATTTGCAGCCCTCTCGGTATAAAGCATCCATCTTAAATATGGATGCAAATAGGTGGTCCATCTAAAAATAATTAAAACTAATTGTCCACATGTTCTCTTATTAGAGTTGTTATTTTTAATCTTCAAATTTTATTTATTTTTCATATTCATGATCTCTATGTCCTTAGAAATTAGGTCCAAAATTCTATTTCAAAAATAGATTTTAAGAGGTGACTCGTTTCTACATGGACTCAGAGAAATTGTCCCCTATAGTTTATATTTGGTCGAGGAAAATAACATCTTAGATTGATTAGGCTTTCATGCTTTCATTTTCGCGTTTAGATTTGAAAATCAAGTGGTTGAGGATGTGTCATTGTTTAAGCACAATGTCCAAAATAAAATTTTCTCAAATATTGTGACACACTTTCATCTATAGCGTTTTATATCCAATGACTAAGTGATTATGACCCTTTTATACCAAAAATTAGTGATCTCATAGCGTATAATCTCTTAACTTGTCCTAAACTAAGGTAAAAGAGGTGCATTGGGTTAGGTGAGCAACAAATGTAAAACTTCGTCTCATCTTATCATAAATCATGATGATGTTTTTATCCACCAATTTCATATATTTGACAATTATGAGCGATTGTGACATTTTGTTCCAAAGGCAAACAACCGTATAATATACAATCTCATATGCTTAAATTGATATTTATATATAAAATATATATATTTTAAATGAAATAAAAGCAAGATTTACAAACTTCAATTGATTAAAAGACATGAGAACTGCATAATACTTTTCAACTCATTGTAGTGAAGCCAATATCATAACATATCTTGGATTTAAATGAATAACATCATCATCATATTCTTTTGTCGATTAATTGAGATCGGTTATACGAATCCTGGTCCGTCATTCTGCTTTATTAAGAGTTATACCTTCAATAAAGCCATAAGTTCATATATCTTTTATCACTACTTTCAACCATATCTTTTTGGGCCCACCCCTTGCCATTTTTTAGCCTTCCACTTGAACTAGTTCATACCTCGTAACATATATTGTATTAGGTATGTACCATACATGGTCAGCCCACCTAAATCTACTCTTTCTTTCATCTTTTCGTCTATTGGTACCACACCTAAATTTTCCTGAATGAATTCATTTCGAACTCTATCTTTTTTTTTCTTGTCACTCATCTATCTCAATATCCTCATCTCCACTACACTTATTCTATGGATATATTATTTTTTGTCCGTGCAACATTCTACCTCATAGAGCAAAGCTGGTTTTATTACTGTCCTATATAATAAGATCATTCATCTTCAATTCATAAATGTCATAATCTTCCTACCTGTCAAATGATAAATTCAGTAGCTAATGGCATATCATTGACCATTCTCAATGTACGAGAAAAATATCCTCATACTTTGTGCAGAGAAATGAAGTAGCCCCATTATTCCAATTTTATATCTCACAACTTGAGGTGTTGGTGACATCTGGAGAGAGAAAACATTCTTATTGCATACAATCCACCGGAAAACCATACTTCCAAATCTCCAACCATGTAAGCAATCTCTAAATTACCAATTTCAAGAGGAAAGTATAGTTTGAAAATCCTAGGGACATCTAAATACATCAAAAAACAATCTCATATGCCAAATCCTGTCATCATTATCGTCTTCAAAATCTTTTTTCAAGTAATTAGGGTCAGCTATACGAATCCTGATTCGCCATTCTACTCTATTAAAAGATATACCTTCAATGAGAATATGTCAAATCCCTTAAACATGATAAAAAAACCTCTATATCCATGATTAAAAAATCCAAGACTTTGTAGAGGAAACCTCACTTCGAGACCATTAAAAAATCTATGGCTGGGGTGTCATAATTTTACAAAGCATTTGAAGGAAGATTTTTTAGACTTCAAGTATAGTCATTGGCACGTTTTTAGCCACCCAATTTGACATTTGAAGGGTAAGAATGATTGCGTTCCTTCGGGGAAAATTTTCTCAAACTTCGAATGCAGTCAAGCGTTTACGTGTAGGCAACAAACTTGATATGTTACGGGTAGCGATGATTGCAATAAAAAATCATCTCATTATGTACCTTTGCAAATGGGGAAAGAGGTGAATATGAAAAAAAGTTAACAGTATATATAAATTTTTATTGCATCAAGCTTATATGAAATGTTGATATGGCCAAGTGGTTAAGTAGGGCTGAGAATTTACTCAATTTGGATATGAAATCTGAATTTCAGACCGTATCTAGATCTAGGTGTGAATTTAAGATTTGGATCCAATAGCTCAGATCTAGATCTAAAATTTGGATCTAAATATATTATTTTAAAGATATAAAATAATATATAAATTAATTTTTTATTTTGGATCCGATCCAGATCCATATCTAAATCCCGATAGATTTGGACCCGATCTGACCCGTTCTTAGCCCGATGGTTAAGGAGACACACCTCAAATCTGTTAGGATTTGATTTGACGGTAGGGATGATTGCATTTTCTGAGGTTTGAGAATAATTTTCTCAAGCTCAATAGCACTGGAAAAAAAAAAAAAATATCTTCTTAGAGTTTGAATACGGTTAAGGGAAAAGTTTATATAGAACCGAAGCTTCAAACAATGAAATAAGAGGCTACCTCAAAAATTTCACTAGAAAAGGTTGTTTTGATGCTCAAATATCCTCATATTCATTATCTCGATATCAAGATACATGGACATGAGAAAAAAATGGATTTCAACTTGTGGAAATAATGAATTTTGTAACGTATTTTTAAACCGTCAATTTTCAAGTTTTTATAAATATGTCGATCTACACTATTTTTGAAGCTTTAGATTTTATAAATAAATATAAAAATATATTTTAAAGTTATCACAAAGATTTTCAGTATTGAAACTATTTTTCGTGACACTTTTTAAAGGCAGGCTCTAATTTGATTGTTTAGAGCCTAGATTCTATACAAACCGCACCCTACGGTTCATGATGTAACCTTAGTAGTCCATTAGGCGTCATTTAACAAGTGATGGCTCCGGATAATTGAAATGATGTCTGGCACTTAAGTAGTTATACATAATAAATAAAATTTTTATTTGGTGATACCGCAACCATTGTCGATATGTCCGAGTGGTTAAGGAGACAGACTTGAAATCTGTTGGGCTTCGCCCGCGCAGGTTCGAACCCTGCTGTCGACGTTTTTATTATTATATTCTCTCTAGGAGAGAGACATAAAGATGGATCCCTCTTGTTTTTCTTCCTTATTTTCACTATCTGTATACGAATAATTTTTTTTTTTTTTTTTTAGTATAGTTTAAAAGGCTGAGGTTTGTATATGTTGTTTTAGTATCATAAATTTTTATGATGGCCTTAAAATTTATTCTTATATCTAATTATAAAATTTAAAGATATAAAATTAACATAGATTGAGCACATCTATGAACATTTGAAAATCTTGAAAATCGACGGTCTAGATAATATATTATAAGATGCATTGTTTTCAAGAGTTCCAATATATATTTTCTCATGTCCATATATCTTGAGGTCGAGATGAACGAATTGAGGTTTTTTTTAACATCGAAACAATTGCTTCTAGTGAATCTTTAAGGTGCACCTTTATTTGATTGCACCCTTATATACTGTTTTTTCTATCATAAAAAATCTTAAAGAGATGAATGGGTGAAGCTAAACTTTGATAGAAGAGTGAGGGAGGACGGCCAAATAGCAGGGTATGGAGGACTCTTGTGAAATCATAATGGAGAAATCCTATGGACTTATTAGGCAGATTGCATTCATGCTCAGTTAATGAGACAGCAGTCAATTTTGGAGTGCCAAAATGGGGGAAAATTATGATAGAGTAGTGATAGAGAGAGATTCCATTCATGATATCGAATGTTGTAAAGAACCGAGTAGAACCCCTTGGATGTGGAGTCAGTTCATGGATGAGATGCCATTTGCTCTGCAAGTGGTGCTACGTGATATCAATAGAGAATGTAATAGTGAAGCAGATGCATTGCCCAAACTGCGGTGACGCAATAACCTTATTCTTCTTTTTTTGCTTCTTGCTCTTTTCCTTTTTATAATAATTTTTGGAAAAATTTCGTATAAAATCTTACTTCTTCGCATTATTTCATGGTAGGCCATCTTTCCGTTTTTCTTTCAAACGGCGTACGAAAATCCATAAGGATTTCTCTTATCTCCTTTTTTACCATAAAAATTAGTCCCAACAAATCATTTTATAGCATTTCATCCCAAAAACTTTTTTAACCATTTTTTTTTCTCTTCACCCATTAAAAAAGTTTTTGGGTTGAAATTGTATAAAAAAATTTGTTGTGGCTAAGGTTTATGATCAAAAGTCAATAAAACTGAGAGATAGGAGATGAGTGCGTATGATGAATCTTTAAGAATTTTTTTATGCCGCTTGAGAGAAAAACGGAAAGAGGGACTACCATGAAATGATACGAGAAATTAGGGTTCCATAACAAAAATGTTTTTTTTTTCTTACTTTTTGTTGTAATTGTGACGCTCGTAATCTCAATAAAAACTCTTGTTAGCATTCCAACAAAAAAAAATAAGAAGAGAGTATTCCTCTCGTCTTCTTCGTTTTCCAAGTGAGGAGAAGATTGCAAAAGAGCAGTGATTTAAATTTTGAAGGTTTAGATCAAGACTCACTCATTCAAATCGAGAATTATTTGGAATTACGCTGGTTTTCAAGAAATAATAGAACATCCTTAAAGTAAAAGAACATGGTTTTTATGAATGCTTGGACTCGTGTAGATATGCATCACTTCTTTATGATCATTTTTTTAGATGGATTCTGGAGTTAATATTTGAGGTATATATAACTTCTGATATGGAGATCATTAATATGTAAAAAATAAAATTTTGAAACTAAAATTGATTATTTCTGAATAAAAATTTAAAAGTTATTTTTTTGATCTTTTTTGGAGGACCACCACGCTGAAACCATCTTAAGATGGCTGCGTGATGCCGCGGGATTCTCACACACCCAAGGCATAAAGCACTCTTCCAAAATTAAAACCGCTTTGTTTATTTTTATTTGATATTCATATTCATATTTATGGTCAACTTGTCCTAGATCATGACTGGTTATAATTTTGGATGAAAAATTCATCGTAAGGTGGATTTTAGAGTGGGACCGCTGCCATACATGTACATATGAGTTGGCTGACTCATAGGAACGATCAATTTGCAAGGGTGACGTTTCTATAAGGTTGCCTCCTTATACTGTAGAAGTAAGGCGTACCTATAAAATTTATTTAAAAATGTTGTTTTGGTGTCGAAAACTTTATGATCCGTAGTTATAAATTTTAAAATTTATAAAATGGTACAGATCAAGCCGATCAAGAAACACTTGAAAATTTTAAATATAGATGGTCCAAATAACTTGTTACAAGATGCACCTTTTTTTTAACTTGAAATTCTTGTTTTCCTTCATGTCCATTCATCTCAAAGTCGAGATGATCTGTTGAAAGTTTCTTCAACGCCGAAACACTCTCTACTGTAAGATTTTTGAGGTTCACCTAACTTCAACACTACATGGTTGCAACCTTATATACACTTTTACCATTTGCAAAAGTATTACATTTTGATTTGCGCCTATACTATGCTCTTGCTAGGGCATAGCTGCACATCTACTCCCTCGACCATACAACCTGCTTGAAAGGATGTTTTTCAATCCGAAAATTTGGAATCCACCTAAAAATAACTAGATGGTCATTTTCCAAAGAGAATTTTTGAATTTTAAGTGTTCTAACACTAGATCTCACTATAAAAAAACATTTGACGATCTCTATTCAATCTTAAGACCTTCTTTTTTCAACTCCTAAAATGCTATTTGGGAGTTTTTTTCTATTAAAGTTAATGTATGAGTGAAATAGGTTACATTTAAAAAATTTGAGGTCTTCCCCATTACTTCTGGATTGGATTTTAGTAATTTTACCCTAGAGAGTAAATAGACCCGGCATGAGCATAAAATTAGTTGGCTAATAAAATTTTCATTTTAGGAGAGAGAGGGTGTATTCCTTTGTTAAAGACAAATTTTGTAGAGAGAGAGAGGCGTGTACCTTTGTTGAGCACCAATGTTTGTGGAGAAAAACAACTCTCGTTGAGAGAGAGAAAAAATAACACTTTCGTGGAGAGAGAGAGAGAGAGGATAATAACACAGTTGTAGAGAGAGAGAGGGATGAAGGGAGATTGGCCACTGTCACTGCGTCACTGATCCGAACCTCCTCCTGGTTCGGGGAGACTCCCTCCCCCTGCTGTTTTAGAGTGAGGGTGAGAGAGAAGGTGGACATGGTGGAGAGCTATGTGGTGGTCCACAACGTGGCCAAGCGCCACAATATTGGGACCATGGCGCGTAGCGCCACTGCCTTTGGTGTTGCAGAGTTCATACTCGTTGGAAGAAGAGACTTCAACTCATTTGGGAGCCATGGATCCACTCCTTACCTCCATTTTCGCCAATTCCATTCTCTCTCTGAAACTCGCCTTTACCTCAAGGTACTTTACCCCCTTCTCTCTCTCTCTTATTTCTCTAAATTTCTTGCATTTTGAACTCTTTTGATTCAATCTTTCAAGGTGACCTAATTTGATTTGATTGTATCTATTCGTAAGAGCTCTTTTTTATTCATTAAAACTGGATCTCATCGTTATTACTGTTTTCCATTTTTTATTTTCTGAAGCTATTGAGAAATTGTCCACAATTGTCCATAACAGAAATTATTCAAATTTGCAGTTTTTCCTGGAATTTATGTGCTTGTTGAATTTACTGAGTTTTGTGTTCCTTTTCTTCTTCTTTTTTCTGTATTTTGGACGTCGTCCTTTATCTGGTTTAATGTTTTTTACGTGGATTATAGAACTCATGAATTAAACAGCAATAATGTAGTCGAGGAAATAATTGTTTTGTTCCATTTTTTTTGCACAAATTTATGAGTAATAGATGAAAAGATTTTTTTTTTTTTTTTTCTGAAACACCTTGCCAATAAATGTTTTCTTCAAAAAATAATCAAAGCCTAGAGAGCCCCCTTAACTTTATTATCTTCTTCTTTTTTTGGTATTTTATGGAGTGTATTCATAAAGCTTTTTTTAGCCTTTTTTAAAAAAAAATTAGTTGAGGTACTTTCCTTCTGTTTCTTCTCTCTTTGTGTCTCAAACCCTGAGCTTCTAATGAGCAATAAAGGCACCTAAACTTGTTTTACACTCTAATGTTGTTATAACCAGAAAAGGCATTGTGTATATATTTCATACTGCTGTGTTTAAGAACTAGGCTTTAATTGTGATATAATCACTTGAAGTGTTTAAAAACTTTCGGGTGAGAAGGACTCGGACTGACCTGAGTTATTTGGAGCGAGCACCCTGCTGGTTCCAGATGAGCCCGGCTTGGATGATATGAGTGTGAACCGGGCTAGCCGAGTCTCTCCCAGTCCGTCCAAGTTTTCAAGACGTTTAGCAAATAATCTTTAAAAAGTGTGGTTTATCAACTTGGAGGTTGAGAAGGAAGGTATTAGCAACTATAGTTATACTTCAGAGGTTAAGGGTATATCCCTATTTCACTTGTGTTTGTTTTGGGTTTCAAGCAACAATTGAAACACAAAGTTGAAGTGCTTTGGGCCTCATGCTCTAAGCCCAGCAATTAAACCCCTAAGATAAGTTGAGTGGATATTATTCACAGAAATTTGATAATAAACTGGATGTTCTATTTAAAAACTATATTAATTCGCGAGTTTCTAAATGCTAGGGATTATGTGCTCACGTTATTGGATTTTTATTGTATTTCCTGAACTACTCTTTCAAACTCAATTTTACGTGAATTTCTGTGTTTGAATTAGGAAAAGGATTGTGATATTTGTGGTGTGGAGATTGTTGATGGAGCTATCCCTGTGAATCATCAACCTTTTAAGAAGAGTACTGCATTTTTACTCGGTAATGAGGTGATGCTTCCTTTTATTGCTGAAATTTTCATAGTTCTCATTCCCTGCAAATGTCATTGGCGTTGCATTTCATGTTCTCGTGTTACAATGACTATGGATATAATATATTCACTTAGCTTTCAAAAGTCACATTGTTATTTCTTAAAGAGAAGTGGGGTAATATATTATTGGATAATCTACGCTATTCGGTTTGCTAGTGTTGTGCTGTTTCTTGGTTTGCTGAAATCTGTGTTCTTGTATGGAGATCAAAGAAGGAAATGTATACAATGAGATCATTTACTTTTGATATAGGCAGGTCACAATTATCATAAATTGCTAGATTTGAAATCGCGTGGCTGAAGATGTGTCATTGTTTGGGCACAAGTCTAAAATAAATTTTCTCAAATGTTGTGAGACACTTTCATCTATTGGATTTCACATCTAATGGCTAAAAGTGATTGTGACCTCCTTGTACCAAAAATAATAGTCTCATGGTATGCAATCCCTTAAAAGAAATGGTTTTTATTCATTCTCAAAAAAAAAAAGAAATGGTTTGTATTCTATTTCACCGACCCCAAATAATTGGAATAAGGCTCAAATGATGATGATGATGGTTTGTGTTCTATTTCATGGTTACCTTTTGTAAAACAAGGAAATGTTTATGAAATTCACATTTTTAATATGGATACGTCTCTTACCAAGTGTTTTGATGTTATTAGAGATTTATTTTTTATTATTAGATGTTATTAGAAAGTCGAATATATATAAATGTTTAGGCAATAGATTCTCAAATTTTCTGGCATGCGTGTGATGCCCTGCATTTAGGAGGTGATTACAGATCTATTTGGAGTATTCATGGCTTTATGTGCAAAAGGATCTCTGGTAGTGCATATGTAGCTGGATTGCCTAGGTTTTGGAAAATAATTTGGCAATACTCCAACTTGGAAAGTTTCCAGTAAACACTTCTTATACTAGATCTCCACTTGCCAAATCCTCATCATTGGTAGTATTTATTCTCTGAGGTTCAAGAAGAGCTATCAGTTTCTTTGGAATGCTAATGGAGTCCTTGCTCTCCGAGTGAAAGTTTTTATGATCTCGGTCAAGGAGTCAAGCACTTGCTTATAACGTGATCTAATATTTAAACCCTAATGATTGCACAGCTTTAGAAGTAACTGATGAGAAATTCGAAAATGATGCTTTCAAAGACATTAATAAGGGTCTAGGGATAGGAGAAACTGTTTTGTGAATGAGATGCTGTTCAACTCCCTTGAAAACCCTGCAAAATGACCAGTAAATTTGAGTCAGGTTTTGTTATCACTAAATTGTTACGCCATATACTGAGTACTAATATGTATTAATTGAGACTCGAACCTCTTCAAACATTTTAAATTTCCTTTTCATTGTTCGCCCTCTCATGAACATAGTGCTACTAGCAGATCACTTTCTCGTGGTAAGGTTCATCGTTTCTTTGCTAATATTGCAACACAAGTTAAGGAATCGGATATACGATTATATATTTGTTTGATAGTTTATTAGTAAAGAGATTTTCTAGGACACCTCTTGAGTGCAGCAAACTAATCCGGTGAGCGAAACTATGCCAACCACTGTTATATGACATGAACCATGAGTATGTTTAAGTTCTCACCGTTCTTTATTAAGCACAAGTAGTGTCATCCTTCATATATAACTCAAGATATAGGTCAATAGTTCATTATAGTTCATTTATTTTAATCTATTCAGTCTCTCTCTTTTTTTGCTTTTTCTGTTGAATGATATTATTAATTTGCGACAAAATGTATGAAGTCAGAAGTCAAGAAAGGTTAATGGTTGTAAAATATTTACAAAGCTGCCCTCTATTTTACAATGATTGAAATAATCCATCTCAAAAAATTATCCTTTTTCCCAATCTCTCTCTCTCTCTCCAAGGCACAAGCAATGGCCTAAAGGACAAGACTACAGTAACATTGCCAACCACCATCCTCTCTCACTTACCGCTCCATAATCACTTACTTTGGACATTTATACTCAACAGGGAACTGGCCTCTCACCCAAGGAGTGTGAAATATGTGATTTCTTCGTTTATATTCCTCAGTATGGATGTGGCACTGCTTCTTTGAATGTCACTGTAGCAGCTTCCATTGTTCTACATCAGTTTGGAGGTAATATAAAGATATTACAGTACCTTCTTTTTTGCCTTGGCTGATGTTGATTGTATTATTTTATTTTGGCAAATTTATCAAAATGCATAAACTTTGAACTATTTAACATTTTTCCTTAGGTGTAACTTGATAAATTTCAGAACCCATTTTGGTGTGTTATTTGACGGGCTGTTTGAAATTTTATCCAAAGAATGATGGTTAATTTGAAAATTTATCAAAAAATATGGTTAAGATGTTAATTAGATCACATCCAAGGTGTAATTTCATAAATTCCCCTTTTATTTTTTGTTTTGCCTGTATTGCTGCTAAGGACATTACAGCTTGAAATTGGAAACTTTCACTATGCTCATCTATCTTTATGACACAATGGGCTATAGAAAACTTCATCATCATCAGAGCTCTTTCCCAACTATTTGGGGTCGGCTATGTGAATCCTGGTCCGTTATTCTGCTCTATCAAGGCTATTCCCCCAGTGAGGCTTTATGTTCCAATATCTTTTCTCACTACCTTCAACTGTATCTTTTGGGCCTATCCCTTACCATTTTTTAGGCTTTCACTTGAACCAACTCGCACCGCCTAACAGATAGTGTATTGGATCTGCACTATACATGGCAAGCCCGCCTGAGTCTATTTTCTGTCATCTTATAGCCTATTGGAGCCACATCTAAATTCTCTTGAATGTATTTATTTCGAATTCTATTCCTTATTGTTGTGTCATTCATCCATCTCAACATCCTCATCTCAGCTACACCATCATATAGGTATGTTGTTTCTTAACCGCCCAACTTTTACTCATAAAGCAAAGCTGGTTTCGCCCCATAAAGCAAAGCTGGTCTTACAGTTGTCTGATAGTACTTTTCCTTCAGCTTCATTGGTGTGTGGCGATCACACAATGGGCTGTAGAGAACTTCAAATATCAAAATACATTTCACATGGATATTGAAAAATTGTGTCACACTTGTATTTGTTCGCATGATCCTATCATCCTAGAGTCCTCTCCAAGTTTCATGCAATCCTAAGATCATTTATCAACTGCAACAAAAGCCAAGGGGCCTTGATCAGGTTAACATTGAACTTCCACATCCAACATGCCGAGGTTGACAGTCTGCTCTCTCTTTGGAGTTAAGTTCTTTTGTAAGTCTAATGAAGAATAATCAACCAACAAAAGAAGAGGACCTCGGGTGGGGCTCAGGCTCCTTAGTCTTTTTCCCCTCCTTGAAAACATCTTTATGGATGGATTTAATGGAGAAGTGATGCACACTGTATCACTTCCAATGACTCCTTTGGGACCTCACAGTGATGAACTCCTCTCCGAAGTCAAAGCATCCCAATGACTGGACTTGCCTCATTTTCACCGATGCATATAAATGTTTTACATTCAATTTATTGCTTAAAAGAGAAGAAAACAAAGGGAAGAGTTGAACTGGTTCACAGAAGTCTTCATATTATGATTAAATTTTAGTTTTATGATGTGTGCTTGTGGCTTGATGCTGTTATTAAAATAGTGACTAGTGTTTTGGAGGAAACTGCAGTTTCTTCGAATACGTCAATTTCACCCGGACCCACCTTAGTTTTTTCATGATAATGAACAATTAGATGAAACAAAGGAAAAAAGGATTGAATATATTACAGTATTGCTATATTTATGGATAAAACTTTGGTTTTCTGCTCTATTTCATTTGAAAGGATGGTCTAGACGCTATGAAGGCATGCTTACCCCAAGAAAATCCATACATTTATGCGACATATAATTGGGTCTTCCACCCATGCTGGGCCTCAATTCTGCCAGGTTCATCCAACACTTTGAGGCCCACGGGCAAGGCATGATAGGCATGAACAATTTTTGAGGCGTGCCTGGCCAGCCTTGCCCAGCTTGAATATTTATATTTATCCATTACGTGACCAAAATAGACCCAAACGTGTCCCATTGGCAGCCCTAGATATAACATTCTATTTGGCTTGATGAACTTTCTTGTATTTTCCGCATTGGATTTTCAGTTTGGGCTGGCTTTCCGGAGAGAGGGCGTGATGGGCAAAAGTTTACTGTAGCTGAGAAACCCATGAAGCTAGAAAGAAGAAATTACTGTGCAGAAAATGCAGAAGATAAAATGGAAGAGCGTAAATTCAAACGCGAAAATGCATCCCACCATTTGTTTGATGAGCAAAATGCGAATCACTCTTCCGTTGATTCCCAGTCAAGCACGTTGGCCTTGCTATTTGAGGGTTAGCTGTAGATGTAGAAACATCTACTTTTTGTCTTTATGAGAGAGATTGAAATGAGGCTGATGTTGAATTGTAGTGATTGAAGAATTTTACTAACAGTACCTTGCCACTGGTTTTGGAAATGGATAGATGTGGCAGGTTCTTTTTAAGGATCGACAAGATTCTCTCTCTCTCTCTCTCTCTCTCTCTCTCTCTCTCTCTCGGTGTCCTATTCTGCATGAAATCTAATGATCTTTGACTGCAACTCTCTTCAAATTTCAGAGTCCCAAATTCTCAATTTCTGAGGGAAATGTGGGAATAGAGAGAGATTTACCTTCTGTTGTACAAATTAGGCTCTATATTTTTGTATTAATGAGGTTTTTTGGTCCTAGAAAAAGCTCTAGGACACATTGACATTCCGGTGTCATTTCCTAAATATGGTGTGTGCGTGAGAGAGAGCTTGCATTTTCAAAGCCCGGTGGTGTAATTTGAAACTAATTAACCATTGGACATTTATTTATCATGAGTCACCAGAGAGAAGAGAGATGCCTGCAGTTAAGGTGTTGCGTCATTTGTTTGTTAGAGAGGCCTTGCAGTTGAGGTGTTGTATCATTTGTGTGTGCATGAGAGAGAGAGAGAGAGAGAGAGAGAGAGAGGCCTTGCATTTTAAAAGTCATGTGTTTCTGTCATTTGACAATTTAACCAGTGGAGTCCTATCTAACATGGGTCACTGTAGAGAGAGATGCCTTGCATTTTAAAAATCAGGTGTTGTGTCATTTGAAACTGGTTGACCAGTAATAGTTCTATTTATCATGGGTCACTAACTAAGGAAGGGAAGAGGACAAGGCATAGAGTGTAACGTGAGTAAGAAGATCCAAATCTCTCACCGACATCCACTGACCCTGGAACCAACTCCTCATTATTTTACATTACCTGTTTGGAGATTCATTGATTTGTTTATCTACGATATACCACCATACTTGAAAAAAAAATAAAAAATAAAAAATAAAATCTCTTTTAAAATTTATTGCCACCTCCAGATCTATACATAAAATTCAGCCTAGTTGGTAGAGACCATTCTTGTACATAAAATTAATTCTGGTTGGTAAATAGGTAATCATCAAATGGACTCTTCTTAATATTCCCTCTCTCTCTCTCTCTCTCTTAATGACCAAAAAGGACATGCACCTTATCTTAAATAGTCCATTGCTCAACTTCTCCCCTTAGTTTTGTAAAATTCAGTACATTTTATTACGGGTGGGTATTTATGTTGATTTCCGCACAGAGTAGTTTGTGTATCTTATAATTCTGATAGTTATACACTCTTGATTTGTCAACTTGCTATTATTTTTGAATGACAATCGATACCCAAATCTCTATCTATTATATATTAAAGCCATAGGAATACTCCCTCTATTTTTGTGCCAACTCTCTCCATTTTTTCTCTTCCTTTAATAAATCTTCGCCCCACACGATTTTCTCTCTTTACTTTTTCCCTATTACACATATCTTTAAATATCTTCCATTTGTTTTGTGTCCCATTTTTTCTCTTCTTTAATAAATCTTTTTCCCACCTACGCAATTTTCTCTCTTCACACTCTCCCTATTACACATTTCTTTAAATATCTTTATCTTGTTTTGTGTGCCAGTTTTTCTCTTCTTTAATAAATCTTCTTCCCCCCTCCACAAGATTTTCTCTCTTCACTCTCTCCCTATTACATTCTTTAAATATCTTTCCTCTGTTTTGTGTCCTATTTTTTCTCTTTTTTTCCCCACCGGCACGATGTTCTCTCTTCACTCTTTCTCTATTACAACTTTTTTTAAATATCTTCCCCTTATTTTGTGTCTTATTTTTTCTCTTCCTTAATAAATATTTTCCCCCACCCACAAGTATTACATATTTTTTAAAATATATTTCCTAATAAATCAGCCCCAACCCACGATTATCTCTTTCTCTCTCTGTCCCTCTCCCTCTCTCTCTCCTTCTTCTTCTCCCTCTCATACCTTCCCCTCATCTTTTCTTCTTCCTAATAAATCCCCCACCTACCTTTTTTTAAAAAAATATCTTATATCTTTCTAAATTCTCTCTTATCTCTCTCTTATTTATATTATGTGCCATTTCTATCTCTCTCTCTTTCCTAAAATCTCTCTCCCATTTATTATCCTAAAATCTCTCTCCCATTTATTTTCTTTTCTCTCAAAGGTGTCTCTCAACCTTTTTTCTCTCTATCTTTTTATTTTTTCTATCATGCAGCAACTCCCAATAACTTATAATAAAAAAACGCATTATCTCTTTCCCTACCACATTAGCTATTTTTTTACATGCTACTCTTTTTTATTTTCTCTAACTTGCATTACTTGTCATTAATTACAATTAACGCCTCTATATTGTAACTTCCATCTTAAATCTCTCATAAAGTATTTCCCCTATTTCACTCATCTCTTTCTCCTTTAAATCTATCTCTCTCTCTCTCTCAGTCTCTTCCTCCCAAAATATATTTTTAGGAAAAACCTCTCTCACCATAAACCCTTAGGCCCCAGCCCAAAAGCCTATCATGCCCTACCTTATCTCTCTCTCAAGTTCATTTCTTTACTGGTCTCTCACAATGAGTTTTTTGCTCGAAAATATTTTCCTAAGAGAAAAATAGAAGGTACGATGTTTGTCTCTATCTGTAGTATTTTTTTAATTTGTAATATGAATTTTTTACATATGGAAAATAAGTGGTTTGTTCTCTCTCTCCCAAGGCGTGAAACTCAATTAGAATAAAAAAAAACTAAGGATATAGATTTTTGAATAGTTTTAATTTTTTATTATAAATGTGAATATAGTAATAAAAATAGTAGTATATTTTTCAAATTGTAATATGATTTTTTTTTCTTATAGAAAATAAGTGGTTTGATCTCTCTATCACAGGGGGTGAAACTCAATTAGATTAAAAAAACTAAAGATTTAGATTCTTGAATAGTTCAAATTTTTTTATTATAAATTTGAACATAGTAATAAAATAATCCATATTATTACTTATTATTAATAAAATTTTTATTTTATTTTTATTATTTTTTTATTTTTATTGTCTATAAGTTATTTATTTATGTTATTGTCTATTCTAGCTTTCTCTTGCTATTTTCTAGTTGTATTATGCCTCTATTATAAAATACTATTTTTATTTTATAAGTCATTTTTATCGTATAAGGTAAAGCCCATGAATCTTAAATGCTAATGAAAAAAAGTGTTTTTTTTCCCTTGAGTCTTATATTTGATTATATCAATTTTGTTTCTATCTCAATTTAACTTTCTATGATTTTAACTGCATTTTGTTGTATTTTAGTATTTTATGAATATTTTAACATTACAACAGTTTTTTTTATGATAGTAATAGATTTCTTTTACTATTTTCTAGGTGTATTATTGCATCTTTTGAACTCCTTATTATGAGACAAAATTTAAGGGCAAAATTAAGATAGAAACAAAGTTGATTTATCATTTAACTTAAGAATCAAAAAGTAAAATAATATTTTTTCTTTAGTATTTAAGATCAATGGGCTTTAGCTTATAGGACAATAATAATAATAATAATAATAATAATAATAATAATAATAATAATAATAATAATAATAATAATAATTTACTCTTATTGTTTTATTTTAATAAAAATCATAATTTTTATAATTTCTTTTTTTTATTATTTTATTTTTAGATTATTTTTCTTTAGTATTCAAGATCAATGGCCTTACCTTATAGAATAAAAATATAATAATAATAATAATTTGCTCTTGTTATTTTATTTTAATAAAAATCATAATTTTTATAATTCATTTTTTTTATTATTTTATTTTTATAATAATATTAATATTAATAATAGAAATAAAATAAAATAAAAGAATAATTTTATTTCTACTCAATTTTGGCCTTTGCGCATTTTAACTATAATTTTTATATTTTAAAAGTTTTTATGA